>NC_133970.1:17196360-17796360 GCF_031877795.1 Strix aluco
CTGACCTCTCCACCGCCTGAGCTGAGCTCTCCGCTGCCTGAGCTGAGTTCTCCACCGCCTGAGCTCAGCTCTCCACCGCCTGAGTTCTCCACCTGAGCTGAACTCTCCACCTGAGCTGAGCTCTCCATCACCTCAACTCTCCACCTGAGCTGAGCTCTCCATCACCTCAACTCTCCACCTGAGCTGAGCTCTCCACCTGATATGAGCTCTCCACCGTCTGAGCTCTCAACCTGAGCTGAGCTCTCGACCTGATTTGAGCTCTCGACCTGATCTGAGATCTCGACCTGATTTGAGCTCTCAACCTCATCTGAGCTCTCGACCTGAGCTGAGCTCTCCACCTGAGCTGAGCTCTCCAATGCTTGACTTTTCGACTGAGCTGAGCTCTCCACCAGAGCTGAGCTCTCGACCTGATCTGAGCTGAGCTCTTGACATGAGCTGATCTCTCCACTGCCTGAGCTGAGCTCTCGACCTGAGCTAAGCTCTCCAATGCTTGACTTCTCATCTCAGATGAGCTCTCCACCGCCTGTGCTCTCGACATGAGCTGAGCTCTCGATCTGAGCTGAGCTCTCAACCTGAGCTGAGCTCTCAACCTGATTTGAGCTCTCGAGCTGAGCTGAGACCTCGACCTGATTTGAGCTCTCAACCTCATCTGAGCTCTCCACATGAGCTGAGCTCTCCACCTGAGCTGAGCTCTCCACTGCCTCATCTCAACTCTCGGCCTGAGCTGAGCTCTCCTCCTGAGCTGAGCTCTCCAATGCTTGATGTCTCAACTCAGCTGAGCTCTCCACCTGAGCTGAGCTCTCCACCTGAGGTGAGCTCTCCACCGCCTGTGCTGTCGACCTGAGCTGAGCTCTCGACCTGAGCTGAGCTGTCGAACTTATTTGAGCTGTCGAGCTGAGCTGAGCTCTCCACCACATGAGCTGAGCTCTCCACCACCTCAGCTGAGCTCTCCACCGCCTGAGCTCTCCACCTGGGCTTAGCTCTCCACCTGAGCAGAGCTCTCCACCGCCTGAGCTGACCTCTCCACCACCTGAGCTGAGCTCTCCGCTGCCTGAGCTGAGCTCTCCGCCACCTGAGCTCTCCACCAGAGCTGAGCTCTCCACCTGATCTGAGCTGAGCTCTTGACGTGAGCTGATCTGTCCCCCGCCTGATCTGAGCTCTCGACCTGAGCTGAGCTCTGCACCTGAGCTCAGCTCTCCAATGCTTGACTTCTCGTCTCAGCTGAGCTCTCCACTTGAGCTGAGCTCTCCACCTGAGCTCAGCTCTCAAACTGATTATAGCTGTCCACCTGAGCTGAGCTCTCCAGTGCCTGAGCTGAGCTCTCCACCGCCTGAGCTGAGCTCTCCACCGCCTGAGCTCAGCTCACAACCGCCTGAACTCAGCTCACCACCTCCTGAGCTCTCCACTGCGTGAGCTCTCCACCTGAGCTTAGCTCTCCACCTGAGCAGAGCTCTCCACAGCCTGAGCTGAGAGTTCAACCTAAGCTGACCTCTCCACCGCCTGAGCTGAGTTCTCCACCGCCTGAGCTCAGCTCTCCACTGCCTGAGCTGAGCTCTCCACCGCCTGAGCTCAGCTCTCCACCGCCTGAGTTCTCCACCTGAGCTGAACTCTCCACCTGAGCTGAGCTCTCCATCACCTCAACTCTCCACCTGAGCTGAGCTCTCCACCTGATATGAGCTCTCCACCGTCTGAGCTCTCAACCTGAGCTGAGCTCTCGACCTGATTTGAGCTCTCGACCTGATCTGAGATCTCGACCTGATTTGAGCTCTCAACCTCATCTGAGCTCTCGACCTGAGCTGAGCTCTCCACCTGAGCTGAGCTCTCCAATGCTTGACTTTTCGACTGAGCTGAGCTCTCCACCAGAGCTGAGCTCTCGACCTGATCTGAGCTGAGCTCTTGACAGAGCTGATCTCTCCCCTGCCTGAGCTGAGCTCTCGACCTGAGCTAAGCTCTCCAATGCTTGACTTCTCGTCTCAGATGAGCTCTCCACCGCCTGTGCTCTCGACATGAGCTGAGCTCTCGATCTGAGCTGAGCTCTCGACCTGAGCTGAGCTCTCGAACTGATTTGAGCTCTCGAGCTGAGCTGAGACCTCGACCTGATTTGAGCTCTCAACCTCATCTGAGCTCTCGACCTGAGCTGAGCTCTCCACCTGAGCTGAGATCTCCACCAGCTTAGCTCTCCAACACCTGAGCTGAGCTCTCCACGGCCTGAGCTCAGCTCTCCACCGCCTGTGCTCTCGACCTGAGCTGAGCTCTTGACTTGAGCTGGGCTCTCCACTGCCTCAGCTCTCCACCGCCTTAGCTGAGCTCTCGACCTGAGCTGAGCTCTCCACCGCCTGAGCTCTTGACGTGAGCTGAGCTCTCCACCTGAGCTGAGCTCTCCACCTGAGCTGAGTTCTCCACCAGCTTAGCTCTCCAACACCTGAGCTGAGCTCTCCACGGCCTGAGCTCAGCTCTCCAGCGCCTGAGTTCTCAACCTGAGCTGAGCTCTCGACCTGAGCTGCGCTGTCGACCTGAGCTCAGCTCACCACCACCTGAGCTCAGCTCTCCACCACCTGAGCTCTCGACATGACCTCAGCTCTCCACCGCCTGAGCTCTCGGCCTGAGCTGAGCTCTCCACCTGAGTTGAGCTCTGGACCTGAGCTGAGCTCTTCACCTTAGTTGAGCTCTCGACCTGAGCTCAGCTCTCCACCACCTGAGCTGAGCTCTCCACTGCCTGAGCTCAGCTCTCCGCCGCTCGAGCTCAGCTCTCTGCCTCTCGAGACAGCTCTCCACCGCCTGAGCGGAGTTCTCCACAACCTGAGCTCTCGACCTGAGATGAGCTCTCGACCTGAGATGAGCTCTCGACCTGAGCTGAGCTCTCGAACTGATTTGAGCTCTCCACCGCCTGAGCTCAGCTCTCCACCGCCTGTGCTCAGCTCTCCACCGCCTGTGCTCAGCTCTCCGCCGTTCGAGCTCAGCTCTCTGCCTCTCGACTCAGCTCTCCACCGCCTGAGCGGAGCTCTCCAAAGCCTGAGCTCTCGACCTGAGATGAGCTCTCGACCTGAGATGAGCTCTTGACCTGAGCTGACCTCTCGACCTGAGCTGAGCTCTCCACCTGAGCTGACCTCTCCACCTCAGCTGAACTGTCCACCTGAGCTGAGCTCTACATCACCTCAACTCTCCACCTGAGCTGAGCTCTCCACCTCATATGAGCTGTCCACCGTCTGAACTCTCAACCTGAACTGACCTCTCCACCACCTGAGCTGAGCTCTCCGCTGCCTGAGCTGAGCTCTCCGCCACCTGAGCTCTCCACCAGAGCTGAGCTCTCCACCTGATCTGAGCTGAGCTCTTGACGTGAGCTGATCTGTCCCCCGCCTGATCTGAGCTCTCGACCTGAGCTGAGCTCTGCACCTGAGCTCAGCTCTCCAATGCTTGACTTCTCGTCTCAGCTGAGCTCTCCACTTGAGCTGAGCTCTCCACCTGAGCTCAGCTCTCAAACTGATTATAGCTGTCCACCTGAGCTGAGCTCTCCAGTGCCTGAGCTGAGCTCTCCACCGCCTGAGCTGAGCTCTCCACCGCCTGAGCTCAGCTCACAACCGCCTGAGCTCAGCTCACCACCTCCTGAGCTCTCCACTGCGTGAGCTCTCCATCTGAGCTTAGCTCTCCACCTGAGCAGAGCTCTCCACAGCCTGAGCTGAGAGTTCAACCTAAGCTGACCTCTCCACCGCCTGAGCTGACCTCTCCACCGCCTGAGCTGAGCTCTCCGCTGCCTGAGCTGAGTTCTCCACCGCCTGAGCTCAGCTCTCCACCGCCTGAGTTCTCCACCTGAGCTGAACTCTCCACCTGAGCTGAGCTCTCCATCACCTCAACTCTCCACCTGAGCTGAGCTCTCCACCTGATATGAGCTCTCCACCGTCTGAGCTCTCAACCTGAGCTGAGCTCTCGACCTGATTTGAGCTCTCGACCTGATCTGAGATCTCGACCTGATTTGAGCTCTCAACCTCATCTGAGCTCTCGACCTGAGCTGAGCTCTCCACCTGAGCTGAGCTCTCCAATGCTTGACTTTTCGACTGAGCTGAGCTCTCCACCAGAGCTGAGCTCTCGACCTGATCTGAGCTGAGCTCTTGACATGAGCTGATCTCTCCACTGCCTGAGCTGAGCTCTCGACCTGAGCTAAGCTCTCCAATGCTTGACTTCTCGTCTCAGATGAGCTCTCCACCGCCTGTGCTCTCGACATGAGCTGAGCTCTCGATCTGAGCTGAGCTCTCGACCTGAGCTGAGCTCTCGAACTGATTTGAGCTCTCGAGCTGAGCTGAGACCTCGACCTGATTTGAGCTCTCAACCTCATCTGAGCTCTCGACCTGAGCTGAGCTCTCCACCTGAGCTGAGATCTCCACCAGCTTAGCTCTCCAACACCTGAGCTGAGCTCTCCACGGCCTGAGCTCAGCTCTCCACCGCCTGTGCTCTCGACCTGAGCTGAGCTCTTGACTTGAGCTGGGCTCTCCACTGCCTCAGCTCTCCACCGCCTTAGCTGAGCTCTCGACCTGAGCTGAGCTCTCCACCGCCTGAGCTCTTGACGTGAGCTGAGCTCTCCACCTGAGCTGAGCTCTCCACCTGAGCTGAGTTCTCCACCAGCTTAGCTCTCCAACACCTGAGCTGAGCTCTCCACGGCCTGAGCTCAGCTCTCCAGCGCCTGAGTTCTCAACCTGAGCTGAGCTCTCGACCTGAGCTGCGCTGTCGACCTGAGCTCAGCTCACCACCACCTGAGCTCAGCTCTCCACCACCTGAGCTCTCGACATGACCTCAGCTCTCCACCGCCTGAGCTCTCGGCCTGAGCTGAGCTCTCCACCTGAGTTGAGCTCTGGACCTGAGCTGAGCTCTTCACCTTAGTTGAGCTCTCGACCTGAGCTCAGCTCTCCACCACCTGAGCTGAGCTCTCCACTGCCTGAGCTCAGCTCTCCGCCGCTCGAGCTCAGCTCTCTGCCTCTCGAGACAGCTCTCCACCGCCTGAGCGGAGTTCTCCACAACCTGAGCTCTCGACCTGAGATGAGCTCTCGACCTGAGATGAGCTCTCGACCTGAGCTGAGCTCTCGAACTGATTTGAGCTCTCCACCGCCTGAGCTCAGCTCTCCACCGCCTGTGCTCAGCTCTCCACCGCCTGTGCTCAGCTCTCCGCCGTTCGAGCTCAGCTCTCTGCCTCTCGACTCAGCTCTCCACCGCCTGAGCGGAGCTCTCCAAAGCCTGAGCTCTCGACCTGAGATGAGCTCTCGACCTGAGATGAGCTCTTGACCTGAGCTGACCTCTCGACCTGAGCTGAGCTCTCCACCTGAGCTGACCTCTCCACCTCAGCTGAACTGTCCACCTGAGCTGAGCTCTACATCACCTCAACTCTCCACCTGAGCTGAGCTCTCCACCTCATATGAGCTGTCCACCGTCTGAACTCTCAACCTGAACTGACCTCTCCACCACCTGAGCTGAGCTCTCCGCTGCCTGAGCTGAGCTCTCCGCCACCTGAGCTCTCCACCAGAGCTGAGCTCTCCACCTGATCTGAGCTGAGCTCTTGACGTGAGCTGATCTGTCCCCCGCCTGATCTGAGCTCTCGACCTGAGCTGAGCTCTGCACCTGAGCTCAGCTCTCCAATGCTTGACTTCTCGTCTCAGCTGAGCTCTCCACTTGAGCTGAGCTCTCCACCTGAGCTCAGCTCTCAAACTGATTATAGCTGTCCACCTGAGCTGAGCTCTCCAGTGCCTGAGCTGAGCTCTCCACCGCCTGAGCTGAGCTCTCCACCGCCTGAGCTCAGCTCACAACCGCCTGAACTCAGCTCACCACCTCCTGAGCTCTCCACTGCGTGAGCTCTCCACCTGAGCTTAGCTCTCCACCTGAGCAGAGCTCTCCACAGCCTGAGCTGAGAGTTCAACCTAAGCTGACCTCTCCACCGCCTGAGCTGACCTCTCCACCGCCTGAGCTGAGCTCTCCGCTGCCTGAGCTGAGTTCTCCACCGCCTGAGCTCAGCTCTCCACCGCCTGAGTTCTCCACCTGAGCTGAACTCTCCACCTGAGCTGAGCTCTCCATCACCTCAACTCTCCACCTGAGCTGAGCTCTCCACCTGATATGAGCTCTCCACCGTCTGAGCTCTCAACCTGAGCTGAGCTCTCGACCTGATTTGAGCTCTCGACCTGATCTGAGATCTCGACCTGATTTGAGCTCTCAACCTCATCTGAGCTCTCGACCTGAGCTGAGCTCTCCACCTGAGCTGAGCTCTCCAATGCTTGACTTTTCGACTGAGCTGAGCTCTCCACCAGAGCTGAGCTCTCGACCTGATCTGAGCTGAGCTCTTGACATGAGCTGATCTCTCCACTGCCTGAGCTGAGCTCTCGACCTGAGCTAAGCTCTCCAATGCTTGACTTCTCGTCTCAGATGAGCTCTCCACCGCCTGTGCTCTCGACATGAGCTGAGCTCTCGATCTGAGCTGAGCTCTCGACCTGAGCTGAGCTCTCGAACTGATTTGAGCTCTCGAGCTGAGCTGAGACCTCGACCTGATTTGAGCTCTCAACCTCATCTGAGCTCTCGACCTGAGCTGAGCTCTCCACCTGAGCTGAGATCTCCACCAGCTTAGCTCTCCAACACCTGAGCTGAGCTCTCCACGGCCTGAGCTCAGCTCTCCACCGCCTGTGCTCTCGACCTGAGCTGAGCTCTTGACTTGAGCTGGGCTCTCCACTGCCTCAGCTCTCCACCGCCTTAGCTGAGCTCTCGACCTGAGCTGAGCTCTCCACCGCCTGAGCTCTTGACGTGAGCTGAGCTCTCCACCTGAGCTGAGCTCTCCACCTGAGCTGAGTTCTCCACCAGCTTAGCTCTCCAACACCTGAGCTGAGCTCTCCACGGCCTGAGCTCAGCTCTCCAGCGCCTGAGTTCTCAACCTGAGCTGAGCTCTCGACCTGAGCTGCGCTGTCGACCTGAGCTCAGCTCACCACCACCTGAGCTCAGCTCTCCACCACCTGAGCTCTCGACATGACCTCAGCTCTCCACCGCCTGAGCTCTCGGCCTGAGCTGAGCTCTCCACCTGAGTTGAGCTCTGGACCTGAGCTGAGCTCTTCACCTTAGTTGAGCTCTCGACCTGAGCTCAGCTCTCCACCACCTGAGCTGAGCTCTCCACTGCCTGAGCTCAGCTCTCCGCCGTTCGAGCTCAGCTCTCTGCCTCTCGACTCAGCTCTCCACCGCCTGAGCGGAGCTCTCCAAAGCCTGAGCTCTCGACCTGAGATGAGCTCTCGACCTGAGATGAGCTCTTGACCTGAGCTGACCTCTCGACCTGAGCTGAGCTCTCCACCTGAGCTGACCTCTCCACCTCAGCTGAACTGTCCACCTGAGCTGAGCTCTACATCACCTCAACTCTCCACCTGAGCTGAGCTCTCCACCTCATATGAGCTGTCCACCGTCTGAACTCTCAACCTGAACTGACCTCTCCACCACCTGAGCTGAGCTCTCCGCTGCCTGAGCTGAGCTCTCCGCCACCTGAGCTCTCCACCAGAGCTGAGCTCTCCACCTGATCTGAGCTGAGCTCTTGACGTGAGCTGATCTGTCCCCCGCCTGATCTGAGCTCTCGACCTGAGCTGAGCTCTGCACCTGAGCTCAGCTCTCCAATGCTTGACTTCTCGTCTCAGCTGAGCTCTCCACTTGAGCTGAGCTCTCCACCTGAGCTCAGCTCTCAAACTGATTATAGCTGTCCACCTGAGCTGAGCTCTCCAGTGCCTGAGCTGAGCTCTCCACCGCCTGAGCTGAGCTCTCCACCGCCTGAGCTCAGCTCACAACCGCCTGAGCTCAGCTCACCACCTCCTGAGCTCTCCACTGCGTGAGCTCTCCATCTGAGCTTAGCTCTCCACCTGAGCAGAGCTCTCCACAGCCTGAGCTGAGAGTTCAACCTAAGCTGACCTCTCCACCGCCTGAGCTGACCTCTCCACCGCCTGAGCTGAGCTCTCCGCTGCCTGAGCTGAGTTCTCCACCGCCTGAGCTCAGCTCTCCACCGCCTGAGTTCTCCACCTGAGCTGAACTCTCCACCTGAGCTGAGCTCTCCATCACCTCAACTCTCCACCTGAGCTGAGCTCTCCACCTGATATGAGCTCTCCACCGTCTGAGCTCTCAACCTGAGCTGAGCTCTCGACCTGATTTGAGCTCTCGACCTGATCTGAGATCTCGACCTGATTTGAGCTCTCAACCTCATCTGAGCTCTCGACCTGAGCTGAGCTCTCCACCTGAGCTGAGCTCTCCAATGCTTGACTTTTCGACTGAGCTGAGCTCTCCACCAGAGCTGAGCTCTCGACCTGATCTGAGCTGAGCTCTTGACATGAGCTGATCTCTCCACTGCCTGAGCTGAGCTCTCGACCTGAGCTAAGCTCTCCAATGCTTGACTTCTCGTCTCAGATGAGCTCTCCACCGCCTGTGCTCTCGACATGAGCTGAGCTCTCGATCTGAGCTGAGCTCTCGACCTGAGCTGAGCTCTCAAACTGATTTGAGCTCTCGAGCTGAGCTGAGCTCTCCACCTGAGCTGACCTCTCCACCACCTGAGCTCTCGACCTGAGCTGAGCTCTCAACCTGATTTGAGCTCTCGAGCTGAGCTGAGACCTCGACCTGATTTGAGCTCTCAACCTCATCTGAGCTCTCGACCTGAGCTGAGCTCTCCACCTGAGCTGAGATCTCCACCAGCTTAGCTCTCCAACACCTGAGCTGAGCTCTCCACGGCCTGAGCTCAGCTCTCCACCGCCTGTGCTCTCGACCTGAGCTGAGCTCTTGACTTGAGCTGGGCTCTCCACTGCCTCAGCTCTCCACCGCCTTAGCTGAGCTCTCGACCTGAGCTGAGCTCTCCACCGCCTGAGCTCTTGACGTGAGCTGAGCTCTCCACCTGAGCTGAGCTCTCCACCTGAGCTGAGTTCTCCACCAGCTTAGCTCTCCAACACCTGAGCTGAGCTCTCCACGGCCTGAGCTCAGCTCTCCAGCGCCTGAGTTCTCAACCTGAGCTGAGCTCTCGACCTGAGCTGCGCTGTCGACCTGAGCTCAGCTCACCACCACCTGAGCTCAGCTCTCCACCACCTGAGCTCTCGACATGACCTCAGCTCTCCACCGCCTGAGCTCTCGGCCTGAGCTGAGCTCTCCACCTGAGTTGAGCTCTGGACCTGAGCTGAGCTCTTCACCTTAGTTGAGCTCTCGACCTGAGCTCAGCTCTCCACCACCTGAGCTGAGCTCTCCACTGCCTGAGCTCAGCTCTCCGCCGTTCGAGCTCAGCTCTCTGCCTCTCGACTCAGCTCTCCACCGCCTGAGCGGAGCTCTCCAAAGCCTGAGCTCTCGACCTGAGATGAGCTCTCGACCTGAGATGAGCTCTTGACCTGAGCTGACCTCTCGACCTGAGCTGAGCTCTCCACCTGAGCTGACCTCTCCACCTCAGCTGAACTGTCCACCTGAGCTGAGCTCTACATCACCTCAACTCTCCACCTGAGCTGAGCTCTCCACCTCATATGAGCTGTCCACCGTCTGAACTCTCAACCTGAACTGACCTCTCCACCACCTGAGCTGAGCTCTCCGCTGCCTGAGCTGAGCTCTCCGCCACCTGAGCTCTCCACCAGAGCTGAGCTCTCCACCTGAGCTGAGATCTCCACCAGCTTAGCTCTCCAACACCTGAGCTGAGCTCTCCACGGCCTGAGCTCAGCTCTCCACCGCCTGTGCTCTCGACCTGAGCTGAGCTCTTGACTTGAGCTGGGCTCTCCACTGCCTCAGCTCTCCACCGCCTTAGCTGAGCTCTCGACCTGAGCTGAGCTCTCCACCGCCTGAGCTCTTGACGTGAGCTGAGCTCTCCACCTGAGCTGAGCTCTCCACCTGAGCTGAGTTCTCCACCAGCTTAGCTCTCCAACACCTGAGCTGAGCTCTCCACGGCCTGAGCTCAGCTCTCCAGCGCCTGAGTTCTCAACCTGAGCTGAGCTCTCGACCTGAGCTGCGCTGTCGACCTGAGCTCAGCTCACCACCACCTGAGCTCAGCTCTCCACCACCTGAGCTCTCGACATGACCTCAGCTCTCCACCGCCTGAGCTCTCGGCCTGAGCTGAGCTCTCCACCTGAGTTGAGCTCTGGACCTGAGCTGAGCTCTTCACCTTAGTTGAGCTCTCGACCTGAGCTCAGCTCTCCACCACCTGAGCTGAGCTCTCCACTGCCTGAGCTCAGCTCTCCGCCGCTCGAGCTCAGCTCTCTGCCTCTCGAGACAGCTCTCCACCGCCTGAGCGGAGTTCTCCACAACCTGAGCTCTCGACCTGAGATGAGCTCTCGACCTGAGATGAGCTCTCGACCTGAGCTGAGCTCTCGAACTGATTTGAGCTCTCCACCGCCTGAGCTCAGCTCTCCACCGCCTGTGCTCAGCTCTCCACCGCCTGTGCTCAGCTCTCCGCCGTTCGAGCTCAGCTCTCTGCCTCTCGACTCAGCTCTCCACCGCCTGAGCGGAGCTCTCCAAAGCCTGAGCTCTCGACCTGAGATGAGCTCTCGACCTGAGATGAGCTCTTGACCTGAGCTGACCTCTCGACCTGAGCTGAGCTCTCCACCTGAGCTGACCTCTCCACCTCAGCTGAACTGTCCACCTGAGCTGAGCTCTACATCACCTCAACTCTCCACCTGAGCTGAGCTCTCCACCTCATATGAGCTGTCCACCGTCTGAACTCTCAACCTGAACTGACCTCTCCACCACCTGAGCTGAGCTCTCCGCTGCCTGAGCTGAGCTCTCCGCCACCTGAGCTCTCCACCAGAGCTGAGCTCTCCACCTGATCTGAGCTGAGCTCTTGACGTGAGCTGATCTGTCCCCCGCCTGATCTGAGCTCTCGACCTGAGCTGAGCTCTGCACCTGAGCTCAGCTCTCCAATGCTTGACTTCTCGTCTCAGCTGAGCTCTCCACTTGAGCTGAGCTCTCCACCTGAGCTCAGCTCTCAAACTGATTATAGCTGTCCACCTGAGCTGAGCTCTCCAGTGCCTGAGCTGAGCTCTCCACCGCCTGAGCTGAGCTCTCCACCGCCTGAGCTCAGCTCACAACCGCCTGAACTCAGCTCACCACCTCCTGAGCTCTCCACTGCGTGAGCTCTCCACCTGAGCTTAGCTCTCCACCTGAGCAGAGCTCTCCACAGCCTGAGCTGAGAGTTCAACCTAAGCTGACCTCTCCACCGCCTGAGCTGACCTCTCCACCGCCTGAGCTGAGCTCTCCGCTGCCTGAGCTGAGTTCTCCACCGCCTGAGCTCAGCTCTCCACCGCCTGAGTTCTCCACCTGAGCTGAACTCTCCACCTGAGCTGAGCTCTCCATCACCTCAACTCTCCACCTGAGCTGAGCTCTCCACCTGATATGAGCTCTCCACCGTCTGAGCTCTCAACCTGAGCTGAGCTCTCGACCTGATTTGAGCTCTCGACCTGATCTGAGATCTCGACCTGATTTGAGCTCTCAACCTCATCTGAGCTCTCGACCTGAGCTGAGCTCTCCACCTGAGCTGAGCTCTCCAATGCTTGACTTTTCGACTGAGCTGAGCTCTCCACCAGAGCTGAGCTCTCGACCTGATCTGAGCTGAGCTCTTGACATGAGCTGATCTCTCCACTGCCTGAGCTGAGCTCTCGACCTGAGCTAAGCTCTCCAATGCTTGACTTCTCGTCTCAGATGAGCTCTCCACCGCCTGTGCTCTCGACATGAGCTGAGCTCTCGATCTGAGCTGAGCTCTCGACCTGAGCTGAGCTCTCGAACTGATTTGAGCTCTCGAGCTGAGCTGAGACCTCGACCTGATTTGAGCTCTCAACCTCATCTGAGCTCTCGACCTGAGCTGAGCTCTCCACCTGAGCTGAGATCTCCACCAGCTTAGCTCTCCAACACCTGAGCTGAGCTCTCCACGGCCTGAGCTCAGCTCTCCACCGCCTGTGCTCTCGACCTGAGCTGAGCTCTTGACTTGAGCTGGGCTCTCCACTGCCTCAGCTCTCCACCGCCTTAGCTGAGCTCTCGACCTGAGCTGAGCTCTCCACCGCCTGAGCTCTTGACGTGAGCTGAGCTCTCCACCTGAGCTGAGCTCTCCACCTGAGCTGAGTTCTCCACCAGCTTAGCTCTCCAACACCTGAGCTGAGCTCTCCACGGCCTGAGCTCAGCTCTCCAGCGCCTGAGTTCTCAACCTGAGCTGAGCTCTCGACCTGAGCTGCGCTGTCGACCTGAGCTCAGCTCACCACCACCTGAGCTCAGCTCTCCACCACCTGAGCTCTCGACATGACCTCAGCTCTCCACCGCCTGAGCTCTCGGCCTGAGCTGAGCTCTCCACCTGAGTTGAGCTCTGGACCTGAGCTGAGCTCTTCACCTTAGTTGAGCTCTCGACCTGAGCTCAGCTCTCCACCACCTGAGCTGAGCTCTCCACTGCCTGAGCTCAGCTCTCCGCCGTTCGAGCTCAGCTCTCTGCCTCTCGACTCAGCTCTCCACCGCCTGAGCGGAGCTCTCCAAAGCCTGAGCTCTCGACCTGAGATGAGCTCTCGACCTGAGATGAGCTCTTGACCTGAGCTGACCTCTCGACCTGAGCTGAGCTCTCCACCTGAGCTGACCTCTCCACCTCAGCTGAACTGTCCACCTGAGCTGAGCTCTACATCACCTCAACTCTCCACCTGAGCTGAGCTCTCCACCTCATATGAGCTGTCCACCGTCTGAACTCTCAACCTGAACTGACCTCTCCACCACCTGAGCTGAGCTCTCCGCTGCCTGAGCTGAGCTCTCCGCCACCTGAGCTCTCCACCAGAGCTGAGCTCTCCACCTGATCTGAGCTGAGCTCTTGACGTGAGCTGATCTGTCCCCCGCCTGATCTGAGCTCTCGACCTGAGCTGAGCTCTGCACCTGAGCTCAGCTCTCCAATGCTTGACTTCTCGTCTCAGCTGAGCTCTCCACTTGAGCTGAGCTCTCCACCTGAGCTCAGCTCTCAAACTGATTATAGCTGTCCACCTGAGCTGAGCTCTCCAGTGCCTGAGCTGAGCTCTCCACCGCCTGAGCTGAGCTCTCCACCGCCTGAGCTCAGCTCACAACCGCCTGAGCTCAGCTCACCACCTCCTGAGCTCTCCACTGCGTGAGCTCTCCATCTGAGCTTAGCTCTCCACCTGAGCAGAGCTCTCCACAGCCTGAGCTGAGAGTTCAACCTAAGCTGACCTCTCCACCGCCTGAGCTGACCTCTCCACCGCCTGAGCTGAGCTCTCCGCTGCCTGAGCTGAGTTCTCCACCGCCTGAGCTCAGCTCTCCACCGCCTGAGTTCTCCACCTGAGCTGAACTCTCCACCTGAGCTGAGCTCTCCATCACCTCAACTCTCCACCTGAGCTGAGCTCTCCACCTGATATGAGCTCTCCACCGTCTGAGCTCTCAACCTGAGCTGAGCTCTCGACCTGATTTGAGCTCTCGACCTGATCTGAGATCTCGACCTGATTTGAGCTCTCAACCTCATCTGAGCTCTCGACCTGAGCTGAGCTCTCCACCTGAGCTGAGCTCTCCAATGCTTGACTTTTCGACTGAGCTGAGCTCTCCACCAGAGCTGAGCTCTCGACCTGATCTGAGCTGAGCTCTTGACATGAGCTGATCTCTCCACTGCCTGAGCTGAGCTCTCGACCTGAGCTAAGCTCTCCAATGCTTGACTTCTCGTCTCAGATGAGCTCTCCACCGCCTGTGCTCTCGACCTGAGCTGAGCTCTCAAACTGATTTGAGCTCTCGAGCTGAGCTGAGCTCTCCACCTGAGCTGACCTCTCCACCACCTGAGCTCTCGACCTGAGCTGAGCTCTCAACCTGATTTGAGCTCTCGAGCTGAGCTGAGACCTCGACCTGATTTGAGCTCTCAACCTCATCTGAGCTCTCGACCTGAGCTGAGCTCTCCACCTGAGCTGAGATCTCCACCAGCTTAGCTCTCCAACACCTGAGCTGAGCTCTCCACGGCCTGAGCTCAGCTCTCCACCGCCTGTGCTCTCGACCTGAGCTGAGCTCTTGACTTGAGCTGGGCTCTCCACTGCCTCAGCTCTCCACCGCCTTAGCTGAGCTCTCGACCTGAGCTGAGCTCTCCACCGCCTGAGCTCTTGACGTGAGCTGAGCTCTCCACCTGAGCTGAGCTCTCCACCTGAGCTGAGTTCTCCACCAGCTTAGCTCTCCAACACCTGAGCTGAGCTCTCCACGGCCTGAGCTCAGCTCTCCAGCGCCTGAGTTCTCAACCTGAGCTGAGCTCTCGACCTGAGCTGCGCTGTCGACCTGAGCTCAGCTCACCACCACCTGAGCTCAGCTCTCCACCACCTGAGCTCTCGACATGACCTCAGCTCTCCACCGCCTGAGCTCTCGGCCTGAGCTGAGCTCTCCACCTGAGTTGAGCTCTGGACCTGAGCTGAGCTCTTCACCTTAGTTGAGCTCTCGACCTGAGCTCAGCTCTCCACCACCTGAGCTGAGCTCTCCACTGCCTGAGCTCAGCTCTCCGCCGTTCGAGCTCAGCTCTCTGCCTCTCGACTCAGCTCTCCACCGCCTGAGCGGAGCTCTCCAAAGCCTGAGCTCTCGACCTGAGATGAGCTCTCGACCTGAGATGAGCTCTTGACCTGAGCTGACCTCTCGACCTGAGCTGAGCTCTCCACCTGAGCTGACCTCTCCACCTCAGCTGAACTGTCCACCTGAGCTGAGCTCTACATCACCTCAACTCTCCACCTGAGCTGAGCTCTCCACCTCATATGAGCTGTCCACCGTCTGAACTCTCAACCTGAACTGACCTCTCCACCACCTGAGCTGAGCTCTCCGCTGCCTGAGCTGAGCTCTCCGCCACCTGAGCTCTCCACCAGAGCTGAGCTCTCCACCTGATCTGAGCTGAGCTCTTGACGTGAGCTGATCTGTCCCCCGCCTGATCTGAGCTCTCGACCTGAGCTGAGCTCTGCACCTGAGCTCAGCTCTCCAATGCTTGACTTCTCGTCTCAGCTGAGCTCTCCACTTGAGCTGAGCTCTCCACCTGAGCTCAGCTCTCAAACTGATTATAGCTGTCCACCTGAGCTGAGCTCTCCAGTGCCTGAGCTGAGCTCTCCACCGCCTGAGCTGAGCTCTCCACCGCCTGAGCTCAGCTCACAACCGCCTGAGCTCAGCTCACCACCTCCTGAGCTCTCCACTGCGTGAGCTCTCCACCTGAGCTTAGCTCTCCACCTGAGCAGAGCTCTCCACAGCCTGAGCTGAGAGTTCAACCTAAGCTGACCTCTCCACCGCCTGAGCTGACCTCTCCACCGCCTGAGCTGAGCTCTCCGCTGCCTGAGCTGAGTTCTCCACCGCCTGAGCTCAGCTCTCCACCGCCTGAGTTCTCCACCTGAGCTGAACTCTCCACCTGAGCTGAGCTCTCCATCACCTCAACTCTCCACCTGAGCTGAGCTCTCCACCTGATATGAGCTCTCCACCGTCTGAGCTCTCAACCTGAGCTGAGCTCTCGACCTGATTTGAGCTCTCGACCTGATCTGAGATCTCGACCTGATTTGAGCTCTCAACCTCATCTGAGCTCTCGACCTGAGCTGAGCTCTCCACCTGAGCTGAGCTCTCCAATGCTTGACTTTTCGACTGAGCTGAGCTCTCCACCAGAGCTGAGCTCTCGACCTGATCTGAGCTGAGCTCTTGACATGAGCTGATCTCTCCACTGCCTGAGCTGAGCTCTCGACCTGAGCTAAGCTCTCCAATGCTTGACTTCTCGTCTCAGATGAGCTCTCCACCGCCTGTGCTCTCGACATGAGCTGAGCTCTCGATCTGAGCTGAGCTCTCGACCTGAGCTGAGCTCTCAAACTGATTTGAGCTCTCGAGCTGAGCTGAGCTCTCCACCTGAGCTGACCTCTCCACCACCTGAGCTCTCGACCTGAGCTGAGCTCTCAACCTGATTTGAGCTCTCGAGCTGAGCTGAGACCTCGACCTGATTTGAGCTCTCAACCTCATCTGAGCTCTCGACCTGAGCTGAGCTCTCCACCTGAGCTGAGATCTCCACCAGCTTAGCTCTCCAACACCTGAGCTGAGCTCTCCACGGCCTGAGCTCAGCTCTCCACCGCCTGTGCTCTCGACCTGAGCTGAGCTCTTGACTTGAGCTGGGCTCTCCACTGCCTCAGCTCTCCACCGCCTTAGCTGAGCTCTCGACCTGAGCTGAGCTCTCCACCGCCTGAGCTCTTGACGTGAGCTGAGCTCTCCACCTGAGCTGAGCTCTCCACCTGAGCTGAGTTCTCCACCAGCTTAGCTCTCCAACACCTGAGCTGAGCTCTCCACGGCCTGAGCTCAGCTCTCCACCGCCTGAGTTCTCCACCTGAGCTGAACTCTCCACCTGAGCTGAGCTCTCCATCACCTCAACTCTCCACCTGAGCTGAGCTCTCCACCACCTGAGCTCTCGACATGACCTCAGCTCTCCACCGCCTGAGCTCTCGGCCTGAGCTGAGCTCTCCACCTGAGTTGAGCTCTGGACCTGAGCTGAGCTCTTCACCTTAGTTGAGCTCTCGACCTGAGCTCAGCTCTCCACCACCTGAGCTGAGCTCTCCACTGCCTGAGCTCAGCTCTCCGCCGCTCGAGCTCAGCTCTCCGCCTCTTGAGACAGCTCTCCACCGCCTGAGCGGAGTTCTCCACAACCTGAGCTCTCGACCTGAGATGAGCTCTCGACCTGAGATGAGCTCTCGACCTGAGCTGAGCTCTCGAACTGATTTGAGCTCTCCACCGCCTGAGCTCAGCTCTCCACCGCCTGTGCTCAGCTCTCCGCCGTTCGAGCTCAGCTCTCTGCCTCTCGACTCAGCTCTCCACCGCCTGAGCGGAGCTCTCCAAAGCCTGAGCTCTCGACCTGAGATGAGCTCTCGACCTGAGATGAGCTCTTGACCTGAGCTGACCTCTCGACCTGAGCTGAGCTCTCCACCTGAGCTGACCTCTCCACCTCAGCTGAACTGTCCACCTGAGCTGAGCTCTACATCACCTCAACTCTCCACCTGAGCTGAGCTCTCCACCTCATATGAACTGTCCACCGTCTGAACTCTCAACCTGAACTGAGCTCTCCACCGCCTGAGCTCACCACTGCCTGAACTGAGCTCTCCACCGCGTGAGCTCTCCACCTGAGCTTAGCTCTCCACCTGAGCAGAGCTCTCCACAGCCTGAGCTGAGCGCTTGACCTAAGCTGGCCTCTCCACCGCCTGAGCTGACCTCTCCACCGCCTGAACTGAGCTCTCCACCGCTTGAGCTCACAACTGCCTGAACTGAGCTCTGCACCGCCTGAGTAGAGCTCTCCACAGGCTGAGCTGAGCGCTCGACCTAATCTGACCTCTCCACCGCCTGAGCTGACCTCTCCACCACCTGAGCTGACCTCTCCACTGCCTGAACTAACCTCTCCGCTGCCTGAGCTGAGCTCTCCGCTGCCTGAGCTGAGCGCTCGGCCTGAGCTGAGCTCTCCACCACTTGAGCTCTCGAATTGAGCTGAGCTCTCAACCTGAGCTGAGCTCTCCACCGCCTGAGCTCTCGACCTGAGATGAGCTCTCGACCTGAGATGAGCTCTCGACCTGAGCTGAGCTCTCGAACTGATTTGAGCTCTCCACCGCCTGAGCTCAGCTCTCCACCGCCTGAGCTCAGCTCTCCGCCGTTCGAGCTCAGCTCTCTGCCTCTCGACTCAGCTCTCCACCGCCTGAGCGGAGCTCTCCAGAGCCTGAGCTCTCGACCTGAGACGAGCTCTTGATCTGAGCTGAGCTCTCCACCGCCTGAGGTGAGCTCTTGACCTGAGCTGCGCTCTCGACCAGAGCTGAGGTCTCCAAATCCTGAGGTCTCCACTGCCCGAGCTGAGCTCTCAACCGCCTGAGCTCTCGACTGAGCTGAGGTCTCAAGAGCTGATCTATCGACCTGATCTGAGCTGAGCTCTCCAACGCCTGAGTTCTCCAACGCCTGAGCTCTCCACCGCCTGAGCTCTCCACTGCCGGAGCTCTCCACCTGAGCTGAGCTCTCCACCTGAGCTGAGCTCTCCACTGCCTCATCTCAACTCTCGGCCTGAGCTGAGCTCTCCTCCTGAGCTGAGCTCTCCAATGCTTGACGTCTCAACTCAGCTGAGCTCTCCACCTGAGCTGAGCTCTCCTCCTGAGCTGAGCTCTCCAATGCTTGACGTCTCAACTCAGCTGAGCTCTCCACCTGAGCTGAGCTCTCGACCTGAGCTGAGCTGTCGAACTTATTTGAGCTCTCGAGCTGAGCTGAGCTCTCCACCACATGAGCTGAGCTCTCCACCACCTCAGCTGAGCTCTCCACCACCTCAGCTGAGCTCTCCACCGCCTGAGCTCTCCACCTGGGCTTAGCTCTCCACCTGAGCAGAGCTCTCCACCTCCTGAGCTGACCTCTCCACCGCCTGAGCTGAGCTCTCCGCTGCATGAGCTGAGCTCTCCGCCACCTGAGCTCTCCACCAGAGCTGAGCTCTCCACCTGATCTGAGCTGAGCTCTTGACGTGAGCTGATCTGTCCCCCGCCTGATCTGAGCTCTCGACCTGAGCTGAGCTCTGCACCTGAGCTCAGCTCTCCAATGCTTGACTTCTCGTCTCAGCTGAGCTCTCCACTTGAGCTGAGCTCTCCACCTGAGCTCAGCTCTCAAACTGATTATAGCTGTCCACCTGAGCTGAGCTCTCCAGTGCCTGAGCTGAGCTCTCCACCGCCTGAGCTCAGCTCACAACCGCCTGAGCTCAGCTCACCACCTCCTGAGCTCTCCACTGCGTGAGCTCTCCATCTGAGCTTAGCTCTCCACCTGAGCAGAGCTCTCCACAGCCTGAGCTGAGAGTTCAACCTAAGCTGACCTCTCCACCGCCTGAGCTGACCTCTCCACCGCCTGAGCTGAGCTCTCCGCTGCCTGAGCTGAGTTCTCCACCGCCTGAGCTCAGCTCTCCACCGCCTGAGTTCTCCACCTGAGCTGAACTCTCCACCTGAGCTGAGCTCTCCATCACCTCAACTCTCCACCTGAGCTGAGCTCTCCACCTGATATGAGCTCTCCACCGTCTGAGCTCTCAACCTGAGCTGAGCTCTCGACCTGATTTGAGCTCTCGACCTGATCTGAGATCTCGACCTGATTTGAGCTCTCAACCTCATCTGAGCTCTCGACCTGAGCTGAGCTCTCCACCTGAGCTGAGCTCTCCAATGCTTGACTTTTCGACTGAGCTGAGCTCTCCACCAGAGCTGAGCTCTCGACCTGATCTGAGCTGAGCTCTTGACATGAGCTGATCTCTCCACTGCCTGAGCTGAGCTCTCGACCTGAGCTAAGCTCTCCAATGCTTGACTTCTCGTCTCAGATGAGCTCTCCACCGCCTGTGCTCTCGACATGAGCTGAGCTCTCGATCTGAGCTGAGCTCTCGACCTGAGCTGAGCTCTCAAACTGATTTGAGCTCTCGAGCTGAGCTGAGCTCTCCACCTGAGCTGACCTCTCCACCACCTGAGCTCTCGACCTGAGCTGAGCTCTCAACCTGATTTGAGCTCTCGAGCTGAGCTGAGACCTCGACCTGATTTGAGCTCTCAACCTCATCTGAGCTCTCGACCTGAGCTGAGCTCTCCACCTGAGCTGAGATCTCCACCAGCTTAGCTCTCCAACACCTGAGCTGAGCTCTCCACGGCCTGAGCTCAGCTCTCCACCGCCTGTGCTCTCGACCTGAGCTGAGCTCTTGACTTGAGCTGGGCTCTCCACTGCCTCAGCTCTCCACCGCCTTAGCTGAGCTCTCGACCTGAGCTGAGCTCTCCACCGCCTGAGCTCTTGACGTGAGCTGAGCTCTCCACCTGAGCTGAGCTCTCCACCTGAGCTGAGTTCTCCACCAGCTTAGCTCTCCAACACCTGAGCTGAGCTCTCCACGGCCTGAGCTCAGCTCTCCACCACCTGAGTTCTCCACCTGAGCTGAACTCTCCACCTGAGCTGAGCTCTCCATCACCTCAACTCTCCACCTGAGCTGAGCTCTCCACCACCTGAGCTCTCGACATGACCTCAGCTCTCCACCGCCTGAGCTCTCGGCCTGAGCTGAGCTCTCCACCTGAGTTGAGCTCTGGACCTGAGCTGAGCTCTTCACCTTAGTTGAGCTCTCGACCTGAGCTCAGCTCTCCACCACCTGAGCTGAGCTCTCCACTGCCTGAGCTCAGCTCTCCGCCGCTCGAGCTCAGCTCTCCGCCTCTCGAGACAGCTCTCCACCGCCTGAGCGGAGTTCTCCACAACCTGAGCTCTCGACCTGAGATGAGCTCTCGACCTGAGATGAGCTCTCGACCTGAGCTGAGCTCTCGAACTGATTTGAGCTCTCCACCGCCTGAGCTCAGCTCTCCACCGCCTGTGCTCAGCTCTCCGCCGTTCGAGCTCAGCTCTCTGCCTCTCGACTCAGCTCTCCACCGCCTGAGCGGAGCTCTCCAAAGCCTGAGCTCTCGACCTGAGATGAGCTCTCGACCTGAGATGAGCTCTTGACCTGAGCTGACCTCTCGACCTGAGCTGAGCTCTCCACCTGAGCTGACCTCTCCACCTCAGCTGAACTGTCCACCTGAGCTGAGCTCTACATCACCTCAACTCTCCACCTGAGCTGAGCTCTCCACCTCATATGAGCTGTCCACCGTCTGAACTCTCAACCTGAACTGAGCTCTCCACCGCCTGAGCTCACCACTGCCTGAACTGAGCTCTCCACCGCGTGAGCTCTCCACCTGAGCTTAGCTCTCCACCTGAGCAGAGCTCTCCACAGCCTGAGCTGAGCGCTTGACCTAAGCTGGCCTCTCCACCGCCTGAGCTGACCTCTCCACCGCCTGAACTGAGCTCTCCACCGCTTGAGCTCACAACTGCCTGAACTGAGCTCTGCACCGCCTGAGTAGAGCTCTCCACAGGCTGAGCTGAGCGCTCGACCTAATCTGACCTCTCCACTGCCTGAGCTGACCTCTCCACCACCTGAGCTGACCTCTCCACTGCCTGAACTAACCTCTCCGCTGCCTGAGCTGAGCTCTCCGCTGCCTGAGCTGAGCGCTCGGCCTGAGCTGAGCTCTCCACCACTTGAGCTCTCGAATTGAGCTGAGCTCTCAACCTGAGCTGAGCTCTCCACCGCCTGAGCTCTCGACCTGAGATGAGCTCTCGACCTGAGATGAGCTCTCGACCTGAGCTGAGCTCTCGAACTGATTTGAGCTCTCCACCGCCTGAGCTCAGCTCTCCGCCGTTCGAGCTCAGCTCTCTGCCTCTCGACTCAGCTCTCCACCGCCTGAGCGGAGCTCTCCAGAGCCTGAGCTCTCGACCTGAGACGAGCTCTTGATCTGAGCTGAGCTCTCCACCGCCTGAGGTGAGCTCTTGACCTGAGCTGCGCTCTCGACCAGAGCTGAGGTCTCCAACTCCTGAGGTCTCCACTGCCCGAGCTGAGCTCTCCACCGCCTGAGCTCTCGACCGAGCTGAGGTCTCAAGAGCTGATCTATCGACCTGATCTGAGCTGAGCTCTCCAACGCCTGAGCTCTCCACTGCCGGAGCTCTCCACCTGAGCTGAGCTCTCCACCTGAGCTGAGCTCTCCACTGCCTCATCTCAACTCTCGGCCTGAGCTGAGCTCTCCTCCTGAGCTGAGCTCTCCAATGCTTGACGTCTCAACTCAGCTGAGCTCTCCACCTGAGCTGAGCTCTCCTCCTGAGCTGAGCTCTCCAATGCTTGACATCTCAACTCAGCTGAGCTCTCCACCTGAGCTGAGCTCTCGACCTGAGCTGAGCTGTCGAACTTATTTGAGCTCTCGAGCTGAGCTGAGCTCTCCACCACATGAGCTGAGCTCTCCACCACCTCAGCTGAGCTCTCCACCACCTCAGCTGAGCTCTCCACCGCCTGAGCTCTCCACCTGGGCTTAGCTCTCCACCTGAGCAGAGCTCTCCACCTCCTGAGCTGACCTCTCCACCGCCTGAGCTGAGCTCTCCGCTGCATGAGCTGAGCTCTCCGCCACCTGAGCTCTCCACCAGAGCTGAGCTCTCCACCTGATCTGAGCTGAGCTCTTGACGTGAGCTGATCTGTCCCCCGCCTGATCTGAGCTCTCGACCTGAGCTGAGCTCTGCACCTGAGCTCAGCTCTCCAATGCTTGACTTCTCGTCTCAGCTGAGCTCTCCACTTGAGCTGAGCTCTCCACCTGAGCTCAGCTCTCAAACTGATTATAGCTGTCCACCTGAGCTGAGCTCTCCAGTGCCTGAGCTGAGCTCTCCACCGCCTGAGCTGAGCTCTCCACCGCCTGAGCTCAGCTCACAACCGCCTGAGCTCAGCTCACCACCTCCTGAGCTCTCCACTGCGTGAGCTCTCCACCTGAGCTTAGCTCTCCACCTGAGCAGAGCTCTCCACAGCCTGAGCTGAGAGTTCAACCTAAGCTGACCTCTCCACCGCCTGAGCTGACCTCTCCACCGCCTGAGCTGAGCTCTCCGCTGCCTGAGCTCAGCTCTCCACCGCCTGAGCTCAGCTCTCCACCGCCTGAGTTCTCCACCTGAGCTGAACTCTCCACCTGAGCTGAGCTCTCCATCACCTCAACTCTCCACCTGAGCTGAGCTCTCCACCTGATATGAGCTCTCCACCGTCTGAGCTCTCAACCTGAGCTGAGCTCTCGACCTGATTTGAGCTCTCGACCTGATCTGAGATCTCGACCTGATTTGAGCTCTCAACCTCATCTGAGCTCTCGAC
This sequence comes from Strix aluco, assembly GCF_031877795.1. Taxonomy (NCBI): domain Eukaryota; kingdom Metazoa; phylum Chordata; class Aves; order Strigiformes; family Strigidae; genus Strix; species Strix aluco. The sequence continues at coordinate 17,218,976 of NC_133970.1, forward strand.
CTGAGCTGAGCTCTCCACCTGAGCTGAGCTCTCCAATGCTTGACTTTTCGACTGAGCTGAGCTCTCCACCAGAGCTGAGCTCTCGACCTGATCTGAGCTGAGCTCTTGACATGAGCTGATCTCTCCACTGCCTGAGCTGAGCTCTCGACCTGAGCTAAGCTCTCCAATGCTTGACTTCTCGTCTCAGATGAGCTCTCCACCGCCTGTGCTCTCGACATGAGCTGAGCTCTCGATCTGAGCTGAGCTCTCGACCTGAGCTGAGCTCTCAAACTGATTTGAGCTCTCGAGCTGAGCTGAGCTCTCCACCTGAGCTGACCTCTCCACCACCTGAGCTCTCGACCTGAGCTGAGCTCTCAACCTGATTTGAGCTCTCGAGCTGAGCTGAGACCTCGACCTGATTTGAGCTCTCAACCTCATCTGAGCTCTCGACCTGAGCTGAGCTCTCCACCTGAGCTGAGATCTCCACCAGCTTAGCTCTCCAACACCTGAGCTGAGCTCTCCACGGCCTGAGCTCAGCTCTCCACCGCCTGTGCTCTCGACCTGAGCTGAGCTCTTGACTTGAGCTGGGCTCTCCACTGCCTCAGCTCTCCACCGCCTTAGCTGAGCTCTCGACCTGAGCTGAGCTCTCCACCGCCTGAGCTCTTGACGTGAGCTGAGCTCTCCACCTGAGCTGAGCTCTCCACCTGAGTTGAGCTCTGGACCTGAGCTGAGCTCTTCACCTTAGTTGAGCTCTCGACCTGAGCTCAGCTCTCCACCACCTGAGCTGAGCTCTCCACTGCCTGAGCTCAGCTCTCCGCCGCTCGAGCTCAGCTCTCCGCCTCTTGAGACAGCTCTCCACCGCCTGAGCGGAGTTCTCCACAACCTGAGCTCTCGACCTGAGATGAGCTCTCGACCTGAGATGAGCTCTCGACCTGAGCTGAGCTCTCGAACTGATTTGAGCTCTCCACCGCCTGAGCTCAGCTCTCCACCGCCTGTGCTCAGCTCTCCGCCGTTCGAGCTCAGCTCTCTGCCTCTCGACTCAGCTCTCCACCGCCTGAGCGGAGCTCTCCAAAGCCTGAGCTCTCGACCTGAGATGAGCTCTCGACCTGAGATGAGCTCTTGACCTGAGCTGACCTCTCGACCTGAGCTGAGCTCTCCACCTGAGCTGACCTCTCCACCTCAGCTGAACTGTCCACCTGAGCTGAGCTCTCCACCACCTCAGCTGAGCTCTCCACCACCTCAGCTGAGCTCTCCACCGCCTGAGCTCTCCACCTGGGCTTAGCTCTCCACCTGAGCAGAGCTCTCCACCTCCTGAGCTGACCTCTCCACCGCCTGAGCTGAGCTCTCCGCTGCATGAGCTGAGCTCTCCGCCACCTGAGCTCTCCACCAGAGCTGAGCTCTCCACCTGATCTGAGCTGAGCTCTTGACGTGAGCTGATCTGTCCCCCGCCTGATCTGAGCTCTCGACCTGAGCTGAGCTCTGCACCTGAGCTCAGCTCTCCAATGCTTGACTTCTCGTCTCAGCTGAGCTCTCCACTTGAGCTGAGCTCTCCACCTGAGCTCAGCTCTCAAACTGATTATAGCTGTCCACCTGAGCTGAGCTCTCCAGTGCCTGAGCTGAGCTCTCCACCGCCTGAGCTGAGCTCTCCACCGCCTGAGCTGAGCTCTCCACCGCCTGAGCTCAGCTCACAACCGCCTGAGCTCAGCTCACCACCTCCTGAGCTCTCCACTGCGTGAGCTCTCCATCTGAGCTTAGCTCTCCACCTGAGCAGAGCTCTCCACAGCCTGAGCTGAGAGTTCAACCTAAGCTGACCTCTCCACCGCCTGAGCTGACCTCTCCAGCGCCTGAGCTGAGCTCTCCGCTGCCTGAGCTGAGTTCTCCACCGCCTGAGCTCAGCTCTCCACCGCCTGAGTTCTCCACCTGAGCTGAACTCTCCACCTGAGCTGAGCTCTCCATCACCTCAACTCTCCACCTGAGCTGAGCTCTCCACCTGATATGAGCTCTCCACCGTCTGAGCTCTCAACCTGAGCTGAGCTCTCGACCTGATTTGAGCTCTCGACCTGATCTGAGATCTCGACCTGATTTGAGCTCTCAACCTCATCTGAGCTCTCGACCTGAGCTGAGCTCTCCACCTGAGCTGAGCTCTCCAATGCTTGACTTTTCGACTGAGCTGAGCTCTCCACCAGAGCTGAGCTCTCGACCTGATCTGAGCTGAGCTCTTGACATGAGCTGATCTCTCCACTGCCTGAGCTGAGCTCTCGACCTGAGCTAAGCTCTCCAATGCTTGACTTCTCGTCTCAGATGAGCTCTCCACCGCCTGTGCTCTCGACATGAGCTGAGCTCTCGATCTGAGCTGAGCTCTCAACCTGAGCTGAGCTCTCAACCTGATTTGAGCTCTCGAGCTGAGCTGAGACCTCGACCTGATTTGAGCTCTCAACCTCATCTGAGCTCTCGACCTGAGCTGAGCTCTCCACCTGAGCTGAGATCTCCACCAGCTTAGCTCTCCAACACCTGAGCTGAGCTCTCCACGGCCTGAGCTCAGCTCTCCACCGCCTGTGCTCTCGACCTGAGCTGAGCTCTTGACTTGAGCTGGGCTCTCCACTGCCTCAGCTCTCCACCGCCTTAGCTGAGCTCTCAACCTGAGCTGAGCTCTCCACCGCCTGAGCTCTTGACGTGAGCTGAGCTCTCCACCTGAGCTGAGCTCTCCACCTGAGCTGAGCTCTCCACCTGAGCTCAGCTCTCCACCAGCTTAGCTCTCCAACACCTGAGCTGAGCTCTCCACGGCCTGAGCTCAGCTCTCCACCGCCTGAGTTCTCCACCTGAGCTGAACTCTCCACCTGAGCTGAGCTCTCCATCACCTCAACTCTCCACCTGAGCTGAGCTCTCCACCACCTGAGCTCTCGACATGACCTCAGCTCTCCACCTCCTGAGCTCTCGGCCTGAGCTGAGCTCTCCACCTGAGTTGAGCTCTGGACCTGAGCTGAGCTCTTCACCTTAGTTGAGCTCTCGACCTGAGCTCAGCTCTCCACCACCTGAGCTGAGCTCTCCACTGCCTGAGCTCAGCTCTCCGCCGCTCGAGCTCAGCTCTCCGCCTCTTGAGACAGCTCTCCACCGCCTGAGCGGAGTTCTCCACAACCTGAGCTCTCGACCTGAGATGAGCTCTCGACCTGAGATGAGCTCTCGACCTGAGCTGAGCTCTCGAACTGATTTGAGCTCTCCACCGCCTGAGCTCAGCTCTCCACCGCCTGTGCTCAGCTCTCCGCCGTTCGAGCTCAGCTCTCTGCCTCTCGACTCAGCTCTCCACCGCCTGAGCGGAGCTCTCCAAAGCCTGAGCTCTCGACCTGAGATGAGCTCTCGACCTGAGATGAGCTCTTGACCTGAGCTGACCTCTCGACCTGAGCTGAGCTCTCCACCTGAGCTGACCTCTCCACCTCAGCTGAACTGTCCACCTGAGCTGAGCTCTACATCACCTCAACTCTCCACCTGAGCTGAGCTCTCCACCTCATATGAGCTGTCCACCGTCTGAACTCTCAACCTGAACTGAGCTCTCCACCGCCTGAGCTCACCACTGCCTGAACTGAGCTCTCCACCGCGTGAGCTCTCCACCTGAGCTTAGCTCTCCACCTGAGCAGAGCTCTCCACAGCCTGAGCTGAGCGCTTGACCTAAGCTGGCCTCTCCACCGCCTGAGCTGACCTCTCCACCGCCTGAACTGAGCTCTCCACCGCTTGAGCTCACAACTGCCTGAACTGAGCTCTGCACCGCCTGAGTAGAGCTCTCCACAGGCTGAGCTGAGCGCTCGACCTAATCTGACCTCTCCACTGCCTGAGCTGACCTCTCCACCACCTGAGCTGACCTCTCCACTGCCTGAACTAACCTCTCCGCTGCCTGAGCTGAGCTCTCCGCTGCCTGAGCTGAGCGCTCGGCCTGAGCTGAGCTCTCCACCACTTGAGCTCTCGAATTGAGCTGAGCTCTCAACCTGAGCTGAGCTCTCCACCGCCTGAGCTCTCGACCTGAGATGAGCTCTCGACCTGAGATGAGCTCTCGACCTGAGCTGAGCTCTCGAACTGATTTGAGCTCTCCACCGCCTGAGCTCAGCTCTCCACCGCCTGAGCTCAGCTCTCCGCCGTTCGAGCTCAGCTCTCTGCCTCTCGACTCAGCTCTCCACCGCCTGAGCGGAGCTCTCCAGAGCCTGAGCTCTCGACCTGAGACGAGCTCTTGATCTGAGCTGAGCTCTCCACCGCCTGAGGTGAGCTCTTGACCTGAGCTGCGCTCTCGACCAGAGCTGAGGTCTCCAACTCCTGAGGTCTCCACTGCCCGAGCTGAGCTCTCCACCGCCTGAGCTCTCGACTGAGCTGAGGTCTCAAGAGCTGATCTATCGACCTGATCTGAGCTGAGCTCTCCAACGCCTGAGTTCTCCAACGCCTGAGCTCTCCACCGCCTGAGCTCTCCACTGCCGGAGCTCTCCACCTGAGCTGAGCTCTCCACCTGAGCTGAGCTCTCCACTGCCTCATCTCAACTCTCGGCCTGAGCTGAGCTCTCCTCCTGAGCTGAGCTCTCCAATGCTTGACGTCTCAACTCAGCTGAGCTCTCCACCTGAGCTGAGCTCTCCTCCTGAGCTGAGCTCTCCAATGCTTGACGTCTCAACTCAGCTGAGCTCTCCACCTGAGCTGAGCTCTCCACCTGAGCTGAGCTGTCGAACTTATTTGAGCTCTCGAGCTGAGCTGAGCTCTCCACCACATGAGCTGAGCTCTCCACCACCTCAGCTGAGCTCTCCACCACCTCAGCTGAGCTCTCCACCGCCTGAGCTCTCCACCTGGGCTTAGCTCTCCACCTGAGCAGAGCTCTCCACCTCCTGAGCTGACCTCTCCACCGCCTGAGCTGAGCTCTCCGCTGCATGAGCTGAGCTCTCCGCCACCTGAGCTCTCCACCAGAGCTGAGCTCTCCACCTGATCTGAGCTGAGCTCTTGACGTGAGCTGATCTGTCCCCCGCCTGATCTGAGCTCGCGACCTGAGCTGAGCTCTGCACCTGAGCTCAGCTCTCCAATGCTTGACTTCTCGTCTCAGCTGAGCTCTCCACTTGAGCTGAGCTCTCCACCTGAGCTCAGCTCTCAAACTGATTATAGCTGTCCACCTGAGCTGAGCTCTCCAGTGCCTGAGCTGAGCTCTCCACCGCCTGAGCTGAGCTCTCCACCGCCTGAGCTCAGCTCACAACCGCCTGAGCTCAGCTCACCACCTCCTGAGCTCTCCACTGCGTGAGCTCTCCATCTGAGCTTAGCTCTCCACCTGAGCAGAGCTCTCCACAGCCTGAGCTGAGAGTTCAACCTAAGCTGACCTCTCCACCGCCTGAGCTGACCTCTCCACCGCCTGAGCTGAGCTCTCCGCTGCCTGAGCTGAGTTCTCCACCGCCTGAGCTCAGCTCTCCACCGCCTGAGTTCTCCACCTGAGCTGAACTCTCCACCTGAGCTGAGCTCTCCATCACCTCAACTCTCCACCTGAGCTGAGCTCTCCACCTGATATGAGCTCTCCACCGTCTGAGCTCTCAACCTGAGCTGAGCTCTCGACCTGATTTGAGCTCTCGACCTGATCTGAGATCTCGACCTGATTTGAGCTCTCAACCTCATCTGAGCTCTCGACCTGAGCTGAGCTCTCCACCTGAGCTGAGCTCTCCAATGCTTGACTTTTCGACTGAGCTGAGCTCTCCACCAGAGCTGAGCTCTCGACCTGATCTGAGCTGAGCTCTTGACATGAGCTGATCTCTCCACTGCCTGAGCTGAGCTCTCGACCTGAGCTAAGCTCTCCAATGCTTGACTTCTCGTCTCAGATGAGCTCTCCACCGCCTGTGCTCTCGACATGAGCTGAGCTCTCGATCTGAGCTGAGCTCTCAACCTGAGCTGAGCTCTCAACCTGATTTGAGCTCTCGAGCTGAGCTGAGACCTCGACCTGATTTGAGCTCTCAACCTCATCTGAGCTCTCGACCTGAGCTGAGCTCTCCACCTGAGCTGAGATCTCCACCAGCTTAGCTCTCCAACACCTGAGCTGAGCTCTCCACGGCCTGAGCTCAGCTCTCCACCGCCTGTGCTCTCGACCTGAGCTGAGCTCTTGACTTGAGCTGGGCTCTCCACTGCCTCAGCTCTCCACCGCCTTAGCTGAGCTCTCGACCTGAGCTGAGCTCTCCACCGCCTGAGCTCTTGACGTGAGCTGAGCTCTCCACCTGAGCTGAGCTCTCCACCTGAGCTCAGCTCTCCACCAGCTTAGCTCTCCAACACCTGAGCTGAGCTCTCCACGGCCTGAGCTCAGCTCTCCACCGCCTGAGTTCTCCACCTGAGCTGAACTCTCCACCTGAGCTGAGCTCTCCATCACCTCAACTCTCCACCTGAGCTGAGCTCTCCACCACCTGAGCTCTCGACATGACCTCAGCTCTCCACCTCCTGAGCTCTCGGCCTGAGCTGAGCTCTCCACCTGAGTTGAGCTCTGGACCTGAGCTGAGCTCTTCACCTTAGTTGAGCTCTCGACCTGAGCTCAGCTCTCCACCACCTGAGCTGAGCTCTCCACTGCCTGAGCTCAGCTCTCCGCCGCTCGAGCTCAGCTCTCCGCCTCTCGAGACAGCTCTCCACCGCCTGAGCGGAGTTCTCCACAACCTGAGCTCTCGACCTGAGATGAGCTCTCGACCTGAGATGAGCTCTCGACCTGAGCTGAGCTCTCGAACTGATTTGAGCTCTCCACCGCCTGAGCTCAGCTCTCCACCGCCTGTGCTCAGCTCTCCGCCGTTCGAGCTCAGCTCTCTGCCTCTCGACTCAGCTCTCCACCGCCTGAGCGGAGCTCTCCAAAGCCTGAGCTCTCGACCTGAGATGAGCTCTCGACCTGAGATGAGCTCTTGACCTGAGCTGACCTCTCGACCTGAGCTGAGCTCTCCACCTGAGCTGACCTCTCCACCTCAGCTGAACTGTCCACCTGAGCTGAGCTCTACATCACCTCAACTCTCCACCTGAGCTGAGCTCTCCACCTCATATGAGCTGTCCACCGTCTGAACTCTCAACCTGAACTGAGCTCTCCACCGCCTGAGCTCACCACTGCCTGAACTGAGCTCTCCACCGCGTGAGCTCTCCACCTGAGCTTAGCTCTCCACCTGAGCAGAGCTCTCCACAGCCTGAGCTGAGCGCTTGACCTAAGCTGGCCTCTCCACCGCCTGAGCTGACCTCTCCACCGCCTGAACTGAGCTCTCCACCGCTTGAGCTCACAACTGCCTGAACTGAGCTCTGCACCGCCTGAGTAGAGCTCTCCACAGGCTGAGCTGAGCGCTCGACCTAATCTGACCTCTCCACTGCCTGAGCTGACCTCTCCACCACCTGAGCTGACCTCTCCACTGCCTGAACTAACCTCTCCGCTGCCTGAGCTGAGCTCTCCGCTGCCTGAGCTGAGCGCTCGGCCTGAGCTGAGCTCTCCACCACTTGAGCTCTCGAATTGAGCTGAGCTCTCAACCTGAGCTGAGCTCTCCACCGCCTGAGCTCTCGACCTGAGATGAGCTCTCGACCTGAGATGAGCTCTCGACCTGAGCTGAGCTCTCGAACTGATTTGAGCTCTCCACCGCCTGAGCTCAGCTCTCCACCGCCTGAGCTCAGCTCTCCGCCGTTCGAGCTCAGCTCTCTGCCTCTCGACTCAGCTCTCCACCGCCTGAGCGGAGCTCTCCAGAGCCTGAGCTCTCGACCTGAGACGAGCTCTTGATCTGAGCTGAGCTCTCCACCGCCTGAGGTGAGCTCTTGACCTGAGCTGCGCTCTCGACCAGAGCTGAGGTCTCCAACTCCTGAGGTCTCCACTGCCCGAGCTGAGCTCTCCACCGCCTGAGCTCTCGACTGAGCTGAGGTCTCAAGAGCTGATCTATCGACCTGATCTGAGCTGAGCTCTCCAACGCCTGAGTTCTCCAACGCCTGAGCTCTCCACCGCCTGAGCTCTCCACTGCCGGAGCTCTCCACCTGAGCTGAGCTCTCCACCTGAGCTGAGCTCTCCACTGCCTCATCTCAACTCTCGGCCTGAGCTGAGCTCTCCTCCTGAGCTGAGCTCTCCAATGCTTGACGTCTCAACTCAGCTGAGCTCTCCACCTGAGCTGAGCTCTCCTCCTGAGCTGAGCTCTCCAATGCTTGACGTCTCAACTCAGCTGAGCTCTCCACCTGAGCTGAGCTCTCGACCTGAGCTGAGCTGTCGAACTTATTTGAGCTCTCGAGCTGAGCTGAGCTCTCCACCACATGAGCTGAGCTCTCCACCACCTCAGCTGAGCTCTCCACCACCTCAGCTGAGCTCTCCACCGCCTGAGCTCTGCACCTGGGCTTAGCTCTCCACCTGAGCAGAGCTCTCCACCTCCTGAGCTGACCTCTCCACCGCCTGAGCTGAGCTCTCCGCTGCATGAGCTGAGCTCTCCGCTGCCTGAGCTGAGTTCTCCACCGCCTGAGCTCAGCTCTCCACCGCCTGAGTTCTCCACCTGAGCTGAACTCTCCACCTGAGCTGAGCTCTCCATCACCTCAACTCTCCACCTGAGCTGAGCTCTCCACCTGATATGAGCTCTCCACCGTCTGAGCTCTCAACCTGAGCTGAGCTCTCGACCTGATTTGAGCTCTCGACCTGATCTGAGATCTCGACCTGATTTGAGCTCTCAACCTCATCTGAGCTCTCGACCTGAGCTGAGCTCTCCACCTGAGCTGAGCTCTCCAATGCTTGACTTTTCGACTGAGCTGAGCTCTCCACCAGAGCTGAGCTCTCGACCTGATCTGAGCTGAGCTCTTGACATGAGCTGATCTCTCCACTGCCTGAGCTGAGCTCTCGACCTGAGCTAAGCTCTCCAATGCTTGACTTCTCGTCTCAGATGAGCTCTCCACCGCCTGTGCTCTCGACATGAGATGAGCTCTCGATCTGAGCTGAGCTCTCAACCTGAGCTGAGCTCTCAAACTGATTTGAGCTCTCGAGCTGAGCTGAGCTCTCCACCTGAGCTGACCTCTCCACCACCTGAGCTCTCAACCTGAGCTGAGCTCTCAACCTGATTTGAGCTCTCGAGCTGAGCTGAGACCTCGACCTGATTTGAGCTCTCAACCTCATCTGAGCTCTCAACCTCATCTGAGCTCTCGACCTGAGCTGAGCTCTCCACCTGAGCTGAGATCTCCACCAGCTTAGCTCTCCAACACCTGAGCTGAGCTCTCCACAGCCTGAGCTGAGCTCTCCACGGCCTGAGCTCAGCTCTCCACCGCCTGTGCTCTCGACCTGAGCTGAGCTCTTGACTTGAGCTGGGCTCTCCACTGCCTCAGCTCTCCACCGCCTTAGCTGAGCTCTCGACCTGAGCTGAGCTCTCCACCGCCTGAGCTCTTGACGTGAGCTGAGCTCTCCACCTGAGCTGAGCTCTCCACCTGAGCTGAGTTCTCCACCAGCTTAGCTCTCCAACACCTGAGCTGAGCTCTCCACGGCCTGAGCTCAGCTCTCCAGCGCCTGAGTTCTCAACCTGAGCTGAGCTCTCGACCTGAGCTGCGCTGTCGACCTGAGCTCAGCTCTCCACCACCTGAGCTCTCGACATGACCTCAGCTCTCCACCGCCTGAGCTCTCGGCCTGAGCTGAGCTCTCCACCTGAGTTGAGCTCTGGACCTGAGCTGAGCTCTTCACCTTAGTTGAGCTCTCGACCTGAGCTCAGCTCTCCACCACCTGAGCTGAGCTCTCCACTGCCTGAGCTCAGCTCTCCGCCGCTCGAGCTCAGCTCTCCGCCTCTCGAGACAGCTCTCCACCGCCTGAGCGGAGTTCTCCACAGCCTGAGCTCTCGACCTGAGATGAGCTCTCGACCTGAGATGAGCTCTCGACCTGAGCTGAGCTCTCGAACTGATTTGAGCTCTCCACCGCCTGAGCTCAGCTCTCCACCGCCTGTGCTCAGCACTCCGCCGTTCGAGCTCAGCTGTCTGCCTCTCGACTCAGCTCTCCACCGCCTGAGCGGAGCTCTCCAAAGCCTGAGCTCTCGACCTGAGATGAGCTCTCGACCTGAGATGAGCTCTCGACCTGAGATGAGCTCTTGACCTGAGCTGACCTCTCGACCTGAGCTGAGCTCTCCACCTGAGCTGAGATCTCCACCAGCTTAGCTCTCCAACACCTGAGCTGAGCTCTCCACAGCCTGAGCTCAGCTCTCCACCGCCTGTGCTCTCGACCTGAGCTGAGCTCTTGACTTGAGCTGGGCTCTCCACTGCCTCAGCTCTCCACCGCCTTAGCTGAGCTCTCCACCTGAGCTGAGCTCTCCACCTGAGCTCAGCTCTCCACCAGCTTAGCTCTCCAACACCTGAGCTGAGCTCTCCACGGCCTGAGCTCAGCTCTCCAGCGCCTGAGTTCTCAACCTGAGCTGAGCTCTCCACCTGAGCTGAGCTCTCCATCACCTCAACTCTCCACCTGAGCTGAGCTCTCCACCTGATATGAGCTCTCCACCGTCTGAGCTCTCAACCTGAGCTGAGCTCTCGACCTGATTTGAGCTCTCGACCTGATCTGAGATCTCGACCTGATTTGAGCTCTCAACCTCATCTGAGCTCTCGACCTGAGCTGAGCTCTCCGCCTGAGCTGAGCTCTCCAATGCTTGACTTTTCGACTGAGCTGAGCTCTCCACCAGAGCCGAGCTCTCGACCTGATCTGAGCTGAGCTCTTGACATGAGCTGATCTCTCCACTGCCTGAGCTGAGCTCTCGACCTGAGCTAAGCTCTCCAATGCTTGACTTCTCGTCTCAGATGAGCTCTCCACCGCCTGTGCTCTCGACATGAGATGAGCTCTCGATCTGAGCTGAGCTCTCGACCTGAGCTGAGCTCTCAAACTGATTTGAGCTCTCGAGCTGAGCTGAGCTCTCCACCTGAGCTGACCTCTCCACCACCTGAGCTCTCAACCTGAGCTGAGCTCTCAACCTGATTTGAGCTCTCGAGCTGAGCTGAGACCTCGACCTGATTTGAGCTCTCAACCTCATCTGAGCTCTCAACCTCATCTGAGCTCTCGACCTGAGCTGAGCTCTCCACCTGAGCTGAGATCTCCACCAGCTTAGCTCTCCAACACCTGAGCTGAGCTCTCCACAGCCTGAGCTGAGCTCTCCACGGCCTGAGCTCAGCTCTCCACCGCCTGTGCTCTCGACCTGAGCTGAGCTCTTGACTTGAGCTGGGCTCTCCACTGCCTCAGCTCTCCACCGCCTTAGCTGAGCTCTCGACCTGAGCTGAGCTCTCCACCGCCTGAGCTCTTGACGTGAGCTGAGCTCTCCACCTGAGCTGAGCTCTCCACCTGAGCTCAGCTCTCCACCACCTGAGCTCAGCTCACCACCACCTGAGCTCAGCTCTCCACCACCTGAGCTCTCGACATGACCTCAGCTCTCCACCGCCTGAGCTCTCGGCCTGAGCTGAGCTCTCCACCTGATTTGAGCTCTGGACCTGAGCTGAGCTCTTCACCTTAGTTGAGCTCTCGACCTGAGCTCAGCTCTCCAACACCTGAGCTGAGCTCTCCACTGCCTGAGCTCAGCTCTCCGCCGCTCGAGCTCAGCTCTCCGCCTCTCGAGACAGCTCTCCACCGCCTGAGCGGAGTTCTCCACAGCCTGAGCTCTCGACCTGAGATGAGCTCTCGACCTGAGATGAGCTCTCGACCTGAGCTGAGCTCTCGAACTGATTTGAGCTCTCCACCGCCTGAGCTCAGCTCTCCACCGCCTGTGCTCAGCACTCCGCCGTTCGAGCTCAGCTCTCTGCCTCTCGACTCAGCTATCCACCGCCTGAGCGGAGCTCTCCAAAGCCTGAGCTCTCGACCTGAGATGAGCTCTCGACCTGAGATGAGCTCTTGACCTGAGCTGACCTCTCGACCTGAGCTGAGCTCTCCACCTGAGCTGAGATCTCCACCAGCTTAGCTCTCCAACACCTGAGCTGAGCTCTCCACAGCCTGAGCTCAGCTCTCCACTGCCTGTGCTCTCGACCTGAGCTGAGCTCTTGACTTGAGCTGGGCTCTCCACTGCCTCAGCTCTCCACCGCCTTAGCTGAGCTCTCGACCTAAGCTGAGCTCTCCACCGCCTGAGCTCTTGACGTGAGCTGAGCTCTCCACCTGAGCTGAGCTCTCCACCTGAGCTCAGCTCTCCACCAGCTTAGCTCTCCAACACCTGAGCTGAGCTCTCCACGGCCTGAGCTCAGCTCTCCAGCGCCTGAGTTCTCAACCTGAGCTGAGCTCTCCACCTGAGCTGCGCTGTCGACCTGAGCTCAGCTCACCACCACCTGAGCTCAGCTCTCCACCACCTGAGCTCTCGACATGACCTCAGCTCTCCACCGCCTGAGTTCTCAACCTGAGCTGAGCTCTCCACCTGAGCTGAGATCTCCACCAGCTTAGCTCTCCAACACCTGAGCTGAGCTCTCCACAGCCTGAGCTGAGCTCTGCATGGCCTGAGCTCAGCTCTCCACCGCCTGTGCTCTCGACCTGAGCTGAGCTCTTGACTTGAGCTGGGCTCTCCACTGCCTCAGCTCTCCACCGCCTTAGCTGAGCTCTCGACCTGAGCTGAGCTCTCCACCGCCTGAGCTCTTGACGTGAGCTGAGCTCTCCACCTGAGCTGAGCTCTCCACCTGAGCTGAGCTCTCCACCAGCTTAGCTCTCCAACACCTGAGCTGAGCTCTCCACGGCCTGAGCTCAGCTCTCCAGCGCCTGAGTTCTCAACCTGAGCTGAGCTCTCGACCTGAGCTGCGCTGTCGACCTGAGCTCAGCTCACCACCACCTGAGCTCAGCTCTCCACCACCTGAGCTCTCGACATGACCTCAGCTCTCCACCGCCTGAGCTCTCGGCCTGAGCTGAGCTCTCCACCTGAGTTGAGCTCTGGACCTGAGCTGAGCTCTTCACCTTAGTTGAGCTCTCGACCTGAGCTCAGCTCTCCACCACCTGAGCTGAGCTCTCCACTGCCTGAGCTCAGCTCTCCGCCGCTCGAGCTCAGCTCTCCGCCTCTCGAGACAGTTCTCCACCGCCTGAGCGGAGTTCTCCACAGCCTGAGCTCTCGACCTGAGATGAGCTCTCGACCTGAGCTGAGCTCTCGAACTGATTTGAGCTCTCCACCGCCTGAGCTCAGCTCTCCACCACCTGTGCTCAGCTCTCCGCCGTTCGAGCTCAGCTCTCTGCCTCTCGACTCAGCTCTCCACCGCCTGAGCGGAGCTCTCCAAAGCCTGAGCTCTCGACCTGAGATGAGCTCTCGACCTGAGATGAGCTCTTGGCTTGAGCTGACCTCTCGACCTGAGCTGAGCTCTCCAACTGAGCTGACCTCTCCACCTGAGCTGACCTCTCCACCTCAGCTGAACTGTCCACCTGAGCTGAGCTCTACATCACCTCAACTCTCCACCTGAGCTGAGCTCTCCACCTCATATGAGCTGTCCACCGTCTGAACTCTCAACCTGAACTGAGCTCTCCACCGCCTGAGCTCACCACTGCCTGAACTGAGCTCTCCACCGCGTGAGCTCTCCACCTGAGCTTAGCTCTCCACCTGAGCAGAGCTCTCCACAGCCTGAGCTGAGCGCTTGACCTAAGCTGGCCTCTCCACCGCCTGAGCTGACCTCTCCACCGCCTGAACTGAGCTCTCCACCGCTTGAGCTCACCACTGCCTGAACTGAGCTCTGCACCGCCTGAGTAGAGCTCTCCACAGGCTGAGCTGAGCGCTCGACCTAATCTGACCTCTCCACTGCCTGAGCTGACCTCTCCGCTGCCTGAGCTGAGCTCTCCGCCGCCTGAGCTGAGCGCTCGGACTGAGCTGACCTCTCCACCTCAGCTGAACTGTCCACCTGAGCTGAGCTCTACATCACCTCAACTCTCCACCTGAGCTGAGCTCTCCACCTCATATGAGCTGTCCACCGTCTGAACTCTCAACCTGAACTGAGCTCTCCACCGCCTGAGCTCACCACTGCCTGAACTGAGCTCTCCACCGCGTGAGCTCTCCACCTGAGCTTAGCTCTCCACCTAAGCAGAGCTCTCCACAGCCTGAGCTGAGCGCTTGACCTAAGCTGGCCTCTCCACCGCCTGAGCTGAGCTCTCCGCTGCCTGAGCTGAGCTCTCCGCCGCCTGAGCTGAGCGCTCGGCCTGAGCTGAGCTCTCCACCACTTGAGCTCTCGAATTGAGCTGAGCTCTCAACCTGAGCTGAGCTCTCCACCGCCTGAGCTCTCGACCTGAGATGAGCTCTCGACCTGAGATGAGCTCTCGACCTGAGCTGAGCTCTCGAACTGATTTGAGCTCTCCACCGCCTGAGCTCAGCTCTCCACCGCCTGAGCTCAGCTCTCCGCCGTTCGAGCTCAGCTCTCTGCCTCTCGACTCAGCTCTCCACCGCCTGAGCGGAGCTCTCCAGAGCCTGAGCTCTCGACCTGAGACGAGCTCTTGATCTGAGCTGAGCTCTCCACCGCCTGAGGTGAGCTCTTGACCTGAGCTGCGCTCTCGACCGGAGCTGAGGTCTCCAACTCCTGAGGTCTCCACCGCCCGAGCTGAGCTCTCCACCGCCTGAGCTCTCGACTGAGCTGAGGTCTCAAGAGCTGATCTATCGACCTGATCTGAGCTGAGCTCTCCAACGCCTGAGTTCTCCAACGCCTGAGCTCTCCACCGCCTGAGCTGAGCTCTCCGCTGCATGAGCTGAGCTCTCCGCCACCTGAGCTCTCCACCAGAGCTGAGCTCTCCACCTGATCTGAGCTGAGCTCTTGACGTGAGCTGATCTGTCCCCCGCCTGATCTGAGCTCTCGACCTGAGCTGAGCTCTGCACCTGAGCTCAGCTCTCCAATGCTTGACTTCTCGTCTCAGCTGAGCTCTCCACTTGAGCTGAGCTCTCCACCTGAGCTCAGCTCTCAAACTGATTATAGCTGTCCACCTGAGCTGAGCTCTCCACTGCCTGAGCTGAGCTCTCCGCTGCCTGAGCTGAGCTCTCCACCGCCTGAGTTCTCCACCTGAGCTGAACTCTCCACCTGAGCTGAGCTCTCCATCACCTCAACTCTCCACCTGAGCTGAGCTCTCCACCTGATATGAGCTCTCCACCGTCTGAGCTCTCAACCTGAGCTGAGCTCTCGACCTGATTTGAGCTCTCGACCTGATCTGAGATCTCGACCTGATTTGAGCTCTCCACCTGAGCTGAGCTCTCCACCTGAGCTGAGCTCTCCAATGCTTGACTTTTCGACTGAGCTGAGCTCTCCACCAGAGCTGAGCTCTCGACCTGATCTGAGCTGAGCTCTTGACATGAGCTGATCTCTCCACTGCCTGAGCTGAGCTCTCGACCTGAGCTAAGCTCTCCAATGCTTGACTTCTCGTCTCAGATGAGCTCTCCACCGCCTGTGCTCTCGACATGAGCTGAGCTCTCGATCTGAGCTGAGCTCTCGACCTGAGCTGAGCTCTCAAACTGATTTGAGCTCTCGAGCTGAGCTGAGCTCTCCACCTGAGCTGACCTCTCCACCACCTGAGCTCTCAACCTGAGCTGAGCTCTCGACCTGATTTGAGCTCTCGACCTGATCTGAGACCTCGACCTGATTTGAGCTCTCAACCTCATCTGAGCTCTCGACCTGAGCTGAGCTCTCCACCTGAGCTGAGATCTCCACCAGCTTAGCTCTCCAACACCTGAGCTGAGCTCTCCACGGCCTGAGCTCAGCTCTCCACCGCCTGTGCTCTCGACCTGAGCTGAGCTCTTGACTTGAGCTGGGCTCTCCACTGCCTCAGCTCTCCACCGCCTTAGCTGAGCTCTCGACCTGAGCTGAGCTCTCCACCGCCTGAGCTCTTGATGTGAGCTGAGCTCTCCACCTGAGCTGAGCTCTCCACCTGAGCTGAGCTCTCCACCAGCTTAGCTCTCCAACACCTGAGCTGAGCTCTCCACGGCCTGAGCTCAGCTCTCCAGCGCCTGAGTTCTCAACCTGAGCTGAGCTCTCGACCTGAGCTGCGCTGTCGACCTGAGCTCAGCTCACCACCACCTGAGCTCAGCTCTCCACCACCTGAGCTCTCGACATGACCTCAGCTCTCCACCGCCTGAGCTCTCGGCCTGAGCTGAGCTCTCCACCTGAGTTGAGCTCTGGACCTGAGCTGAGCTCTTCACCTTAGTTGAGCTCTCGACCTGAGCTCAGCTCTCCACCACCTGAGCTGAGCTCTCCACTGCCTGAGCTCAGCTCTCCGCCGCTCGAGCTCAGCTCTCCGCCTCTCGAGACAGCTCTCCACCGCCTGAGCGGAGTTCTCCACAGCCTGAGCTCTCGACCTGAGATGAGCTCTCGACCTGAGATGAGCTCTCGACCTGAGCTGAGCTCTCGAACTGATTTGAGCTCTCCACCGCCTGAGCTCAGCTCTCCACCGCCTGTGCTCAGCTCTCCGCCGTTCGAGCTCAGCTCTCTGCCTCTCGACTCAGCTCTCCACCCCCTGAGCGGAGCTCTCCAAAGCCTGAGCTCTCGACCTGAGATGAGCTCTCGACCTGAGATGAGCTCTTGACCTGAGCTGACCTCTCGACCTGAGCTGAGCTCTCCACCTGAGCTGACCTCTCCACCTCAGCTGAACTGTCCACCTGAGCTGAGCTCTACATCACCTCAACTCTCCACCTGAGCTGAGCTCTCCACCTCATATGAGCTGTCCACCGTCTGAACTCTCAACCTGAACTGAGCTCTCCACCGCCTGAGCTCACCACTGCCTGAACTGAGCTCTGCACCGCCTGAGTAGAGCTCTCCACAGGCTGAGCTGAGCGCTCGACCTAATCTGACCTCTCCACTGCCTGAGCTGACCTCTCCACCACCTGAGCTGACCTCTCCACTGCCTGAACTGACCTCTCCGCTGCCTGAGCTGAGCTCTCCGCTGCCTGAGCTGAGCGCTCGGCCTGAGCTGAGCTCTCCACCACTTGAGCTCTCGAATTGAGCTGAGCTCTCAACCTGAGCTGAGCTCTCCACCGCCTGAGCTCTCAACCTGAGATGAGCTCTCGACCTGAGATGAGCTCTCGACCTGAGCTGAGCTCTCGAACTGATTTGAGCTCTCCACCGCCTGAGCTCAGCTCTCCACCGCCTGAGCTCAGCTCTCCGCCGTTCGAGCTCAGCTCTCTGCCTCTCGACTCAGCTCTCCACCGCCTGAGCGGAGCTCTCCAGAGCCTGAGCTCTCGACCTGAGACGAGCTCTTGATCTGAGCTGAGCTCTCCACCGCCTGACGTGAGCTCTTGATCTGAGCTGCGATCTCGACCGGAGCTGAGGTCTCCAACTCCTGAGGTCTCCACCGCCCGAGCTGAGCTCTCCACCGCCTGAGCTCTCGACTGAGCTGAGGTCTCAAGAGTTGATCTATCGACCTGATCTGAGCTGAGCTCTCCAACGCCTGAGTTCTCCAACGCCTGAGCTCTCCACCGCCTGAGCTCTCCACTGCCGGAGCTCTCCACCTGAGCTGAGCTCTCCACCTGAGCTGAGCTCTCCACTGCCTCATCTCAACTCTCGGCCTGAGCTGAGCTCTCCACCTGAGCTGAGCTCTCCACCTGAGCTGAGCTCTCCAATGCTTGACGTTTCAACTCAGCTGAGCTCTCCACCTGAGCTGAGCTCTCCACCTGAGGTGAGCTCTCCACTGCCTGACTTCTCCACATGAGCTGAGTTCTCCACTGCCTGTGCGGTCGACCTTAGCTGAGCTCTCGACCTGAGCTGAGCTGTCGAACTTATTTGAGCTCTCGAGCTGAGCTGAGCTCTCCACCACATGAGCTGAGCTCTCCACCACCTCAGCTGAGCTCTCCACCACCTCAGCTGAGCTCTCCACCGCCTGAGCTCTCCACCTGGGCTTAGCTCTCCACCTGAGCAGAGCTCTCCACCGCCTGAGCTGACCTCTCCACCGCCTGAGCTGAGCTCTCCGCTGCCTGAGCTGAGCTCTCTGCCACCTGAGCTCCCCACCAGAGCTGAGCTCTCCACCTGATCTGAGCTGAGCTCTTGACGTGAGCTGATCTGTCCCCCGCCTGATCTGAGCTCTCGACCTGAGCTGAGCTCTGCACCTGAGCTCAGCTCTCCAATGCTTGACTTCTCGTCTCAGCTGAGCTCTCCACTTGAGCTGAGCTCTCCACCTGAGCTCAGCTTTCAAACTGATTATAGCTGTCCACCTGAGCTGAGCTCTCCAGTGCCTGAGCTGAGCTCTCCACCGCCTGAGCTGAGCTCTCCACCGCCTGAGCTCAGCTCACCACCTCCTGAGCTCTCCACTGCGTGAGCTCTCCACCTGAGCTTAGCTCTCCACCTGAGCAGAGCTCTCCACAGCCTGAGCTGAGAGTTCAACCTAAGCTGACCTCTCCACCGCCTGAGCTGACCTCTCCACCGCCTGAGCTGAGCTCTCCGCTGCCTGAGCTCAGCTCTCCACCGCCTGAGCTCAGCTCTCCACCGCCTGAGTTCTCCACCTGAGCTGAACTCTCCACCTGAGCTGAGCTCTCCATCACCTCAACTCTCCACCTGAGCTGAGCTCTCCACCTGATATGAGCTCTCCACCGTCTGAGCTCTCAACCTGAGCTGAACTCTCGACCTGATTTGAGCTCTCGACCTGATCTGAGATCTCGACCTGATTTGAGCTCTCTACCTGAGCTGAGCTCTCCACCTGAGCTGAGCTCTCCAATGCTTGACTTTTCGACTGAGCTGAGCTCTCCACCAGAGCTGAGCTCTCGACCTGATCTGAGCTGAGCTCTTGACATGAGCTGATCTCTCCACTGCCTGAGCTGAGCTCTCGACCTGAGCTAAGCTCTCCAATGCTTGACTTCTCGTCTCAGATGAGCTCTCCACCGCCTGTGCTCTCGACATGAGCTGAGCTCTCGATCTGAGCTGAGCTCTCGACCTGAGCTGAGCTCTCGAACTGATTTGAGCTCTCAAGCTGAGCTGAGCTCTCCACCTGAGCTGACCTCTCCACCACCTGAGCTCTCGACGTGAGCTGAGCTCTCCACCACTTGAGCTCTCAAATTGAGCTGAGCTCTCAACCTGAGCTGACCTCTCCACCGCCTGAGCTCTCAAAATGAGATGAGCTCTCGACCTGAGATGAGCTCTCGACCTGAGCTGAGCTCTCCACCGCCTGAGCTCAGCTCTCCACCGCCTGAGCTCAGCTCTACGCCGTTTGAGCTCAGCTCTCTGCCTCTCGACTCAGCTCTCCACCGCCTGAGCGGAGCTCTCCAGAGCCTGAGCTCTCGACCTGAGACGAGCTCTTGATCTGAGCTGAGCTCTCCACCGCCTGACGTGAGCTCTTGATCTGAGCTGCGCTCTCGACCGGAGCTGAGGTCTCCAACTCCTGAGGTCTCCACCGCCCGAGCTGAGCTCTCCACCGCCTGAGCTCTCGACTGAGCTGAGGTCTCAAGAGTTGATCTATCGACCTGATCTGAGCTGAGCTCTCCAACGCCTGAGTTCTCCAACGCCTGAGCTCTCCACCGCCTGAGCTCTCCACTGCCGGAGCTCTCCACCTGAGCTGAGCTCTCCACCTGAGCTGAGCTCTCCACTGCCTCATCTCAACTCTCGGCCTGAGCTGAGCTCTCCTCCTGAGCTGAGCTCTCCAATGCTTGACGTCTCAACTCAGCTGAGCTCTCCACCTGAGCTGAGCTCTCCACCTGAGCTGAGCTCTCCAATGCTTGACGTTTCAACTCAGCTGAGCTCTCCACCTGAGCTGAGCTCTCCACCTGAGGTGAGCTCTCCACTGCCTGACTTCTCCACATGAGCTGAGTTCTCCACTGCCTGTGCTGTCGACCTTAGCTGAGCTCTCGACCTGAGCTGAGCTGTCGAACTTATTTGAGCTCTCGAGCTGAGCTGAGCTCTCCACCACATGAGCTGAGCTCTCCACCACCTCAGCTGAGCTCTCCACCACCTCAGCTGAGCTCTCCACCGCCTGAGCTCTCCACCTGGGCTTAGCTCTCCACCTGAGCAGAGCTCTCCACCGCCTGAGCTGACCTCTCCACCGCCTGAGCTGAGCTCTCCGCTGCCTGAGCTGAGCTCTCTGCCACCTGAGCTCTCCACCAGAGCTGAGCTCTCCACCTGATCTGAGCTGAGCTCTTGACGTGAGCTGATCTGTCCCCCGCCTGATCTGAGCTCTCGACCTGAGCTGAGCTCTGCACCTGAGCTCAGCTCTCCAATGCTTGACTTCTCGTCTCAGCTGAGCTCTCCACTTGAGCTGAGCTCTCCACCTGAGCTCAGCTCTCAAACTGATTATAGCTGTCCACCTGAGCTGAGCTCTCCAGTGCCTGAGCTGAGCTCTCCACCGCCTGAGCTGAGCTCTCCACCGCCTGAGCTCAGCTCACAACCGCCTGAGCTCAGCTCACCACCTCCTGAGCTCTCCACTGCGTGAGCTCTCCACCTGAGCTTAGCTCTCCACCTGAGCAGAGCTCTCCACAGCCTGAGCTGAGAGTTCAACCGAAGATGACCTCTCCACCGCCTGAGCTGACCTCTCCACTGCCTGAGCTGAGCTCTCCGCTGCCTGAGCTCAGCTCTCCACCGCCTGAGCTCAGCTCTCCACCGCCTGAGTTCTCCACCTGAGCTGAACTCTCCACCTGAGCTGAGCTCTCCATCACCTCAACTCTCCACCTGAGCTGAGCTCTCCACCTGATATGAGCTCTCCACCGTCTGAGCTCTCAACCTGAGCTGAACTCTCGACCTGATTTGAGCTCTCGACCTGATCTGAGATCTCGACCTGATTTGAGCTCTCTACCTGAGCTGAGCTCTCGACCTGAGCTGAGCTCTCCACCTGAGCTGAGCTCTCCAATGCTTGACTTTTCGACTGAGCTGAGCTCTCCACCAGAGCTGAGCTCTCGACCTGATCTGAGCTGAGCTCTTGACATGAGCTGATCTCTCCACTGCCTGAGCTGAGCTCTCGACCTGAGCTAAGCTCTCCAATGCTTGACTTCTCGTCTCAGATGAGCTCTCCACCGCCTGTGCTCTCGACATGAGCTGAGCTCTCGATCTGAGCTGAGCTCTCGACCTGAGCTGAGCTCTCGAACTGATTTGAGCTCTCAAGCTGAGCTGAGCTCTCCACCTGAGCTGACCTCTCCACCACCTGAGCTCTCGACCTGAGCTGAGCTCTCCACCTGAGCTGAGCTCTCGACCTGATCTGAGACCTCGACCTGATTTGAGCTCTCAACCTCATCTGAGCTCTCGACCTGAGCTGAGCTCTCCACCTGAGCTGAGATCTCCACCAGCTTAGCTCTCCAACACCTGAGCTGAGCTCTCCACGGCCTGAGCTCAGCTCTCCACCGCCTGTGCTCTCGACCTGAGCTGAGCTCTTGACTTGAGCTGGGCTCTCCACTGCCTCAGCTCTCCACCGCCTTAGCTGAGCTCTCGACCTGAGCTGAGCTCTCCACCGCCTGAGCTCTTGACGTGAGCTGAGCTCTCCACCTGAGCTGAGCTCTCCACCAGCTTAGCTCTCCAACACCTGAGCTGAGCTCTCCACGGCCTGAGCTCAGCTCTCCAGCGCCTGAGTTCTCAACCTGAGCTGAGCTCTCGACCTGAGCTGCGCTGTCGACCTGAGCTCAGCTCACCACCACCTGAGCTCAGCTCTCCACCACCTGAGCTCTCGACATGACCTCAGCTCTCCACCGCCTGAGCTCTCGGCCTGAGCTGAGCTCTCCACCTGAGTTGAGCTCTGGACCTGAGCTGAGCTCTTCACCTTAGTTGAGCTCTCGACCTGAGCTCAGCTCTCCACCACCTGAGCTGAGCTCTCCACTGCCTGAGCTCAGCTCTCCGCCGCTCGAGCTCAGCTCTCCGCCTCTCGAGACAGCTCTCCACCGCCTGAGCGGAGTTCTCCACAGCCTGAGCTCTCGACCTGAGATGAGCTCTCGACCTGAGATGAGCTCTCGACCTGAGCTGAGCTCTCGAACTGATTTGAGCTCTCCACCGCCTGAGCTCAGCTCTCCACCGCCTGTGCTCAGCTCTCCGCCGTTCGAGCTCAGCTCTCTGCCTCTCGACTCAGCTCTCCACCGCCTGAGCGGAGCTCTCCAAAGCCTGAGCTCTCGACCTGAGATGAGCTCTCGACCTGAGATGAGCTCTTGACCTGAGCTGACCTCTCGACCTGAGCTGAGCTCTCCACCTGAGCTGACCTCTCCACCTCAGCTGAACTGTCCACCTGAGCTGAGCTCTACATCACCTCAACTCTCCACCTGAGCTGAGCTCTCCACCTCATATGAGCTGTCCACCGTCTGAACTCTCAACCTGAACTGAGCTCTCCACCGCCTGAGCTCACCACTGCCTGAACTGAGCTCTGCACCGCCTGAGTAGAGCTCTCCACAGGCTGAGCTGAGCGCTCGACCTAATCTGACCTCTCCACTGCCTGAGCTGACCTCTCCACCACCTGAGCTGACCTCTCCACTGCCTGAACTGACCTCTCCGCTGCCTGAGCTGAGCTCTCCGCTGCCTGAGCTGAGCGCTCGGCCTGAGCTGAGCTCTCCACCACTTGAGCTCTCAAATTGAGCTGAGCTCTCAACCTGAGCTGAGCTGTCCACCGCCTGAGCTCTCAACCTGAGATGAGCTCTCAACCTGAGATGAGCTCTCGACCTGAGCTGAGCTCTCGAACTGATTTGAGCTCTCCACCGCCTGAGCTCAGCTCTCCACCGCCTGAGCTCAGCTCTCCGCCGTTCGAGCTCAGCTCTCTGCCTCTCGACTCAGCTCTCCACCGCCTGAGCGGAGCTCTCCAGAGCCTGAGCTCTCGACCTGAGACGAGCTCTTGATCTGAGCTGAGCTCTCCACCGCCTGACGTGAGCTCTTGATCTGAGCTGCGCTCTCGACCGGAGCTGAGGTCTCCAACTCCTGAGGTCTCCACCGCCCGAGCTGAGCTCTCCACCGCCTGAGCTCTCGACTGAGCTGAGGTCTCAAGAGTTGATCTATCGACCTGATCTGAGCTGAGCTCTCCAACGCCTGAGTTCTCCAACGCCTGAGCTCTCCACCGCCTGAGCTCTCCACTGCCGGAGCTCTCCACCTGAGCTGAGCTCTCCACCTGAGCTGAGCTCTCCACTGCCTCATCTCAACTCTCGGCCTGAGCTGAGCTCTCCTCTTGAGCTGAGCTCTCCAATGCTTGACGTCTCAACTCAGCTGAGCTCTCCACCTGAGCTGAGCTCTCCACCTGAGCTGAGCTCTCCAATGCTTGACGTTTCAACTCAGCTGAGCTCTCCACCTGAGCTGAGCTCTCCACCTGAGGTGAGCTCTCCACTGCCTGACTTCTCCACATGAGCTGAGTTCTCCACTGCCTGTGCTGTCGACCTTAGCTGAGCTCTCGACCTGAGCTGAGCTGTCGAACTTATTTGAGCTCTCGAGCTGAGCTGAGCTCTCCACCACATGAGCTGAGCTCTCCACCACCTCAGCTGAGCTCTCCACCACCTCAGCTGAGCTCTCCACCGCCTGAGCTCTCCACCTGGGCTTAGCTCTCCACCTGAGCAGAGCTCTCCACCGCCTGAGCTGACCTCTCCACCGCCTGAGCTGAGCTCTCCGCTGCCTGAGCTGAGCTCTCTGCCACCTGAGCTCTCCACCAGAGCTGAGCTCTCCACCTGATCTGAGCTGAGCTCTTGACGTGAGCTGATCTGTCCCCCGCCTGATCTGAGCTCTCGACCTGAGCTGAGCTCTGCACCTGAGCTCAGCTCTCCAATGCTTGACTTCTCGTCTCAGCTGAGCTCTCCACTTGAGCTGAGCTCTCCACCTGAGCTCAGCTTTCAAACTGATTATAGCTGTCCACCTGAGCTGAGCTCTCCAGTGCCTGAGCTGAGCTCTCCACCGCCTGAGCTGAGCTCTCCACCGCCTGAGCTCAGCTCACAACCGCCTGAGCTCAGCTCACCACCTCCTGAGCTCTCCACTGCGTGAGCTCTCCACCTGAGCTTAGCTCTCCACCTGAGCAGAGCTCTCCACAGCCTGAGCTGAGAGTTCAACCTAAGCTGACCTCTCCACCGCCTGAGCTGACCTCTCCACCGCCTGAGCTGAGCTCTCCGCTGCCTGAGCTCAGCTCTCCACCGCCTGAGCTCAGCTCTCCACCGCCTGAGTTCTCCACCTGAGCTGAACTCTCCACCTGAGCTGAGCTCTCCATCACCTCAACTCTCCACCTGAGCTGAGCTCTCCACCTGATATGAGCTCTCCACCGTCTGAGCTCTCAACCTGAGCTGAACTCTCGACCTGATTTGAGCTCTCGACCTGATCTGAGATCTCGACCTGATTTGAGCTCTCTACCTGAGCTGAGCTCTCCACCTGAGCTGAGCTCTCCAATGCTTGACTTTTCGACTGAGCTGAGCTCTCCACCAGAGCTGAGCTCTCGACCTGATCTGAGCTGAGCTCTTGACATGAGCTGATCTCTCCACTGCCTGAGCTGAGCTCTCGACCTGAGCTAAGCTCTCCAATGCTTGACTTCTCGTCTCAGATGAGCTCTCCACCGCCTGTGCTCTCGACATGAGCTGAGCTCTCGATCTGAGCTGAGCTCTCGACCTGAGCTGAGCTCTCGAACTGATTTGAGCTCTCAAGCTGAGCTGAGCTCTCCACCTGAGCTGACCTCTCCACCACCTGAGCTCTCGACGTGAGCTGAGCTCTCCACCACTTGAGCTCTCAAATTGAGCTGAGCTCTCAACCTGAGCTGACCTCTCCACCGCCTGAGCTCTCAAAATGAGATGAGCTCTCGACCTGAGATGAGCTCTCGACCTGAGCTGAGCTCTCGAACTGATTTGAGCTCTCCACCGCCTGAGCTCAGCTCTCCACCGCCTGAGCTCAGCTCTCCGCCGTTTGAGCTCAGCTCTCTGCCTCTCGACTCAGCTCTCCACCGCCTGAGCGGAGCTCTCCAGAGCCTGAGCTCTCGACCTGAGACGAGCTCTTGATCTGAGCTGAGCTCTCCACCGCCTGACGTGAGCTCTTGATCTGAGCTGCGCTCTCGACCGGAGCTGAGGTCTCCAACTCCTGAGGTCTCCACCGCCCGAGCTGAGCTCTCCACCGCCTGAGCTCTCGACTGAGCTGAGGTCTCAAGAGTTGATCTATCGACCTGATCTGAGCTGAGCTCTCCAACGCCTGAGTTCTCCAACGCCTGAGCTCTCCACCGCCTGAGCTCTCCACTGCCGGAGCTCTCCACCTGAGCTGAGCTCTCCACCTGAGCTGAGCTCTCCACTGCCTCATCTCAACTCTCGGCCTGAGCTGAGCTCTCCTCCTGAGCTGAGCTCTCCAATGCTTGACGTCTCAACTCAGCTGAGCTCTCCACCTGAGCTGAGCTCTCCACCTGAGCTGAGCTCTCCAATGCTTGACGTTTCAACTCAGCTGAGCTCTCCACCTGAGCTGAGCTCTCCACCTGAGGTGAGCTCTCCACTGCCTGACTTCTCCACATGAGCTGAGTTCTCCACTGCCTGTGCTGTCGACCTTAGCTGAGCTCTCGACCTGAGCTGAGCTGTCGAACTTATTTGAGCTCTCGAGCTGAGCTGAGCTCTCCACCACATGAGCTGAGCTCTCCACCACCTCAGCTGAGCTCTCCACCACCTCAGCTGAGCTCTCCACCGCCTGAGCTCTCCACCTGGGCTTAGCTCTCCACCTGAGCAGAGCTCTCCACCGCCTGAGCTGACCTCTCCACCGCCTGAGCTGAGCTCTCCGCTGCCTGAGCTGAGCTCTCTGCCACCTGAGCTCTCCACCAGAGCTGAGCTCTCCACCTGATCTGAGCTGAGCTCTTGACGTGAGCTGATCTGTCCCCCGCCTGATCTGAGCTCTCGACCTGAGCTGAGCTCTGCACCTGAGCTCAGCTCTCCAATGCTTGACTTCTCGTCTCAGCTGAGCTCTCCACTTGAGCTGAGCTCTCCACCTGAGCTCAGCTCTCAAACTGATTATAGCTGTCCACCTGAGCTGAGCTCTCCAGTGTCTGAGCTGAGCTCTCCACCGCCTGAGCTGAGCTCTCCACCGCCTGAGCTCAGCTCACAACCGCCTGAGCTCAGCTCACCACCTCCTGAGCTCTCCACTGCGTGAGCTCTCCACCTGAGCTTAGCTCTCCACCTGAGCAGAGCTCTCCACAGCCTGAGCTGAGAGTTCAACCGAAGATGACCTCTCCACCGCCTGAGCTGACCTCTCCACCGCCTGAGCTGAGCTCTCCGCTGCCTGAGCTCAGCTCTCCACCGCCTGAGCTCAGCTCTCCACCGCCTGAGTTCTCCACCTGAGCTGAACTCTCCACCTGAGCTGAGCTCTCCATCACCTCAACTCTCCACCTGAGCTGAGCTCTCCACCTGATATGAGCTCTCCACCGTCTGAGCTCTCAACCTGAGCTGAGCTCTCGACCTGATTTGAGCTCTCGACCTGATCTGAGATCTCGACCTGATTTGAGCTCTCTACCTGAGCTGAGCTCTCCACCTGAGCTGAGCTCTCCACCTGAGCTGAGCTCTCCAATGCTTGACTTTTCGACTGAGCTGAGCTCTCCACCAGAGCTGAGCTCTCGACCTGATCTGAGCTGAGCTCTTGACATGAGCTGATCTCTCCACTGCCTGAGCTGAGCTCTCGACCTGAGCTAAGCTCTCCAATGCTTGACTTCTCGTCTCAGATGAGCTCTCCACCGCCTGTGCTCTCGACATGAGCTGAGCTCTCGATCTGAGCTGAGCTCTCGACCTGAGCTGAGCTCTCGAACTGATTTGAGCTCTCAAGCTGAGCTGAGCTCTCCACCTGAGCTGACCTCTCCACCACCTGAGCTCTCGACCTGAGCTGAGCTCTCCACCTGAGCTGAGCTCTCGACCTGATCTGAGACCTCGACCTGATTTGAGCTCTCAACCTCATCTGAGCTCTCGACCTGAGCTGAGCTCTCCACCTGAGCTGAGATCTCCACCAGCTTAGCTCTCCAACACCTGAGCTGAGCTCTCCACGGCCTGAGCTCAGCTCTCCACCGCCTGTGCTCTCGACCTGAGCTGAGCTCTTGACTTGAGCTGGGCTCTCCACTGCCTCAGCTCTCCACCGCCTTAGCTGAGCTCTCGACCTGAGCTGAGCTCTCCACCGCCTGAGCTCTTGACGTGAGCTGAGCTCTCCACCTGAGCTGAGCTCTCCACCAGCTTAGCTCTCCAACACCTGAGCTGAGCTCTCCACGGCCTGAGCTCAGCTCTCCAGCGCCTGAGTTCTCAACCTGAGCTGAGCTCTCGACCTGAGCTGCGCTGTCGACCTGAGCTCAGCTCACCACCACCTGAGCTCAGCTCTCCACCACCTGAGCTCTCGACATGACCTCAGCTCTCCACCGCCTGAGCTCTCGGCCTGAGCTGAGCTCTCCACCTGAGTTGAGCTCTGGACCTGAGCTGAGCTCTTCACCTTAGTTGAGCTCTCGACCTGAGCTCAGCTCTCCACCACCTGAGCTGAGCTCTCCACTGCCTGAGCTCAGCTCTCCGCCGCTCGAGCTCAGCTCTCCGCCTCTCGAGACAGCTCTCCACCGCCTGAGCGGAGTTCTCCACAGCCTGAGCTCTCGACCTGAGATGAGCTCTCGACCTGAGATGAGCTCTCGACCTGAGCTGAGCTCTCGAACTGATTTGAGCTCTCCACCGCCTGAGCTCAGCTCTCCACCGCCTGTGCTCAGCTCTCCGCCGTTCGAGCTCAGCTCTCTGCCTCTCGACTCAGCTCTCCACCGCCTGAGCGGAGCTCTCCAAAGCCTGAGCTCTCGACCTGAGATGAGCTCTCGACCTGAGATGAGCTCTTGACCTGAGCTGACCTCTCGACCTGAGCTGAGCTCTCCACCTGAGCTGACCTCTCCACCTCAGCTGAACTGTCCACCTGAGCTGAGCTCTACATCACCTCAACTCTCCACCTGAGCTGAGCTCTCCACCTCATATGAGCTGTCCACCGTCTGAACTCTCAACCTGAACTGAGCTCTCCACCGCCTGAGCTCACCACTGCCTGAACTGAGCTCTGCACCGCCTGAGTAGAGCTCTCCACAGGCTGAGCTGAGCGCTCGACCTAATCTGACCTCTCCACTGCCTGAGCTGACCTCTCCACCACCTGAGCTGACCTCTCCACTGCCTGAACTGACCTCTCCGCTGCCTGAGCTGAGCTCTCCGCTGCCTGAGCTGAGCGCTCGGCCTGAGCTGAGCTCTCCACCACTTGAGCTCTCAAATTGAGCTGAGCTCTCAACCTGAGCTGAGCTGTCCACCGCCTGAGCTCTCAACCTGAGATGAGCTCTCAACCTGAGATGAGCTCTCGACCTGAGCTGAGCTCTCGAACTGATTTGAGCTCTCCACCGCCTGAGCTCAGCTCTCCACCGCCTGAGCTCAGCTCTCCGCCGTTCGAGCTCAGCTCTCTGCCTCTCGACTCAGCTCTCCACCGCCTGAGCGGAGCTCTCCAGAGCCTGAGCTCTCGACCTGAGACGAGCTCTTGATCTGAGCTGAGCTCTCCACCACCTGACGTGAGCTCTTGATCTGAGCTGCGCTCTCGACCGGAGCTGAGGTCTCCAACTCCTGAGGTCTCCACCGCCCGAGCTGAGCTCTCCACCGCCTGAGCTCTCGACTGAGCTGAGGTCTCAAGAGTTGATCTATCGACCTGATCTGAGCTGAGCTCTCCAACGCCTGAGTTCTCCAACGCCTGAGCTCTCCACCGCCTGAGCTCTCCACTGCCGGAGCTCTCCACCTGAGCTGAGCTCTCCACCTGAGCTGA
This sequence comes from Strix aluco, assembly GCF_031877795.1. NCBI lineage: Eukaryota > Metazoa > Chordata > Aves > Strigiformes > Strigidae > Strix > Strix aluco. The sequence continues at coordinate 17,247,470 of NC_133970.1, forward strand.
GCTCTCCACTGCCTCATCTCAACTCTCGGCCTGAGCTGAGCTCTCCTCTTGAGCTGAGCTCTCCAATGCTTGACGTCTCAACTCAGCTGAGCTCTCCACCTGAGCTGAGCTCTCCACCTGAGGTGAGCTCTCCACTGCCTGACTTCTCCACATGAGCTGAGTTCTCCACTGCCTGTGCTGTCGACCTTAGCTGAGCTCTCGACCTGAGCTGAGCTGTCGAACTTATTTGAGCTCTCGAGCTGAGCTGAGCTCTCCACCACATGAGCTGAGCTCTCCACCACCTCAGCTGAGCTCTCCACCACCTCAGCTGAGCTCTCCACCGCCTGAGCTCTCCACCTGGGCTTAGCTCTCCACCTGAGCAGAGCTCTCCACCGCCTGAGCTGACCTCTCCACCGCCTGAGCTGAGCTCTCCGCTGCCTGAGCTGAGCTCTCTGCCACCTGAGCTCTCCACCAGAGCTGAGCTCTCCACCTGATCTGAGCTGAGCTCTTGACGTGAGCTGATCTGTCCCCCGCCTGATCTGAGCTCTCGACCTGAGCTGAGCTCTGCACCTGAGCTCAGCTCTCCAATGCTTGACTTCTCGTCTCAGCTGAGCTCTCCACTTGAGCTGAGCTCTCCACCTGAGCTCAGCTTTCAAACTGATTATAGCTGTCCACCTGAGCTGAGCTCTCCAGTGCCTGAGCTGAGCTCTCCACCGCCTGAGCTGAGCTCTCCACCGCCTGAGCTCAGCTCACAACCGCCTGAGCTCAGCTCACCACCTCCTGAGCTCTCCACTGCGTGAGCTCTCCACCTGAGCTTAGCTCTCCACCTGAGCAGAGCTCTCCACAGCCTGAGCTGAGAGTTCAACCTAAGCTGACCTCTCCACCGCCTGAGCTGACCTCTCCACCGCCTGAGCTGAGCTCTCCGCTGCCTGAGCTCAGCTCTCCACCGCCTGAGCTCAGCTCTCCACCGCCTGAGTTCTCCACCTGAGCTGAACTCTCCACCTGAGCTGAGCTCTCCATCACCTCAACTCTCCACCTGAGCTGAGCTCTCCACCTGATATGAGCTCTCCACCGTCTGAGCTCTCAACCTGAGCTGAACTCTCGACCTGATTTGAGGTCTCGACCTGATCTGAGATCTCGACCTGATTTGAGCTCTCTACCTGAGCTGAGCTCTCCACCTGAGCTGAGCTCTCCAATGCTTGACTTTTCGACTGAGCTGAGCTCTCCACCAGAGCTGAGCTCTCGACCTGATCTGAGCTGAGCTCTTGACATGAGCTGATCTCTCCACTGCCTGAGCTGAGCTCTCGACCTGAGCTAAGCTCTCCAATGCTTGACTTCTCGTCTCAGATGAGCTCTCCACCGCCTGTGCTCTCGACATGAGCTGAGCTCTCGATCTGAGCTGAGCTCTCGACCTGAGCTGAGCTCTCGAACTGATTTGAGCTCTCAAGCTGAGCTGAGCTCTCCACCTGAGCTGACCTCTCCACCACCTGAGCTCTCGACCTGAGCTGAGCTCTCCACCACTTGAGCTCTCAAATTGAGCTGAGCTCTCAACCTGAGCTGACCTCTCCACCGCCTGAGCTCTCAAAATGAGATGAGCTCTCGACCTGAGATGAGCTCTCGACCTGAGCTGAGCTCTCGAACTGATTTGAGCTCTCCACCGCCTGAGCTCAGCTCTCCACCGCCTGAGCTCAGCTCTCCGCCGTTTGAGCTCAGCTCTCTGCCTCTCGACTCAGCTCTCCACCGCCTGAGCGGAGCTCTCCAGAGCCTGAGCTCTCGACCTGAGACGAGCTCTTGATCTGAGCTGAGCTCTCCACCGCCTGAGGTGAGCTCTTGACCTGAGCTGCGCTCTCGACCGGAGCTGAGGTCTCCAACTCCTGAGGTCTCCACCGCCCGAGCTGAGCTCTCCACCGCCTGAGCTCTCGACTGAGCTGAGGTCTCAAGAGCTGATCTATCGACCTGATCTGAGCTGAGCTCTCCAACGCCTGAGTTCTCCAACGCCTGAGCTCTCCACCGCCTGAGCTGAGCTCTCCGCTGCATGAGCTGAGCTCTCCGCCACCTGAGCTCTCCACCAGAGCTGAGCTCTCCACCTGATCTGAGCTGAGCTCTTGACGTGAGCTGATCTGTCCCCCGCCTGATCTGAGCTCTCGACCTGAGCTGAGCTCTGCACCTGAGCTCAGCTCTCCAATGCTTGACTTCTCGTCTCAGCTGAGCTCTCCACCTGAGCTCAGCTCTCAAACTGATTATAGCTGTCCACCTGAGCTGAGCTCTCCAGTGCCAGAGCTGAGCTCTCCACTGCCTGAGCTGAGCTCTCCACCGCCTGAGCTGAGCTCACAACCGCCTGAACTCATCTCACCACCTCCTGAGATCTCCACTGCGTGAGCTCTCCACCTGAGCTTAGCTCTCCACCTGAGCAGAGCTCTCCACAGCCTGAGCTGAGAGTTCAACCTAAGCTGACCTCTCCACTGCCTGAGCTGAGCTTTCCGCTGCCTGAGCTGAGCTCTCCACCGCCTGAGTTCTCCACCTGAGCTGAACTCTCCACCTGAGCTGAGCTCTCCATCACCTCAACTCTCCACCTGAGCTGAGCTCTCCACCTGATATGAGCTCTCCACCGTCTGAGCTCTCAACCTGAGCTGAGCTCTCGACCTGATTTGAGCTCTCGACCTGATCTGAGATCTCGACCTGATTTGAGCTCTCCACCTGAGCTGAGCTCTCCACCTGAGCTGAGCTCTCCAATGCTTGACTTTTCGACTGAGCTGAGCTCTCCACCAGAGCTGAGCTCTCGACCTGATCTGAGCTGAGCTCTTGACATGAGCTGATCTCTCCACTGCCTGAGCTGAGCTCTCGACCTGAGCTAAGCTCTCCAATGCTTGACTTCTCGTCTCAGATGAGCTCTCCACCGCCTGTGCTCTCGACATGAGCTGAGCTCTCGATCTGAGCTGAGCTCTCGACCTGAGCTGAGCTCTCAAACTGATTTGAGCTCTCGAGCTGAGCTGAGCTCTCCACCTGAGCTGACCTCTCCACCACCTGAGCTCTCAACCTGAGCTGAGCTCTCAACCTGATTTGAGCTCTCGACCTGATCTGAGACCTCGACCTGATTTGAGCTCTCAACCTCATCTGAGCTCTCGACCTGAGCTGAGCTCTCCACCTGAGCTGAGATCTCCACCAGCTTAGCTCTCCAACACCTGAGCTGAGCTCTCCACGGCCTGAGCTCAGCTCTCCACCGCCTGTGCTCTCGACCTGAGCTGAGCTCTTGACTTGAGCTGGGCTCTCCACTGCCTCAGCTCTCCACCGCCTTAGCTGAGCTCTCGACCTGAGCTGAGCTCTCCACCGCCTGAGCTCTTGATGTGAGCTGAGCTCTCCACCTGAGCTGAGCTCTCCACCAGCTTAGCTCTCCAACACCTGAGCTGAGCTCTCCACGGCCTGAGCTCAGCTCTCCAGCGCCTGAGTTCTCAACCTGAGCTGAGCTCTCGACCTGAGCTGCGCTGTCGACCTGAGCTCAGCTCACCACCACCTGAGCTCAGCTCTCCACCACCTGAGCTCTCGACATGACCTCAGCTCTCCACCGCCTGAGCTCTCGGCCTGAGCTGAGCTCTCCACCTGAGTTGAGCTCTGGACCTGAGCTGAGCTCTTCACCTTAGTTGAGCTCTCGACCTGAGCTCAGCTCTCCACCACCTGAGCTGAGCTCTCCACTGCCTGAGCTCAGCTCTCCGCCGCTCGAGCTCAGCTCTCCGCCTCTCGAGACAGCTCTCCACCGCCTGAGCGGAGTTCTCCACAGCCTGAGCTCTCGACCTGAGATGAGCTCTCGACCTGAGATGAGCTCTCGACCTGAGCTGAGCTCTCGAACTGATTTGAGCTCTCCACCGCCTGAGCTCAGCTCTCCACCGCCTGTGCTCAGCTCTCCGCCGTTCGAGCTCAGCTCTCTGCCTCTCGACTCAGCTCTCCACCGCCTGAGCGGAGCTCTCCAAAGCCTGAGCTCTCGACCTGAGATGAGCTCTCGACCTGAGATGAGCTCTTGACCTGAGCTGACCTCTCGACCTGAGCTGAGCTCTCCACCTGAGCTGACCTCTCCACCTCAGCTGAACTGTCCACCTGAGCTGAGCTCTACATCACCTCAACTCTCCACCTGAGCTGAGCTCTCCACCTCATATGAGCTGTCCACCGTCTGAACTCTCAACCTGAACTGAGCTCTCCACCGCCTGAGCTCACCACTGCCTGAACTGAGCTCTGCACCGCCTGAGTAGAGCTCTCCACAGGCTGAGCTGAGCGCTCGACCTAATCTGACCTCTCCACTGCCTGAGCTGACCTCTCCACCACCTGAGCTGACCTCTCCACTGCCTGAACTGACCTCTCCGCTGCCTGAGCTGAGCTCTCCGCTGCCTGAGCTGAGCGCTCGGCCTGAGCTGAGCTCTCCACCACTTGAGCTCTCAAATTGAGCTGAGCTCTCAACCTGAGCTGAGCTGTCCACCGCCTGAGCTCTCAACCTGAGATGAGCTCTCGACGTGAGATGAGCTCTCGACCTGAGCTGAGCTCTCGAACTGATTTGAGCTCTCCACCGCCTGAGCTCAGCTCTCCGCCGTTCGAGCTCAGCTCTCTGCCTCTCGACTCAGCTCTCCACCGCCTGAGCGGAGCTCTCCAGAGCCTGAGCTCTCGACCTGAGACGAGCTCTTGATCTGAGCTGAGCTCTCCACCGCCTGACGTGAGCTCTTGATCTGAGCTGCGCTCTCGACCGGAGCTGAGGTCTCCAACTCCTGAGGTCTCCACCGCCCGAGCTGAGCTCTCCACCGCCTGAGCTCTCGACTGAGCTGAGGTCTCAAGAGTTGATCTATCGACCTGATCTGAGCTGAGCTCTCCAACGCCTGAGTTCTCCAACGCCTGAGCTCTCCACCGCCTGAGCTCTCCACTGCCGGAGCTCTCCACCTGAGCTGAGCTCTCCACCTGAGCTGAGCTCTCCACTGCCTCATCTCAACTCTCGGCCTGAGCTGAGCTCTCGACCTGAGCTGAGCTCTCAAACTGATTTGAGCTCTCCACCGCCTGAGCTCAGCTCTCCACCGCCTGAGCTCAGCTCTCCGCCGTTTGAGCTCAGCTCTCTGCCTCTCGACTCAGCTCTCCACCGCCTGAGCGGAGCTCTCCAGAGCCTGAGCTCTCGACCTGAGACGAGCTCTTGATCTGAGCTGAGCTCTCCACCGCCTGACGTGAGCTCTTGATCTGAGCTGCGCTCTCGACCGGAGCTGAGGTCTCCAACTCCTGAGGTCTCCACCGCCCGAGCTGAGCTCTCCACCGCCTGAGCTCTCGACTGAGCTGAGGTCTCAAGAGTTGATCTATCGACCTGATCTGAGCTGAGCTCTCCAACGCCTGAGTTCTCCAACGCCTGAGCTCTCCACCGCCTGAGCTCTCCACTGCCGGAGCTCTCCACCTGAGCTGAGCTCTCCACCTGAGCTGAGCTCTCCACTGCCTCATCTCAACTCTCGGCCTGAGCTGAGCTCTCCTCCTGAGCTGAGCTCTCCAATGCTTGACGTCTCAACTCAGCTGAGCTCTCCACCTGAGCTGAGCTCTCCACCTGAGCTGAGCTCTCCAATGCTTGACGTTTCAACTCAGCTGAGCTCTCCACCTGAGCTGAGCTCTCCACCTGAGGTGAGCTCTCCACTGCCTGACTTCTCCACATGAGCTGAGTTCTCCACTGCCTGTGCTGTCGACCTTAGCTGAGCTCTCGACCTGAGCTGAGCTGTCGAACTTATTTGAGCTCTCGAGCTGAGCTGAGCTCTCCACCACATGAGCTGAGCTCTCCACCACCTCAGCTGAGCTCTCCACCACCTCAGCTGAGCTCTCCACCGCCTGAGCTCTCCACCTGGGCTTAGCTCTCCACCTGAGCAGAGCTCTCCACCGCCTGAGCTGACCTCTCCACCGCCTGAGCTGAGCTCTCCGCTGCCTGAGCTGAGCTCTCTGCCACCTGAGCTCTCCACCAGAGCTGAGCTCTCCACCTGATCTGAGCTGAGCTCTTGACGTGAGCTGATCTGTCCCCCGCCTGATCTGAGCTCTCGACCTGAGCTGAGCTCTGCACCTGAGCTCAGCTCTCCAATGCTTGACTTCTCGTCTCAGCTGAGCTCTCCACTTGAGCTGAGCTCTCCACCTGAGCTCAGCTTTCAAACTGATTATAGCTGTCCACCTGAGCTGAGCTCTCCAGTGCCTGAGCTGAGCTCTCCACCGCCTGAGCTGAGCTCTCCACCGCCTGAGCTCAGCTCACAACCGCCTGAGCTCAGCTCACCACCTCCTGAGCTCTCCACTGCGTGAGCTCTCCACCTGAGCTTAGCTCTCCACCTGAGCAGAGCTCTCCACAGCCTGAGCTGAGAGTTCAACCGAAGATGACCTCTCCACCGCCTGAGCTGACCTCTCCACCGCCTGAGCTGAGCTCTCCGCTGCCTGAGCTCAGCTCTCCACCGCCTGAGCTCAGCTCTCCACCGCCTGAGTTCTCCACCTGAGCTGAACTCTCCACCTGAGCTGAGCTCTCCATCACCTCAACTCTCCACCTGAGCTGAGCTCTCCACCTGATATGAGCTCTCCACCTGATATGAGCTCTCCACCGTCTGAGCTCTCAACCTGAGCTGAACTCTCGACCTGATTTGAGCTCTCTACCTGAGCTGAGCTCTCGACCTGAGCTGAGCTCTCCACCTGAGCTGAGCTCTCCAATGCTTGACTTTTCGACTGAGCTGAGCTCTCCACCAGAGCTGAGCTCTCGACCTGATCTGAGCTGAGCTCTTGACATGAGCTGATCTCTCCACTGCCTGAGCTGAGCTCTCGACCTGAGCTAAGCTCTCCAATGCTTGACTTCTCGTCTCAGATGAGCTCTCCACCGCCTGTGCTCTCGACATGAGCTGAGCTCTCGATCTGAGCTGAGCTCTCGACCTGAGCTGAGCTCTCGAACTGATTTGAGCTCTCAAGCTGAGCTGAGCTCTCCACCTGAGCTGACCTCTCCACCACCTGAGCTCTCGACCTGAGCTGAGCTCTCCACCTGAGCTGAGCTCTCGACCTGATCTGAGACCTCGACCTGATTTGAGCTCTCAACCTCATCTGAGCTCTCGACCTGAGCTGAGCTCTCCACCTGAGCTGAGATCTCCACCAGCTTAGCTCTCCAACACCTGAGCTGAGCTCTCCACGGCCTGAGCTCAGCTCTCCACCGCCTGTGCTCTCGACCAGATCTGAGCTCTTGACTTGAGCTGGGCTCTCCACTGCCTCAGCTCTCCACCGCCTTAGCTGAGCTCTCGACCTGAGCTGAGCTCTCCACCGCCTGAGCTCTTGACGTGAGCTGAGCTCTCCACCTGAGCTGAGCTCTCCACAAGCTTAGCTCTCCAACACCTGAGCTGAGCTCTCCACGGCCTGAGCTCAGCTCTCCAGCGCCTGAGTTCTCAACCTGAGCTGAGCTCTCGACCTGAGCTGCGCTGTCGACCTGAGCTCAGCTCACCACCACCTGAGCTCAGCTCTCCACCACCTGAGCTCTCGACATGACCTCAGCTCTCCACCGCCTGAGCTCTCGGCCTGAGCTGAGCTCTCCACGGGAGTTGAGCTCTGGACCTGAGCTGAGCTCTTCACCTTAGTTGAGCTCTCGACCTGAGCTCAGCTCTCCACCACCTGAGCTGAGCTCTCCACCACCTGAGCTGAGCTCTCCACCACCTGAGCTGAGCTCTCCACTGCCTGAGCTCAGCTCTCCGCCGCTCGAGCTCAGCTCTCCGCCTCTCGAGACAGCTCTCCACCGCCTGAGCGGAGTTCTCCACAGCCTGAGCTCTCGACCTGAGATGAGCTCTCGACCTGAGATGAGCTCTCGACCTGAGATGAGCTCTTGACCTGAGCTGACCTCTCGACCTGAGCTGAGCTCTCCACCTGAGCTGACCTCTCCACCTCAGCTGAACTGTCCACCTGAGCTGAGCTCTACATCACCTCAACTCTCCACCTGAGCTGAGCTCTCCACCTCATATGAGATGTCCACCGTCTCAACTCTCAACCTGAACTGAGCTCTCCACCGCCTGAGCTCACCACTGCCTGAACTGAGCTCTGCACCGCCTGAGTAGAGCTCTCCACAGGCTGAGCTGAGCGCTCGACCTAATCTGACCTCTCCACTGCCTGAGCTGACCTCTCCACCACCTGAGCTGACCTCTCCACTGCCTGAACTGACCTCTCCGCTGCCTGAGCTGAGCTCTCCGCTGCCTGAGCTGAGCTCTCCACCACTTGAGCTCTCAAATTGAGCTGAGCTCTCAACCTGAGCTGAGCTCTCCACCGCCTGAGCTCTCAACCTGAGATGAGCTCTCGACCTGAGATGAGCTCTCGACCTGAGCTGAGCTCTCGAACTGATTTGAGCTCTCCACCGCCTGAGCTCAGCTCTCCACCGCCTGAGCTCAGCTCTCCGCCGTTCGAGCTCAGCTCTCTGCCTCTCGACTCAGCTCTCCACCGCCTGAGCGGAGATCTCCAGAGCCTGAGCTCTCGACCTGAGACGAGCTCTTGATCTGAGCTGAGCTCTCCACCGCCTGACGTGAGCTCTTGATCTGAGCTGCGCTCTCGACCGGAGCTGAGGTCTCCAACTCCTGAGGTCTCCACCGCCCGAGCTGAGCTCTCCACCGCCTGAGCTCTCGACTGAGCTGAGGTCTCAAGAGTTGATCTATCGACCTGATCTGAGCTGAGCTCTCCAACACCTGAGTTCTCCAACGCCTGAGCTCTCCACCGCCTGAGCTCTCCACTGCCGGAGCTCTCCACCTGAGCTGAGCTCTCCACCTGAGCTGAGCTCTCCACTGCCTCATCTCAACTCTCGGCCTGAGCTGAGCTCTCCTCCTGAGCTGAGCTCTCCAATGCTTGACGTCTCAACTCAGCTGAGCTCTCCACCTGAGCTGAGCTCTCCACCTGAGCTGAGCTCTCCAATGCTTGACGTTTCAACTCAGCTGAGCTCTCCACCTGAGCTGAGCTCTCCACCTGAGGTGAGCTCTCCACTGCCTGACTTCTCCACATGAGCTGAGTTCTCCACTGCCTGTGCTGTCGACCTTAGCTGAGCTCTCGACCTGAGCTGAGCTGTCGAACTTATTTGAGCTCTCGAGCTGAGCTGAGCTCTCCACCACATGAGCTGAGCTCTCCACCACCTCAGCTGAGCTCTCCACCACCTCAGCTGAGCTCTCCACCGCCTGAGCTCTCCACCTGGGCTTAGCTCTCCACCTGAGCAGAGCTCTCCACCGCCTGAGCTGATCTCTCCACCGCCTGAGCTGAGCTCTCCGCTGCCTGAGCTGAGCTCTCTGCCACCTGAGCTCTCCACCAGAGCTGAGCTCTCCACCTGATCTGAGCTGAGCTCTTGACGTGAGCTGATCTGTCCCCCGCCTGATCTGAGCTCTCGACCTGAGCTGAGCTCTGCACCTGAGCTTAGCTCTCCAATGCTTGACTTCTCGTCTCAGCTGAGCTCTCCACTTGAGCTGAGCTCTCCACCTGAGCTCAGCTTTCAAACTGATTATAGCTGTCCACCTGAGCTGATCTCTCCACTGCCTGAGCTGAGCTCTCGACCTGAGCTAAGCTCTCCAATGCTTGACTTCTCGTCTCAGATGAGCTCTCCACCGCCTGTGCTCTCGACATGAGCTGAGCTCTCGATCTGAGCTGAGCTCTCGACCTGAGCTGAGCTCTCGAACTGATTTGAGCTCTCAAGCTGAGCTGAGCTCTCCACCTGAGCTGACCTCTCCACCACCTGAGCTCTCAACCTGAGCTGAGCTCTCCACCTGAGCTGAGCTCTCCACCTGAGCTGAGACCTCGACCTGATTTGAGCTCTCAACCTCATCTGAGCTCTCGACCTGAGCTGAGCTCTCCACCTGAGCTGAGATCTCCACCAGCTTAGCTCTCCAACACCTGAGCTGAGCTCTCCACGGCCTGAGCTCAGCTCTCCACCGCCTGTGCTCTCGACCTGAGCTGAGCTCTTGACTTGAGCTGGGCTCTCCACTGCCTCAGCTCTCCACCGCCTTAGCTGAGCTCTCGACCTGAGCTGAGCTCTCCACTGCCTGAGCTCTTGACGTGAGCTGAGCTCTCCACCTGAGCTGAGCTCTCCACGGCCTGAGCTCAGCTCTCCAGCGCCTGAGTTCTCAACCTGAGCTGAGCTCTCGACCTGAGCTGCGCTGTCGACCTGAGCTCAGCTCACCACCACCTGAGCTCAGCTCTCCACCACCTGAGCTCTCGACATGACCTCAGCTCTCCACCGCCTGAGCTCTCGGCCTGAGCTGAGCTCTCCACCTGAGTTGAGCTCTGGACCTGAGCTGAGCTCTTCACCTTAGTTGAGCTCTCGACCTGAGCTCAGCTCTCCACCACCTGAGCTGAGCTCTCCACTGCCTGAGCTCAGCTCTCCGCCGCTCGAGCTCAGCTCTCCGCCTCTCGAGACAGCTCTCCACCGCCTGAGCGGAGTTCTCCACAGCCTGAGCTCTCGACCTGAGATGAGCTCTCGACCTGAGCTGAGCTCTCGAACTGATTTGAGCTCTCCACCGCCTGAGCTCAGCTCTCCACCGCCTGTGCTCAGCTCTCCGCCGTTCGAGCTCAGCTCTCTGCCTCTCGACTCAGCTCTCCACCGCCTGAGCGGAGCTCTCCAAAGCCTGAGCTCTCGACCTGAGATGAGCTCTCGACCTGAGATGAGCTCTTGACCTGAGCTGACCTCTCGACCTGAGCTGAGCTCTCCACCTGAGCTGACCTCTCCACCTCAGCTGAACTGTCCACCTGAGCTGAGCTCTACATCACCTCAACTCTCCACCTGAGCTGAGCTCTCCACCTCATATGAGCTGTCCACCGTCTGAACTCTCAACCTGAACTGAGCTCTCCACCGCCTGAGCTCACCACTGCCTGAACTGAGCTCTCCACCGCGTGAGCTCTCCACCTGAGCTTAGCTCTCCACCTGAGCAGAGCTCTCCACAGCCTGAGCTGAGCGCTTGACCTAAGCTGGCCTCTCCACCGCCTGAGCTGACCTCTCCACCGCCTGAACTGAGCTCTCCACCGCTTGAGCTCACCACTGCCTGAACTGAGCTCTGCACCGCCTGAGTAGAACTCTCCACAGGCTGAGCTGAGCGCTCGACCTAATCTGACCTCTCCACTGCCTGAGCTGACCTCTCCACCACCTGAGCTGACCTCTCCACTGCCTGAGCTGAGCTCTCCGCTGCCTGAGCTGAGCTCTCCGCCGCCTGAGCTGAGCGCTCGGCCTGAGCTGAGCTCTCCACCACTTGAGCTCTCGAATTGAGCTGAGCTCTCAACCTGAGCTGAGCTCTCCACCGCCTGAGCTCTCGACCTGAGATGAGCTCTCCTCCTGAGCTGAGCTCTCGAACTGATTTGAGCTCTCCACCGCCTGAGCTCAGCTCTCCACCGCCTGAGCTCAGCTCTCCGCCGTTCGAGCTCAGCTCTCTGCCTCTCGACTCAGCTCTCCACCGCCTGAGCGGAGCTCTCCAGAGCCTGAGCTCTCGACCTGAGATGAGCTCTCGACCTGAGACGAGCTCTTGATCTGAGCTGAGCTCTCCACCGCCTGACGTGAGCTCTTGACCTGAGCTGCGCTCTCGACCGGAGCTGAGGTCTCCAACTCCTGAGGTCTCCACCGCCCGAGCTGAGCTCTCCACCGCCTGAGCTCTCGACTGAGCTGAGGTCTCAAGAGCTGATCTATCGACCTGATCTGAGCTGAGCTCTCCAATGCCTGAGTTCTCCAACGCCTGAGCTCTCCACCGCCTGAGCTCTCCACTGCCGGAGCTCTCCACCTGAGCTGAGCTCTCCACCTGAGCTGAGCTCTCCACTGCCTCATCTCAACTCTCGGCCTGAGCTGAGCTCTCCTCCTGAGCTGAGCTCTCCAATGCTTGACGTCTCAACTCAGCTGAGCTCTCCACCTGAGCTGAGCTCTCCACCTGAGCTGAGCTCTCCAATGCTTGACGTCTCAACTCAGCTGAGCTCTCCACCTGAGCGGAGCTCTCCACCTGAGGTGAGCTCTCCACTGCCTGACTTCTCCACATGAGCTGAGCTCTCCACCGCCTGTGCTGTCGACCTGAGCTGAGCTCTCGACCTGAGCTGAGCTGTCGAACTTATTTGAGCTCTCGAGCTGAGCTGAGCTCTCCACCACATGAGCTGAGCTCTCCACCACCTCAGCTGAGCTCTCCACCGCCTGAGCTCTCCACCTGGGCTTAGCTCTCCACCTGAGCAGAGCTCTCCACCGCCTGAGCTGACCTCTCCACCGCCTGAGCTGAGCTCTCCGCTGCCTGAGCTGAGCTCTCCGCCACCTGAGCTCTCCACCAGAGCTGAGCTCTCCACCTGATCTGAGCTGAGCTCTTGACGTGAGCTGATCTGTCCCCCGCCTGATCTGAGCTCTCGACCTGAGCTGAGCTCTGCACCTGAGCTCAGCTCTCCAATGCTTGACTTCTCGTCTCAGCTGAGCTCTCCACTTGAGCTGAGCTCTCCACCTGAGCTCAGCTTTCAAACTGATTATAGCTGTCCACCTGAGCTGAGCTCTCCAGTGCCTGAGCTGAGCTCTCCACCGCCTGAGCTGAGCTCTCCACCGCCTGAGCTCAGCTCACAACCGCCTGAGCTCAGCTCACCACCTCCTGAGCTCTCCACTGCGTGAGCTCTCCACCTGAGCTTAGCTCTCCACCTGAGCAGAGCTCTCCACAGCCTGAGCTGAGAGTTCAACCTAAGCTGACCTCTCCACCGCCTGAGCTGACCTCTCCACCGCCTGAGCTGAGCTCTCCGCTGCCTGAGCTCAGCTCTCCACCGCCTGAGCTCAGCTCTCCACCGCCTGAGTTCTCCACCTGAGCTGAACTCTCCACCTGAGCTGAGCTCTCCATCACCTCAACTCTCCACCTGAGCTGAGCTCTCCACCTGATATGAGCTCTCCACCGTCTGAGCTCTCAACCTGAGCTGAACTCTCGACCTGATTTGAGCTCTCCACCTGATCTGAGATCTCGACCTGATTTGAGCTCTCCACCTGAGCTGAGCTCTCCACCTGAGCTGAGCTCTCCACCTGAGCTGAGCTCTCCAATGCTTGACTTTTCGACTGAGCTGAGCTCTCCACCAGAGCTGAGCTCTCGACCTGATCTGAGCTGAGCTCTTGACATGAGCTGATCTCTCCACTGCCTGAGCTGAGCTCTCGACCTGAGCTAAGCTCTCCAATGCTTGACTTCTCGTCTCAGATGAGCTCTCCACCGCCTGTGCTCTCGACATGAGCTGAGCTCTCGATCTGAGCTGAGCTCTCGACCTGAGCTGAGCTCTCGAACTGATTTGAGCTCTCAAGCTGAGCTGAGCTCTCGACCTGAGCTGAGCTCTCCACCTGAGCTGAGATCTCCACCAGCTTAGCTCTCCAACACCTGAGCTGAGCTCTCCACGGCCTGAGCTCAGCTCTCCACCGCCTGTGCTCTCGACCAGATCTGAGCTCTTGACTTGAGCTGGGCTCTCCACTGCCTCAGCTCTCCACCGCCTTAGCTGAGCTCTCGACCTGAGCTGAGCTCTCCACCGCCTGAGCTCTTGACGTGAGCTGAGCTCTCCACCTGAGCTGAGCTCTCCACCAGCTTAGCTCTCCAACACCTGAGCTGAGCTCTCCACGGCCTGAGCTCAGCTCTCCAGCGCCTGAGTTCTCAACCTGAGCTGAGCTCTCCACCAGAGCTGAGCTCTCGACCTGAGCTGAGCTGAGCACTTGACATGAGCTGATCTCTCCACTGCCTGAGCTGAGCTCTCGACCTGAGCTAAGCTCTCCAATGCTTGACTTCTCGTCTCAGATGAGCTCTCCACCGCCTGTGCTCTCGACATGAGCTGAGCTCTCGATCTGAGCTGAGCTCTCGACCTGAGCTGAGCTCTCGAACTGATTTGAGCTCTCGAGCTGAGCTGAGCTCTCCACCTGAGCTGACCTCTCCACCACCTGAGCTCTCAACCTGAGCTGAGCTCTCAACCTGATTTGAGCTCTCGACCTGATCTGAGACCTCGACCTGATTTGAGCTCTCAACATCATCTGAGCTCTCGACCTGAGCTGAGCTCTCCACCTGAGCTGAGACCTCCACCAGCTTAGCTCTCCAACACCTGAGCTGAGCTCTCCACGGCCTGAGCTCAGCTCTCCACCGCCTGTGCTCTCGACCTGAGCTGAGCTCTTGACTTGAGCTGGGCTCTCCACTGCCTCAGCTCTCCACCGCCTTAGCTGAGCTCTCGACCTGAGCTGAGCTCTCCACCGCCTGAGCTCTTGACGTGAGCTGAGCTCTCCACCTGAGCTGAGCTCTCCACCTGAGCTCAGCTCTCCACCAGCTTAGCTCTCCAACACCTGAGCTGAGCTCTCCACGGCCTGAGCTCAGCTCTCCAGCGCCTGAGTTCTCAACCTGAGCTGAGCTCTCGACCTGAGCTGCGCTGTCGACCTGAGCTCAGCTCACCACCACCTGAGCTCAGCTCTCCACCACCTGAGCTCTCGACATGACCTCAGCTCTCCACCGCCTGAGCTCTCGGCCTGAGCTGAGCTCTCCACCTGAGTTGAGCTCTGGACCTGAGCTGAGCTCTTCACCTTAGTTGAGCTCTCGACCTGAGCTCAGCTCTCCACCACCTGAGCTGAGCTCTCCACTGCTCGAGCTCAGCTCTCCGCCTCTCGAGACAGCTCTCCACCGCCTGAGCGGAGTTCTCCACAGCCTGAGCTCTCGACCTGAGATGAGCTCTCGACCTGAGATGAGCTCTCGACCTGAGCTGAGCTCTCGAACTGATTTGAGCTCTCCACCGCCTGAGCTCAGCTCTCCACCGCCTGTGCTCAGCTCTCCGCCGTTCGAGCTCAGCTCTCTGCCTCTCGACTCAGCTCTCCACCGCCTGAGCGGAGCTCTCCAAAGCCTGAGCTCTCGACCTGAGATGAGCTCTCGACCTGAGATGAGCTTTTGTCCTGAGCTAACCTCTCGACCTGAGCTGAGCTCTCCACCTGAGCTGAGATCTCCACCAGCTTAGCTCTCCAACACCTGAGCTGAGCTCTCCACGGCCTGAGCTCAGCTCTCCACCGCCTGTGCTCTCGACCTGAGCTGAGCTCTTGACTTGAGCTGGGCTCTCCACTGCCTCAGCTCTCCACCGCCTTAGCTGAGCTCTCGACCTGAGCTGAGCTCTCCACCGCCTGAGCTCTTGACGTGAGCTGAGCTCTCCACCTGAGCTGAGCTCTCCACCTGAGCTCAGCTCTCCACCAGCTTAGCTCTCCAACACCTGAGCTGAGCTCTCCACGGCCTGAGCTCAGCTCTCCAGCGCCTGAGTTCTCAACCTGAGCTGAGCTCTCGACCTGAGCTGCGCTGTCGACCTGAGCTCAGCTCACCACCACCTGAGCTCAGCTCTCCACCACCTGAGCTCTCGACATGACCTCAGCTCTCCACCGCCTGAGCTCTCGGCCTGAGCTGAGCTCTCCACCTGAGTTGAGCTCTGGACCTGAGCTGAGCTCTTCACCTTAGTTGAGCTCTCGACCTGAGCTCAGCTCTCCACCGCTCGAGCTCAGCTCTCCGCCTCTCGAGACAGCTCTCCACCGCCTGAGCGGAGTTCTCCACAGCCTGAGCTCTCGACCTGAGATGAGCTCTCGACCTGAGATGAGCTCTCGACCTGAGCTGAGCTCTCGAACTGATTTGAGCTCTCCACCGCCTGAGCTCAGCTCTCCACCGCCTGTGCTCAGCACTCCGCCGTTCGAGCTCAGCTCTCTGCCTCTCGACTCAGCTCTCCACCGCCTGAGCGGAGCTCTCCAAAGCCTGAGCTCTCGACCTGAGATGAGCTCTCGACCTGAGATGAGCTCTCGACCTGAGATGAGCTCTTGACCTGAGCTGACCTCTCGACCTGAGCTGAGCTCTCCACCTGAGCTGAGATCTCCACCAGCTTAGCTCTCCAACACCTGAGCTGAGCTCTCCACAGCCTGAGCTCAGCTGTCCACCGCCTGTGCTCTCGACCTGAGCTGAGCTCTTGACTTGAGCTGGGCTCTCCACTGCCTCAGCTCTCCACCGCCTTAGCTGAGCTCTCGACCTGAGCTGAGCTCTCCACCGCCTGAGCTCTTGACGTGAGCTGAGCTCTCCACCTGAGCTGAGCTCTCCACCTGAGCTCAGCTCTCCACCTGCTGAGCTCTCCAACACCTGAGCTGAGCTCTCCACGGCCTGAGCTCAGCTCTCCAGCGCCTGAGTTCTCAACCTGAGCTGAGCTCTCCACCTGAGCTGAGCTCTCCATCACCTCAACTCTCCACCTGAGCTGAGCTCTCCACCTGATATGAGCTCTCCACCGTCTGAGCTCTCAACCTGAGCTGAACTCTCGACCTGATTTGAGCTCTCGACCTGATCTGAGATCTCGACCTGATTTGAGCTCTCAACCTCATCTGAGCTCTCGACCTGAGCTGAGCTCTCCACCTGAGCTGAGCTCTCCAATGCTTGACTTTTCGACTGAGCTGAGCTCTCCACCAGAGCTGAGCTCTCGACCTGATCTGAGCTGAGCTCTTGACATGAGCTGATCTCTCCACTGCCTGAGCTGAGCTCTCGACCTGAGCTAAGCTCTCCAATGCTTGACTTCTCGTCTCAGATGAGCTCTCCACCGCCTGTGCTCTCGACATGAGCTGAGCTCTCGATCTGAGCTGAGCTCTCGACCTGAGCTGAGCTCTCGAACTGATTTGAGCTCTCGAGCTGAGCTGAGCTCTCCACCTGAGCTGACCTCTCCACCACCTGAGCTCTCAACCTGAGCTGAGCTCTCAACCTGATTTGAGCTCTCGAGCTGAGCTGAGACCTCGACCTGATTTGAGCTCTCAACCTCATCTGAGCTCTCAACCTCATCTGAGCTCTCGACCTGAGCTGAGCTCTCCACCTGAGCTGAGATCTCCACCAGCTTAGCTCTCCAACACCTGAGCTGAGCTCTCCACAGCCTGAGCTGAGCTCTCCACGGCCTGAGCTCAGCTCTCCACCGCCTGTGCTCTCGACCTGAGCTGAGCTCTTGACTTGAGCTGGGCTCTCCACTGCCTCAGCTCTCCACCGCCTTAGCTGAGCTCTCGACCTGAGCTGAGCTCTCCACCGCCTGAGCTCTTGACGTGAGCTGAGCTCTCCACCTGAGCTGAGCTCTCCACCTGAGCTGAGCTCTCCACTGCCTCATCTCAACTCTCGGCCTGAGCTGAGCTCTCCTCCTGAGCTGAGCTCTCCAATGCTTGACGTCTCAACTCAGCTGAGCTCTCCACCTGAGCTGAGCTCTCCACCTGAGCTGAGCTCTCCAATGCTTGACGTTTCAACTCAGCTGAGCTCTCCACCTGAGCTGAGCTCTCCACCTGAGGTGAGCTCTCCACTGCCTGACTTCTCCACATGAGCTGAGTTCTCCACTGCCTGTGCTGTCGACCTTAGCTGAGCTCTCGACCTGAGCTGAGCTGTCGAACTTATTTGAGCTCTCGAGCTGAGCTGAGCTCTCCACCACATGAGCTGAGCTCTCCACCACCTCAGCTGAGCTCTCCACCACCTCAGCTGAGCTCTCCACCGCCTGAGCTCTCCACCTGGGCTTAGCTCTCCACCTGAGCAGAGCTCTCCACCGCCTGAGCTGACCTCTCCACCGCCTGAGCTGAGCTCTCCGCTGCCTGAGCTGAGCTCTCTGCCACCTGAGCTCTCCACCAGAGCTGAGCTCTCCACCTGATCTGAGCTGAGCTCTTGACGTGAGCTGATCTGTCCCCCGCCTGATCTGAGCTCTCGACCTGAGCTGAGCTCTGCACCTGAGCTTAGCTCTCCAATGCTTGACTTCTCGTCTCAGCTGAGCTCTCCACTTGAGCTGAGCTCTCCACCTGAGCTCAGCTTTCAAACTGATTATAGCTGTCCACCTGAGCTGATCTCTCCACTGCCTGAGCTGAGCTCTCGACCTGAGCTAAGCTCTCCAATGCTTGACTTCTCGTCTCAGATGAGCTCTCCACCGCCTGTGCTCTCGACATGAGCTGAGCTCTCGATCTGAGCTGAGCTCTCGACCTGAGCTGAGCTCTCGAACTGATTTGAGCTCTCAAGCTGAGCTGAGCTCTCCACCTGAGCTGACCTCTCCACCACCTGAGCTCTCAACCTGAGCTGAGCTCTCCACCTGAGCTGAGCTCTCGACCTGATCTGAGACCTCGACCTGATTTGAGCTCTCAACCTCATCTGAGCTCTCGACCTGAGCTGAGCTCTCCACCTGAGCTGAGATCTCCACCAGCTTAGCTCTCCAACACCTGAGCTGAGCTCTCCACGGCCTGAGCTCAGCTCTCCACCGCCTGTGCTCTCGACCTGAGCTGAGCTCTTGACTTGAGCTGGGCTCTCCACTGCCTCAGCTCTCCACCGCCTTAGCTGAGCTCTCGACCTGAGCTGAGCTCTCCACCGCCTGAGCTCTTGACGTGAGCTGAGCTCTCCACCTGAGCTGAGCTCTCCACCAGCTTAGCTCTCCAACACCTGAGCTGAGCTCTCCACGGCCTGAGCTCAGCTCTCCAGCGCCTGAGTTCTCAACCTGAGCTGAGCTCTCGACCTGAGCTGCGCTGTCGACCTGAGCTCAGCTCACCACCACCTGAGCTCAGCTCTCCACCACCTGAGCTCTCGACATGACCTCAGCTCTCCACCGCCTGAGCTCTCGGCCTGAGCTGAGCTCTCCACCTGAGTTGAGCTCTGGACCTGAGCTGAGCTCTTCACCTTAGTTGAGCTCTCGACCTGAGCTCAGCTCTCCACCGCCTGAGCTGAGCTCTCCACTGCCTGAGCTCAGCTCTCCGCCGCTCGAGCTCAGCTCTCCGCCTCTCGAGACAGCTCTCCACCGCCTGAGCGGAGTTCTCCACAGCCTGAGCTCTCGACCTGAGATGAGCTCTCGACCTGAGCTGAGCTCTCGAACTGATTTGAGCTCTCCACCGCCTGAGCTCAGCTCTCCACCGCCTGTGCTCAGCTCTCCGCCGTTCGAGCTCAGCTCTCTGCCTCTCGACTCAGCTCTCCACCGCCTGAGCGGAGCTCTCCAAAGCCTGAGCTCTCGACCTGAGATGAGCTCTCGACCTGAGATGAGCTCTTGACCTGAGCTGACCTCTCGACCTGAGCTGAGCTCTCCACCTGAGCTGACCTCTCCACCTCAGCTGAACTGTCCACCTGAGCTGAGCTCTACATCACCTCAACTCTCCACCTGAGCTGAGCTCTCCACCTCATATGAGCTGTCCACCGTCTGAACTCTCAACCTGAACTGAGCTCTCCACCGCCTGAGCTCACCACTGCCTGAACTGAGCTCTCCACCGCGTGAGCTCTCCACCTGAGCTTAGCTCTCCACCTGAGCAGAGCTCTCCACAGCCTGAGCTGAGCGCTTGACCTAAGCTGGCCTCTCCACCGCCTGAGCTGACCTCTCCACCGCCTGAACTGAGCTCTCCACCGCTTGAGCTCACCACTGCCTGAACTGAGCTCTGCACCGCCTGAGTAGAACTCTCCACAGGCTGAGCTGAGCGCTCGACCTAATCTGACCTCTCCACTGCCTGAGCTGACCTCTCCACCACCTGAGCTGACCTCTCCACTGCCTGAGCTGAGCTCTCCGCTGCCTGAGCTGAGCTCTCCGCCGCCTGAGCTGAGCGCTCGGCCTGAGCTGAGCTCTCCACCACTTGAGCTCTCGAATTGAGCTGAGCTCTCAACCTGAGCTGAGCTCTCCACCGCCTGAGCTCTCGACCTGAGATGAGCTCTCGACCTGAGATGAGCTCTCCTCCTGAGCTGAGCTCTCGAACTGATTTGAGCTCTCCACCGCCTGAGCTCAGCTCTCCACCGCCTGAGCTCAGCTCTCCGCCGTTCGAGCTCAGCTCTCTGCCTCTCGACTCAGCTCTCCACCGCCTGAGCGGAGCTCTCCAGAGCCTGAGCTCTCGACCTGAGATGAGCTCTCGACCTGAGACGAGCTCTTGATCTGAGCTGAGCTCTCCACCGCCTGACGTGAGCTCTTGACCTGAGCTGCGCTCTCGACCGGAGCTGAGGTCTCCAACTCCTGAGGTCTCCACCGCCCGAGCTGAGCTCTCCACCGCCTGAGCTCTCGACTGAGCTGAGGTCTCAAGAGTTGATCTATCGACCTGATCTGAGCTGAGCTCTCCAATGCCTGAGTTCTCCAACGCCTGAGCTCTCCACCGCCTGAGCTCTCCACTGCCGGAGCTCTCCACCTGAGCTGAGCTCTCCACCTGAGCTGAGCTCTCCACTGCCTCATCTCAACTCTCGGCCTGAGCTGAGCTCTCCTCCTGAGCTGAGCTCTCCAATGCTTGACGTCTCAACTCAGCTGAGCTCTCCACCTGAGCTGAGCTCTCCACCTGAGCTGAGCTCTCCAATGCTTGACGTCTCAACTCAGCTGAGCTCTCCACCTGAGCGGAGCTCTCCACCTGAGGTGAGCTCTCCACTGCCTGACTTCTCCACATGAGCTGAGCTCTCCACCGCCTGTGCTGTCGACCTGAGCTGAGCTCTCGACCTGAGCTGAGCTGTCGAACTTATTTGAGCTCTCGAGCTGAGCTGAGCTCTCCACCACATGAGCTGAGCTCTCCACCACCTCAGCTGAGCTCTCCACCGCCTGAGCTCTCCACCTGGGCTTAGCTCTCCACCTGAGCAGAGCTCTCCACCGCCTGAGCTGACCTCTCCACCGCCTGAGCTGAGCTCTCCGCTGCCTGAGCTGAGCTCTCCGCCACCTGAGCTCTCCACCAGAGCTGAGCTCTCCACCTGATCTGAGCTGAGCTCTTGACGTGAGCTGATCTGTCCCCCGCCTGATCTGAGCTCTCGACCTGAGCTGAGCTCTGCACCTGAGCTCAGCTCTCCAATGCTTGACTTCTCGTCTCAGCTGAGCTCTCCACTTGAGCTGAGCTCTCCACCTGAGCTCAGCTCTCAAACTGATTATAGCTGTCCACCTGAGCTGAGCTCTCCAGTGCCTGAGCTGAGCTCTCCACCGCCTGAGCTGAGCTCTCCACCGCCTGAGCTCAGCTCACAACCGCCTGAGCTCAGCTCACCACCTCCTGAGCTCTCCACTGCGTGAGCTCTCCACCTGAGCTTAGCTCTCCACCTGAGCAGAGCTCTCCACAGCCTGAGCTGAGAGTTCAACCTAAGCTGACCTCTCCACCGCCTGAGCTGACCTCTCCACCGCCTGAGCTGAGCTCTCCGCTGCCTGAGCTGAGTTCTCCACCGCCTGAGCTCAGCTCTCCACCGCCTGAGTTCTCCACCTGAGCTGAACTCTCCACCTGAGCTGAGCTCTCCATCACCTCAACTCTCCACCTGAGCTGAGCTCTCCACCTGATATGAGCTCTCCACCGTCTGAGCTCTCAACCTGAGCTGAGCTCTCGACCTGATTTGAGCTCTCGACCTGATCTGAGATCTCGACCTGATTTGAGCTCTCAACCTCATCTGAGCTCTCGACCTGAGCTGAGCTCTCCACCTGAGCTGAGCTCTCCAATGCTTGACTTTTCGACTGAGCTGAGCTCTCCACCAGAGCTGAGCTCTCGACCTGATCTGAGCTGAGCTCTTGACATGAGCTGATCTCTCCACTGCCTGAGCTGAGCTCTCGACCTGAGCTAAGCTCTCCAATGCTTGACTTCTCGTCTCAGATGAGCTCTCCACCGCCTGTGCTCTCGACATCAGCTGAGCTCTCGATCTGAGCTGAGCTCTCAACCTGAGCTGAGCTCTCAACCTGATTTGAGCTCTCGAGCTGAGCTGAGACCTCGACCTGATTTGAGCTCTCAACCTCATCTGAGCTCTCGACCTGAGCTGAGCTCTCCACCTGAGCTGAGATCTCCACCAGCTTAGCTCTCCAACACCTGAGCTGAGCTCTCCACGGCCTGAGCTCAGCTCTCCACCGCCTGTGCTCTCAACCTGAGCTGAGCTCTTGACTTGAGCTGGGCTCTCCACTGCCTCAGCTCTCCACCGCCTTAGCTGAGCTCTCGACCTGAGCTGAGCTCTCCACCGCCTGAGCTCTTGACGTGAGCTGAGCTCTCCACCTGAGCTGAGCTCTCCACCTGAGCTGAGCTCTCCACCAGCTTAGCTCTCCAACACCTGAGCTGAGCTCTCCACGGCCTGAGCTCAGCTCTCCACCGCCTGAGTTCTCCACCTGAGCTGAACTCTCCACCTGAGCTGAGCTCTCCATCACCTCAACTCTCCACCTGAGCTGAGCTCTCCACCACCTGAGCTGAGCTCTCGACCTGAGCTAAGCTCTCCAATGCTTGACTTCTCGTCTCAGATGAGCTCTCCACCGCCTGTGCTCTCGACATGAGCTGAGCTCTCGATCTGAGCTGAGCTCTCGACCTGAGCTGAGCTCTCGAACTGATTTGAGCTCTCAAGCTGAGCTGAGCTCTCCACCTGAGCTGACCTCTCCACCACCTGAGCTCTCAACCTGAGCTGAGCTCTCCACCTGAGCTGAGCTCTCGACCTGATCTGAGACCTCGACCTGATTTGAGCTCTCAACCTCATCTGAGCTCTCGACCTGAGCTGAGCTCTCCACCTGAGCTGAGATCTCCACCAGCTTAGCTCTCCAACACCTGAGCTGAGCTCTCCACGGCCTGAGCTCAGCTCTCCACCGCCTGTGCTCTCGACCAGATCTGAGCTCTTGACTTGAGCTGGGCTCTCCACTGCCTCAGCTCTCCACCGCCTTAGCTGAGCTCTCGACCTGAGCTGAGCTCTCCACCGCCTGAGCTCTTGACGTGAGCTGAGCTCTCCACCTGAGCTGAGCTCTCCACCAGCTTAGCTCTCCAACACCTGAGCTGAGCTCTCCACGGCCTGAGCTCAGCTCTCCAGCGCCTGAGTTCTCAACCTGAGCTGAGCTCTCCACCAGAGCTGAGCTCTCGACCTGAGCTGAGCTGAGCACTTGACATGAGCTGATCTCTCCACTGCCTGAGCTGAGCTCTCGACCTGAGCTAAGCTCTCCAATGCTTGACTTCTCGTCTCAGATGAGCTCTCCACCGCCTGTGCTCTCGACATGAGCTGAGCTCTCGATCTGAGCTGAGCTCTCGACCTGAGCTGAGCTCTCGAACTGATTTGAGCTCTCGAGCTGAGCTGAGCTCTCCACCTGAGCTGACCTCTCCACCACCTGAGCTCTCAACCTGAGATGAGCTCTCAACCTGATTTGAGCTCTCGACCTGATCTGAGACCTCGACCTGATTTGAGCTCTCAACATCATCTGAGCTCTCGACCTGAGCTGAGCTCTCCACCTGAGCTGAGATCTCCACCAGCTTAGCTCTCCAACACCTGAGCTGAGCTCTCCACGGCCTGAGCTCAGCTCTCCACCGCCTGTGCTCTCGACCTGAGCTGAGCTCTTGACTTGAGCTGGGCTCTCCACTGCCTCAGCTCTCCACCGCCTTAGCTGAGCTCTCGACCTGAGCTGAGCTCTCCACCGCCTGAGCTCTTGACGTGAGCTGAGCTCTCCACCTGAGCTGAGCTCTCCACCTGAGCTCAGCTCTCCACCAGCTTAGCTCTCCAACACCTGAGCTGAGCTCTCCACGGCCTGAGCTCAGCTCTCCAGCGCCTGAGTTCTCAACCTGAGCTGAGCTCTCGACCTGAGCTGCGCTGTCGACCTGAGCTCAGCTCACCACCACCTGAGCTCAGCTCTCCACCACCTGAGCTCTCGACATGACCTCAGCTCTCCACCGCCTGAGCTCTCGGCCTGAGCTGAGCTCTCCACCTGAGTTGAGCTCTGGACCTGAGCTGAGCTCTTCACCTTAGTTGAGCTCTCGACCTGAGCTCAGCTCTCCACCACCTGAGCTGAGCTCTCCACTGCTCGAGCTCAGCTCTCCGCCTCTCGAGACAGCTCTCCACCGCCTGAGCGGAGTTCTCCACAGCCTGAGCTCTCGACCTGAGATGAGCTCTCGACCTGAGATGAGCTCTCGACCTGAGCTGAGCTCTCGAACTGATTTGAGCTCTCCACCGCCTGAGCTCAGCTCTCCACCGCCTGTGCTCAGCTCTCCGCCGTTCGAGCTCAGCTCTCTGCCTCTCGACTCAGCTCTCCACCGCCTGAGCGGAGCTCTCCAAAGCCTGAGCTCTCGACCTGAGATGAGCTCTTGACCTGAGCTAACCTCTCGACCTGAGCTGAGCTCTCCACCTGAGCTGAGATCTCCACCAGCTTAGCTCTCCAACACCTGAGCTGAGCTCTCCACGGCCTGAGCTCAGCTCTCCACCGCCTGTGCTCTCGACCTGAGCTGAGCTCTTGACTTGAGCTGGGCTCTCCACTGCCTCAGCTCTCCACCGCCTTAGCTGAGCTCTCGACCTGAGCTGAGCTCTCCACCGCCTGAGCTCTTGACGTGAGCTGAGCTCTCCACCTGAGCTGAGCTCTCCACCTGAGCTCAGCTCTCCACCAGCTTAGCTCTCCAACACCTGAGCTGAGCTCTCCACGGCCTGAGCTCAGCTCTCCAGCGCCTGAGTTCTCAACCTGAGCTGAGCTCTCGACCTGAGCTGCGCTGTCGACCTGAGCTCAGCTCACCACCACCTGAGCTCAGCTCTCCACCACCTGAGCTCTCGACATGACCTCAGCTCTCCACCGCCTGAGCTCTCGGCCTGAGCTGAGCTCTCCACCTGAGTTGAGCTCTGGACCTGAGCTGAGCTCTTCACCTTAGTTGAGCTCTCGACCTGAGCTCAGCTCTCCACCGCTCGAGCTCAGCTCTCCGCCTCTCGAGACAGCTCTCCACCGCCTGAGCGGAGTTCTCCACAGCCTGAGCTCTCGACCTGAGATGAGCTCTCGACCTGAGATGAGCTCTCGACCTGAGCTGAGCTCTCGAACTGATTTGAGCTCTCCACCGCCTGAGCTCAGCTCTCCACCGCCTGTGCTCAGCACTCCGCCGTTCGAGCTCAGCTCTCTGCCTCTCGACTCAGCTCTCCACCGCCTGAGCGGAGCTCTCCAAAGCCTGAGCTCTCGACCTGAGATGAGCTCTCGACCTGAGATGAGCTCTCGACCTGAGATGAGCTCTTGACCTGAGCTGACCTCTCGACCTGAGCTGAGCTCTCCACCTGAGCTGAGATCTCCACCAGCTTAGCTCTCCAACACCTGAGCTGAGCTCTCCACAGCCTGAGCTCAGCTGTCCACCGCCTGTGCTCTCGACCTGAGCTGAGCTCTTGACTTGAGCTGGGCTCTCCACTGCCTCAGCTCTCCACCGCCTTAGCTGAGCTCTCGACCTGAGCTGAGCTCTCCACCGCCTGAGCTCTTGACGTGAGCTGAGCTCTCCACCTGAGCTGAGCTCTCCACCTGAGCTCAGCTCTCCACCTGCTGAGCTCTCCAACACCTGAGCTGAGCTCTCCACGGCCTGAGCTCAGCTCTCCAGCGCCTGAGTTCTCAACCTGAGCTGAGCTCTCCACCTGAGCTGAGCTCTCCATCACCTCAACTCTCCACCTGAGCTGAGCTCTCCACCTGATATGAGCTCTCCACCGTCTGAGCTCTCAACCTGAGCTGAACTCTCGACCTGATTTGAGCTCTCGACCTGATCTGAGATCTCGACCTGATTTGAGCTCTCAACCTCATCTGAGCTCTCGACCTGAGCTGAGCTCTCCACCTGAGCTGAGCTCTCCAATGCTTGACTTTTCGACTGAGCTGAGCTCTCCACCAGAGCTGAGCTCTCGACCTGATCTGAGCTGAGCTCTTGACATGAGCTGATCTCTCCACTGCCTGAGCTGAGCTCTCGACCTGAGCTAAGCTCTCCAATGCTTGACTTCTCGTCTCAGATGAGCTCTCCACCGCCTGTGCTCTCGACATGAGCTGAGCTCTCGATCTGAGCTGAGCTCTCGACCTGAGCTGAGCTCTCGAACTGATTTGAGCTCTCGAGCTGAGCTGAGCTCTCCACCTGAGCTGACCTCTCCACCACCTGAGCTCTCAACCTGAGCTGAGCTCTCAACCTGATTTGAGCTCTCGAGCTGATCTGAGACCTCGACCTGATTTGAGCTCTCAACCTCATCTGAGCTCTCGACCTGAGCTGAGCTCTCCACCTGAGCTGAGATCTCCACCAGCTTAGCTCTCCAACACCTGAGCTGAGCTCTCCACAGCCTGAGCTGAGCTCTCCACGGCCTGAGCTCAGCTCTCCACCGCCTGTGCTCTCGACCTGAGCTGAGCTCTTGACTTGAGCTGGGCTCTCCACTGCCTCAGCTCTCCACCGCCCGAGCTGAGCTCTCGACCTGAGCTGAGCTCTCCACCGCCTGAGCTCTTGACGTGAGCTGAGCTCTCCACCTGAGCTGAGCTCTCCACCTGAGCTGAGCTCTCCACTGCCTCATCTCAACTCTCGGCCTGAGCTGAGCTCTCCTCCTGAGCTGAGCTCTCCAATGCTTGACGTCTCAACTCAGCTGAGCTCTCCACCTGAGCTGAGCTCTCCACCTGAGCTGAGCTCTCCAATGCTTGACGTTTCAACTCAGCTGAGCTCTCCACCTGAGCTGAGCTCTCCACCTGAGGTGAGCTCTCCACTGCCTGACTTCTCCACATGAGCTGAGTTCTCCACTGCCTGTGCTGTCGACCTTAGCTGAGCTCTCGACCTGAGCTGAGCTGTCGAACTTATTTGAGCTCTCGAGCTGAGCTGAGCTCTCCACCACATGAGCTGAGCTCTCCACCACCTCAGCTGAGCTCTCCACCACCTCAGCTGAGCTCTCCACCGCCTGAGCTCTCCACCTGGGCTTAGCTCTCCACCTGAGCAGAGCTCTCCACCGCCTGAGCTGATCTCTCCACCGCCTGAGCTGAGCTCTCCGCTGCCTGAGCTGAGCTCTCTGCCACCTGAGCTCTCCACCAGAGCTGAGCTCTCCACCTGATCTGAGCTGAGCTCTTGACGTGAGCTGATCTGTCCCCCGCCTGATCTGAGCTCTCGACCTGAGCTGAGCTCTGCACCTGAGCTTAGCTCTCCAATGCTTGACTTCTCGTCTCAGCTGAGCTCTCCACTTGAGCTGAGCTCTCCACCTGAGCTCAGCTTTCAAACTGATTATAGCTGTCCACCTGAGCTGATCTCTCCACTGCCTGAGCTGAGCTCTCGACCTGAGCTAAGCTCTCCAATGCTTGACTTCTCGTCTCAGATGAGCTCTCCACCGCCTGTGCTCTCGACATGAGCTGAGCTCTCGATCTGAGCTGAGCTCTCGACCTGAGCTGAGCTCTCGAACTGATTTGAGCTCTCAAGCTGAGCTGAGCTCTCCACCTGAGCTGACCTCTCCACCACCTGAGCTCTCAACCTGAGCTGAGCTCTCCACCTGAGCTGAGCTCTCGACCTGATCTGAGACCTCGACCTGATTTGAGCTCTCAACCTCATCTGAGCTCTCGACCTGAGCTGAGCTCTCCACCTGAGCTGAGATCTCCACCAGCTTAGCTCTCCAACACCTGAGCTGAGCTCTCCACGGCCTGAGCTCAGCTCTCCACCGCCTGTGCTCTCGACCTGAGCTGAGCTCTTGACTTGAGCTGGGCTCTCCACTGCCTCAGCTCTCCACCGCCTTAGCTGAGCTCTCGACCTGAGCTGAGCTCTCCACCGCCTGAGCTCTTGACGTGAGCTGAGCTCTCCACCTGAGCTGAGCTCTCCACCAGCTTAGCTCTCCAACACCTGAGCTGAGCTCTCCACGGCCTGAGCTCAGCTCTCCAGCGCCTGAGTTCTCAACCTGAGCTGAGCTCTCGACCTGAGCTGCGCTGTCGACCTGAGCTCAGCTCACCACCACCTGAGCTCAGCTCTCCACCACCTGAGCTCTCGACATGACCTCAGCTCTCCACCGCCTGAGCTCTCGGCCTGAGCTGAGCTCTCCACCTGAGTTGAGCTCTGGACCTGAGCTGAGCTCTTCACCTTAGTTGAGCTCTCGACCTGAGCTCAGCTCTCCACCGCCTGAGCTGAGCTCTCCACTGCCTGAGCTCAGCTCTCCGCCGCTCGAGCTCAGCTCTCCGCCTCTCGAGACAGCTCTCCACCGCCTGAGCGGAGTTCTCCACAGCCTGAGCTCTCGACCTGAGATGAGCTCTCGACCTGAGCTGAGCTCTCGAACTGATTTGAGCTCTCCACCGCCTGAGCTCAGCTCTCCACCGCCTGTGCTCAGCTCTCCGCCGTTCGAGCTCAGCTCTCTGCCTCTCGACTCAGCTCTCCACCGCCTGAGCGGAGCTCTCCAAAGCCTGAGCTCTCGACCTGAGATGAGCTCTCGACCTGAGATGAGCTCTTGACCTGAGCTGACCTCTCGACCTGAGCTGAGCTCTCCACCTGAGCTGACCTCTCCACCTCAGCTGAACTGTCCACCTGAGCTGAGCTCTACATCACCTCAACTCTCCACCTGAGCTGAGCTCTCCACCTCATATGAGCTGTCCACCGTCTGAACTCTCAACCTGAACTGAGCTCTCCACCGCCTGAGCTCACCACTGCCTGAACTGAGCTCTCCACCGCGTGAGCTCTCCACCTGAGCTTAGCTCTCCACCTGAGCAGAGCTCTCCACAGCCTGAGCTGAGCGCTTGACCTAAGCTGGCCTCTCCACCGCCTGAGCTGACCTCTCCACCGCCTGAACTGAGCTCTCCACCGCTTGAGCTCACCACTGCCTGAACTGAGCTCTGCACCGCCTGAGTAGAACTCTCCACAGGCTGAGCTGAGCGCTCGACCTAATCTGACCTCTCCACTGCCTGAGCTGACCTCTCCACCACCTGAGCTGACCTCTCCACTGCCTGAGCTGAGCTCTCCGCTGCCTGAGCTGAGCTCTCCGCCGCCTGAGCTGAGCGCTCGGCCTGAGCTGAGCTCTCCACCACTTGAGCTCTCGAATTGAGCTGAGCTCTCAACCTGAGCTGAGCTCTCCACCGCCTGAGCTCTCGACCTGAGATGAGCTCTCGACCTGAGATGAGCTCTCCTCCTGAGCTGAGCTCTCGAACTGATTTGAGCTCTCCACCGCCTGAGCTCAGCTCTCCACCGCCTGAGCTCAGCTCTCCGCCGTTCGAGCTCAGCTCTCTGCCTCTCGACTCAGCTCTCCACCGCCTGAGCGGAGCTCTCCAGAGCCTGAGCTCTCGACCTGAGATGAGCTCTCGACCTGAGACGAGCTCTTGATCTGAGCTGAGCTCTCCACCGCCTGACGTGAGCTCTTGACCTGAGCTGCGCTCTCGACCGGAGCTGAGGTCTCCAACTCCTGAGGTCTCCACCGCCCGAGCTGAGCTCTCCACCGCCTGAGCTCTCGACTGAGCTGAGGTCTCAAGAGCTGATCTATCGACCTGATCTGAGCTGAGCTCTCCAATGCCTGAGTTCTCCAACGCCTGAGCTCTCCACCGCCTGAGCTCTCCACTGCCGGAGCTCTCCACCTGAGCTGAGCTCTCCACCTGAGCTGAGCTCTCCACTGCCTCATCTCAACTCTCGGCCTGAGCTGAGCTCTCCTCCTGAGCTGAGCTCTCCAATGCTTGACGTCTCAACTCAGCTGAGCTCTCCACCTGAGCTGAGCTCTCCACCTGAGCTGAGCTCTCCAATGCTTGACGTCTCAACTCAGCTGAGCTCTCCACCTGAGCGGAGCTCTCCACCTGAGGTGAGCTCTCCACTGCCTGACTTCTCCACATGAGCTGAGCTCTCCACCGCCTGTGCTGTCGACCTGAGCTGAGCTCTCGACCTGAGCTGAGCTGTCGAACTTATTTGAGCTCTCGAGCTGAGCTGAGCTCTCCACCACATGAGCTGAGCTCTCCACCACCTCAGCTGAGCTCTCCACCGCCTGAGCTCTCCACCTGGGCTTAGCTCTCCACCTGAGCAGAGCTCTCCACCGCCTGAGCTGACCTCTCCACCGCCTGAGCTGAGCTCTCCGCTGCCTGAGCTGAGCTCTCCGCCACCTGAGCTCTCCACCAGAGCTGAGCTCTCCACCTGATCTGAGCTGAGCTCTTGACGTGAGCTGATCTGTCCCCCGCCTGATCTGAGCTCTCGACCTGAGCTGAGCTCTGCACCTGAGCTCAGCTCTCCAATGCTTGACTTCTCGTCTCAGCTGAGCTCTCCACTTGAGCTGAGCTCTCCACCTGAGCTCAGCTCTCAAACTGATTATAGCTGTCCACCTGAGCTGAGCTCTCCAGTGCCTGAGCTGAGCTCTCCACCGCCTGAGCTGAGCTCTCCACCGCCTGAGCTCAGCTCACAACCGCCTGAGCTCAGCTCACCACCTCCTGAGCTCTCCACTGCGTGAGCTCTCCACCTGAGCTTAGCTCTCCACCTGAGCAGAGCTCTCCACAGCCTGAGCTGAGAGTTCAACCTAAGCTGACCTCTCCACCGCCTGAGCTGACCTCTCCACCGCCTGAGCTGAGCTCTCCGCTGCCTGAGCTGAGTTCTCCACCGCCTGAGCTCAGCTCTCCACCGCCTGAGTTCTCCACCTGAGCTGAACTCTCCACCTGAGCTGAGCTCTCCATCACCTCAACTCTCCACCTGAGCTGAGCTCTCCACCTGATATGAGCTCTCCACCGTCTGAGCTCTCAACCTGAGCTGAGCTCTCGACCTGATTTGAGCTCTCGACCTGATCTGAGATCTCGACCTGATTTGAGCTCTCAACCTCATCTGAGCTCTCGACCTGAGCTGAGCTCTCCACCTGAGCTGAGCTCTCCAATGCTTGACTTTTCGACTGAGCTGAGCTCTCCACCAGAGCTGAGCTCTCGACCTGATCTGAGCTGAGCTCTTGACATGAGCTGATCTCTCCACTGCCTGAGCTGAGCTCTCGACCTGAGCTAAGCTCTCCAATGCTTGACTTCTCGTCTCAGATGAGCTCTCCACCGCCTGTGCTCTCGACATGAGCTGAGCTCTCGATCTGAGCTGAGCTCTCAACCTGAGCTGAGCTCTCAACCTGATTTGAGCTCTCGAGCTGAGCTGAGACCTCGACCTGATTTGAGCTCTCAACCTCATCTGAGCTCTCGACCTGAGCTGAGCTCTCCACCTGAGCTGAGATCTCCACCAGCTTAGCTCTCCAACACCTGAGCTGAGCTCTCCACGGCCTGAGCTCAGCTCTCCACCGCCTGTGCTCTCGACCTGAGCTGAGCTCTTGACTTGAGCTGGGCTCTCCACTGCCTCAGCTCTCCACCGCCTTAGCTGAGCTCTCGACCTGAGCTGAGCTCTCCACCGCCTGAGCTCTTGACGTGAGCTGAGCTCTCCACCTGAGCTGAGCTCTCCACCTGAGCTCAGCTCTCCACCAGCTTAGCTCTCCAACACCTGAGCTGAGCTCTCCACGGCCTGAGCTCAGCTCTCCACCGCCTGAGTTCTCCACCTGAGCTGAACTCTCCACCTGAGCTGAGCTCTCCATCACCTCAACTCTCCACCTGAGCTGAGCTCTCCACCACCTGAGCTCTCGACATGACCTCAGCTCTCCACCTCCTGAGCTCTCGGCCTGAGCTGAGCTCTCCACCTGAGTTGAGCTCTGGACCTGAGCTGAGCTCTTCACCTTAGTTGAGCTCTCGACCTGAGCTCAGCTCTCCACCACCTGAGCTGAGCTCTCCACTGCCTGAGCTCAGCTCTCCGCCGCTCGAGCTCAGCTCTCCGCCTCTTGAGACAGCTCTCCACCGCCTGAGCGGAGTTCTCCACAGCCTGAGCTCTCGACCTGAGATGAGCTCTCGACCTGAGATGAGCTCTCGACCTGAGCTGAGCTCTCGAACTGATTTGAGCTCTCCACCGCCTGAGCTCAGCTCTCCACCGCCTGTGCTCAGCTCTCCGCCGTTCGAGCTCAGCTCTCTGCCTCTCGACTCAGCTCTCCACCGCCTGAGCGGAGCTCTCCAAAGCCTGAGCTCTCGACCTGAGATGAGCTCTCGACCTGAGATGAGCTCTTGACCTGAGCTGACCTCTCGACCTGAGCTGAGCTCTCCACCTGAGCTGACCTCTCCACCTCAGCTGAACTGTCCACCTGAGCTGAGCTCTACATCACCTCAACTCTCCACCTGAGCTGAGCTCTCCACCTCATATGAGCTGTCCACCGTCTGAACTCTCAACCTGAACTGAGCTCTCCACCGCCTGAGCTCACCACTGCCTGAACTGAGCTCTCCACCGCGTGAGCTCTCCACCTGAGCTTAGCTCTCCACCTGAGCAGAGCTCTCCACAGCCTGAGCTGAGCGCTTGACCTAAGCTGGCCTCTCCACCGCCTGAGCTGACCTCTCCACCGCCTGAACTGAGCTCTCCACCGCTTGAGCTCACCACTGCCTGAACTGAGCTCTGCACCGCCTGAGTAGAACTCTCCACAGGCTGAGCTGAGCGCTCGACCTAATCTGACCTCTCCACTGCCTGAGCTGACCTCTCCACCACCTGAGCTGACCTCTCCACTGCCTGAGCTGAGCTCTCCGCTGCCTGAGCTGAGCTCTCCGCCGCCTGAGCTGAGCGCTCGGCCTGAGCTGAGCTCTCCACCACTTGAGCTCTCGAATTGAGCTGAGCTCTCAACCTGAGCTGAGCTCTCCACCGCCTGAGCTCTCGACCTGAGATGAGCTCTCGACCTGAGATGAGCTCTCCTCCTGAGCTGAGCTCTCGAACTGATTTGAGCTCTCCACCGCCTGAGCTCAGCTCTCCACCGCCTGAGCTCAGCTCTCCGCCGTTCGAGCTCAGCTCTCTGCCTCTCGACTCAGCTCTCCACCGCCTGAGCGGAGCTCTCCAGAGCCTGAGCTCTCGACCTGAGATGAGCTCTCGACCTGAGACGAGCTCTTGATCTGAGCTGAGCTCTCCACCGCCTGACGTGAGCTCTTGACCTGAGCTGCGCTCTCGACCGGAGCTGAGGTCTCCAACTCCTGAGGTCTCCACCGCCCGAGCTGAGCTCTCCACCGCCTGAGCTCTCGACTGAGCTGAGGTCTCAAGAGCTGATCTATCGACCTGATCTGAGCTGAGCTCTCCAATGCCTGAGTTCTCCAACGCCTGAGCTCTCCACCGCCTGAGCTCTCCACTGCCGGAGCTCTCCACCTGAGCTGAGCTCTCCACCTGAGCTGAGCTCTCCACTGCCTCATCTCAACTCTCGGCCTGAGCTGAGCTCTCCTCCTGAGCTGAGCTCTCCAATGCTTGACGTCTCAACTCAGCTGAGCTCTCCACCTGAGCTGAGCTCTCCACCTGAGCTGAGCTCTCCAATGCTTGACGTCTCAACTCAGCTGAGCTCTCCACCTGAGCGGAGCTCTCCACCTGAGGTGAGCTCTCCACTGCCTGACTTCTCCACATGAGCTGAGCTCTCCACCGCCTGTGCTGTCGACCTGAGCTGAGCTCTCGACCTGAGCTGAGCTGTCGAACTTATTTGAGCTCTCGAGCTGAGCTGAGCTCTCCACCACATGAGCTGAGCTCTCCACCACCTCAGCTGAGCTCTCCACCGCCTGAGCTCTCCACCTGGGCTTAGCTCTCCACCTGAGCAGAGCTCTCCACCGCCTGAGCTGACCTCTCCACCGCCTGAGCTGAGCTCTCCGCTGCCTGAGCTGAGCTCTCCGCCACCTGAGCTCTCCACCAGAGCTGAGCTCTCCACCTGATCTGAGCTGAGCTCTTGACGTGAGCTGATCTGTCCCCCGCCTGATCTGAGCTCTCGACCTGAGCTGAGCTCTGCACCTGAGCTCAGCTCTCCAATGCTTGACTTCTCGTCTCAGCTGAGCTCTCCACTTGAGCTGAGCTCTCCACCTGAGCTCAGCTCTCAAACTGATTATAGCTGTCCACCTGAGCTGAGCTCTCCAGTGCCTGAGCTGAGCTCTCCACCGCCTGAGCTGAGCTCTCCACCGCCTGAGCTCAGCTCACAACCGCCTGAGCTCAGCTCACCACCTCCTGAGCTCTCCACTGCGTGAGCTCTCCACCTGAGCTTAGCTCTCCACCTGAGCAGAGCTCTCCACAGCCTGAGCTGAGAGTTCAACCTAAGCTGACCTCTCCACCGCCTGAGCTGACCTCTCCACCGCCTGAGCTGAGCTCTCCGCTGCCTGAGCTGAGTTCTCCACCGCCTGAGCTCAGCTCTCCACCGCCTGAGTTCTCCACCTGAGCTGAACTCTCCACCTGAGCTGAGCTCTCCATCACCTCAACTCTCCACCTGAGCTGAGCTCTCCACCTGATATGAGCTCTCCACCGTCTGAGCTCTCAACCTGAGCTGAGCTCTCGACCTGATTTGAGCTCTCGACCTGATCTGAGATCTCGACCTGATTTGAGCTCTCAACCTCATCTGAGCTCTCGACCTGAGCTGAGCTCTCCACCTGAGCTGAGCTCTCCAATGCTTGACTTTTCGACTGAGCTGAGCTCTCCACCAGAGCTGAGCTCTCGACCTGATCTGAGCTGAGCTCTTGACATGAGCTGATCTCTCCACTGCCTGAGCTGAGCTCTCGACCTGAGCTAAGCTCTCCAATGCTTGACTTCTCGTCTCAGATGAGCTCTCCACCGCCTGTGCTCTCGACATGAGCTGAGCTCTCGATCTGAGCTGAGCTCTCAACCTGAGCTGAGCTCTCAACCTGATTTGAGCTCTCGAGCTGAGCTGAGACCTCGACCTGATTTGAGCTCTCAACCTCATCTGAGCTCTCGACCTGAGCTGAGCTCTCCACCTGAGCTGAGATCTCCACCAGCTTAGCTCTCCAACACCTGAGCTGAGCTCTCCACGGCCTGAGCTCAGCTCTCCACCGCCTGTGCTCTCGACCTGAGCTGAGCTCTTGACTTGAGCTGGGCTCTCCACTGCCTCAGCTCTCCACCGCCTTAGCTGAGCTCTCGACCTGAGCTGAGCTCTCCACCGCCTGAGCTCTTGACGTGAGCTGAGCTCTCCACCTGAGCTGAGCTCTCCACCTGAGCTCAGCTCTCCACCAGCTTAGCTCTCCAACACCTGAGCTGAGCTCTCCACGGCCTGAGCTCAGCTCTCCACCGCCTGAGTTCTCCACCTGAGCTGAACTCTCCACCTGAGCTGAGCTCTCCATCACCTCAACTCTCCACCTGAGCTGAGCTCTCCACCACCTGAGCTCTCGACATGACCTCAGCTCTCCACCTCCTGAGCTCTCGGCCTGAGCTGAGCTCTCCACCTGAGTTGAGCTCTGGACCTGAGCTGAGCTCTTCACCTTAGTTGAGCTCTCGACCTGAGCTCAGCTCTCCACCACCTGAGCTGAGCTCTCCACTGCCTGAGCTCAGCTCTCCGCCGCTCGAGCTCAGCTCTCCGCCTCTTGAGACAGCTCTCCACCGCCTGAGCGGAGTTCTCCACAGCCTGAGCTCTCGACCTGAGATGAGCTCTCGACCTGAGATGAGCTCTCGACCTGAGCTGAGCTCTCGAACTGATTTGAGCTCTCCACCGCCTGAGCTCAGCTCTCCACCGCCTGTGCTCAGCTCTCCGCCGTTCGAGCTCAGCTCTCTGCCTCTCGACTCAGCTCTCCACCGCCTGAGCGGAGCTCTCCAAAGCCTGAGCTCTCGACCTGAGATGAGCTCTCGACCTGAGATGAGCTCTTGACCTGAGCTGACCTCTCGACCTGAGCTGAGCTCTCCACCTGAGCTGACCTCTCCACCTCAGCTGAACTGTCCACCTGAGCTGAGCTCTACATCACCTCAACTCTCCACCTGAGCTGAGCTCTCCACCTCATATGAGCTGTCCACCGTCTGAACTCTCAACCTGAACTGAGCTCTCCACCGCCTGAGCTCACCACTGCCTGAACTGAGCTCTCCACCGCGTGAGCTCTCCACCTGAGCTTAGCTCTCCACCTGAGCAGAGCTCTCCACAGCCTGAGCTGAGCGCTTGACCTAAGCTGGCCTCTCCACCGCCTGAGCTGACCTCTCCACCGCCTGAACTGAGCTCTCCATCGCCCGAGCTCTCGACTGAGCTCAGCTCTCCACCTGAGCAGAGCGCTCCACCGCCTGAGCTCTCCACCTGAGCTGAGCTCTCCACCACCTCTGCTCTCGACCTGAGCTGCACTCTCAGCATGAGCTGAGCTCTCCACCTGAGCTGAGCTCTCAACCTGAGCTGAGCTCTCGACCTCATTTAAGCTCTCCACCTGAGCTTATCTCTCCACCTGAGCTGAGCTCTCGACCACCTTAGCTCTCCACGGCCTGAGCCAA
Organism: Strix aluco; assembly: GCF_031877795.1. Classification (NCBI taxonomy): domain Eukaryota; kingdom Metazoa; phylum Chordata; class Aves; order Strigiformes; family Strigidae; genus Strix; species Strix aluco. The sequence goes on from NC_133970.1 coordinate 17,283,255, forward strand.
GGTCTCCACGGCGTGAGCTCAGCTCTCCACGGCCTGAGCTCAGCTCTCCACCGCCTGAGCTCTCCACCTGAGCTGCGCTCTCCACCTGAGCCGACCTCTCGACCTTAGCTGAGCTCTCCACCACCTGAGCTGAGCTCTTGACCTGAGCTGCGCTCTTGAGCGCAGCTGAGCTCTCCACTGCCTTAGCTCTCTACCTGAGCTGACCTCTCGACCTGAGCTGAGCTCTCCACCACCTGAGCTGATCTCTCCACGGCCTGAGCTCTCCACCGCCTTAGCTCTCTACCTGAGCTGACCTCTTGACCTGAGCTGAGCTCTCCACCACCTTAGCTCTCTAACGCCTGAGCTCAGCTCTCCATTGCCCGACCTCTCGACTGAGCTGAGCTGTCCACCTGAGATGAGCTCTCCACCGCCTGAGCTCTCCACCTGAGCTGAGCTCGCCACCACCTGTGCTCTCGAACTGAGCTGACGTCTCGACCTGAGCTGAGCTCTCCTCCGCCTGAGCTCTCCACCTGAGCTGACCTCTCAAACTGAGCAGAGCTCTCGCCCTGATTTGAGCTCTCCACCTGAGCTGAGCTCTCGACCTGAGCTGAGCTCTCCACCTGAGCTGACCTCTCCACCTGAGCTTAGCTCTCCACCACCTTAGCTCTCCAACGCCTGAGCTCAGCTCTCCATCGCCCGAGCTCTCGACTGAGCTGAGCTCTCCACCTGAGCAGAGCGCTCCACTGCCTGAGCTCTCCACCTGAGCTGAGCTCTCCACCACCTCTGCTCTCGACCTGAGCTGCACTCTCAACCTGAGCTTATCTCTCCACCTGAGCTGAGCTCTCGACCACCTTAGCTCTCCACGGCGTGAGCTCAGTTCTCCACGACCTGAGCTCAGATCTCCACTGCCTGAGCTCTCCACCTGAGCTGCGCTCTCCACCTGAGCTGACCTCTCGACCTGACCTGAGCTCTCCACCACCTGAGCTGAGCTCTTGACCTGAGCTGCGCTCTTGAGCGCAGCTGAGCTCTCCACCGCCTTAGCTCTCTACCTGAGCTGACCTCTCGACCTGAGCTGAGCTCTCAACCTCATTTAAGCTCTCGACCTGAGCTGATCTCTCCACCTGATCTGCGTTCTCGACCTGAGCTGAGCTCTCAACCTCATTTAAGCTCTCGACCTGAGCTGATCTCTCCACCTGAGCTGAGCTCTCCACCACCTTAGCTCTCCAACAACTGAGCTCAGATCTCCACCGCATGAGCTCAGCTTTCCAACACCCGAGCTCTCCACCTGAGCTGAGCTCTCGACCTGTGCTGAGCTCTCCACAACATGAGCTGAGCTCTTGACCTGAGATGCGCTCTCGAGCGCAGCTGATTTCTCCACCGCCTGAGCTCTCGAACTAAGCTGACCTCTCAACCTGAGCTGAGCTCTCCACCACCTGAGCTGAGCTCTTTACCTGAGCTGCACTCCTGAGTGCAGCTGAGCTCTCCAACACCTGAGCTCTTGACATGAGCTGAGCTCTCCACCGCCAGAGCTCTCGAGCGGAGCTGAGCTCTCGACCTGAGTTGAGCTCTCAACCTGAGCTGAGCTCTCCACCGCCTGAGCTCTCCACCGCCTGAGCTCTCCACTGCCTGAGCTCACCACCGCCTGAGCTCACCACCGCCACAGGTCTCAACCGCCTGAGCTCAACTCTCAGCCTGAGCTGTCTCCGCCTGAGCTGAGCTAACCACCGCCCGAGCTTTCCACCTGAGCTGAGCTCTCCACCACCTTAGCTCTCGATCTGAGCTTCGCTCTCGACCTGAGCTGAGCTCTCCTCCGCCTGAGCTCTCCACCTGAGCTGTCCTCTCGACCTGAGCTGAGCTCTCCACCACCTGAGCTGAGCTCTTGATCTGAGCTGAGCGCTGCACCACCTGAGCTGACCTCTCGACCTGAGCTGACCTCTCCACCACCTGAGCTCAGCTCTTGACCTGAGATGCGCTCTCGAGCACAGCTGAGCTCTCCAACGCCTGAGCTCTCGACATGAGCTGACCTCTCAACCTGAGCTGAGCTGTCAACCTCATTTAAGGTCTCCACCTGAGCTTATCTCTCCACCTGAGCTGAGCTCTCGACCACCTTAGCTCTCCACGGCCTGAGCCAAGGTCTCCACGGCGTGAGCTCAGGTCTCCACGGCCTGAGCTCAGCTCTCCACCGCCTGAGCTCTCCACCTGAGCTGCGCTCTCCACCTGAGCCGACCTCTCGACCTTAGCTGAGCTCTCCACCACCTGAGCTGAGCTCTTGACCTGAGCTGCGCTCTTGAGCGCAGCTGAGCTCTCCACTGCCTTAGCTCTCTACCTGAGCTGACCTCTCGACCTGAGCTGAGCTCTCCACCACCTGAGCTGATCTCTCCACGGACTGAGCTCTCCACCGCCTTAGCTCTCTACCTGAGCTGACCTCTTGACCTGAGCTGAGCTCTCCACCACCTTAGCTCTCTAACGCCTGAGCTCAGCTCTCCATTGCCCGACCTCTCGACTGAGCTGAGCTGTCCACCTGAGATGAGCTCTCCACCGCCTGAGCTCTCCACCTGAGCTGAGCTCGCCACCACCTGTGCTCTCGAACTGAGCTGACGTCTCGACCTGAGCTGAGCTCTCCTCCGCCTGAGCTCTCCACCTGAGCTGACCTCTCAAACTGAGCAGAGCTCTCGCCCTGATTTGAGCTCTCCACCTGAGCTGATCTCTCCACCTGAGCTGAGCTCTCCACCTGAGCTGAGCTCTCCACCACCTTAGCTCTCCAACACCTGATCTCAGCTCTCCACCGCCCGAGCTCTCCAGCTGAGCAGAGCTCTCCACCGCCGGAGCTCTCCACCGCCAGAGCTCTCCACTGCCTGAGCTCACCACCGCCTGAGCTCACCACCGCCACAGTTCTCCACCGCCTGAGCTCAACTCTCAGCCTGAGTTGAGGTCTCCGCCTGAGCTGAGCTAACCACCGCCTGAGCTCTCCACCTGAGCTGGGCTCTCAACCTGAGCTGAGCTCTCGACCTGAGCTGAGCTCTCCACCTGAGCTGACCTCTCCACCTGAGCTGAGCTCTCCACCACCTTAGCTCTCCAACGCCTGAGCTCAGATCTCCATCGCCCGAGCTCTCCACTGAGCTGAGCTCTCCACCTGAGCAGAGCGCTCCACCGCCTGAGCTCTCCACCTGAGCTGAGCTCTCCACCACCTCTGCTCTCGACCTGAGCTGCACTCTCAACCTGAGCTGAGCTCTCCACCTGAGCTGAGTTCTCAACCTGAGCTGAGCTCTCGACCTCATTTAAGCTCTCCACCTGAGCTTATCTCTCCACCTGAGCTGAGCTCTCGACCACCTTAGCTCTCCATGGCCTGAGCCAAGGTCTCCACGGCGTGAGCTCAGCTCTCCACCGCCTGAGCTCAGCTCTCCACCGCCTGAGCTCTCCACCTGAGCTGCGCTCTCCACCTGAGCTGACCTCTCGACCTGACCTGAGCTCTCCACCACCTGAGCTGAGCTCTTGACCTGAGCTGCGCTCTCGAGCGCAGCTGATTTCTCCACCGCCTGAGCTCTCGAACTAAGCTGACCTCTCAACCTGAGCTGAGCTCTCCACCACCTGAGCTGAGCTCTTGACCTGAGCTGCACTCCTGAGTGCAGCTGAGCTCTCCAACACCTGAGCTCTTGACATGAGCTGAGCTCTCCACCGCCAGAGCTCTCGACCGGAGCTGAGCTCTCGACCTGAGTTGAGCTCTCAACCTGAGCTGAGCTCTCCACCGCCTGAGCTCTCCACCGCCTGAGCTCTCCACTGCCTGAGCTCACCACCGCCTGAGCTAACCACCGCCACAGGTCTCAACCGCCTGAGCTCAACTCTCAGCCTGAGCTGTCTCCGCCTGAGCTGAGCTAACCACCGCCCGAGCTTTCCACCTGAGTTGAGCTCTCCACCACCTGTGCTCTCGATCTGAGCTTCGCTCTCGACCTGAGCTGAGCTCTCCTCCGCCTGAGCTCTCCACCTGAGCTGTCCTCTCGACCTGAGCTGAGCTCTCCACCACCTGAGCTGAGCTCTTGATCTGAGCTGAGCTCTGCACCACCTGAGCTGACCTCTCCACCACCTGAGCTCAGCTCTTGACCTGAGATGCGCTCTCGAGCACAGCTGAGCTCTCCAACGCCTGAGCTCTCGACATGAGCTGACCTCTCAACCTGAGCTGAGCTGTCAACCTCATTTAAACTCTCCACCTGAGCTTATCTCTCCACCTGAGCTGAGCTCTCCACCTGAGCTGAGCTCTCCACCACCTTAGCTCTCCACGGCCTGAGCTAAGGTCTCCACGGCGTGAGCTCAGGTCTCCACAGCCTGAGCTCAGCTCTCCACCGCCTGAGCTCTACACCTGAGCTGAGCTCTGCACCTCCTGAGCTCTCCACCTGAGCTGAACTCTCCACCTGAGCTGAGCGCTCCACCACCTTAGCTCTCCAACGCCTGAGCTCAGATCTCCATCGCCCGAGCTCTCGACTGAGCTGAGCTCTCCACCTGAGCCGACCTCTCGACCTTAGCTGAGCTCTCCACCACCTGAGCTGAGCTCTTGACCTGAGCTGCGCTCTTGAGCACAGCTGAGCTCTCCACTGCCTTAGCTCTCTACCTGAGCTGACCTCTCGACCTGAGCTGAGCTCTCCACCACCTGAGCTGATCTCTCCACCTGATCTGCGTTCTCGACCTGAGCTGAGCTCTCAACCTCATTTAAGCTCTCGACCTGAGCTGATCTCTCCACCTGAGCTGAGCTCTCCACCACCTTAGCTCTCCAACAACTGAGCTCAGATCTCCACCGCATGAGCTCAGCTTTCCAACACCCGAGCTCTCCACCTGAGCTGAGCTCTCGACCTGTGCTGAGCTCTCCACAACATGAGCTGAGCTCTTGACCTGAGATGCGCTCTCGAGCGCAGCTGATTTCTCCACCGCCTGAGCTCTCGAACTAAGCTGACCTCTCAACCTGAGCTGAGCTCTCCACCACCTGAGCTGAGCTCTTTACCTGAGCTGCACTCCTGAGTGCAGCTGAGCTCTCCAACACCTGAGCTCTTGACATGAGCTGAGCTCTCCACCGCCAGAGCTCTCGACCGGAGCTGAGCTCTCGACCTGAGTTGAGCTCTCAACCTGAGCGGAGCTCTCCACCACCTGTGCTCTCCAACAACTCAGCTCAGCTCTCCACCGCCTGAGCTCAACTCTCAGCCTGAGTTGAGGTCTCCGCCTGAGCTGAGCTAACCACTGCCTGAGCTCTCCACGTGAGCTGGGCTCTCAACCTGAGCTGAGCTCTCGACCTGATTTGAGCTCTCCACCTGAGCTGACCTCTCCACCTGAGCTGAGCTCTCCACCACCTTATCTCTCCAACCCCTGAGCTCAGCTCTCCATCGCCCGACCTCTCGACTGAGCTGAGCTCTCCACTTGAGCAGAGCGCTCCACCGCCTGAGCTTTCCGCCTGAGCTTCCCACCTGAGCTGAGCTCTCCACCACCTCTGATCTCGACCTGAGCTGCACTCTCAACCTGTGCTGAGCTCTCCACCTGAGCTGAGCTCTCGACCTCATTTAAGCTCTATACCTGAGCTTATCTCTCCACCTGAGCTGAGCTCGCGACCACCTGTGCTCTCGATCTTACCTGCGCTCTCGACCTGAGCTGAGCTCTCCTCCGCCTGAGCTCTGCACCTCAGCTGAGCTCTCAACCTGAGCAGAGCTCCGCCCTGATGTGAGATCTCCACCTGAGCTGAGCTCTCCACCTGAGCTGAGCTCTCCACCACCTTAGATCTCTACCTGAGCTGACCTCTAGACCTGAGCTGAGCTCTCCACCACCTTAGCTCTCTAACGCCTGAGCTCAGTTCTCCATTGCCCGACCTCTCGACTGAGCTGAGCTCTCCATCTGAAATGAGCTCTCCACCGCCTGAGCTCTCCACCTGAGCTGAGCTCTCCACCACCTGTGCTCTCGATCTGACATGCGCTCTCGACCTGAGCTGAGCTCTCCTCCGCCTGAGCTCTCCACCTGAGCTGACCTCTCAAACTGAGCAGAGCTCTCGCCCTGATTTGAGCTCTCCACCTGAGCTGATCTCTCAAACTGAGCAGAGTTCTCGCCCTGATTTGAGCTCTCCACCTGAGCTGATCTCTCCACCACCTGTGCTATCGATCTGACCTGCGCTCTCGACCTGAGCTGAGCTCTCCTCCGCCTGAGCCCTCCACCTGAGCTGACCTCTCAAACTGAGAACAGCTCACGCCCTGATTTGAGCTCTTCACCTGAGCTGAACTCTCCACCTGAGCTGAGCTCTCCACCTGACCTGAGCTCTCCACCACCTTAGATCTCTACCTGAGCTGACCTCTAGACCTGAGCTGAGCTCTCCACCACCTTAGCTCTCCAACGCCTGAGCTCAGCTCTCCATTGCCCGAGCTCTCGACTGAGCTGAGCTCTCCACCTGAGCAGAGCGCTCCACCACCGGAGCTCTCCACCTGAGCTGAGCTCTCCACCACCTCTGCTCTCAACCTGAGCTGCACTCTCAACGTGAGCTGAGCTCTCCACCTGAGCTGAGCTCTCCACCTGAGCTGAGCTCTCCACCACCTTAGCTCTCCACGGCCTGAGCTAAGGTCTCCACGGCGTGAGCTCAGGTCTCCATGGCCTGAGCTCAGCTCTCCACCGCCTGAGCTCTACACCTGAGCTGAGCTCTGCACCTCCTGAGCTCTCCACCTGAGCTGAACTCTCCACCTGAGCTGAGCTCTCCACCACCTTAGCTCTCCAACGCCTGACCTCAGCTCTCCATCGCCCGAGCTCTCTACTGAGCTGAGCTCTTGTATCGGGTCTGGCTGAGCCAGAATTGGTTTTCCCCTGTAGCAGCCCTCATGGTGCTGTGTTTTATGCTGGGAGCTGGCAGGGTGTTGATAGCACACTGGTGTTGTGGCTACTGCTGAGTAGTGCTTACACAGCACCAAGGCTCTTTCTGACATTTCCCCCCCCACAGTGGGACGGGGTGGGCAAGATCTTGGGAGGGGACACAACCAGGACAGCTGACCCGAACTGACCAAAGGGATATTCCATACCATATGACGTCTGCTCAGTATAAAGCTGGGAGAAAGGAGGAAGGGGGTGGGGTCACCCTTGGTCCTCCGAGGCAACCGCTACGCATATCAGAGCCCTGCTTCCTGAGAAGGCCCGACATCGCCTGTTAATGGGAAGTAGAGAATAAATCTGTTTTCTTTTTTTTTGCTTCCGCGCGCGGACCTTTGCTTCGCTTTGCTTATATTAAAACTGCTGTTGTTTTACCCACAAGGGTTGTTTTGTTTTCCTATCTTATTTTCTTTCCCTTCTTTGCCCTATTGAGAAAAAAAGGGGAAGGGGGGGGAAGTGATAGAGCGACTTGGTGGGTACCTGGCATTTAGCCAAGGTCAAACCACCACAGCTCTCCACCTGAGCAGAGCTCTCCACCGCCCGAGCTCTCCACCTGAGCTGAGCTCTCCACGGCCTGAGCTCTCCACCGCCCGAGGTCTCCACCTGAGCTGAGCTCTCGACCACCTTAGCTCTCCAACAACTGAGCTCAGCTCTCCACCGCCTGAGCTCTCCACCTGAGCGGAACTCTCCACCACCTGTGGTCTCCAACAACTCAGCTCAGCTCTCCACCGCCTGAGCTCAACTCTCAGCCTGAGTTGAGGTCTCCGCCTGAGCTGAGCTAACCACTGCCTGAGCTCTCCACGTGAGCTGGGCTCTCAACCTGAGCTGAGCTCTCGACCTGATTTGAGCTCTCCACCTGAGCTGACCTCTCCACCTGAGCTGAGCTCTCCACCACCTTATCTCTCCAACCCCTGAGCTCAGCTCTCCATCGCCCGACCTCTCGACTGAGCTGAGCTCTCCACTTGAGCAGAGCGCTCCACCGCCTGAGCTTTCCGCCTGAGCTTTCCACCTGAGCTGAGCTCTCCACCACCTCTGATCTCGACCTGAGCTGCACTCTCAGCCTGACCTGAGCTCTCCACCACATGAGCTGAGCTCTTGACCTGATCTGCGCTCTCAACTGAGCTGAGCTCTCCACCTGACCTGAGCTCTCGACCACCTTAGCTCTCCAACAACTGAGCTCAGCTCTCCACCGCATGAGCTCAGCTCTCCACCGCCTGAGCTCTCCACCTGAGCTGAGCTCTCCACCACCTCTGCTCTCGATCTGAGCTGCACTCTCAACCTGTGCTGAGCTCTCCACCTGAGCTGAGCTCTCGACCTCATTTAAGCTCTATACCTGAGCTTATCTCTCCACCTGAGCTGAGCTCGCGACCACCTGTGCTCTCGATCTTACCTGCGCTCTCGACCTGAGCTGAGCTCTCCTCCGCCTGAGCTCTGCACCTCAGCTGAGCTCTCAACCTGAGCAGAGCTCCGCCCTGATGTGAGATCTCCACCTGAGCTGAGCTCTCCACCTGAGCTGAGCTCTCCACCACCTTAGATCTCTACCTGAGCTGACCTCTAGACCTGAGCTGAGCTCTCCACCACCTTAGCTCTCTAACGCCTGAGCTCAGCTCTCCATTGCCCGACCTCTCGACTGAGCTGAGCTCTCCACCTGAGATGAGCTCTCCACCGCCTGAGCTCTCCACCTGAGCTGAGCTCTCCACCACCTGTGCTCTCGATCTGACATGCGCTCTCGACCTGAGCTGAGCTCTCCTCCGCCTGAGCTCTCCACCTGAGCTGACCTCTCAAACTGAGCAGAGCTCTCGCCCTGATTTGAGCTCTCCACCTGAGCTGATCTCTCAAACTGAGCAGAGTTCTCGCCCTGATTTGAGCTCTCCACCTGAGCTGATCTCTCCACCACCTGTGCTATCGATCTGACCTGCGCTCTCGACCTGAGCTGAGCTCTCCTCCGCCTGAGCCCTCCACCTGAGCTGAGCTCTCGACCACCTTAGCTCTCCACGGCCTGAGCCAAGGTCTCCACGGCGTGAGCTCAGCTCTCCACCGCATGAGCTCAGCTCTCCACCGCCTGAGCTCTCCACCTGAGCTGCGCTCTCCACCTGAGCTGAGCTCTCGCCCTGATTTGAGATGTCCACCTGAGCTGAGCTCTCCACCTGAGCTGAGCTCTCCACCACCTTAGCTCTCCACCACCTGAGCTCAGCTCTCCACCACCTGAGCTCAGCTCTCCACCACCCGAGCTCTCCACCTGAGCTGACCTCTCGACCTGACCTGAGCTCTCCACCACCTGAGCTGAGCTCTTGACCTGATCTGCGCTCTCAACTGAGCTGAGCTCTCCACCACCTGAGATCTCTATCTGAGCTGAGCTCTCAACCTCATTTAAGCTCTCCACCTGAGCTAATCTCTCCACCTGAGCTGAGATCTCCACCACCTTAGCTCTCCAACAACTGAGCTCAGCTCTCCACCGCATGTGCTCAGCTCTCCACTGCCCTAGCTCTCCACCTGAGCTGAGCTCTCCACCACCTGTGCTCTCGATCTTAGCTGCGCTCTCGACCTGAGCTGAGCTGTCCTCCGCCTTAGCTCTCTACCTGAGCTGACCTCTCGACCTGAGCTGAGCTCTCCACCACCTGAGCTGAGCTCTCCACCTGATCTGCGTTCTCGACCTGAGCTGAGCTCTCCACCTGAGCTGAGCTCTCCACCACCTTAGCTCTCCAACAACTGAGCTCAGCTCTCCACCGCATGAGCTCAGCTTTCTAACGCCCCAGCTCTCCACCTGAGCTGGCCTCTTAACCTGAGCTGAGCTCTCCACCACCTGAGCTGAGCTCTTGACCTGAGCTGCACTCCTGAGCGCAGCTGAGCTCTCCAACACCTGAGCTCTCGACATGAGCTGAGCTCTCCACCGCCAGAGCACTCGACCGGAGCTGAGCTCTCGACCTGAGTTGAGCTCTTGACCTGAGCTGAGCTCTCCACTGCCTGAGCTCACCACCGCCTGAGCTCACCACCGCCACAGGTCTCCACCGCCTGAGCTCAACTCTCAGCCTGAGCTGAGGTCTCCGCCTGAGCTGAGCTAACCACCACCCGAGCTTTCCACCTGAGCTGAGCTCTCCACCACCTTACCTCTCCATGGCCTGAGCCAATGTCTCCACGGCGTGCGCTCAGGTCTCCACGGCCTGAGCTCAGCTCTCCACCGCCTGAGCTCTCCACCTGAGCTGCGCTCTCCACCTGAGCTGAGCTATCGCCCTGATTTGAGATGTCCACCTGAGCTGAGCTCTCCACCTGAGCTGAGCTCTCCACCACCTTAGCTCTCCACCACCTGAGCTCAGCTCTCCACCACCCGAGCTCTCCACCTGAGCTGACCTCTCGACCTGACCTGAGCTCTCCACCACCTGAGCTGAGCTCTTGACCTGATCTGCGCTCTCAACTGAGCTGAGCTCTCCACCACCTGAGATCTCTACCTGAGCTGAGCTCTCAACCTCATTTAAGCTCTCCACCTGAGCTAATCTCTCCACCTGAGCTGAGCTCTCCACCACCTTAGCTCTCCAACAACTGAGCTCAGCTCTCCACCGCATGAGCTCAGCTCTCCACCGCCCAAGCTCTCCACCTGAGCTGAGCTCTCGACCTGAGCTGAGCTCTCCACCGCCTGAGCTGATCTCTCGACCTGAGCTGAGCTCTCCTCCACCTTAGTTCTCCAATGCCTGAGCTCAGCTCTCCCTCGCCCGAGCTCTCGACTGAGCTGAGCTCTCCACCAGAGCAGAGCGCTCCACCGCCTGAGCTCTCCACCTGAGCTGACCTCTCCACCTGAGCTGAGCTCTCCACCACCTTATCTCTCCAACCCCTGAGCTCAGCTCTCCATCGCCCGACCTCTCGACTGAGCTGAGCTCTCCACTTGAGCAGAGCGCTCCACCGCCTGAGCTTTCCGCCTGAGCTTTCCACCTGAGCTGAGCTCTCCACCACCTCTGATCTCGACCTGAGCTGCACTCTCAGCCTGACCTGAGCTCTCCACCACATGAGCTGAGCTCTTGACCTGATCTGCGCTCTCAACTGAGCTGAGCTCTCCACCTGACCTGAGCTCTCGACCACCTTAGCTCTCCAACAACTGAGCTCAGCTCTCCACCGCATGAGCTCAGCTCTCCACCGCCTGAGCTCTCCACCTGAGCTGAGCTCTCCACCACCTCTGCTCTCGATCTGAGCTGCACTCTCAACCTGTGCTGAGCTCTCCACCTGAGCTGAGCTCTCGACCTCATTTAAGCTCTATACCTGAGCTTATCTCTCCACCTGAGCTGAGCTCGCGACCACCTGTGCTCTCGATCTTACCTGCGCTCTCGACCTGAGCTGAGCTCTCCTCCGCCTGAGCTCTGCACCTCAGCTGAGCTCTCAACCTGAGCAGAGCTCCGCCCTGATGTGAGATCTCCACCTGAGCTGAGCTCTCCACCTGAGCTGAGCTCTCCACCACCTTAGATCTCTACCTGAGCTGACCTCTAGACCTGAGCTGAGCTCTCCACCACCTTAGCTCTCTAACGCCTGAGCTCAGCTCTCCATTGCCCGACCTCTCGACTGAGCTGAGCTCTCCATCTGAAATGAGCTCTCCACCGCCTGAGCTCTCCACCTGAGCTGAGCTCTCCACCACCTGTGCTCTCGATCTGACATGCGCTCTCGACCTGAGCTGAGCTCTCCTCCGCCTGAGCTCTCCACCTGAGCTGACCTCTCAAACTGAGCAGAGCTCTCGCCCTGATTTGAGCTCTCCACCTGAGCTGATCTCTCAAACTGAGCAGAGTTCTCGCCCTGATTTGAGCTCTCCACCTGAGCTGATCTCTCCACCACCTGTGCTATCGATCTGACCTGCGCTCTCGACCTGAGCTGAGCTCTCCTCCGCCTGAGCCCTCCACCTGAGCTGAGCTCTCGACCACCTTAGCTCTCCACGGCCTGAGCCAAGGTCTCCACGGCGTGAGCTCAGCTCTCCACCGCATGAGCTCAGCTCTCCACCGCCTGAGCTCTCCACCTGAGCTGCGCTCTCCACCTGAGCTGAGCTCTCGCCCTGATTTGAGATGTCCACCTGAGCTGAGCTCTCCACCTGAGCTGAGCTCTCCACCACCTTAGCTCTCCACCACCTGAGCTCAGCTCTCCACCACCTGAGCTCAGCTCTCCACCACCCGAGCTCTCCACCTGAGCTGACCTCTCGACCTGACCTGAGCTCTCCACCACCTGAGCTGAGCTCTTGACCTGATCTGCGCTCTCAACTGAGCTGAGCTCTCCACCACCTGAGATCTCTATCTGAGCTGAGCTCTCAACCTCATTTAAGCTCTCCACCTGAGCTAATCTCTCCACCTGAGCTGAGATCTCCACCACCTTAGCTCTCCAACAACTGAGCTCAGCTCTCCACCGCATGTGCTCAGCTCTCCACTGCCCTAGCTCTCCACCTGAGCTGAGCTCTCCACCACCTGTGCTCTCGATCTTAGCTGCGCTCTCGACCTGAGCTGAGCTGTCCTCCGCCTTAGCTCTCTACCTGAGCTGACCTCTCGACCTGAGCTGAGCTCTCCACCACCTGAGCTGAGCTCTCCACCTGATCTGCGTTCTCGACCTGAGCTGAGCTCTCCACCTGAGCTGAGCTCTCCACCACCTTAGCTCTCCAACAACTGAGCTCAGCTCTCCACCGCATGAGCTCAGCTTTCTAACGCCCCAGCTCTCCACCTGAGCTGGCCTCTTAACCTGAGCTGAGCTCTCCACCACCTGAGCTGAGCTCTTGACCTGAGCTGCACTCCTGAGCGCAGCTGAGCTCTCCAACACCTGAGCTCTCGACATGAGCTGAGCTCTCCACCGCCAGAGCACTCGACCGGAGCTGAGCTCTCGACCTGAGTTGAGCTCTTGACCTGAGCTGAGCTCTCCACTGCCTGAGCTCACCACCGCCTGAGCTCACCACCGCCACAGGTCTCCACCGCCTGAGCTCAACTCTCAGCCTGAGCTGAGGTCTCCGCCTGAGCTGAGCTAACCACCACCCGAGCTTTCCACCTGAGCTGAGCTCTCCACCACCTTACCTCTCCATGGCCTGAGCCAATGTCTCCACGGCGTGCGCTCAGGTCTCCACGGCCTGAGCTCAGCTCTCCACCGCCTGAGCTCTCCACCTGAGCTGCGCTCTCCACCTGAGCTGAGCTATCGCCCTGATTTGAGATGTCCACCTGAGCTGAGCTCTCCACCTGAGCTGAGCTCTCCACCACCTTAGCTCTCCACCACCTGAGCTCAGCTCTCCACCACCCGAGCTCTCCACCTGAGCTGACCTCTCGACCTGACCTGAGCTCTCCACCACCTGAGCTGAGCTCTTGACCTGATCTGCGCTCTCAACTGAGCTGAGCTCTCCACCACCTGAGATCTCTACCTGAGCTGAGCTCTCAACCTCATTTAAGCTCTCCACCTGAGCTAATCTCTCCACCTGAGCTGAGCTCTCCACCACCTTAGCTCTCCAACAACTGAGCTCAGCTCTCCACCGCATGAGCTCAGCTCTCCACCGCCCAAGCTCTCCACCTGAGCTGAGCTCTCGACCTGAGCTGAGCTCTCCACCGCCTGAGCTGATCTCTCGACCTGAGCTGAGCTCTCCTCCACCTTAGTTCTCCAATGCCTGAGCTCAGCTCTCCCTCGCCCGAGCTCTCGACTGAGCTGAGCTCTCCACCAGAGCAGAGCGCTCCACCGCCTGAGCTCTCCACCTGAGCTGACCTCTCCACCTGAGCTGAGCTCTCCACCACCTTATCTCTCCAACCCCTGAGCTCAGCTCTCCATCGCCCGACCTCTCGACTGAGCTGAGCTCTCCACTTGAGCAGAGCGCTCCACCGCCTGAGCTTTCCGCCTGAGCTTTCCACCTGAGCTGAGCTCTCCACCACCTCTGATCTCGACCTGAGCTGCACTCTCAGCCTGACCTGAGCTCTCCACCACATGAGCTGAGCTCTTGACCTGATCTGCGCTCTCAACTGAGCTGAGCTCTCCACCTGACCTGAGCTCTCGACCACCTTAGCTCTCCACCACCTGAGCTCAGCTCTCCACCACCCGAGCTCTCCACCTGAGCTGACCTCTCGACCTGACCTGAGCTCTCCACCACCTGAGCTGAGCTCTTGACCTGATCTGCGCTCTCAACTGAGCTGAGCTCTCCACCACCTGAGATCTCTACCTGAGCTGAGCTCTCAGCCTCATTTAAGCTCTCCACCTGAGCTAATCTCTCCACCTGAGCTGAGCTCTCCACCACCTTAGCTCTCCAACAACTGAGCTCAGCTCTCCACCGCATGAGCTCAGCTCTCCACCGCCCTAGCTCTCCACCTGAGCTGAGCTCTCCACCACCTGTGCTCTCGATCTTAGCTGCGCTCTCGACCTGAGCCGACCTCTCGACCTTAGCTGAGCTCTCCACCACCTGAGCTGAGCTCTTGACCTGAGCTGCGATCTTGAGCGCAGCTGAGCTCTCCACTGCCTTAGCTCTCTACCTGAGCTGACCTCTCGACCTGAGCTGAGCTCTCCACCACCTGAGCTGATCTCTCCACCTGATCTGCGTTCTCGACCTGAGCTGAGCTCTCAACCTCATTTAAGCTCTCGACCTGAGCTGATCTCTCCACCTGAGCTGAGCTCTCCACCACCTTAGCTCTCCAACAACTGAGCTCAGATCTCCACCGCATGAGCTCAGCTTTCCAACACCCGAGCTCTCCACCTGAGCTGAGCTCTCGACCTGTGCTGAGCTCTCCACAACATGAGCTGAGCTCTTGACCTGAGATGCGCTCTCGAGCGCAGCTGATTTCTCCACCGCCTGAGCTCTCGAACTAAGCTGACCTCTCAACCTGAGCTGAGCTCTCCACCACCTGAGCTGAGCTCTTGACCTGAGCTGCACTCCTGAGTGCAGCTGAGCTCTCCAACACCTGAACTCTTGACATGAGCTGAGCTCTCCACCGCCAGAGCTCTCGACCGGAGCTGAGCTCTCGACCTGAGTTGAGCTCTCAACCTGAGCTGAGCTCTCCACCGCCTGAGCTCTCCACCGCCTGAGCTCTCCACTGCCTGAGCTCACCACCGCCTGAGCTCACCACCGCCACAGGTCTCAACCGGCTGAGCTCAACTCTCAGCCTGAGCTGAGGTCTCCGCCTGAGCTGAGCTAACCACCGCCCGAGCTTTCCACCTGAGCTGAGCTCTCCACCACCTTAGCTCTCCACGGCCTGAGCCAAGGTCTCCACGGCGTGAGCTCAGGTATCCACGGCCTGAGCTCAGCTCTCCACCGCCTGAGCTCTCCACCTGAGCTGCGCTCTCCACCTGAGCTGAGCTCTCGCCCTGATTTGAGATGTCCACCTGAGCTGAGCTCTCCACCACCTTAGCTCTCCACCACCTGAGCTCAGCTCTCCACCACCCGAGCTCTCCACCTGAGCTGACCTCTCGACCTGACCTGAGCTCTACACCACCTGAGCTGAGCTCTTGACCTGATCTGCGCTCTCAACTGAGCTGAGCTCTCCACCACCTGAGATCTCTATCTGAGCTGAGCTCTCAACCTCATTTAAGCTCTCCACCTGAGCTAATCTCTCCACCTGAGCTGAGCTCTCCACCACCTTAGCTCTCCAACAACTGAGCTCAGCTCTCCACCGCATGAGCTCAGCTCTCCACCACCCGAGCTCTCCACCTGAGCTGACCTCTCCACCACCTGTGCTCTCGATCTTAGCTGCGCTCTCGACCTGAGCTGAGCTGTCCTCCGCCTTAGCTCTCTAACTGAGCTGACCTCTCGACCTGAGCTGAGCTCTCCACCACCTGAGCAGAGCTCTCCACCTGATCTGCGTTCTCGACCTGAGCTGAGCTCTCCACCTCATTTAAGCTCTAGACCTGAGCTGAGCTCTCCACCTGAGCTGAGCTCTCCACCACCTTAGCTCACCAACAACTGAGCTCAGCTCTCCACCGCATGAGCTCAGCTTTCTAACGCCCCAGCTCTCCACCTGAGCTAGCCTCTCAACCTGAGCTGAGCTCTCCACCACCTGAGCTGAGCTCTTGACCTGAGGTGCACTCCTGAGCGCAGCTGAGCTCTCCAACACCTGAGCTCTCGACATGAGCTGAGCTCTCCACCGCCAGAGCACTCGACCGGAGCTGAGCTCTCGACCTGAGTTGAGCTCTTGACCTGAGCTGAGCTCTCCACTGCCTGAGCTCACCACCGCCTGAGCTCACCACCGCCACAGGTCTCCACCGCCTGAGCTCAACTCTCAGCCTGAGCTGAGGTCTCCGCCTGAGCTGAGCTAACCACCACCCGAGCTTTCCACCTGAGCTGAGCTCTCCACCACCTTACCTCTCCATGGCCTGAGCCAATGTCTCCACGGCGTGCGCTCAGGTCTCCACGGCCTGAGCTCAGCTCTCCACCGCCTGAGCTCTCCACCTGAGCTGCGCTCTCCACCTGAGCTGAGCTATCGCCCTGATTTGAGATGTCCACCTGAGCTGAGCTCTCCACCTGAGCTGAGCTCTCCACCACCTTAGCTCTCCACCACCTGAGCTCAGCTCTCCACCACCCGAGCTCTCCACCTGAGCTGACCTCTCGACCTGACCTGAGCTCTCCACCACCTGAGCTGAGCTCTTGACCTGATCTGCGCTCTCAACTGAGCTGAGCTCTCCACCACCTGAGATCTCTACCTGAGCTGAGCTCTCAACCTCATTTAAGCTCTCCACCTGAGCTAATCTCTCCACCTGAGCTGAGCTCTCCACCACCTTAGCTCTCCAACAACTGAGCTCAGCTCTCCACCGCATGAGCTCAGCTCTCCACCGCCCAAGCTCTCCACCTGAGCTGAGCTCTCGACCTGAGCTGAGCTCTCCACCGCCTGAGCTGATCTCTCGACCTGAGCTGAGCTCTCCTCCACCTTAGTTCTCCAATGCCTGAGCTCAGCTCTCCCTCGCCCGAGCTCTCGACTGAGCTGAGCTCTCCACCAGAGCAGAGCGCTCCACCGCCTGAGCTCTCCACCTGAGCTGACCTCTCCACCTGAGCTGAGCTCTCCACCACCTTATCTCTCCAACCCCTGAGCTCAGCTCTCCATCGCCCGACCTCTCGACTGAGCTGAGCTCTCCACTTGAGCAGAGCGCTCCACCGCCTGAGCTTTCCGCCTGAGCTTTCCACCTGAGCTGAGCTCTCCACCACCTCTGATCTCGACCTGAGCTGCACTCTCAGCCTGACCTGAGCTCTCCACCACATGAGCTGAGCTCTTGACCTGATCTGCGCTCTCAACTGAGCTGAGCTCTCCACCTGACCTGAGCTCTCGACCACCTTAGCTCTCCAACAACTGAGCTCAGCTCTCCACCGCATGAGCTCAGCTCTCCACCGCCTGAGCTCTCCACCTGAGCTGAGCTCTCCACCACCTCTGCTCTCGATCTGAGCTGCACTCTCAACCTGTGCTGAGCTCTCCACCTGAGCTGAGCTCTCGACCTCATTTAAGCTCTATACCTGAGCTTATCTCTCCACCTGAGCTGAGCTCGCGACCACCTGTGCTCTCGATCTTACCTGCGCTCTCGACCTGAGCTGAGCTCTCCTCCGCCTGAGCTCTGCACCTCAGCTGAGCTCTCAACCTGAGCAGAGCTCCGCCCTGATGTGAGATCTCCACCTGAGCTGAGCTCTCCACCTGAGCTGAGCTCTCCACCACCTTAGATCTCTACCTGAGCTGACCTCTAGACCTGAGCTGAGCTCTCCACCACCTTAGCTCTCTAACGCCTGAGCTCAGCTCTCCATTGCCCGACCTCTCGACTGAGCTGAGCTCTCCATCTGAAATGAGCTCTCCACCGCCTGAGCTCTCCACCTGAGCTGAGCTCTCCACCACCTGTGCTCTCGATCTGACATGCGCTCTCGACCTGAGCTGAGCTCTCCTCCGCCTGAGCTCTCCACCTGAGCTGACCTCTCAAACTGAGCAGAGCTCTCGCCCTGATTTGAGCTCTCCACCTGAGCTGATCTCTCAAACTGAGCAGAGTTCTCGCCCTGATTTGAGCTCTCCACCTGAGCTGATCTCTCCACCACCTGTGCTATCGATCTGACCTGCGCTCTCGACCTGAGCTGAGCTCTCCTCCGCCTGAGCCCTCCACCTGAGCTGAGCTCTCGACCACCTTAGCTCTCCACGGCCTGAGCCAAGGTCTCCACGGCGTGAGCTCAGCTCTCCACCGCATGAGCTCAGCTCTCCACCGCCTGAGCTCTCCACCTGAGCTGCGCTCTCCACCTGAGCTGAGCTCTCGCCCTGATTTGAGATGTCCACCTGAGCTGAGCTCTCCACCTGAGCTGAGCTCTCCACCACCTTAGCTCTCCACCACCTGAGCTCAGCTCTCCACCACCTGAGCTCAGCTCTCCACCACCCGAGCTCTCCACCTGAGCTGACCTCTCGACCTGACCTGAGCTCTCCACCACCTGAGCTGAGCTCTTGACCTGATCTGCGCTCTCAACTGAGCTGAGCTCTCCACCACCTGAGATCTCTATCTGAGCTGAGCTCTCAACCTCATTTAAGCTCTCCACCTGAGCTAATCTCTCCACCTGAGCTGAGATCTCCACCACCTTAGCTCTCCAACAACTGAGCTCAGCTCTCCACCGCATGTGCTCAGCTCTCCACTGCCCTAGCTCTCCACCTGAGCTGAGCTCTCCACCACCTGTGCTCTCGATCTTAGCTGCGCTCTCGACCTGAGCTGAGCTGTCCTCCGCCTTAGCTCTCTACCTGAGCTGACCTCTCGACCTGAGCTGAGCTCTCCACCACCTGAGCTGAGCTCTCCACCTGATCTGCGTTCTCGACCTGAGCTGAGCTCTCCACCTGAGCTGAGCTCTCCACCACCTTAGCTCTCCAACAACTGAGCTCAGCTCTCCACCGCATGAGCTCAGCTTTCTAACGCCCCAGCTCTCCACCTGAGCTGGCCTCTTAACCTGAGCTGAGCTCTCCACCACCTGAGCTGAGCTCTTGACCTGAGCTGCACTCCTGAGCGCAGCTGAGCTCTCCAACACCTGAGCTCTCGACATGAGCTGAGCTCTCCACCGCCAGAGCACTCGACCGGAGCTGAGCTCTCGACCTGAGTTGAGCTCTTGACCTGAGCTGAGCTCTCCACTGCCTGAGCTCACCACCGCCTGAGCTCACCACCGCCACAGGTCTCCACCGCCTGAGCTCAACTCTCAGCCTGAGCTGAGGTCTCCGCCTGAGCTGAGCTAACCACCACCCGAGCTTTCCACCTGAGCTGAGCTCTCCACCACCTTACCTCTCCATGGCCTGAGCCAATGTCTCCACGGCGTGCGCTCAGGTCTCCACGGCCTGAGCTCAGCTCTCCACCGCCTGAGCTCTCCACCTGAGCTGCGCTCTCCACCTGAGCTGAGCTATCGCCCTGATTTGAGATGTCCACCTGAGCTGAGCTCTCCACCTGAGCTGAGCTCTCCACCACCTTAGCTCTCCACCACCTGAGCTCAGCTCTCCACCACCCGAGCTCTCCACCTGAGCTGACCTCTCGACCTGACCTGAGCTCTCCACCACCTGAGCTGAGCTCTTGACCTGATCTGCGCTCTCAACTGAGCTGAGCTCTCCACCACCTGAGATCTCTACCTGAGCTGAGCTCTCAACCTCATTTAAGCTCTCCACCTGAGCTAATCTCTCCACCTGAGCTGAGCTCTCCACCACCTTAGCTCTCCAACAACTGAGCTCAGCTCTCCACCGCATGAGCTCAGCTCTCCACCGCCCAAGCTCTCCACCTGAGCTGAGCTCTCGACCTGAGCTGAGCTCTCCACCGCCTGAGCTGATCTCTCGACCTGAGCTGAGCTCTCCTCCACCTTAGTTCTCCAATGCCTGAGCTCAGCTCTCCCTCGCCCGAGCTCTCGACTGAGCTGAGCTCTCCACCAGAGCAGAGCGCTCCACCGCCTGAGCTCTCCACCTGAGCTGACCTCTCCACCTGAGCTGAGCTCTCCACCACCTTATCTCTCCAACCCCTGAGCTCAGCTCTCCATCGCCCGACCTCTCGACTGAGCTGAGCTCTCCACTTGAGCAGAGCGCTCCACCGCCTGAGCTTTCCGCCTGAGCTTTCCACCTGAGCTGAGCTCTCCACCACCTCTGATCTCGACCTGAGCTGCACTCTCAGCCTGACCTGAGCTCTCCACCACATGAGCTGAGCTCTTGACCTGATCTGCGCTCTCAACTGAGCTGAGCTCTCCACCTGACCTGAGCTCTCGACCACCTTAGCTCTCCACCACCTGAGCTCAGCTCTCCACCACCCGAGCTCTCCACCTGAGCTGACCTCTCGACCTGACCTGAGCTCTCCACCACCTGAGCTGAGCTCTTGACCTGATCTGCGCTCTCAACTGAGCTGAGCTCTCCACCACCTGAGATCTCTACCTGAGCTGAGCTCTCAGCCTCATTTAAGCTCTCCACCTGAGCTAATCTCTCCACCTGAGCTGAGCTCTCCACCACCTTAGCTCTCCAACAACTGAGCTCAGCTCTCCACCGCATGAGCTCAGCTCTCCACCGCCCTAGCTCTCCACCTGAGCTGAGCTCTCCACCACCTGTGCTCTCGATCTTAGCTGCGCTCTCGACCTGAGCCGACCTCTCGACCTTAGCTGAGCTCTCCACCACCTGAGCTGAGCTCTTGACCTGAGCTGCGATCTTGAGCGCAGCTGAGCTCTCCACTGCCTTAGCTCTCTACCTGAGCTGACCTCTCGACCTGAGCTGAGCTCTCCACCACCTGAGCTGATCTCTCCACCTGATCTGCGTTCTCGACCTGAGCTGAGCTCTCAACCTCATTTAAGCTCTCGACCTGAGCTGATCTCTCCACCTGAGCTGAGCTCTCCACCACCTTAGCTCTCCAACAACTGAGCTCAGATCTCCACCGCATGAGCTCAGCTTTCCAACACCCGAGCTCTCCACCTGAGCTGAGCTCTCGACCTGTGCTGAGCTCTCCACAACATGAGCTGAGCTCTTGACCTGAGATGCGCTCTCGAGCGCAGCTGATTTCTCCACCGCCTGAGCTCTCGAACTAAGCTGACCTCTCAACCTGAGCTGAGCTCTCCACCACCTGAGCTGAGCTCTTGACCTGAGCTGCACTCCTGAGTGCAGCTGAGCTCTCCAACACCTGAACTCTTGACATGAGCTGAGCTCTCCACCGCCAGAGCTCTCGACCGGAGCTGAGCTCTCGACCTGAGTTGAGCTCTCAACCTGAGCTGAGCTCTCCACCGCCTGAGCTCTCCACCGCCTGAGCTCTCCACTGCCTGAGCTCACCACCGCCTGAGCTCACCACCGCCACAGGTCTCAACCGGCTGAGCTCAACTCTCAGCCTGAGCTGAGGTCTCCGCCTGAGCTGAGCTAACCACCGCCCGAGCTTTCCACCTGAGCTGAGCTCTCCACCACCTTAGCTCTCCACGGCCTGAGCCAAGGTCTCCACGGCGTGAGCTCAGGTATCCACGGCCTGAGCTCAGCTCTCCACCGCCTGAGCTCTCCACCTGAGCTGCGCTCTCCACCTGAGCTGAGCTCTCGCCCTGATTTGAGATGTCCACCTGAGCTGAGCTCTCCACCACCTTAGCTCTCCACCACCTGAGCTCAGCTCTCCACCACCCGAGCTCTCCACCTGAGCTGACCTCTCGACCTGACCTGAGCTCTACACCACCTGAGCTGAGCTCTTGACCTGATCTGCGCTCTCAACTGAGCTGAGCTCTCCACCACCTGAGATCTCTATCTGAGCTGAGCTCTCAACCTCATTTAAGCTCTCCACCTGAGCTAATCTCTCCACCTGAGCTGAGCTCTCCACCACCTTAGCTCTCCAACAACTGAGCTCAGCTCTCCACCGCATGAGCTCAGCTCTCCACCACCCGAGCTCTCCACCTGAGCTGACCTCTCCACCACCTGTGCTCTCGATCTTAGCTGCGCTCTCGACCTGAGCTGAGCTGTCCTCCGCCTTAGCTCTCTAACTGAGCTGACCTCTCGACCTGAGCTGAGCTCTCCACCACCTGAGCAGAGCTCTCCACCTGATCTGCGTTCTCGACCTGAGCTGAGCTCTCAACCTCATTTAAGCTCTAGACCTGAGCTGAGCTCTCCACCTGAGCTGAGCTCTCCACCACCTTAGCTCACCAACAACTGAGCTCAGCTCTCCACCGCATGAGCTCAGCTTTCTAACGCCCCAGCTCTCCACCTGAGCTAGCCTCTCAACCTGAGCTGAGCTCTCCACCACCTGAGCTGAGCTCTTGACCTGAGGTGCACTCCTGAGCGCAGCTGAGCTCTCCAACACCTGAGCTCTCGACATGAGCTGAGCTCTCCACCGCCAGAGCACTCGACCGGAGCTGAGCTCTCGACCTGAGTTGAGCTCTTGACCTGAGCTGAGCTCTCCACTGCCTGAGCTCACCACCGCCTGAGCTCACCACCGCCACAGGTCTCCACCGCCTGAGCTCAACTCTCAGCCTGAGCTGAGGTCTCCGCCTGAGCTGAGCTAACCACCACCCGAGCTTTCCACCTGAGCTGAGCTCTCCACCACCTTACCTCTCCATGGCCTGAGCCAATGTCTCCACGGCGTGCGCTCAGGTCTCCACGGCCTGAGCTCAGCTCTCCACCGCCTGAGCTCTCCACCTGAGCTGCGCTCTCCACCTGAGCTGAGCTATCGCCCTGATTTGAGATGTCCACCTGAGCTGAGCTCTCCACCTGAGCTGAGCTCTCCACCACCTTAGCTCTCCACCACCTGAGCTCAGCTCTCCACCACCCGAGCTCTCCACCTGAGCTGACCTCTCGACCTGACCTGAGCTCTCCACCACCTGAGCTGAGCTCTTGACCTGATCTGCGCTCTCAACTGAGCTGAGCTCTCCACCACCTGAGATCTCTACCTGAGCTGAGCTCTCAACCTCATTTAAGCTCTCCACCTGAGCTAATCTCTCCACCTGAGCTGAGCTCTCCACCACCTTAGCTCTCCAACAACTGAGCTCAGCTCTCCACCGCATGAGCTCAGCTCTCCACCGCCCAAGCTCTCCACCTGAGCTGAGCTCTCGACCTGAGCTGAGCTCTCCACCGCCTGAGCTGATCTCTCGACCTGAGCTGAGCTCTCCTCCACCTTAGTTCTCCAATGCCTGAGCTCAGCTCTCCCTCGCCCGAGCTCTCGACTGAGCTGAGCTCTCCACCAGAGCAGAGCGCTCCACCGCCTGAGCTCTCCACCTGAGCTGACCTCTCCACCTGAGCTGAGCTCTCCACCACCTTATCTCTCCAACCCCTGAGCTCAGCTCTCCATCGCCCGACCTCTCGACTGAGCTGAGCTCTCCACTTGAGCAGAGCGCTCCACCGCCTGAGCTTTCCGCCTGAGCTTTCCACCTGAGCTGAGCTCTCCACCACCTCTGATCTCGACCTGAGCTGCACTCTCAGCCTGACCTGAGCTCTCCACCACATGAGCTGAGCTCTTGACCTGATCTGCGCTCTCAACTGAGCTGAGCTCTCCACCTGACCTGAGCTCTCGACCACCTTAGCTCTCCAACAACTGAGCTCAGCTCTCCACCGCATGAGCTCAGCTCTCCACCGCCTGAGCTCTCCACCTGAGCTGAGCTCTCCACCACCTCTGCTCTCGATCTGAGCTGCACTCTCAACCTGTGCTGAGCTCTCCACCTGAGCTGAGCTCTCGACCTCATTTAAGCTCTATACCTGAGCTTATCTCTCCACCTGAGCTGAGCTCGCGACCACCTGTGCTCTCGATCTTACCTGCGCTCTCGACCTGAGCTGAGCTCTCCTCCGCCTGAGCTCTGCACCTCAGCTGAGCTCTCAACCTGAGCAGAGCTCCGCCCTGATGTGAGATCTCCACCTGAGCTGAGCTCTCCACCTGAGCTGAGCTCTCCACCACCTTAGATCTCTACCTGAGCTGACCTCTAGACCTGAGCTGAGCTCTCCACCACCTTAGCTCTCTAACGCCTGAGCTCAGCTCTCCATTGCCCGACCTCTCGACTGAGCTGAGCTCTCCATCTGAAATGAGCTCTCCACCGCCTGAGCTCTCCACCTGAGCTGAGCTCTCCACCACCTGTGCTCTCGATCTGACATGCGCTCTCGACCTGAGCTGAGCTCTCCTCCGCCTGAGCTCTCCACCTGAGCTGACCTCTCAAACTGAGCAGAGCTCTCGCCCTGATTTGAGCTCTCCACCTGAGCTGATCTCTCAAACTGAGCAGAGTTCTCGCCCTGATTTGAGCTCTCCACCTGAGCTGATCTCTCCACCACCTGTGCTATCGATCTGACCTGCGCTCTCGACCTGAGCTGAGCTCTCCTCCGCCTGAGCCCTCCACCTGAGCTGAGCTCTCGACCACCTTAGCTCTCCACGGCCTGAGCCAAGGTCTCCACGGCGTGAGCTCAGCTCTCCACCGCATGAGCTCAGCTCTCCACCGCCTGAGCTCTCCACCTGAGCTGCGCTCTCCACCTGAGCTGAGCTCTCGCCCTGATTTGAGATGTCCACCTGAGCTGAGCTCTCCACCTGAGCTGAGCTCTCCACCACCTTAGCTCTCCACCACCTGAGCTCAGCTCTCCACCACCTGAGCTCAGCTCTCCACCACCCGAGCTCTCCACCTGAGCTGACCTCTCGACCTGACCTGAGCTCTCCACCACCTGAGCTGAGCTCTTGACCTGATCTGCGCTCTCAACTGAGCTGAGCTCTCCACCACCTGAGATCTCTATCTGAGCTGAGCTCTCAACCTCATTTAAGCTCTCCACCTGAGCTAATCTCTCCACCTGAGCTGAGATCTCCACCACCTTAGCTCTCCAACAACTGAGCTCAGCTCTCCACCGCATGTGCTCAGCTCTCCACTGCCCTAGCTCTCCACCTGAGCTGAGCTCTCCACCACCTGTGCTCTCGATCTTAGCTGCGCTCTCGACCTGAGCTGAGCTGTCCTCCGCCTTAGCTCTCTACCTGAGCTGACCTCTCGACCTGAGCTGAGCTCTCCACCACCTGAGCTGAGCTCTCCACCTGATCTGCGTTCTCGACCTGAGCTGAGCTCTCCACCTGAGCTGAGCTCTCCACCACCTTAGCTCTCCAACAACTGAGCTCAGCTCTCCACCGCATGAGCTCAGCTTTCTAACGCCCCAGCTCTCCACCTGAGCTGGCCTCTTAACCTGAGCTGAGCTCTCCACCACCTGAGCTGAGCTCTTGACCTGAGCTGCACTCCTGAGCGCAGCTGAGCTCTCCAACACCTGAGCTCTCGACATGAGCTGAGCTCTCCACCGCCAGAGCACTCGACCGGAGCTGAGCTCTCGACCTGAGTTGAGCTCTTGACCTGAGCTGAGCTCTCCACTGCCTGAGCTCACCACCGCCTGAGCTCACCACCGCCACAGGTCTCCACCGCCTGAGCTCAACTCTCAGCCTGAGCTGAGGTCTCCGCCTGAGCTGAGCTAACCACCACCCGAGCTTTCCACCTGAGCTGAGCTCTCCACCACCTTACCTCTCCATGGCCTGAGCCAATGTCTCCACGGCGTGCGCTCAGGTCTCCACGGCCTGAGCTCAGCTCTCCACCGCCTGAGCTCTCCACCTGAGCTGCGCTCTCCACCTGAGCTGAGCTATCGCCCTGATTTGAGATGTCCACCTGAGCTGAGCTCTCCACCTGAGCTGAGCTCTCCACCACCTTAGCTCTCCACCACCTGAGCTCAGCTCTCCACCACCCGAGCTCTCCACCTGAGCTGACCTCTCGACCTGACCTGAGCTCTCCACCACCTGAGCTGAGCTCTTGACCTGATCTGCGCTCTCAACTGAGCTGAGCTCTCCACCGCCTGAGCTCTCCACCTGAGCTGACCTCTCCACCTGAGCTGAGCTCTCCACCACCTTATCTCTCCAACCCCTGAGCTCAGCTCTCCATCGCCCGACCTCTCGACTGAGCTGAGCTCTCCACTTGAGCAGAGCGCTCCACCGCCTGAGCTTTCCGCCTGAGCTTTCCACCTGAGCTGAGCTCTCCACCACCTCTGATCTCGACCTGAGCTGCACTCTCAGCCTGACCTGAGCTCTCCACCACATGAGCTGAGCTCTTGACCTGATCTGCGCTCTCAACTGAGCTGAGCTCTCCACCTGACCTGAGCTCTCGACCACCTTAGCTCTCCAACAACTGAGCTCAGCTCTCCACCGCATGAGCTCAGCTCTCCACCGCCTGAGCTCTCCACCTGAGCTGAGCTCTCCACCACCTCTGCTCTCGATCTGAGCTGCACTCTCAACCTGTGCTGAGCTCTCCACCTGAGCTGAGCTCTCGACCTCATTTAAGCTCTATACCTGAGCTTATCTCTCCACCTGAGCTGAGCTCGCGACCACCTGTGCTCTCGATCTTACCTGCGCTCTCGACCTGAGCTGAGCTCTCCTCCGCCTGAGCTCTGCACCTCAGCTGAGCTCTCAACCTGAGCAGAGCTCCGCCCTGATGTGAGATCTCCACCTGAGCTGAGCTCTCCACCTGAGCTGAGCTCTCCACCACCTTAGATCTCTACCTGAGCTGACCTCTAGACCTGAGCTGAGCTCTCCACCACCTTAGCTCTCTAACGCCTGAGCTCAGCTCTCCATTGCCCGACCTCTCGACTGAGCTGAGCTCTCCATCTGAAATGAGCTCTCCACCGCCTGAGCTCTCCACCTGAGCTGAGCTCTCCACCACCTGTGCTCTCGATCTGACATGCGCTCTCGACCTGAGCTGAGCTCTCCTCCGCCTGAGCTCTCCACCTGAGCTGACCTCTCAAACTGAGCAGAGCTCTCGCCCTGATTTGAGCTCTCCACCTGAGCTGATCTCTCAAACTGAGCAGAGTTCTCGCCCTGATTTGAGCTCTCCACCTGAGCTGATCTCTCCACCACCTGTGCTATCGATCTGACCTGCGCTCTCGACCTGAGCTGAGCTCTCCTCCGCCTGAGCCCTCCACCTGAGCTGAGCTCTCGACCACCTTAGCTCTCCACGGCCTGAGCCAAGGTCTCCACGGCGTGAGCTCAGCTCTCCACCGCATGAGCTCAGCTCTCCACCGCCTGAGCTCTCCACCTGAGCTGCGCTCTCCACCTGAGCTGAGCTCTCGCCCTGATTTGAGATGTCCACCTGAGCTGAGCTCTCCACCTGAGCTGAGCTCTCCACCACCTTAGCTCTCCACCACCTGAGCTCAGCTCTCCACCACCTGAGCTCAGCTCTCCACCACCCGAGCTCTCCACCTGAGCTGACCTCTCGACCTGACCTGAGCTCTCCACCACCTGAGCTGAGCTCTTGACCTGATCTGCGCTCTCAACTGAGCTGAGCTCTCCACCACCTGAGATCTCTATCTGAGCTGAGCTCTCAACCTCATTTAAGCTCTCCACCTGAGCTAATCTCTCCACCTGAGCTGAGATCTCCACCACCTTAGCTCTCCAACAACTGAGCTCAGCTCTCCACCGCATGTGCTCAGCTCTCCACTGCCCTAGCTCTCCACCTGAGCTGAGCTCTCCACCACCTGTGCTCTCGATCTTAGCTGCGCTCTCGACCTGAGCTGAGCTGTCCTCCGCCTTAGCTCTCTACCTGAGCTGACCTCTCGACCTGAGCTGAGCTCTCCACCACCTGAGCTGAGCTCTCCACCTGATCTGCGTTCTCGACCTGAGCTGAGCTCTCCACCTGAGCTGAGCTCTCCACCACCTTAGCTCTCCAACAACTGAGCTCAGCTCTCCACCGCATGAGCTCAGCTTTCTAACGCCCCAGCTCTCCACCTGAGCTGGCCTCTTAACCTGAGCTGAGCTCTCCACCACCTGAGCTGAGCTCTTGACCTGAGCTGCACTCCTGAGCGCAGCTGAGCTCTCCAACACCTGAGCTCTCGACATGAGCTGAGCTCTCCACCGCCAGAGCACTCGACCGGAGCTGAGCTCTCGACCTGAGTTGAGCTCTTGACCTGAGCTGAGCTCTCCACTGCCTGAGCTCACCACCGCCTGAGCTCACCACCGCCACAGGTCTCCACCGCCTGAGCTCAACTCTCAGCCTGAGCTGAGGTCTCCGCCTGAGCTGAGCTAACCACCACCCGAGCTTTCCACCTGAGCTGAGCTCTCCACCACCTTACCTCTCCATGGCCTGAGCCAATGTCTCCACGGCGTGCGCTCAGGTCTCCACGGCCTGAGCTCAGCTCTCCACCGCCTGAGCTCTCCACCTGAGCTGCGCTCTCCACCTGAGCTGAGCTATCGCCCTGATTTGAGATGTCCACCTGAGCTGAGCTCTCCACCTGAGCTGAGCTCTCCACCACCTTAGCTCTCCACCACCTGAGCTCAGCTCTCCACCACCCGAGCTCTCCACCTGAGCTGACCTCTCGACCTGACCTGAGCTCTCCACCACCTGAGCTGAGCTCTTGACCTGATCTGCGCTCTCAACTGAGCTGAGCTCTCCACCACCTGAGATCTCTACCTGAGCTGAGCTCTCAACCTCATTTAAGCTCTCCACCTGAGCTAATCTCTCCACCTGAGCTGAGCTCTCCACCACCTTAGCTCTCCAACAACTGAGCTCAGCTCTCCACCGCATGAGCTCAGCTCTCCACCGCCCAAGCTCTCCACCTGAGCTGAGCTCTCGACCTGAGCTGAGCTCTCCACCGCCTGAGCTGATCTCTCGACCTGAGCTGAGCTCTCCTCCACCTTAGTTCTCCAATGCCTGAGCTCAGCTCTCCCTCGCCCGAGCTCTCGACTGAGCTGAGCTCTCCACCAGAGCAGAGCGCTCCACCGCCTGAGCTCTCCACCTGAGCTGACCTCTCCACCTGAGCTGAGCTCTCCACCACCTTATCTCTCCAACCCCTGAGCTCAGCTCTCCATCGCCCGACCTCTCGACTGAGCTGAGCTCTCCACTTGAGCAGAGCGCTCCACCGCCTGAGCTTTCCGCCTGAGCTTTCCACCTGAGCTGAGCTCTCCACCACCTCTGATCTCGACCTGAGCTGCACTCTCAGCCTGACCTGAGCTCTCCACCACATGAGCTGAGCTCTTGACCTGATCTGCGCTCTCAACTGAGCTGAGCTCTCCACCTGACCTGAGCTCTCGACCACCTTAGCTCTCCAACAACTGAGCTCAGCTCTCCACCACCCGAGCTCTCCACCTGAGCTGACCTCTCGACCTGACCTGAGCTCTCCACCACCTGAGCTGAGCTCTTGACCTGATCTGCGCTCTCAACTGAGCTGAGCTCTCCACCACCTGAGATCTCTACCTGAGCTGAGCTCTCAGCCTCATTTAAGCTCTCCACCTGAGCTAATCTCTCCACCTGAGCTGAGCTCTCCACCACCTTAGCTCTCCAACAACTGAGCTCAGCTCTCCACCGCATGAGCTCAGCTCTCCACCGCCCTAGCTCTCCACCTGAGCTGAGCTCTCCACCACCTGTGCTCTCGATCTTAGCTGCGCTCTCGACCTGAGCCGACCTCTCGACCTTAGCTGAGCTCTCCACCACCTGAGCTGAGCTCTTGACCTGAGCTGCGATCTTGAGCGCAGCTGAGCTCTCCACTGCCTTAGCTCTCTACCTGAGCTGACCTCTCGACCTGAGCTGAGCTCTCCACCACCTGAGCTGATCTCTCCACCTGATCTGCGTTCTCGACCTGAGCTGAGCTCTCAACCTCATTTAAGCTCTCGACCTGAGCTGATCTCTCCACCTGAGCTGAGCTCTCCACCACCTTAGCTCTCCAACAACTGAGCTCAGATCTCCACCGCATGAGCTCAGCTTTCCAACACCCGAGCTCTCCACCTGAGCTGAGCTCTCGACCTGTGCTGAGCTCTCCACAACATGAGCTGAGCTCTTGACCTGAGATGCGCTCTCGAGCGCAGCTGATTTCTCCACCGCCTGAGCTCTCGAACTAAGCTGACCTCTCAACCTGAGCTGAGCTCTCCACCACCTGAGCTGAGCTCTTGACCTGAGCTGCACTCCTGAGTGCAGCTGAGCTCTCCAACACCTGAACTCTTGACATGAGCTGAGCTCTCCACCGCCAGAGCTCTCGACCGGAGCTGAGCTCTCGACCTGAGTTGAGCTCTCAACCTGAGCTGAGCTCTCCACCGCCTGAGCTCTCCACCGCCTGAGCTCTCCACTGCCTGAGCTCACCACCGCCTGAGCTCACCACCGCCACAGGTCTCAACCGGCTGAGCTCAACTCTCAGCCTGAGCTGAGGTCTCCGCCTGAGCTGAGCTAACCACCGCCCGAGCTTTCCACCTGAGCTGAGCTCTCCACCACCTTAGCTCTCCACGGCCTGAGCCAAGGTCTCCACGGCGTGAGCTCAGGTATCCACGGCCTGAGCTCAGCTCTCCACCGCCTGAGCTCTCCACCTGAGCTGCGCTCTCCACCTGAGCTGAGCTCTCGCCCTGATTTGAGATGTCCACCTGAGCTGAGCTCTCCACCACCTTAGCTCTCCACCACCTGAGCTCAGCTCTCCACCACCCGAGCTCTCCACCTGAGCTGACCTCTCGACCTGACCTGAGCTCTACACCACCTGAGCTGAGCTCTTGACCTGATCTGCGCTCTCAACTGAGCTGAGCTCTCCACCACCTGAGATCTCTATCTGAGCTGAGCTCTCAACCTCATTTAAGCTCTCCACCTGAGCTAATCTCTCCACCTGAGCTGAGCTCTCCACCACCTTAGCTCTCCAACAACTGAGCTCAGCTCTCCACCGCATGAGCTCAGCTCTCCACCACCCGAGCTCTCCACCTGAGCTGACCTCTCCACCACCTGTGCTCTCGATCTTAGCTGCGCTCTCGACCTGAGCTGAGCTGTCCTCCGCCTTAGCTCTCTAACTGAGCTGACCTCTCGACCTGAGCTGAGCTCTCCACCACCTGAGCAGAGCTCTCCACCTGATCTGCGTTCTCGACCTGAGCTGAGCTCTCAACCTCATTTAAGCTCTAGACCTGAGCTGAGCTCTCCACCTGAGCTGAGCTCTCCACCACCTTAGCTCACCAACAACTGAGCTCAGCTCTCCACCGCATGAGCTCAGCTTTCTAACGCCCCAGCTCTCCACCTGAGCTAGCCTCTCAACCTGAGCTGAGCTCTCCACCACCTGAGCTGAGCTCTTGACCTGAGGTGCACTCCTGAGCGCAGCTGAGCTCTCCAACACCTGAGCTCTCGACATGAGCTGAGCTCTCCACCGCCAGAGCACTCGACCGGAGCTGAGCTCTCGACCTGAGTTGAGCTCTTGACCTGAGCTGAGCTCTCCACTGCCTGAGCTCACCACCACCTGAGCTCAGCTCTCCACCACCCGAGCTCTCCACCTGAGCTGACCTCTCGACCTGACCTGAGCTCTCCACCACCTGAGCTGAGCTCTTGACCTGATCTGCGCTCTCAACTGAGCTGAGCTCTCCACCACCTGAGATCTCTATCTGAGCTGAGCTCTCAACCTCATTTAAGCTCTCCACCTGAGCTGATCTCTCCACCTGAGCTGAGCTCTCCACCACCTTAGCTCTCCAACAACTGAGCTCAGATCTCCACCGCATGAGCTCAGCTTTCCAACACCCGAGCTCTCCACCTGAGCTGAGCTCTCGACCT
This sequence comes from Strix aluco, assembly GCF_031877795.1. Lineage (NCBI taxonomy): Eukaryota > Metazoa > Chordata > Aves > Strigiformes > Strigidae > Strix > Strix aluco. The sequence goes on from NC_133970.1 coordinate 17,314,489, forward strand.
GAGCTGAGCTCTCCACAACATGAGCTGAGCTCTTGACCTGAGATGCGCTCTCGAGCGCAGCTGATTTCTCCACCGCCTGAGCTCTCGAACTAAGCTGACCTCTCAACCTGAGCTGAGCTCTCCACCACCTGAGCTGAGCTCTTGACCTGAGCTGCACTCCTGAGTGCAGCTGAGCTCTCCAACACCTGAGCTCTCGACATGAGCTGAGCTCTCCACCGCCAGAGCTCTCGACCGGAGCTGAGCTCTCGACCTGAGTTGAGCTCTCGACCTGACCTGAGCTCTCCACCGCCTGAGCTCTCCACTGCCTGAGCTCACCACCGCCTGAGCTCACCACCGCCACAGGTCTCCACCACCTTAGCTCAACTCTCAGCCTGAGCTGAGGTCTCCGCCTGAGCTGAGCTAACCACCGCCCGAGCTTTCCACCTGAGCTGAGCTCTCCACCACCTTAGCTCTCCACGGCCTGAGCTCAGCTCTCCACGGCGTGAGCTCAGGTCTCCACGGCCTGAGCTCAGCTCTCCACCGCCTGAGCTCTCCACCTGAGCTGCGCTCTCCACCTGAGCTGACCTCTCGACCTGACCGGAGCTCTCCACTACCTGAGCTGAGCTCTTGACCTGATCTGCGCTCTCGACTGAGCTGAGCTCTCCACCTGAGCTGAGCTCTCCACCACCTTAGCTCTCCAACAACTGAGCTCAGCTCTCCACCGCATGAGCTCAGCTCTCCACCGCCCAAGCTCTCCACCTGAGCTGAGCTCTCGACCTGAGCTGAGCTCTCCACCGCCTGAGCTGATCTCTCGACCTGAGCTGAGCTCTCCTCCACCTTAGCTCTCCAATGCCTGAGCTCAGCTCTCCCTCGCCCGAGCTCTCGACTGAGCTGAGCTCTCCACCAGAGCAGAGCGCTCCACCGCCTGAGCTCTCCAGCTGAGCTGAGCTCTCCACCACCTCTGCTCTCGACCTGAGCTGCACTCTCAAACTGAGCTCTGCTCTCCACCTGAGCTGTGCTCTCAACCTGAGCTGAGCTCTTGACCTCATTTAAGCTCTCCACCTCAGCTTATCTCTCCACCTGAGCTGAGCTCTCCACCACCTTAGCTCTCCAACAACTCAGCTCAGCTCTCCACCGCATGAGCTCAGTTCTCCACCGCCCTAGCTCTTCACCTGAGCTGAGCTCTCCACCACCTGTGCTCTCGATCTGACCTGCGCTCTCGACCTGAGCTGAGCTCTCCTCCGCCTGAGCTCTCCACCTGAGCTGACCTCTCAAACTGAGCAGAGCTCTCGCCCTGATTTGAGCTCTCCACCTGAGCTGAGCTCTCCACCACCTTAGCTCTCCACCTGAGCTGACCTCTCGACCTGAGCTGAGCTCTCCAACACCTGAGCTTAGCTCTTGACCTGAGCTGCGCTCTCGACCTCATTTAAGCTCTCCACCTGAGCTGTTCTCTCCACCGTCCGAGCTCTCGACCTGAGCTGAGCTCTCCACGGACTGAGCTCACCATCGCCTTAGCTCTCAACCTGAGCTGACCTCTCGCCCTGATTTGTGCTCTCCACCTGAGCTGATCTCTCCACCTGAGCTGATCTCTGCATTTGAGCTGAGATCTCCACCTGAGCTGAGCTCTCCACCACCTTAGCTCTCCACCTGAGCTGACCTCTCGACCTGAGCTGAGCTCTCCAACACCTGAGCTTAGCTCTTGACCTGAGCTGCGCTCTCGACCTCATTTAAGCTCTCCACCTGAGCTGTTCTCTCCACCGTCCGAGCTCTCGACCTGAGCTGAGCTCTCCATGGACTGAGCTCACCATCGCCTTAGCTCTCAACCTGAGCTGACCTCTCGCCCTGATTTGTGCTCTCCACCTGAGCTGACCTCTCCACCTGAGCTGATCTCTGCATTTGAGCTGAGCTCTCCACCTGAGCTGAGCTCTCCACCGTCCGAGCTCTCGACCTGAGCTGAGCTCTCCACGGCCTGAGCTCTCCACCGCCTTAGCTCTCTACCTGAGCTGACCTCTCGACCTGAGCTGAGCTCTCCACCACCTTAGCTCTCTAACGCCTGAGCTCAGCTCTCCATTGCCCGACCTCTCGACTGAGCTGAGCTCTCCACCTGAGATGAGCTCTCCACCGCCTGAGCTCTCCACCTGAGCTGAGCTCGCCACCACCTGTGCTCTCGAACTGAGCTGACCTCTCGACCTGAGCTGAGCTCTCCTCCGCCTGAGCTCTCCACCTGAGCTGACCTCTCAAACTGAGCAGAGCTCTCGCCCTGATTTGAGCTCTCCACCTGAGCTGATCTCTCCACCTCAGCTGAGCTCTCCACCTGAGCTGAGCTCTCCACCACCTTAGCTCTCCAACACCTGAGCTGAGCTCTCCACCGCCCGAGCTCTCCAGCTGAGCAGAGCTCTCCACCGCCGGAGCTCTCCACCGCCAGAGCTCTCCACTGCCTGAGCTCACCACCGCCTGAGCTCACCACCGCCACAGTTCTCCACCGCCTGAGCTCAACTCTCAGCCTGAGTTGAGGTTTCCGCCTGAGCTGAGCTAACCACCGCCTGAGCTCTCCACCTGAGCTGGGCTCTCAACCTGAGCTGAGCTCTCGACCTGATTTGAGCTCTCCACCTGAGCTGACCTCTCCACCTGAGCTGAGCTCTCCACCACCTTAGCTCTCCAACGCCTGAGCTCAGCTCTCCATCGCCCGAGCTCTCGAATGAGCTGAGCTCTCCACCTGAGCAGAGTTCTCAACCTGAGCAGAGCTCTCGACCTCATTTAAGCTCTCCACCTGAGCTTATCTCTCCACCTGAGCTGAGCTCTCGACCACCTTAGCTCTCCACGGCCTTAGCCAAGGTCTCCACGGCGTGAGCTCAGGTCTCCACGGCCTGAGCTCAGCTCTCCACCGCCTGAGCTCTCCACCTGAGCTGCGCTCTCCACCTGAGCCGACCTCTCGACCTTAGCTGAGCTCTCCACCACCTGAGCTGAGCTCTCGACCTGAGCTGCGCTCTTGAGCGCAGCTGAGCTCTCCACTGCCTTAGCTCTCTACCTGAGCTGACCTCTCGACCTGAGCTGAGCTCTCCACCACCTGAGCTGATCTCTCCACCTGATCTCCGTTCTCGACCTGAGCTGAGCTCTCAACCTCATTTAAGCTCTCGACCTGAGCTGATCTCTCCACCTGAGCTGAGCTCTCCACCACCTTAGCTCTCCAACAACTGAGCTCAGATCTCCACCGCATGAGCTCAGCTTTCCAACACCCGAGCTCTCCACCTGAGCTGAGCTCTCGACCTGTGCTGAGCTCTCCACAACATGAGCTGAGCTCTTGACCTGAGATGCGCTCTCGAGCGCAGCTGATTTCTCCACCGCCTGAGCTCTCGAACTAAGCTGACCTCTCAACCTGAGCTGAGCTCTCCACCACCTGAGCTGAGCTCTTTACCTGAGCTGCACTCCTGAGTGCAGCTGAGCTCTCCAACACCTGAGCTCTTGACATGAGCTGAGCTCTCCACCGCCAGAGCTCTCGACCGGAGCTGAGCTCTCGACCTGAGTTGAGCTCTCAACCTGAGCTGAGCTCTCCACCGCCTGAGCTCTCCACCGCCTGAGCTCTCCACTGCCTGAGCTCACCACCGCCTGAGCTCACCACCGCCACAGGTCTCCACCGCCTGAGCTCAACTCTCAGCCTGAGCTGTCTCCGCCTGAGCTGAGCTAACCACCGCCCGAGCTTTCCACCTGAGTTGAGCTCTCCACCACCTGTGCTCTCGATCTGAGCTTCGCTCTCGACCTGAGCTGAGCTCTCCTCCGCCTGAGCTCTCCACCTGAGCTGTCCTCTCGACCTGAGCTGAGCTCTCCACCACCTGAGCTGAGCTCTTGATCTGAGCTGAGCTCTGCACCACCTGAGATGACCTCTCCACCACCTGAGCTCAGCTCTTGACCTGAGATGCACTCTCGAGCACAGCTGAGCTCTCCAACGCCTGAGCTCTCGACATGAGCTGACCTCTCAACCTGAGCTGAGCTGTCAACCTCATTTAAACTCTCCACCTGAGCTGAGCTCTCCACCTGAGCTGAGCTCTCCACCTGAGCTGAGCTCTCCACCACCTTAGCTCTCCACGGCCTGAGCTAAGGTCTCCACGGCGTGAGCTCAGGTCTCCACGGCCTGAGCTCAGCTCTCCACCGCCTGAGCTCTACACCTGAGCTGAGCTCTGCACCTCCTGAGCTCTCCACCTGAGCTGAACTCTCCACCTGAGCTGAGCTCTCCACCACCTTAGCTCTCCAACGCCTGAGCTCAGATCTCCATCGCCCGAGCTCTCGACTGAGCTGAGCTCTCCACCTGAGCAGAGCGCTCCACCGCCTGAGCTCTCCACCTGAGCTGAGCTCTCCACCACCTCTGCTCTCGACCTGAGCTGCACTCTCAGCATGAGCTGAGCTCTCCACCTGAGCTGAGCGCTCAACCTGAGCTGAGCTCTCGACCTCATTTAAGCTCTCCACCTGAGCTTATCTCTCCACCTGATCTGAGCTCTCGACCACCTTAGCTCTCCAAGGCCTGAGCCAAGGTCTCCACGGCGTGAGCTCAGGTCTCCACCGCCCTAGCTCTCCACCGCCTGAGCTCTCCACCTGAGCTGCGCTCTCCACCTGAGCCGACCTCTCGACCTTAGCTGAGCTCTCCACCACCTGAGCTGAGCTCTTGACCTGAGCTGCGCTCTTGAGCACAGCTGAGCTCTCCACTGCCTTAGCTCTCTACCTGAGCTGACCTCTCGACCTGAGCTGAGCTCTCCACCACCTGAGCTGATCTCTCCACCTGATCTGCGTTCTCGACCTGAGCTGAGCTCTCAACCTCATTTAAGCTCTCGACCTGAGCTGATCTCTCCACCTGAGCTGAGCTCTCCACCACCTTAGCTCTCCAACAACTGAGCTCAGATCTCCACCGCATGAGCTCAGCTTTCCAACACCCGAGCTCTCCACCTGAGCTGAGCTCTCGACCTGTGCTGAGCTCTCCACAACATGAGCTGAGCTCTTGACCTGAGATGCGCTCTCGAGCGCAGCTGATTTCTCCACCGCCTGAGCTCTCGAACTAAGCTGACCTCTCAACCTGAGCTGAGCTCTCCACCACCTGAGCTGAGCTCTTTACCTGAGCTGCACTCCTGAGTGCAGCTGAGCTCTCCAACACCTGAGCTCTTGACATGAGCTGAGCTCTCCACCACCAGAGCTCTCGACCGGAGCTGAGCTCTCGACCTGAGTTGAGCTCTCAACCTGAGCTGAGCTCTCCACCGCCTGAGCTCTCCACCTGAGCTGTCCTCTCGACCTGAGCTGAGCTCTCCACCACCTGAGCTGAGCTCTTGATCTGAGCTGAGCTCTGCACCACCTGAGCTGACCTCTCGACCTGAGCTGAGCTGTCAACCTCATTTAAACTCTCCACCTGAGCTTATCTCTCCACCTGAGCTGAGCTCTCCACCTGAGCTGAGCTCTCCACCACCTTAGCTCTCCACGGCCTGAGCTAAGGTCTCCACGCCGTGAGCTCAGGTCTCCATGGCCTGAGCTCAGCTCTCCACCGCCTGAGCTCTACACCTGAGCTGAGCTCTGCACCTCCTGAGCCCTCCACCTGAGCTGAACTCTCCACCTGAGCTGAGCTCTCCACCACCTTAGCTCTCCAACGCCTGACCTCAGCTCTCCATCGCCCGAGCTCTCTACTGAGCTGAGCTCTCCACCTGAGCAGAGCTCTCCACCGCCCGAGCTCTCCACCTGAGCTGAGCTCTCCACGGCCTGAGCTCTCCACCGCCCGAGGTCTCCACCTGAGCTGAGCTCTCGACCACCTTAGCTCTCCAACAACTGAGCTCAGCTCTCCACCGCCTGAGCTCTCCACCTGAGCGGAACTCTCCACCACCTGTGGTCTCCAACAACTCAGCTCAGCTCTCCACCGCCTGAGCTCAACTCTCAGCCTGAGTTGAGGTCTCCGCCTGAGCTGAGCTAACCACTGCCTGAGCTCTCCACGTGAGCTGGGCTCTCAACCTGAGCTGAGCTCTCGACCTGATTTGAGCTCTCCACCTGAGCTGACCTCTCCACCTGAGCTCAGCTCTCCACCACCTTAGCTCTCCACCACCTGAGCTCAGCTCTCCACCACCCGAGCTCTCCACCTGAGCTGACCTCTCGACCTGACCTGAGCTCTCCACCACCTGAGCTGAGCTCTTGACCTGATCTGCGCTCTCAACTGAGCTGAGCTCTCCACCACCTGAGATCTCTACCTGAGCTGAGCTCTCAACCTCATTTAAGCTCTCCACCTGAGCTAATCTCTCCACCTGAGCTGAGCTCTCCACCACCTTAGCTCTCCAACAACTGAGCTCAGCTCTCCACCGCATGAGCTCAGCTCTCCACCGCCCTAGCTCTCCACCTGAGCGGAACTCTCCACCACCTGTGGTCTCCAACAACTCAGCTCAGCTCTCCACCGCCTGAGCTCAACTCTCAGCCTGAGTTGAGGTCTCCGCCTGAGCTGAGCTAACCACTGCCTGAGCTCTCCACGTGAGCTGGGCTCTCAACCTGAGCTGAGCTCTCGACCTGATTTGAGCTCTCCACCTGAGCTGACCTCTCCACCTGAGCTGAGCTCTCCACCACCTTATCTCTCCAACCCCTGAGCTCAGCTCTCCATCGCCCGACCTCTCGACTGAGCTGAGCTCTCCACTTGAGCAGAGCGCTCCACCGCCTGAGCTTTCCGCCTGAGCTTTCCACCTGAGCTGAGCTCTCCACCACCTCTGATCTCGACCTGAGCTGCACTCTCAGCCTGACCTGAGCTCTCCACCACATGAGCTGAGCTCTTGACCTGATCTGCGCTCTCAACTGAGCTGAGCTCTCCACCTGACCTGAGCTCTCGACCACCTTAGCTCTCCAACAACTGAGCTCAGCTCTCCACCGCATGAGCTCAGCTCTCCACCGCCTGAGCTCTCCACCTGAGCTGAGCTCTCCACCACCTCTGCTCTCGATCTGAGCTGCACTCTCAACCTGTGCTGAGCTCTCCACCTGAGCTGAGCTCTCGACCTCATTTAAGCTCTATACCTGAGCTTATCTCTCCACCTGAGCTGAGCTCGCGACCACCTGTGCTCTCGATCTTACCTGCGCTCTCGACCTGAGCTGAGCTCTCCTCCGCCTGAGCTCTGCACCTCATCTGAGCTCTCAACCTGAGCAGAGCTCCGCCCTGATGTGAGATCTCCACCTGAGCTGAGCTCTCCACCTGAGCTGAGCTCTCCACCACCTTAGATCTCTACCTGAGCTGACCTCTAGACCTGAGCTGAGCTCTCCACCACCTTAGCTCTCTAACGCCTGAGCTCAGCTCTCCATTGCCCGACCTCTCGACTCAGCTGAGCTATCCATCTGAAATGAGCTCTCCACCGCCTGAGCTCTCCACCTGAGCTGAGCTCTCCACCACCTGTGCTCTCGATCTGACATGCGCTCTCGACCTGAGCTGAGCTCTCCTCCGCCTGAGCTCTCCACCTGAGCTGACCTCTCAAACTGAGCAGAGCTCTCGCCCTGATTTGAGCTCTCCACCTGAGCTGATCTCTCAAACTGAGCAGAGTTCTCGCCCTGATTTGAGCTCTCCACCTGAGCTGATCTCTCCACCACCTGTGCTATCGATCTGACCTGCGCTCTCGACCTGAGCTGAGCTCTCCTCCGCCTGAGCCCTCCACCTGAGCTGACCTCTCAAACTGAGAACAGCTCACGCCCTGATTTGAGCTCTTCACCTGAGCTGAACTCTCCACCTGAGCTGAGCTCTCCACCTGACCTGAGCTCTCCACCACCTTAGCTCTCCAACGCCTGAGCTCAGCTCTCCATCGCCCGAGCTCTCGACTGAGCTGAGCTCTCCACCTGAGCAGAGCGCTCCACCGCCGGAGCTCTCCACCTGAGCTGAGCTCTCCACCACCTCTGCTCTCGACCTGAGCTGCACTCTCAACGTGAGCTGAGCTCTCCACCTGAGCTGAGCTCTCAACCTGAGCTGAGCTCTCGACCTCATTTAAGCTCTCCACCTGAGCTTATCTCTCCACCTGAGCTGAGCTCTCGACCACCTTAGCTCTCCACAACCTGAGCCAAGGTCTCCACGGCGTGAGCTCATTTCTCCACGGCCTGAGCTCAGCTCTCCACCGCCTGAGCTCTCCACCTGAGCTGCGCTCTCCACCTGAGCTGACCTCTCGACCTGACCTAAGCTCTCCACCACCTGAGCTGAGCTCTTGACCTGAGCTGCGTTCTTGAGCGCAGCTGAGCTCTCCACCGCCTGAGCTCTCCACCGCCTGAGCTCTCCACTGCCTGAGCTCACCACCGCCACAGGTCTCCACCGCCTGAGCTCAACTCTCAGCCTGAGCTGTGTCCGCCTGAGCTGAGCTAACCACCGCCCGAGCTTTCCACCTGAGTTGAGCTCTCCACCACCTGTGCTCTCGATCTGAGCTTCGCTCTCGACCTGAGCTGAGCTCTCCTCCGCCTGAGCTCTCCACCTGAGCTGTCCTCTCGACCTGAGCTGAGCTCTCCACCACCTGAGCTGAGCTCTTGATCTGAGCTGAGCTCTGCACCACCTGAGCTGACCTCTCGACCTGAGCTGACCTCTCCACCACCTGAGCTCAGCTCTTGACCTGAGATGCGCTCTCGAGCACAGCTGAGCTCTCCAACGCCTGAGCTCTCGACATGAGCTGACCTCTCAACCTGAGCTGAGCTGTCAACCTCATTTAAACTCTCCACCTGAGCTTATCTCTCCACCTGAGCTGAGCTCTCCACCTGAGCTGAGCTCTCCACCACCTTAGCTCTCCACGGCCTGAGCTAAGGTCTCCACGGCGTGAGCTCAGGTCTCCACGGCCTGAGCTCAGCTCTCCACCGCCTGAGCTCTACACCTGAGCTGAGCTCTGCACCTCCTGAGCTCTCCACCTGAGCTGAACTCTCCACCTGAGCTGAGCTCTCCACCACCTTAGCTCTCCAACGCCTGACCTCAGCTCTCCATCGCCCGAGCTCTCTACTGAGCTGAGCTCTCCACCTGAGCAGAGCTCTCCACCGCCCGAGCTCTCCACCTGAGCTGAGCTCTCCACGGCCTGAGCTCTCCACCGCCCAAGGTCTCCACCTGAGCTGAGCTCTCGACCACCTTAGCTCTCCAACAACTGAGCTCAGCTCTCCACCGCCTGAGCTCTCCACCTGAGCGGAACTCTCCACCACCTGTGGTCTCCAACAACTCAGCTCAGCTCTCCACCGCCTGAGCTCAACTCTCAGCCTGAGTTGAGGTCTCCGCCTGAGCTGAGCTAACCACTGCCTGAGCTCTCCACGTGAGCTGGGCTCTCAACCTGAGCTGAGCTCTCGACCTGATTTGAGCTCTCCACCTGAGCTGACCTCTCCACCTGAGCTGAGCTCTCCACCACCTTATCTCTCCAACCCCTGAGCTCAGCTCTCCATCGCCCGACCTCTCGACTGAGCTGAGCTCTCCACTTGAGCAGAGCGCTCCACCGCCTGAGCTTTCCGCCTGAGCTTTCCACCTGAGCTGAGCTCTCCACCACCTCTGATCTCGACCTGAGCTGCACTCTCAGCCTGACCTGAGCTCTCCACCACATGAGCTGAGCTCTTGACCTGATCTGCGCTCTCAACTGAGCTTATCTCTCCACCTGACCTGAGCTCTCGACCACCTTAGCTCTCCAACAACTGAGCTCAGCTCTCCACCGCATGAGCTCAGCTCTCCACTGCCTGAGCTCTCCACCTGAGCTGAGCTCTCCACCACCTCTGCTCTCGATCTGAGCTGCACTCTCAACCTGTGCTGAGCTCTCCACCTGAGCTGAGCTCTCGACCTCATTTAAGCTCTATACCTGAGCTTATCTCTCCACCTGAGCTGAGCTCGCGACCACCTGTGCTCTCGATCTTACCTGCGCTCTCGACCTGAGCTGAGCTCTCCTCCGCCTGAGCTCTGCACCTCAGCTGAGCTCTCAACCTGAGCAGAGCTCCGCCCTGATGTGAGATCTCCACCTGAGCTGAGCTCTCCACCACCTTAGATCTCTACCTGAGCTGACCTCTAGACCTGAGCTGAGCTCTCCACCACCTTAGCTCTCTAACGCCTGAGCTCAGCTCTCCATTGCCCGACCTCTCGACTCAGCTGAGCTATCCATCTGAAATGAGCTCTCCACCGCCTGAGCTCTCCACCTGAGCTGAGCTCTCCACCACCTGTGCTCTCGATCTGACATGCGCTCTCGACCTGAGCTGAGCTCTCCTCCGCCTGAGCTCTCCACCTGAGCTGACCTCTCAAACTGAGCAGAGCTCTCGCCCTGATTTGAGCTCTCCACCTGAGCTGATCTCTCAAACTGAGCAGAGTTCTCGCCCTGATTTGAGCTCTCCACCTGAGCTGAGCTCTCCACCACCTCTGCTCTCGACCTGAGCTGCACTCTCAACCTGAGCTGAGCTCTCCACCTGAGCTGAGCTCTCCACCTGAGCTGAGCTCTCGACCTCATTTAAGCTCTCCACCTGAGCTTATCTCTCCACCTGAGCTGAGCTCTCGACCACCTTAGCTCTCCACAGCCTGAGCCAAGGTCTCCACGGCGTGAGCTCACTTCTACACGGCCTGAGATCAGCTCTCCACCGCCTGAGCTCTCCACCTGAGCTGCGCTCTCCACCTGAGCTGCGCTCTCCACCTGAGCTGACCTCTCGACCTGACCTAAGCTCTCCACCACCTGAGCTGAGCTCTTGAGCGCAGCTGAGCTCTCCACCGCCTTAGCTCTCTACCTGAGCTAACCTCTCGACCTGAGCTGAGCTCTCCACCACCTTAGCTCTCTAACGCCTGAGCTCAGCTCTCCATTGCCCGACCTCTCGACTGAGCTGAGCTCTCCTCCGCCTGAGCTCTCCACCTGAGCTTACCTCTCAAACTGAGCAGAGCTCTCGCCCTGATTTGAGCTCTCCACCTGAGCTGAGCTCTCCACCACCTTAGCTCTCCACCACCTTAGATCTCCAACACCTGAGCTCAGCTCTCCACCACCCGAGCTCTCCACCTGAGCTGACCTCTCGACCTGAGCTGAGCTCTCCAACACCTGAGCTTAGCTCTTGACCTGAGCTGCGCTCTCGACCTCATTTAAGCTCTCCACCTGAGCTGTTCTCTCCACCGTCCGAGCTCTCGACCTGAGCTGAGCTCTCCACGGCCTGAGCTCACCATCGCCTTAGCTCTCAACCTGAGCTGACCTCTCGCCCTGATTTGTGCTCTCCACCTGAGCTCATCTCTCCACCTGAGCTGATCTCTCCATTTGAGCTGAGCTCTCCACCTGAGCTGAGCTCTCCACCATCCGAGCTCTCGACCTGAGCTGAGCTCTCCACGGCCTGAGCTCTCCACCGCCTTAGCTCTCTACCTGAGCTGACCTCTCGATCTGAGCTGAGCTCTCCACCACCTTAGCTCTCTAACGCCTGAGCTCAGCTCTCCATTGCCCGACCTCTCGACTGAGCTGAGCTCTCCACCTGAGATGAGCTCTCCACCGCCTGAGCTCTCCACCTGAGCTGAGCTCGCCACCACCTGTGCTCTCGAACTGAGATGACCTCTCGACCTGAGCTGAGCTCTCCTCCGCCTGAGCTCTCCACCTGAGCTGACCTCTCAAACTGAGCAGAGCTCTCGCCCTGATTTGAGCTCTCCACCTGAGCTGATCTCTCCACCTGAGCTGAGCTCTCCACCTGAGCTGAGCTCTCCACCACCTTAGCTCTCCAACACCTGAGCTCAGCTCTCCACCGCCCGAGCTCTCCAGCTGAGCAGAGCTCTCCACCGCCGGAGCTCTCCACCGCCAGAGCTCTCCACTGCCTGAGCTCACCACCGCCTGAGCTCACCACCGCCTGAGCTCAACTCTCAGCCTGAGTTGAGGTCTCCGCCTGAGCTGAGCTAACCACCGCCTGAGCTCTCCACGTGAGCTGGGCTCTCAACCTGAGCTGAGCTCTCGACCTGATTTGAGCTCTCCACCTGAGCTGACCTCTCCACCTGAGCTGAGCTCTCCACCACCTTAGCTCTCCAACGCCTGAGCTCAGCTCTCCATCGCCCGAGCTCTCGACTGAGCTGAGCTCTCCACCTGAGCAGAGCGCTCCACCGCCTGAGCTCTCCCCCTGAGCTGAGCTCTCCACCACCTCTGCTCTCGACCTGAGCTGCACTCTCAACCTGAGCTGAGCTCTCCACCTGAGCTGAGTTCTCAACCTGAGCTGAGCTCTCGACCTCATTTAAGCTCTCCACCTGAGCTTATCTCTCCACCTGAGCTGAGCTCTCGACCACCTTAGCTCTCCACGGCCTGAGCCAAGGTCTCCACGGCGTGAGCTCAGGTCTCCACGGCCTGAGCTCAGCTCTCCACCGCCTGAGCTCTCCACCTGAGCTGCGCTCTCCACCTGAGCTGACCTCTCGACCTGACCTGAGCTCTCCACCACCTGAGCTGAGCTCTTGACCTGAGCTGCGCTCTCGAGCGCAGCTGAGCTCTCCACCGCCTTAGCTCTCTACCTGAGCTGACCTCTCGACTGAGCTGAGCTCTCCACCTGAGATGAGGTCTCCACCGCCTGAGCTCTCCACCTGAGCTGAGCTCGCCACCACCTATGCTCTCGATCTGACCTGCGCTCTCGACCTGAGCTGAGCTCTCCTCCGCCTGAGCTTTCCAACTTTGCTGACCTCTCAAACTGAGCGGAGCTCTCGCCCTGATTTGAGCTCTCCACCTGAACTGAGCTCTCCACCTGAGCTGAGCTCTCCATCACCTTAGCTCTCCAACACCTGAGCTCAGCTCTCCACCACCCGAGCTCTCCACCTGAGCAGAGTCTCCACCGCCCGAGCTCTCGACGTGAGCTGAGCGCTCCACCGCCGGAGCTCTCCACCACCAGAGCTCTCCACCGCCAGAGCTCTCCACCCCCAGAGCTCTCCACCTGAGCTGAGCTCTCCACCACCTTAGCTCTCCACGGCCTGAGCCAAGGTCTCCACGGCGTGAGCTCAGGTCTCCACGGCCTGAGATCAGCTCTCCACCGCCTGAGTTCTCGACCTGAGCTGAGCTCTCAACCTGAGCTGACCTCTCGACCTGAGCTGAGCTCTCCACCACCTGAGCTGAGCTCTCCACCTGATCTGCGTTATCGACCTGAGCTGAGCTCTCAACCTCATTTAAGCTCTCCACCTGAGCTGATCACTCCACCTGAGCTGAGCTCTCCACTTGAGCTCAGATCACCACCACCTTAGCTCTCCAACAACTGAGCTCAGCTCTCCACCGCATGAGCTCAGCTTTCTAACGCCCGAGCTCTCCACCTGAGCTGAGCTCTCGACCTGAGCTGAGCTCTCCACCACATGAGCTGAGCTCTTGACCTGAGATGCGCTCTCGAGCGCAGCTGATTTCTCCACCGCCTGAGCTCTCGAACTGAGCTGGCCTCTCAACCTGAGCTGAGCTCTCCACCACCTGAGCTGAGCTCTTGACCTGAGCTGCACTCCTGAGTGCAGCTGAGCTCTCCAACACCTGAGCTCTCGACATGAGCTGAGCTCTCCACCGCCAGAGCACTCGACCGGAGCTGAGCTCTCGACCTGAGTTGAGCTCTTGACCTGAGCTGAGCTCTCCACTGCCTGAGCTCACCAGCGCCTGAGCTCACCACCGCCACAGGTCTCCACCACCTGAGCTCAACTCTCAGCCTGAGCTGAGGTCTCCACCTGAGCTGAGCTAACCACCGCCCGAGCTTTCCACCTGAGCTGAGCTCTCGACCACCTTAGCTCTCCACGGCCTGAGCCAAGGTCTCCACGGCGTGAGCTCAGGTCTCCACGGCCTGAGATCAGCTCTCCACCGCCTGAGTTCTCGAACTGAGCTGAGCTCTCAACCTGAGCTGACCTCTCGACCTGAGCTGAGCTCTCCACCACCTGAGCTGAGCTCTCCACCTGATCTGCGTTATCGACCTGAGCTGAGCTCTCAACCTCATTTAAGCTCTCCACCTGAGCTGATCACTCCACCTGAGCTGAGCTCTCCACTTGAGCTCAGATCACCACCACCTTAGCTCTCCAACAACTGAGCTCAGCTCTCCACCGCATGAGCTCAGCTTTCTAACGCCCGAGCTCTCCACCTGAGCTGAGCTCTCGACCTGAGCTGAGCTCTCCACCACATGAGCTGAGCTCTTGACCTGAGATGCGCTCTCGAGCGCAGCTGATTTCTCCACCGCCTGAGCTCTCCACCTGAGCTGACCTCTCAACCTGAGCTGAGCTCTCCACCACCTGAGCTGAGCTCTTGACCTGAGCTGCACTCCTGAGCGCAGCTGAGCTCTCCAACACCTGAGCTCTCGACATGAGCTGAGCTCTCCACCGCCAGAGCACTCGACCGGAGCTGAGCTCTCGACCTGAGTTGAGCTCTTGACCTGAGCTGAGCTCTCCACTGCCTGAGCTCACCAGCGCCTGAGCTCACCACCGCCACAGGTCTCCACCGCCTGAGCTCAACTCTCAGCCTGAGCTGAGGTCTCCACCTGAGCTGAGCTAACCACCGCCCGAGCTTTCCACCTGAGCTGAGCTCTCGACCACCTTAGCTCTCCACGGCCTGAGCCAAGGTCTCCACGGCCTGAGCCAAGGTCTCCACGGCGTGAGCTCAGGTCTCCACGGCCTGAGCTCTCCACCTGAGCTGCGCTCTCCACCTGAGCTGAGCTCTCGCCATGATTTGAGATGTCCACCCGAGCTGAGCTCTCCACCTGAGCTGAGCTCTCCACCACCTGAGCTGAGCTCTCCACCTGATCTGCGTTCTCGACCTGAGCTGAGCTCTCAACCTCATTTAAGCTCTCGACCTGAGCTGATCACTCCACCTGAGCTGAGCTCTCCACTTGAGCTCAGATCACCACCACCTTAGCTCTCCAACAACTGAGCTCAGCTCTCCACCGCATGAGCTCAGCTTTCTAACGCCCGAGCTCTCCACCTGAGCTGAGCTCTCGACCTGAGCTGAGCTCTCCACCACCTTAGCTCTCCAACAACTGAGCTCAGCTCTACACCGCATGAGCTCAGCTCTCCACCGCCCAAGCTCTCCACCTGAGCTAAGCTCTCGACCTGAGCTGAGCTCTCCACCGCCTGAGCTGATCTCTCGACCTGAGCTGAGCTCTCCTCCACCTTAGCTCTCCAATGCCTGAGCTCAGCTCTCCATCGCCCGAGCTCTCGACTGAGCTGAGCTCTCCACCAGAGCAGAGCGCTCCACCGCCTGAGCGCTCCAGCTGAGCTGAGCTCTCCACCACCTCTGCTCTCGACCTGAGCTGCACTCTCAAACTGAGCTCTGCTCTCCACCTGAGCTGTGCTCTCCACCTGAGCTGAGCTCTCCACCACCTTAGCTCTCCAACACCTGAGCTCAGCTCTCCACCACCCGAGCTCTCCACCTGAGCTGACCTCTCGACCTGAGCTGAGCTCTCCACCACCTTAGCTCTCTAACGCCTGAGCTCAGCTCTCCATTGCCCGGCCTCTTGACTGAGCTGAGCTCTCCATCTGAAATGAGCTCTCCACGGCCTGAGCTCTCCACCTGAGCTGAGCTCTCCACCACCTGTGCTCTCGATCTGACCTGCGCTCTCGACCTGAGCTGAGCTCTCCTCCGCCTGAGCTCTCCACCTGAGCTGACCTCTCAAACTGAGCAGAGCTCTTGCCCTGATTTGAGCTCTCCACCTGAGCTGAGCTCTCCACCTGAGCTGAGCTCTCCACCACCTTAGCTCTCCACCTGAGCTGACCTCTCGACCTGAGCTGAGCTCTCCAACACCTGAGCTTAGCTCTTGACCTGAGCTGCGCTCTCGACCTCATTTAAGCTCTCCACCTGAGCTGTTCTCTCCACCGTCCGAGCTCTCGACCTGAGCTGAGCTCTCCACGGACTGAGCTCACCATCGCCTTAGCTCTCAACCTGAGCTGACCTCTCGCCCTGATTTGTGCTCTCCACCTGAGCTGATCTCTCCACCTGAGCTGATCTCTCCATTTGAGCTGAGCTCTCCACCTGAGATGAGCTCTCCACCATCCGAGCTCTCGACCTGAGCTGAGCTCTCCACGGCCTGAGCTCTCCACCGCCTTAGCTCTCTACCTGAGCTGACCTCTCGATCTGAGCTGAGCTCTCCACCACCTTAGCTCTCTAACGCCTGAGCTCAGCTCTCCATTGCCCGACCTCTCGACTGAGCTGAGCTGTCCACCTGAGATGAGCTCTCCACCGCCTGAGCTCTCCACCTGAGCTGAGCTCGCCACCACCTGTGCTCTCGAACTGAGCTGACCTCTCGACCTGAGCTGAGCTCTCCTCCGCCTGAGCTCTCCACCTGAGCTGACCTCTCAAACTGAGCAGAGCTCTCGCCCTGATTTGAGCTCTCCACCTGAGCTGATCTCTCCACCTGAGCTGAGCTCTCCACCTGAGCTGAGCTCTCCACCACCTTAGCTCTCCAACACCTGAGCTCAGCTCTCCACCGCCCGAGCTCTCCAGCTGAGCAGAGCTCTCCACCGCCGGAGCTCTCCACCGCCAGAGCTCTCCACTGCCTGAGCTCACCACCGCCTGAGCTCACCACCGCCACAGTTCTCCACCGCCTGAGCTCAACTCTCAGCCTGAGTTGAGGTCTCCGCCTGACCTCTCCACGTGAGCTGGGCTCTCAACCTGAGCTGAGCTCTCGACCTGATTTGAGCTCTCCACCTGAGCTGACCTCTCCACCTGAGCTGAGCTCTCCACCACCTTAGCTCTCCAACGCCTGAGCTCAGCTCTCCATCGCCCGAGCTCTCGACTGAGCTGACCTCTCCACCTGAGCAGAGCGCTCCACCGCCGGAGCTCTCCACCGCCTGAGCTCTCCACTGCCTGAGCTCACCACCGCCACAGGTCTCCACCGCCTGAGCTCAACTCTCAGCCTGAGCTGTGTCCGCCTGAGCTGAGCTAACCACCTCCCGAGCTTTCCACTTGAGTTGAGCTCTCCACCACCTGTGCTCTCGATCTGAGCTTCGCTCTCGACCTGAGCTGAGCTCTCCTCCGCCTGAGCTCTCCACCTGAGCTGTCCTCTCGACCTGAGCTGAGCTCTCCACCACCTGAGCTGAGCTCTTGATCTGAGCTGAGCTCTGCACCACCTGAGCTGACCTCTCGACCTGAGCTGACCTCTCCACCACCTGAGCTCAGCTCTTGACCTGAGATGCGCTCTCGAGCACAGCTGAGCTCTCCAACGCCTGAGCTCTCGACATGAGCTGACCTCTCAACCTGAGCTGAGCTGTCAACCTCATTTAAACTCTCCACCTGAGCTTATCTCTCCACCTGAGCTGAGCTCTCCACCTGAGCTGAGCTCTCCACCACCTTAGCTCTCCACGGCCTGAGCTAAGGTCTCCACGGCGTGAGCTCAGGTCTCCACGGCCTGAGCTCAGCTCTCCACCGCCTGAGCTCTACACCTGAGCTGAGCTCTGCACCTCCTGAGCTCTCCACCTGAGCTGAACTCTCCACCTGAGCTGAGCTCTCCACCACCTTAGCTCTCCAACGCCTGACCTCAGCTCTCCATCGCCCGAGCTCTCTACTGAGCTGAGCTCTCCACCTGAGCAGAGCTCTCCACCGCCCGAGCTCTCCACCTGAGCTGAGCTCTCCACGGCCTGAGCTCTCCACCGCCCAAGGTCTCCACCTGAGCTGAGCTCTCGACCACCTTAGCTCTCCAACAACTGAGCTCAGCTCTCCACCGCCTGAGCTCTCCACCTGAGCGGAACTCTCCACCACCTGTGGTCTCCAACAACTCAGCTCAGCTCTCCACCGCCTGAGCTCAACTCTCAGCCTGAGTTGAGGTCTCCGCCTGAGCTGAGCTAACCACTGCCTGAGCTCTCCACGTGAGCTGGGCTCTCAACCTGAGCTGAGCTCTCGACCTGATTTGAGCTCTCCACCTGAGCTGACCTCTCCACCTGAGCTGAGCTCTCCACCACCTTATCTCTCCAACCCCTGAGCTCAGCTCTCCATCGCCCGACCTCTCGACTGAGCTGAGCTCTCCACTTGAGCAGAGCGCTCCACCGCCTGAGCTTTCCGCCTGAGCTTTCCACCTGAGCTGAGCTCTCCACCACCTCTGATCTCGACCTGAGCTGCACTCTCAGCCTGACCTGAGCTCTCCACCACATGAGCTGAGCTCTTGACCTGATCTGCGCTCTCAACTGAGCTTATCTCTCCACCTGACCTGAGCTCTCGACCACCTTAGCTCTCCAACAACTGAGCTCAGCTCTCCACCGCATGAGCTCAGCTCTCCACTGCCTGAGCTCTCCACCTGAGCTGAGCTCTCCACCACCTCTGCTCTCGATCTGAGCTGCACTCTCAACCTGTGCTGAGCTCTCCACCTGAGCTGAGCTCTCGACCTCATTTAAGCTCTATACCTGAGCTTATCTCTCCACCTGAGCTGAGCTCGCGACCACCTGTGCTCTCGATCTTACCTGCGCTCTCGACCTGAGCTGAGCTCTCCTCCGCCTGAGCTCTGCACCTCAGCTGAGCTCTCAACCTGAGCAGAGCTCTGCCCTGATGTGAGATCTCCACCTGAGCTGAGCTCTCCACCACCTTAGATCTCTACCTGAGCTGACCTCTAGACCTGAGCTGAGCTCTCCACCACCTTAGCTCTCTAACGCCTGAGCTCAGCTCTCCATTGCCCGACCTCTCGACTCAGCTGAGCTATCCATCTGAAATGAGCTCTCCACCGCCTGAGCTCTCCACCTGAGCTGAGCTCTCCACCACCTGTGCTCTCGATCTGACATGCGCTCTCGACCTGAGCTGAGCTCTCCTCCGCCTGAGCTCTCCACCTGAGCTGACCTCTCAAACTGAGCAGAGCTCTCGCCCTGATTTGAGCTCTCCACCTGAGCTGATCTCTCAAACTGAGCAGAGTTCTCGCCCTGATTTGAGCTCTCCACCTGAGCTGAGCTCTCCACCACCTCTGCTCTCGACCTGAGCTGCACTCTCAACCTGAGCTGAGCTCTCCACCTGAGCTGAGCTCTCCACCTGAGCTGAGCTCTCGACCTCATTTAAGCTCTCCACCTGAGCTTATCTCTCCACCTGAGCTGAGCTCTCGACCACCTTAGCTCTCCACAGCCTGAGCCAAGGTCTCCACGGCGTGAGCTCACTTCTACACGGCCTGAGATCAGCTCTCCACCGCCTGAGCTCTCCACCTGAGCTGCGCTCTCCACCTGAGCTGCGCTCTCCACCTGAGCTGACCTCTCGACCTGACCTAATCTCTCCACCACCTGAGCTGAGCTCTTGAGCGCAGCTGAGCTCTCCACCGCCTTAGCTCTCTACCTGAGCTAACCTCTCGACCTGAGCTGAGCTCTCCACCACCTTAGCTCTCTAACGCCTGAGCTCAGCTCTCCATTGCCCGACCTCTCGACTGAGCTGAGCTCTCCTCCGCCTGAGCTCTCCACCTGAGCTTACCTCTCAAACTGAGCAGAGCTCTCGCCCTGATTTGAGCTCTCCACCTGAGCTGAGCTCTCCACCACCTTAGCTCTCCACCACCTTAGATCTCCAACACCTGAGCTCAGCTCTCCACCACCCGAGCTCTCCACCTGAGCTGACCTCTCGACCTGAGCTGAGCTCTCCAACACCTGAGCTTAGCTCTTGACCTGAGCTGCGCTCTCGACCTCATTTAAGCTCTCCACCTGAGCTGTTCTCTCCACCGTCCGAGCTCTCGACCTGAGCTGAGCTCTCCACGGCCTGAGCTCACCATCGCCTTAGCTCTCAACCTGAGCTGACCTCTCGCCCTGATTTGTGCTCTCCACCTGAGCTCATCTCTCCACCTGAGCTGATCTCTCCATTTGAGCTGAGCTCTCCACCTGAGCTGAGCTCTCCACCATCCGAGCTCTCGACCTGAGCTGAGCTCTCCACGGCCTGAGCTCTCCACCGCCTTAGCTCTCTACCTGAGCTGACCTCTCGATCTGAGCTGAGCTCTCCACCACCTTAGCTCTCTAACGCCTGAGCTCAGCTCTCCATTGCCCGACCTCTCGACTGAGCTGAGCTCTCCACCTGAGATGAGCTCTCCACCGCCTGAGCTCTCCACCTGAGCTGAGCTCGCCACCACCTGTGCTCTCGAACTGAGATGACCTCTCGACCTGAGCTGAGCTCTCCTCCGCCTGAGCTCTCCACCTGAGCTGACCTCTCAAACTGAGCAGAGCTCTCGCCCTGATTTGAGCTCTCCACCTGAGCTGATCTCTCCACCTGAGCTGAGCTCTCCACCTGAGCTGAGCTCTCCACCACCTTAGCTCTCCAACACCTGAGCTCAGCTCTCCACCGCCCGAGCTCTCCAGCTGAGCAGAGCTCTCCACCGCCGGAGCTCTCCACCGCCAGAGCTCTCCACTGCCTGAGCTCACCACCGCCTGAGCTCACCACCGCCTGAGCTCAACTCTCAGCCTGAGTTGAGGTCTCCGCCTGAGCTGAGCTAACCACCGCCTGAGCTCTCCACGTGAGCTGGGCTCTCAACCTGAGCTGAGCTCTCGACCTGATTTGAGCTCTCCACCTGAGCTGACCTCTCCACCTGAGCTGAGCTCTCCACCACCTTAGCTCTCCAACGCCTGAGCTCAGCTCTCCATCGCCCGAGCTCTCGACTGAGCTGAGCTCTCCACCTGAGCAGAGCGCTCCACCGCCTGAGCTCTCCCCCTGAGCTGAGCTCTCCACCACCTCTGCTCTCGACCTGAGCTGCACTCTCAACCTGAGCTGAGCTCTCCACCTGAGCTGAGTTCTCAACCTGAGCTGAGCTCTCGACCTCATTTAAGCTCTCCACCTGAGCTTATCTCTCCACCTGAGCTGAGCTCTCGACCACCTTAGCTCTCCACGGCCTGAGCCAAGGTCTCCACGGCGTGAGCTCATTTCTCCACGGCCTGAGCTCAGCTCTCCACCGCCTGAGCTCTCCACCTGAGCTGCGCTCTCCACCTGAGCTGACCTCTCGACCTGACCTGAGCTCTCCACCACCTGAGCTGAGCTCTTGACCTGAGCTGCGCTCTCGAGCGCAGCTGAGCTCTCCACCGCCTTAGCTCTCTAC
The DNA here is from genome assembly GCF_031877795.1 of Strix aluco. Taxonomy (NCBI): domain Eukaryota; kingdom Metazoa; phylum Chordata; class Aves; order Strigiformes; family Strigidae; genus Strix; species Strix aluco. The sequence continues at coordinate 17,335,357 of NC_133970.1, forward strand.
CTGAGCTGACCTCTCGACTGAGCTGAGCTCTCCACCTGAGATGAGGTCTCCACCGCCTGAGCTCTCCACCTGAGCTGAGCTCGCCACCACCTATGCTCTCGATCTGACCTGCGCTCTCGACCTGAGCTGAGCTCTCCTCCGCCTGAGCTTTCCAACTTTGCTGACCTCTCAAACTGAGCGGAGCTCTCGCCCTGATTTGAGCTCTCCACCTGAACTGAGCTCTCCACCTGAGCTGAGCTCTCCATCACCTTAGCTCTCCAACACCTGAGCTCAGCTCTCCACCACCCGAGCTCTCCACCTGAGCAGAGTCTCCACCGCCCGAGCTCTCGACGTGAGCTGAGCGCTCCACCGCCGGAGCTCTCCACCACCAGAGCTCTCCACCGCCAGAGCTCTCCACCCCCAGAGCTCTCCACCTGAGCTGAGCTCTCCACCACCTTAGCTCTCCACGGCCTGAGCCAAGGTCTCCACGGCGTGAGCTCAGGTCTCCACGGCCTGAGATCAGCTCTCCACCGCCTGAGTTCTCGACCTGAGCTGAGCTCTCAACCTGAGCTGACCTCTCGACCTGAGCTGAGCTCTCCACCACCTGAGCTGAGCTCTCCACCTGATCTGCGTTATCGACCTGAGCTGAGCTCTCAACCTCATTTAAGCTCTCCACCTGAGCTGATCACTCCACCTGAGCTGAGCTCTCCACTTGAGCTCAGATCACCACCACCTTAGCTCTCCAACAACTGAGCTCAGCTCTCCACCGCATGAGCTCAGCTTTCTAACGCCCGAGCTCTCCACCTGAGCTGAGCTCTCGACCTGAGCTGAGCTCTCCACCACATGAGCTGAGCTCTTGACCTGAGATGCGCTCTCGAGCGCAGCTGATTTCTCCACCGCCTGAGCTCTCGAACTGAGCTGGCCTCTCAACCTGAGCTGAGCTCTCCACCACCTGAGCTGAGCTCTTGACCTGAGCTGCACTCCTGAGCGCAGCTGAGCTCTCCAACACCTGAGCTCTCGACATGAGCTGAGCTCTCCACCGCCAGAGCACTCGACCGGAGCTGAGCTCTCGACCTGAGTTGAGCTCTTGACCTGAGCTGAGCTCTCCACTGCCTGAGCTCACCAGCGCCTGAGCTCACCACCGCCACAGGTCTCCACCACCTGAGCTCAACTCTCAGCCTGAGCTGAGGTCTCCACCTGAGCTGAGCTAACCACCGCCCGAGCTTTCCACCTGAGCTGAGCTCTCGACCACCTTAGCTCTCCACGGCCTGAGCCAAGGTCTCCACGGCGTGAGCTCAGGTCTCCACGGCCTGAGATCAGCTCTCCACCGCCTGAGTTCTCGAACTGAGCTGAGCTCTCAACCTGAGCTGACCTCTCGACCTGAGCTGAGCTCTCCACCACCTGAGCTGAGCTCTCCACCTGATCTGCGTTATCGACCTGAGCTGAGCTCTCAACCTCATTTAAGCTCTCCACCTGAGCTGATCACTCCACCTGAGCTGAGCTCTCCACTTGAGCTCAGATCACCACCACCTTAGCTCTCCAACAACTGAGCTCAGCTCTCCACCGCATGAGCTCAGCTTTCTAACGCCCGAGCTCTCCACCTGAGCTGAGCTCTCGACCTGAGCTGAGCTCTCCACCACATGAGCTGAGCTCTTGACCTGAGATGCGCTCTCGAGCGCAGCTGATTTCTCCACCGCCTGAGCTCTCCACCTGAGCTGACCTCTCAACCTGAGCTGAGCTCTCCACCACCTGAGCTGAGCTCTTCACCTGAGCTGCACTCCTGAGCGCAGCTGAGCTCTCCAACACCTGAGCTCTCGACATGAGCTGAGCTCTCCACCGCCAGAGCACTCGACCGGAGCTGAGCTCTCGACCTGAGTTGAGCTCTTGACCTGAGCTGAGCTCTCCACTGCCTGAGCTCACCAGCGCCTGAGCTCACCACCGCCACAGGTCTCCACCGCCTGAGCTCAACTCTCAGCCTGAGCTGAGGTCTCCACCTGAGCTGAGCTAACCACCGCCCGAGCTTTCCACCTGAGCTGAGCTCTCGACCACCTTAGCTCTCCACGGCCTGAGCCAAGGTCTCCACGGCCTGAGCCAAGGTCTCCACGGCGTGAGCTCAGGTCTCCACGGCCTGAGCTCTCCACCTGAGCTGCGCTCTCCACCTGAGCTGAGCTCTCGCCATGATTTGAGATGTCCACCCGAGCTGAGCTCTCCACCTGAGCTGAGCTCTCCACCACCTGAGCTGAGCTCTCCACCTGATCTGCGTTCTCGACCTGAGCTGAGCTCTCAACCTCATTTAAGCTCTCGACCTGAGCTGATCACTCCACCTGAGCTGAGCTCTCCACTTGAGCTCAGATCACCACCACCTTAGCTCTCCAACAACTGAGCTCAGCTCTCCACCGCATGAGCTCAGCTTTCTAACGCCCGAGCTCTCCACCTGAGCTGAGCTCTCGACCTGAGCTGAGCTCTCCACCACCTTAGCTCTCCAACAACTGAGCTCAGCTCTACACCGCATGAGCTCAGCTCTCCACCGCCCAAGCTCTCCACCTGAGCTAAGCTCTCGACCTGAGCTGAGCTCTCCACCGCCTGAGCTGATCTCTCGACCTGAGCTGAGCTCTCCTCCACCTTAGCTCTCCAATGCCTGAGCTCAGCTCTCCATCGCCCGAGCTCTCGACTGAGCTGAGCTCTCCACCAGAGCAGAGCGCTCCACCGCCTGAGCGCTCCAGCTGAGCTGAGCTCTCCACCACCTCTGCTCTCGACCTGAGCTGCACTCTCAAACTGAGCTCTGCTCTCCACCTGAGCTGTGCTCTCCACCTGAGCTGAGCTCTCCACCACCTTAGCTCTCCAACACCTGAGCTCAGCTCTCCACCACCCGAGCTCTCCACCTGAGCTGACCTCTCGACCTGACCTGAGCTCTCCACCACCTTAGCTCTCTAACGCCTGAGCTCAGCTCTCCATTGCCCGGCCTCTTGACTGAGCTGAGCTCTCCAACTGACATTAGCTCTCCACGGCCTGAGCTCTCCACCTGAGCTGAGCTCTCCACCACCTGTGCTCTCGATCTGACCTGCGCTCTCGACCTGAGCTGAGCTCTCCTCCGCCTGAGCTCTCCACCTGAGCTGACCTCTCAAACTGAGCAGAGCTCTTGCCCTGATTTGAGCTCTCCACCTGAGCTGAGCTCTCCACCTGAGCTGAGCTCTCCACCACCTTAGCTCTCCACCTGAGCTGACCTCTCGACCTGAGCTGAGCTCTCCAACACCTGAGCTTAGCTCTTGACCTGAGCTGCGCTCTCGACCTCATTTAAGCTCTCCACCTGAGCTGTTCTCTCCACCGTCCGAGCTCTCGACCTGAGCTGAGCTCTCCACGGACTGAGCTCACCATCGCCTTAGCTCTCAACCTGAGCTGACCTCTCGCCCTGATTTGTGCTCTCCACCTGAGCTGATCTCTCCACCTGAGCTGATCTCTCCATTTGAGCTGAGCTCTCCACCTGAGATGAGCTCTCCACCATCCGAGCTCTCGACCTGAGCTGAGCTCTCCACGGCCTGAGCTCTCCACCGCCTTAGCTCTCTACCTGAGCTGACCTCTCGATCTGAGCTGAGCTCTCCACCACCTTAGCTCTCTAACGCCTGAGCTCAGCTCTCCATTGCCCGACCTCTCGACTGAGCTGAGCTGTCCACCTGAGATGAGCTCTCCACCGCCTGAGCTCTCCACCTGAGCTGAGCTCGCCACCACCTGTGCTCTCGAACTGAGCTGACCTCTCGACCTGAGCTGAGCTCTCCTCCGCCTGAGCTCTCCACCTGAGCTGACCTCTCAAACTGAGCAGAGCTCTCGCCCTGATTTGAGCTCTCCACCTGAGCTGATCTCTCCACCTGAGCTGAGCTCTCCACCTGAGCTGAGCTCTCCACCACCTTAGCTCTCCAACACCTGAGCTCAGCTCTCCACCGCCCAAGCTCTCCAGCTGAGCAGAGCTCTCCACCGCCGGAGCTCTCCACCGCCAGAGCTCTCCACTGCCTGAGCTCACCACCGCCTGAGCTCACCACCGCCACAGTTCTCCACCGCCTGAGCTCAACTCTCAGCCTGAGTTGAGGTCTCCGCCTGACCTCTCCACGTGAGCTGGGCTCTCAACCTGAGCTGAGCTCTCGACCTGATTTGAGCTCTCCACCTGAGCTGACCTCTCCACCTGAGCTGAGCTCTCCACCACCTTAGCTCTCCAACGCCTGAGCTCAGCTCTCCATCGCCCGAGCTCTCGACTGAGCTGACCTCTCCACCTGAGCAGAGCGCTCCACCGCCGGAGCTCTCCACCTGAGCTGAGCTCTCCACCACCTCTGCTCTCGACCTGAGCTGCACTCTCAACCTGAGCTGAGCTCTCCACCTGAGCTGAGTTCTCAACCTGAGCTGAGCTCTCGACCTCATTTAAGCTCTCCACCTGAGCTTATCTCTCCACCTGAGCTGAGCTCTCGACCACCTTAGCTCTCCACGGCCTGAGCCAAGGTCTCCACGGCGTGAGCTCAGGTCTCCACGGCCTGAGCTCAGCTCTCCACCGCCTGAGCTCTCCACCTGAGCTGCGCTCTCCACCTGAGCTGACCTCTCGACCTGACCTGAGCTCTCCACCACCTGAGCTGAGCTCTCCACCTGAGCTGCGCTCTTGAGCGCAGCTGAGCTCTCCACCGCCTTAGCTCTCTACCTGAGCTGACCTCTCGACCTGAGCTGAGCTCTCAACCTCATTTAAGCTCTCGACCTGAGCTGATCTCTCCACCTGAGCTGAGCTCTCCACCACCTTAGCTCTACAACAACTCAGCTCAGCTATCCACCGCATGAGCTCAGCTCTCCACCGCCCTAGCTCTCCCCCTGAGCTGAGCTCTCCACCACCTGTGCTCTCGATCTTAGCTGCGCTCTCGACCTGAGCTGAGCTGTCCTCCGCCTGAGCTCTGCACCTGAGCTGAGCTCTCAACCTGAGCTGAGCTCTCGCCCTGATTTGAGATCTCCACCTGAGCTGAGCTCTCCACCTCAGCAGAGCTCTCCACAGCCTTAGCTCTCCACCACCGGAGCTCAGCTCTCTACCACCCGAGCTGTCCACCTGAGCTGAGCTCTCCACCTGAGCTGAGCTCTCCACCACCTGAGCTGAGCTCTTGACCTGATCTGCGCTCTCGACTGAGCTGAGCTCTCCACCACCTGAGATCTCCACCTGAGCTGAGCTCTCTACCTGAGCTGAGCTCTCAACCTCATTTAATCTCTCCACCTGAGCTGATCTCTCCACCTGAGCTGAGCTCTCCACCACCTTAGCTCTCCAACAACTGAGCTCAGCTCTCCACCGCATGAGCTCAGTTCTCCACCGCCCTAGCTCTCCACCTGAGCTGAGCTCGCCACCACCTGTGCTCTCGAACTGAGCTGACCTCTCGACCTGAGCTGAGCTCTCCTCCGCCTGAGCTCTCCACCTGAGCTGACCTCTCAAACTGAGCAGAGCTCTCGCCCTGATTTGAGCTCTCCACCTGAGCTGATCTCTCCACCTGAGCTGAGCTCTCCACCTGAGCTGAGCTCTCCACCACCTTAGCTCTCCAACACCTGAGCTCAGCTCTCCACCGCCCGAGCTCTCCAGCTGAGCAGAGCTCTCCACCGCCGGAGCTCTCCACCGCCAGAGCTCTCCACTGCCTGAGCTCACCACCGCCTGAGCTCACCACCGCCACAGTTCTCCACCGCCTGAGCTCAACTCTCAGCCTGAGTTGAGGTCTCCGCCTGACCTCTCCACGTGAGCTGGGCTCTCAACCTGAGCTGAGCTCTCGACCTGATTTGAGCTCTCCACCTGAGCTGACCTCTCCACCTGAGCTGAGCTCTCCACCACCTTAGCTCTCCAACGCCTGAGCTCAGCTCTCCATCGCCCGAGCTCTCGACTGAGCTGACCTCTCCACCTGAGCAGAGCGCTCCACCGCCGGAGCTCTCCACCTGAGCTGAGCTCTCCACCACCTCTGCTCTCGACCTGAGCTGCACTCTCAACCTGAGCTGAGCTCTCCACCTGAGCTGAGTTCTCAACCTGAGCTGAGCTCTCGACCTCATTTAAGCTCTCCACCTGAGCTTATCTCTCCACCTGAGCTGAGCTCTCGACCACCTTAGCTCTCCACGGCCTGAGCCAAGGTCTCCACGGCGTGAGCTCAGGTCTCCACGGCCTGAGCTCAGCTCTCCACCGCCTGAGCTCTCCACCTGAGCTGCGCTCTCCACCTGAGCTGACCTCTCGACCTGACCTGAGCTCTCCACCACCTGAGCTGAGCTCTTGACCTGAGCTGCGCTCTTGAGCGCAGCTGAGCTCTCCACCGCCTTAGCTCTCTACCTGAGCTGACCTCTCGACCTGAGCTGAGCTCTCAACCTCATTTAAGCTCTCGACCTGAGCTGATCTCTCCACCTGAGCTGAGCTCTCCACCACCTTAGCTCTACAACAACTCAGCTCAGCTATCCACCGCATGAGCTCAGCTCTCCACCGCCCTAGCTCTCCCCCTGAGCTGAGCTCTCCACCACCTGTGCTCTCGATCTTAGCTGCGCTCTCGACCTGAGCTGAGCTGTCCTCCGCCTGAGCTCTGCACCTGAGCTGAGCTCTCAACCTGAGCTGAGCTCTCGCCCTGATTTGAGATCTCCACCTGAGCTGAGCTCTCCACCTCAGCAGAGCTCTCCACAGCCTTAGCTCTCCACCACCGGAGCTCAGCTCTCTACCACCCGAGCTGTCCACCTGAGCTGAGCTCTCCACCTGAGCTGAGCTCTCCACCACCTGAGCTGAGCTCTTGACCTGATCTGCGCTCTCGACTGAGCTGAGCTCTCCACCACCTGAGATCTCCACCTGAGCTGAGCTCTCTACCTGAGCTGAGCTCTCAACCTCATTTAATCTCTCCACCTGAGCTGATCTCTCCACCTGAGCTGAGCTCTCCACCACCTTAGCTCTCCAACAACTGAGCTCAGCTCTCCACCGCATGAGCTCAGTTCTCCACCGCCCTAGCTCTCCACCTGAGCTGAGGTCTCCACCACCTGTGCTCTGGATCTGAGCTGCACTCTCGACCTGAGCTGAGCTCTCCTCCGCCTGAGCTCTGCACCTGAGATGAGCTCTCAACCTGAGCAGAGCTCTCGCCCTGATTTGAGATCTCCACCTGAGCTGAGCTCTCCACCTGAGCTGGGCTCTCCACCACCTGAGCTGAGCTCTTGACCTGAGCTGCGCTCTCGAGCGCAGCTGAGCTCTCCACCGCCTTAGCTCTCTACCTGAGCTGACCTCTCGACTGAGCTGAGCTCTCCACCTGAGATGAGGTCTCCACCGCCTGAGCTCTCCACCTGAGCTGAGCTCTCCACCACCTTAGCTCTCCAACCCCTGAGCTCAGCTCTCCATCGCCCGACCTCTCGACTGAGCTGAGCTCTCCACCTGAGCAGAGCTCTCCACCACCTTAGCTCTCCAACCCCTGAGCTCAGCTCTCCATCGCCCGACCTCTCGACTGAGCTGAGCTCTCCACCTGAGCAGAGCTCTCCACCGCCAGAGCACTTGACCGGAGCTGAGCTCTCGACCTGAGTTGAGCTCTTGACCTGAGCTGAGCTCTCCACTGCCTGAGCTCTCCACCGCCTGAGCTCTCCACCTGAGCTGAGCTCGCCACCACCTGTACTCTCGAACTGAGCTGACCTCTCGACCTGAGCTGAGCTCTCCTCTGCCTGAGCTCTCCACCTGAGCTGACCTCTCAAACTGAGCAGAGCTCTCGCCCTGATTTGAGCTCTCCACCTGAGCTGATCTCTCCACCTGAGCTGAGCTCTCCACCTGAGCTGAGCTCTCCACCACCTTAGCTCTCCAACACCTGAGCTCAGCTCTCCATCGCCTGAGCTCTCGACTGAGCTGAGCTCTCCACCTGAGCAGAGCGCTCCACCGCCTGAGCTCTCCACCTGAGCTGAGCTCTCCACCACCTCTGCTCTCGACCAGAGCTGCACTCTCAGCATGAGCTGAGCTCTCCGCCTGAGCTGAGCTCTCAACCTGAGCTGAGCTCTCGACCTCATTTAAGCTCTCCACCTGAGCTTATCTCTCCACCTGAGCTGAGCTCTCGACCACCTTAGCTCTCCACGGCCTGAGCCAAGGTCTCCACGGCATGAGCTCGGGTCTCCACGGCCTGAGCTCAGCTCTCCACCGCCTGTGCTCTCCAACTGAGCTGCGCTCTCCACCTGAGCTTACCTCTCGACCTGACCTGAGCTCTCCACCACCTGAGCTGAGCTCTTGACCTGATCTGCGCTCTCGACTGAGCTGAGCTCTCCACTGCCTTAGCTCTCTACCTGAGCTGACCTCTCGACCTGAGCTGAGCTCTCCACCACCTGAGCTGATCTCTCCACCTCATCTGCGTTCTCGACCTGAGCTAAGCTCTCAACCTCATTTAAGCTCTCGACCTGAGCTGATCTCTCCACCTGAGCTGAGCTCTCCACCACCTTAGCTCTCCAACAACTGAGCTCAGATCTCCACCGCATGAGCTCAGCTTTCCAACACCCGAGCTCTCCACCTGGGCTGAGCTCTCGACCTGTGCTGAGCTCTCCACAACATGAGCTGAGCTCTTGACCTGAGATGCGCTCTCGAGCGCAGCTGATTTCTCCACCGCCTGAGCTCTCGAACTAAGCTGACCTCTCAACCTGAGCTGAGCTCTCCACCACCTGAGCTGAGCTCTTTACCTGAGCTGCACTCCTGAGTGCAGCTGAGCTCTCCAACACCTGAGCTCTTGACATGAGCTGAGCTCTCCACCGCCAGAGCTCTCGACTGGAGCTGAGCTCTCGACCTGAGTTGAGCTCTCAACCTGAGCTGAGCTCTCCACCGCCTGAGCTCTCCACCGCCTGAGCTCTCCTCTGCCTGAGCTCACCACCGCCTGAGCTCACCACTGCCACATGTCTCCACCGGCTGAGCTCAACTCTCAGCCTGAGCTGTCTCCGCCTGAGCTGAGCTAACCACCGCCCGAGCTTTCCACCTGAGTTGAGCTCTCCACCACCTGTGCTCTCGATCTGAGCTTCGCTCTCGACCTGAGCTGAGCTCTCCTCCGCCTGAGCTCTCCACCTGAGCTGTCCTCTCGACCTGAGCTGAGCTCTCCACCACCTGAGCTGAGCTCTTGATCTGAGCTGAGCTCTGCACCACCTGAGCTGACCTCTCGACCTGAGCTGACCTCTCCACCACCTGAGCTCAGCTCTTGACCTGAGATGCGCTCTCGAGCACAGCTGAGCTCTCCAACGCCTGAGCTCTCGACATGAGCTGGCCTCTCAACCTGAGCTGAGCTGTCAACCTCATTTAAACTCTCCACCTGAGCTTATCTCTCCACCTGAGCTGAGCTCTCCACCTGAGCTGAGCTCTCCACCACCTTAGCTCTCCACGGCCTGAGCTAAGGTCTCCACGGCGTGAGCTCAGGTCTCCACGGCCTGAGCTCAGCTCTCCACCGCCTGAGCTCTACACCTGAGCTGAGCTCTGCACCTCCTGAGCTCTCCACCTGAGCTGAACTCTCCACCTGAGCTGAGCTCTCCACCACCTTAGCTCTCCAACGCCTGACCTCAGCTCTCCATCGCCCGAGCTCTCTACTGAGCTGAGCTCTCCACCTGAGCAGAGCTCTCCACCGCCCGAGCTCTCCACCTGAGCTGAGCTCTCCACGGCCTGAGCTCTCCACCGCCCGAGGTCTCCACCTGAGCTGAGCTCTCGACCACCTTAGCTCTCCAACAACTGAGCTCAGCTCTCCACCGCCTGAGCTCTCCACCTGAGCGGAGCTCTCCACCACCTCTGCTCTCCAACAACTCAGCTCAGCTCTCCACCGCCTGAGCTCAACTCTCAGCCTGAGTTGAGGTCTCCGCCTGAGCTGAGATAACCACTGCCTGAGCTCTCCACGTGAGCTGGGCTCTCAACCTGAGCTGAGCTCTCGACCTGATTTGAGCTCTCCACCTGAGCTGACCTCTCCACCTGAGCTGAGATCTCCACCACCTTAGATCTCCAACCCCTGAGCTCAGCTCTCCATCGCCCGACCTCTCGACTGAGCTGAGCTCTCCACCTGAGCTGAGCTCTCCACCACCTCTGATCTCGACCTGAGCTGCACTCTCAGCCTGACCTGAGCTCTCCACCACATGAGCTGAGCTCTTGACCTGATCTGCGCTCTCAACTGAGCTGAGCTCTCCACCTGACCTGAGCTCTCGACCACCTTAGCTCTCCAACAACTGAGCTCAGCTCTCCACCGCATGAGCTCAGCTCTCCACCGCCTGAGCTCTCCACCTGAGCTGAGCTCTCCACCACCTCTGCTCTCGATCTGAGCTGCACTCTCAACCTGTGCTGAGCTCTCCACCTGAGCTGAGCTCTCGACCTCATTTAAGCTCTATACCTGAGCTTATCTCTCCACCTGAGCTGAGCTCGCGACCACCTTAGCTCTCCATGGCCTGAGCCAAGGTCTCCACGGTGTGAGCTCAGGTCTCCACGGCCTGAGCTCAGCTCTCCACCGCCTGAGCTCTCCACCTGAGCTGCGCTCTCCACCTGAGCTGAGCTCTCGCCCTGATTTGAGATCTCCACCCGAGCTGAGCTCTCCACCTGAGCTGAGCTCTCCACAGCCTTCTCTCTCCAACACCTGAGCTCAGCTCTCCACCACCCGAGCTCTCCACCTGAGCTGAGCTCTACACCTGAGCTGAGCTCTCCACCACCTCTGATCTCGACCTGAGCTGCACTCTCAGCCTGACCTGAGCTCTCCACCACATGAGCCTAGCTCTTGACCTGATCTGCGCTCTCAACTGAGCTGAGCTCTCCACCTGACCTGAGCTCTCGACCACCTTAGCTCTCCAACAACTGAGCTCAGCTCTCCACCGCATGAGCTCAGCTCTCCACCGCCTGAGCTCTCCACCTGAGCTGAGCTCTCCACCACCTCTGTTCTCGATCTGAGCTGCACTCTCAACCTGTGCTGAGCTCTCCACCTGAGCTGAGCTCTCGACCTCATTTAAGCTCTATACCTGAGCTTATCTCTCCACCACCTGTGCTCTCGATCTGACCTGCGCTCTCGACCTGAGCTGAGCTCTCCTCCACCTGAGCTCTCCACCTGAGCTGACCTCTCAAACTGAGCAGAGCTCTCCAACACCTGAGCTTAGCTCTTGATCTGAGCTGCGCTCTCGACCTCATTTAAGCTCTCCACCTGAGCTGTTCTCTCCACCGTCCGAGCTCTCGACCTGAGCTGAGCTCTCCACGGACTGAGCTCACCATCGCCTTAGCTCTCAACCTGAGCTGACCTCTCGCCCTGATTTGTGCTCTCCACCTGAGCTGATCTCTCCACCTGAGCTGAGCTCTCCACCACCTTAGCTCTCCAACAACTGAGCTCAGCTCTCCACCGCATGAGCTCAGTTCTCCACCGCCCTAGCTCTCCACCACCTGTGCTCTCGATCTGAGCTGCACTCTCGACCTGAGCTGAGCTCTCCTCCGCCTGAGCTCTGCACCTGAGCTGAGCTCTCAACCTGAGCTGAGTTCTCGCCCTGATTTGAGATCTCCACCTGAGCTGACCTCTCCACCTGAGCTGAGCTCTCCACCACCTTAGATCTCCAACCCCTGAGCTCAGCTCTCCACCGCCTGAGCTCTCCACCTGAGCTGAGCTCTCCACCACCTCTGTTCTCGATCTGAGCTGCACTCTCAACCTGTGCTGAGCTCTCCACCTGAGCTGAACTCTCGTCCTCATTTAAGCTCTATACCTGAGCTTATCTCTCCACAACCTGTGCTCTCGATCTCACCTGCGCTCTCGACCTGAGCTGAGCTCTCAAACTGAGCAGAGCTCTCGCCCTGATTTGAGCTCTCCACCTGAGCTGAGCTCTCCACCACCTTAGCTCTCCACCTGAGCTGACCTCTCGACTGAGCTGAGCTCTCCACCTGAGATGAGGTCTCCACCGCCTGAGCTCTCCACCTCAGCTGAGCTCTCCACCACCTATGCTCTCGATCTGACCTGCGCTCTCGACCTGAGCTGAGCTCTCCTCCGCCTGAGCTCTCCAACTGAGCTGACCTCTCAAACTGAGCGGAGCTCTCGCCCTGATTTGAGCTCTCCACCTGAGCTGAGCTCTCCACCTGAACTGAGCTCTCCACCTGAGCTGAGCTCTCCACCACCTTAGCTCTCCACGGCCTGAGCTCAACTCTCCACGGCGTGAGCTCAGGTCTCCACGGCCTGAGCTCAGCTCTCCACCGCCTGAGCTCTCCACCTGAGCTGCGCTCTCCACCTGAGCTGACCTCTCGACCTGACCGGAGCTCTCCACTACCTGAGCTGAGCTCTTGACCTGATCTGCGCTCTCGACTGAGCTGAGCTCTCCACCTGAGCTGAGCTCTCCACCACCTTAGCTCTCCAACAACTGAGCTCAGCTCTCCACCGCATGAGCTCAGTTCTCCACCGCCCTAGCTCTCCACCTGAGCTGAGGTCTCCACCACCTGTGCTCTCGATCTGAGCTGCACTCTCGACCTGAGCTGAGCTCTCCTCCGCCTGAGCTCTGCACCTGAGCTGAGCTCTCAACCTGAGCTGAGCTCTCGCCCTGATTTGAGATCTCCACCTGAGCTGAGCTCTCCACCTGAGCTGAGCTCTCCACCACCTTAGCTCTCCAACACCTGAGCTCAGCTCTCCAACACCCGAACTCTCCACCTGAGCTGACCTCTCGACTGAGCTGAGCTCTCCACCTGAGATGAGGTCTCCACCGCCTGAGCTCTCCACCTGAGCTGAGCTCTCCACCACCTATGCTCTCGATCTGACCTGCGCTCTCGACCTCAGCTGAGCTCTCCTCCGCCTGAGCTCTCCAACTGAGCTGACCTCTCAAACTGAGCGGAGCTCTCGCCCTGATTTGAGCTCTCCACCTGAGCTGAGCTCTCCACCTGAACTGAGCTCTCCACCTGAGCTGAGCTCTCCACCACCTTAGCTCTCCAACACCTGAGCTCAGCTCTCCACCGCCCGAGCTCTCCACCTGAGCAGAGTCTCCACCGCCCGAGCTCTCGACGTGAGCTGAGCTCTCCACCGCCGGAGCTCTCCACCATCAGAGCTCTCCACCGCCAGAGCGCTCCACCTGAGCTGAGCTCTCCACGGCCTGAGCTCTCCACCGCCCGAGGTCTCCACCTGAGCTGAGCTCTCGACCACCTTAGCTCTCCAACAACTGAGCTCAGCTCTCCACCGCCTGAGCTCTCCACCTGAGCGGAGCTCTCCACCACCTCTGCTCTCCAACAACTCAGCTCAGCTCTCCACCGCCTGAGCTCAACTCTCAGCCTGAGTTGAGGTCTCCGCCTGAGCTGAGATAACCACTGCCTGAGCTCTCCACGTGAGCTGGGCTCTCAACCTGAGCTGAGCTCTCGACCTGATTTGAGCTCTCCACCTGAGCTGACCTCTCCACCTGAGCTGAGATCTCCACCACCTTAGATCTCCAACCCCTGAGCTCAGCTCTCCATCGCCCGACCTCTCGACTGAGCTGAGCTCTCCACCTGAGCTGAGCTCTCCACCACCTCTGATCTCGACCTGAGCTGCACTCTCAGCCTGACCTGAGCTCTCCACCACATGAGCTGAGCTCTTGACCTGATCTGCGCTCTCAACTGAGCTGAGCTCTCCACCTGACCTGAGCTCTCGACCACCTTAGCTCTCCAACAACTGAGCTCAGCTCTCCACCGCATGAGCTCAGCTCTCCACCGCCTGAGCTCTCCACCTGAGCTGAGCTCTCCACCACCTCTGCTCTCGATCTGAGCTGCACTCTCAACCTGTGCTGAGCTCTCCACCTGAGCTGAGCTCTCGACCTCATTTAAGCTCTATACCTGAGCTTATCTCTCCACCTGAGCTGAGCTCGCGACCACCTTAGCTCTCCATGGCCTGAGCCAAGGTCTCCACGGTGTGAGCTCAGGTCTCCACGGCCTGAGCTCAGCTCTCCACCGCCTGAGCTCTCCACCTGAGCTGCGCTCTCCACCTGAGCTGAGCTCTCGCCCTGATTTGAGATCTCCACCCGAGCTGAGCTCTCCACCTGAGCTGAGCTCTCCACAGCCTTCTCTCTCCAACACCTGAGCTCAGCTCTCCACCACCCGAGCTCTCCACCTGAGCTGAGCTCTACACCTGAGCTGAGCTCTCCACCACCTCTGATCTCGACCTGAGCTGCACTCTCAGCCTGACCTGAGCTCTCCACCACATGAGCCTAGCTCTTGACCTGATCTGCGCTCTCAACTGAGCTGAGCTCTCCACCTGACCTGAGCTCTCGACCACCTTAGCTCTCCAACAACTGAGCTCAGCTCTCCACCGCATGAGCTCAGCTCTCCACCGCCTGAGCTCTCCACCTGAGCTGAGCTCTCCACCACCTCTGTTCTCGATCTGAGCTGCACTCTCAACCTGTGCTGAGCTCTCCACCTGAGCTGAGCTCTCGACCTCATTTAAGCTCTATACCTGAGCTTATCTCTCCACCACCTGTGCTCTCGATCTGACCTGCGCTCTCGACCTGAGCTGAGCTCTCCTCCACCTGAGCTCTCCACCTGAGCTGACCTCTCAAACTGAGCAGAGCTCTCCAACACCTGAGCTTAGCTCTTGATCTGAGCTGCGCTCTCGACCTCATTTAAGCTCTCCACCTGAGCTGTTCTCTCCACCGTCCGAGCTCTCGACCTGAGCTGAGCTCTCCACGGACTGAGCTCACCATCGCCTTAGCTCTCAACCTGAGCTGACCTCTCGCCCTGATTTGTGCTCTCCACCTGAGCTGATCTCTCCACCTGAGCTGAGCTCTCCACCACCTTAGCTCTCCAACAACTGAGCTCAGCTCTCCACCGCATGAGCTCAGTTCTCCACCGCCCTAGCTCTCCACCACCTGTGCTCTCGATCTGAGCTGCACTCTCGACCTGAGCTGAGCTCTCCTCCGCCTGAGCTCTGCACCTGAGCTGAGCTCTCAACCTGAGCTGAGTTCTCGCCCTGATTTGAGATCTCCACCTGAGCTGACCTCTCCACCTGAGCTGAGCTCTCCACCACCTTAGATCTCCAACCCCTGAGCTCAGCTCTCCACCGCCTGAGCTCTCCACCTGAGCTGAGCTCTCCACCACCTCTGTTCTCGATCTGAGCTGCACTCTCAACCTGTGCTGAGCTCTCCACCTGAGCTGAACTCTCGTCCTCATTTAAGCTCTATACCTGAGCTTATCTCTCCACAACCTGTGCTCTCGATCTCACCTGCGCTCTCGACCTGAGCTGAGCTCTCAAACTGAGCAGAGCTCTCGCCCTGATTTGAGCTCTCCACCTGAGCTGAGCTCTCCACCACCTTAGCTCTCCACCTGAGCTGACCTCTCGACTGAGCTGAGCTCTCCACCTGAGATGAGGTCTCCACCGCCTGAGCTCTCCACCTCAGCTGAGCTCTCCACCACCTATGCTCTCGATCTGACCTGCGCTCTCGACCTGAGCTGAGCTCTCCTCCGCCTGAGCTCTCCAACTGAGCTGACCTCTCAAACTGAGCGGAGCTCTCGCCCTGATTTGAGCTCTCCACCTGAGCTGAGCTCTCCACCTGAACTGAGCTCTCCACCTGAGCTGAGCTCTCCACCACCTTAGCTCTCCACGGCCTGAGCTCAACTCTCCACGGCGTGAGCTCAGGTCTCCACGGCCTGAGCTCAGCTCTCCACCGCCTGAGCTCTCCACCTGAGCTGCGCTCTCCACCTGAGCTGACCTCTCGACCTGACCGGAGCTCTCCACTACCTGAGCTGAGCTCTTGACCTGATCTGCGCTCTCGACTGAGCTGAGCTCTCCACCTGAGCTGAGCTCTCCACCACCTTAGCTCTCCAACAACTGAGCTCAGCTCTCCACCGCATGAGCTCAGTTCTCCACCGCCCTAGCTCTCCACCTGAGCTGAGGTCTCCACCACCTGTGCTCTCGATCTGAGCTGCACTCTCGACCTGAGCTGAGCTCTCCTCCGCCTGAGCTCTGCACCTGAGCTGAGCTCTCAACCTGAGCTGAGCTCTCGCCCTGATTTGAGATCTCCACCTGAGCTGAGCTCTCCACCTGAGCTGAGCTCTCCACCACCTTAGCTCTCCAACACCTGAGCTCAGCTCTCCAACACCCGAACTCTCCACCTGAGCTGACCTCTCGACTGAGCTGAGCTCTCCACCTGAGATGAGGTCTCCACCGCCTGAGCTCTCCACCTGAGCTGAGCTCTCCACCACCTATGCTCTCGATCTGACCTGCGCTCTCGACCTGAGCTGAGCTCTCCTCCGCCTGAGCTCTCCAACTGAGCTGACCTCTCAAACTGAGCGGAGCTCTCGCCCTGATTTGAGCTCTCCACCTGAGCTGAGCTCTCCACCTGAACTGAGCTCTCCACCTGAGCTGAGCTCTCCACCACCTTAGCTCTCCAACACCTGAGCTCAGCTCTCCACCGCCCGAGCTCTCCACCTGAGCAGAGTCTCCACCGCCCGAGCTCTCGACGTGAGCTGAGCTCTCCACCGCCGGAGCTCTCCACCATCAGAGCTCTCCACCGCCAGAGCTCTCCACCCCCAGAGCTCTCCACCTCAGCTGAGCTCTCCACCACCTTAGCTCTCCACGGCCTGAGCCAAGGTCTCCACGGCCTGAGCTCAGGTCTCCACGGCCTGCGATCAGCTCTCCACCGCCTGAGTTCTCGAACTGAGCTGAGCTCTCAACCTGAGCTGACCTCTCGACCTGAGCTGAGCTCTCCACCACCTGAGCTCAGCTCTCCACCTGATCTGCGTTCTCGACCTGAGCTGAGCTCTCAACCTCATTTAAGCTCTCCACCTGAGCTGATCACTCCACCTGAGCTGAGCTCTCCACTTGAGCTCAGATCACCACCACATTAGCTCTCCAACAACTGAGCTCAGCTCTCCACCGCATGAGCTCAGCTTTCCAACACCCGAGCTCTCGAACTGAGCTGAGCTCTCGACCTGAGCTGAGCTCTCCACCACCTGAGCTGAGCTCTTGACCTGAGCTGCACTCCTGAGCGCAGCTGAGCTCTCCAACACCTGAGCTCTCGACATGAGCTGAGCTCTCCACCGCCAGAGCACACGACCGGAGCTGAGCTCTCGACCTGAGTTGAGCTCTTGACCTGAGCTGAGCTCTCCACTGCCTGAGCTCACCACCGCCTGAGCTCACCACCGCCACTGGTCTCCACCACCTGAGCTCAACTCTCAGCCTGAGCTGAGGTCTCCACCTGAGCTGAGCTAACCACCGCCCGAGCTTTCCACCTGAGCTGAGCTCTCGACCACCTTAGCTCTCCACGGCCTGAGCCAAGGTCTCCACGGCGTGAGCTCAGGTCTCCACGGCCTGAGCTCAGCTCTCCACCGCCTGAGCTCTCCACCTGAGCTGAGCTCTCAACCTGAGCTGAGCTCTCGCCCTGATTTGAGATCTCCACCTGAGCTGAGCTCTCCACCTGAGCTGAGGTCTCCACCACCTTAGCTCTCCACCACCTGAGCTCAGCTCTCCACCACCCGAGCTCTCCACCTGAGCTGACCTCGACCTGACCTGAGCTCTCCACCACCTGAGCTGAGCTCTTGACCTGATCTGCGCTCTCAACTGAGCTGAGCTCTCCACCTGATCTGCGTTCTCGACCTGAGCTGAGCTCTCAACCTCATTTAAGCTCTCCACCTGAGCTAATCTCTCCACCTGAGCTGAGATCTCCACCACCTTAGCTCTCCAACAACTGAGCTCAGATCTCCACCGCATGAGCTCAGCTTTCCAACACCCGCGCTCTCCACCTGAGCTGAGCTCTCGACCTGAGCTGAGCTCTCCACAACATGAGCTGAGCTCTTGACCTGAGATGCGCTCTCGAGCGCAGCTGATTTCTCCACCGCCTGAGCTCTCGAACTGAGCTGACCTCTCAACCTGAGCTGAGCTCTCCACCACCTGAGCTGAGCTCTTGACCTGAGCTGCACTCCTGAGCGCAGCTGAGCTGTCCAACACCTGAGCTCTCGACATGAGCTGAGCTCTCCACCGCCAGAGCTCTCGACCGTAGCCGAGCTCTCGACCTGAGTTGAGCTCTCGACCTGAGCTGAGCTCTCCACCGCCTGAGCTCTCCACTGCCTGAGCTCACCACCGCCTGAGCTCAACACCGCCACAGGTCTCCACCGCCTGAGCTCAACTCTCAGCCTGAGCTGAGGTCTCCGCCTGAGCTGAGCTAACCACCGCCCGAGCTTTCCACCTGAGCTGAGCTCTCCACCACCTTAGCTCTCCACGGCCTGAGCTCAGCTCTCCACGGCGTGAGCTCAGGTCTCCACGGCCTGAGCTCAGCAGTCCACCGCCTGAGCTCTCCACCTGAGCTGCGCTCTCCACCTGAGCTGACCTCTCGACCTGACCGGAGCTCTCCACTACCTGAGCTGAGCTCTTGACCTGATCTGCGCTCTCGACTGAGCTGAGCTCTCCACCTGAGCTGAGCTCTCCACCACCTTACCTCTCCAACAACTGAGCTCAGCTCTCCACCGCATGAGATCAGCTCTCCACCGCCCAAGCTCTCCACCTGAGCTGAGCTCTTGACCTCATTTAAGCTCTCCACCTCAGCTTATCTCTCCACCTGAGCTGAACTCTCCACCACCTTATCTCTCCAACAACTCAGCTCAGCTCTCCACCGCATGAGCTCAGCTCTCCACCGCCCTAGCTCTTCACCTGAGCTGAGCTCTCCACCACCTGTGCTCTCGATCTTAGCTGCGCTCTCGACCTGAGCTGAGCTCTCCTCCGCCTGAGCTCTGCACCTGAGCTGAGCTCTCAACCTGAGCTGACCTCTCGCCCTGATTTGAGATCTCCACCTGAGCTGAGCTCTCCACCTGAGCTGAGCTCTCCACCACCTTAGCTCTCCAACACCTGAGCTCAGCTCTCCAGCACCCGAGCTCTCCACCTGAGCTGACCTCTCGACCTGAGCTGAGCTCTCCACCACCTTAGCCCTATAGCGCCTGAGCTCAGCTCTCCATTGCCCGACCTCTCGACTGAGCTGAGCTCTACACCTGACATTAGCTCTCCACGGCCTGAGCTCTCCACCTGAGCTAAGCTCTACACCTGAGCTGAGCTCTCCACCACCTTAGCTCTCCAACACCTGAGCTCAGCTCTCCACCGCCTGAGCTCTCCACCTGAGCTGCGCTCTCCACCTGAGCTGACCTCTCGACCTGACCTGAGCTCTCCACCACCTGAGCTGAGCTGTTGACCTGATCTGCGCCCTTGACTGAGCTGAGCTCTCCACCTGAGCTGAGCTCTCCACCACCTTAGCTCTCCAACAACTGGGCTCAGCTCTCCACCGCATGTGTTCAGCTCTCCACCGCCCAAGCTCTCCACCTGAGCTGAGCTCTCTACCACCTGTACTCTCGATCTGAGCTGCGCTCTAGACATGAGCTGAGCTCTCCTCCGCCTGAGCTCTCCACCTGAGCTGTCCTCTCGACCTGAGCTAAGCTCTCCACCACCTGAGCTGAGCTCTTGACCTGAGCTGAGCTCTCCACCGCCTGAGCTCAGTTCTTGACCTGACATGCGCTCTCGAGCACAGCTGAGCTCTCCACCGCCTGAGCTCTCTACCTGAGCTGACCTCTCGACCTGAGCTGAGCTCTCCACCACCTGAGCTGAGCTCTTGACCTGAGATGCGCTCTCGAGCACAGCTGAGCTCTCCAACGCCTGAGCTCTCGACATGAGCTGACCTCTCAACCTGAGCTGAGCTGTCAACCTCATTTAAACTCTCCACCTGAGCTGATCTCTCAACCTGAGCTGAGCTCTCCACCACCTTAGCTCTCCAACACCTGAGCTCAGCTCTCCACCACCCGAGCTCTCCAGCTGAGCAGAGCTCTCCACCGCCGGAGCTCTCCACCGCCAGAACTCTCCACTGCCTGAGCTCACCACCGCCTGAGCTCACCACCGCCACAGGTCTCCACCGCCTGAGCTCAACTCTCAGCCTGAGTTGAGATCTCCGCCTGAGCTGAGCTAACCACCGTCTGAGCTCTCGACCTGAGCTGACCTCTCGACCTGAGCTGAGCTGTCCACCACCTGAGCTGAGCTCTTGACCTGAGCTGCGCTCTCGACCTCATTTAAGCTCTCCACCTGAGCTGATCTCTCCACCGTCCGAGCTCTCGATCTGAGCTGAGCTCTCGCCCTGATTTGAGCTCTCCACCTGAGCTGATCTCTCCATTTGAGATGACCTCTCCACCTGAGCTGAGCTCTCCACCGTCCGAGCTCTCGACCTGAGCTGAGCTCTCCACGGCCTGAGCTCTCCACCGCCTTAGCTCTCTACCTGAGCTGACCTCTCGACCTGAGCTGAGCTCTCCACCACCTTAGCTCTCTAACGCCTGAGCTCAGCTCTCCATTGCCCGACCTCTCGACTGAGCTGACCTCTCGACCTGAGCTGAGCTCTCCTCCGCCTGAGCTCACCATCGCCTTAGCTCTCAACCTGAGCTGACCTCTCGCCCTGATTTGAGCTCTCCACCTGAGCTGATCTCTCCATTTGAGATGACCTCTCCACCTGAGCTGAGCTCTCCACCGTCCGAGCTCTCGACCTGAGCTGAGCTCTCCACGGCCTGAGCTCTCCACCGCCTTAGCTCTCTACCTGAGCTGACCTCTCGACCTGAGCTGAGCTCTCCACCACCTTAGCTCTCTAACGCCTGAGCTCAGCTCTCCATTGCCCGACCTCTCGACTGAGCTGACCTCTCGACCTGAGCTGAGCTCTCCTCCGCCTGAGCTCTCCACCTGAGCCGACCTCTCAAACTGAGCAGAGCTCTCGCCCTGATTTGAGCTCTCCACCGGAGCTGATCTCTCCACCTGAGCTGAGCTCTCCACCTGAGCTGAGCTCTCCACCACCTTAGCTCTCCAACACCTGAGCTCAGCTCTCCACCGCCCGAGCTCTCCAGCTGAGCAGAGCTCTCCACCGCCAGAACTCTCCACTGCCTGAGCTCACCACCGCCTGAGCTCACCACCGCCACAGGTCTCCACCACCTGAGCTCAACTCTCAGCCTGAGTTTAGATCTCCGCCTGAGCTGAGCTAACCACCGCCTGAGCTCTCCACCTGAGCTGGGCTCTCAACCTGAGCTGACCTCTCCACCTGAGCTGAGCTCTCCACCTGAGCTGACCTCTCCACCTGAGCTGAGCTCTCCACCACCTTAGCTCTCCAACACCTGAGCTCAGCTCTCCATCGCCCGAGATATCGTCTGAGCTGAGCTCTCCACCTGAGCAGAGCGCTCCACCGCCTGAGCTCTCCACCTGAGCTGAGCTCTCCACCACCTCTGCTCTCGACCTGAGCTGCACTCTCAACCTGAGCTGAGCTCTCCACCTGAGCTGAGCTCTCAACCTGAGCTGAGCTCTCGACCTCATTTCAGCTCTCCACCTGAGCTTATCTCTCCACCTGAGCTGAGCTCTCCAACACCTTAGCTCTCCACAGCCTGAGCCAAGGTCTCCACGGCGTGAGCTCAGATCTCCACGGCCTGAGCTCAGCTCTCCACCGCTTGAGCTCTCCACCTGAGCTGCGCTCTCTACCTGAGCTGACCTCTCAACCTGAGCTGAGCTCTCCACCACCTGAGCTGAGCTCTCCACCTGATCTGCGTTCTCGACCTGAGCTGAGCTCTCAACCTCATTTAAGCTCTCGACCTGAGCTGATCTCTCCACCTGAGCTGAGCTCTCCACCACCTTAGCTCTCCAACAACTGAGCTCAGATCTCCACCGCATGAGCTCAGCTTTCCAACACCCGCGCTCTCCACCTGAGCTGAGCTCTCGACCTGAGCTGAGCTCTCCACAGCATGAGCTGAGCTCTTGACCTGAGATGCGCTCTCGAGCGCAGCTGATTTCTCCACCGCCTGAGCTCTCGAACTGAGCTGACCTCTAAACCTGAGCTGAGCTCTCCACCACCTGAGCTGAGCTCTTGACCTGAGCTGCACTCCTGAGCGCAGCTGAGCTGTCCAACACCTGAGCTCTCGACATGAGCTGAGCTCTTCACCGCCAGAGCTCTCGACCGGAGCTGAGCTCTCGACCTGAGTTGAGCTCTCGACCTGAGCTGAGCTCTCCACTGCCTGAGCTCTCCACCGCCTGAGCTCTCCACTGCCTGAGCTCACCAGCGCCTGAGGTCACCACCGCCACAGGTCTCCACCGCCTGAGCTCAACTCTCAGCCTGAGCTGAGGTCTCCGCCTGAGCTGAGCTAACCACCGCCCGAGCTTTCCACCTGAGCTGAGCTCTCCACCACGTTAGCTCTCCACGGCCTGAGCTAAGGTCTCCACGGCCTGAGCTCAGCTCTCCACCGCCTGAGCTCTCCACCTGAGCTGCGCTCTCCACCTGAGCTGACCTCTCGACCTGAGCTGAGCTCTCCACCACCTGAGCTGAGCTCTTGACCTGAGCTGCGCTCTTGAGCGCAGCTGAGCTCTCCACCGCCTGAGCTCTCGAACTGAGCTGACCTCTCAACCTGAGCTGAGCTCTCCACCGCCTGAGCTGAGCTCTTGACCTGAGCTGCACTCCTGAGCGCAGCTGAGCTGTCCAACACCTGAGCTCTCGACATGAGCTGAGCTCTCCACCGCCAGAGCTCTCGACCGGAGCTCAGCTCTCGACCTGAGTTGAGCTCTCGACCTGAGCTGAGCTCTCCACTGCCTGAGCTCTCCACTGCCTGAGCTCTCCACTGCCTAAGCTCACCAGCGCCTGAGCTCACAACCGCCACAGGTCTCCACCGCCTAAGTTCAACTCTCAGCCTGAGCTGAGGTCTCCGCCTGAGCTGAGCTAACCACCGCCCGAGCTTTCCACCTGAGCTGAGCTCTCAACCTGAGCTGAGCTCTCGACCTCATTTAAGCTCTCCACCTGAGCTTATCTCTCCACCTGAGCTGAGCTCTCCAACACCTTAGCTCTCCACAGCCTGAGCCAAGGTCTCCACGGCGTGAGCTCAGGTCTCCACGGCCTGAGCTCAGCTCTCCACCGCCTGAGCTCTCCACCTGAGCTGCGCTCTCTACCTGAGCTGACCTCTCAACCTGAGCTGAGCTCTCCACCACCTGAGCTGAGCTCTCCACCTGATCTGCGTTCTCGACCTGAGCTGAGCTCTCAACCTCATTTAAGCTCTCGACCTGAGCTGACCTCTCCACCTGAGCTGAGCTCTCCACCACCTTAGCTCTCCAACAACTGAGCTCAGATCTCCACCGCATGAGCTCAGCTTTCCAACACCCGCGCTCTCCACCTGAGCTGAGCTCTCGACCTGAGCTGAGCTCTCCACAGCATGAGCTGAGCTCTTGACCTGAGATGCGCTCTCGAGCGCAGCTGATTTCTCCACCGCCTGAGCTCTCGAACTAAGCTGACCTCTCAACCTGAGCTGAGCTCTCCACCACCTGAGCTGAGCTCTTGACCTGAGCTGCACTCCTGAGCGCAGCTGAGCTGTCCAACACCTGAGCTCTCGACATGAGCTGAGCTCTTCACCGCCAGAGCTCTCGACCGGAGCTGAGCTCTCGACCTGAGTTGAGCTCTCGACCTGAGCTGAGCTCTCCACCGCCTGAGCTCTCCACCGCCTGAGCTCTCCACTGCCTGAGCTCACCAGCGCCTGAGCTCACCACCGCCACAGGTCTCCACCGCCTGAGCTCAACTCTCAGCCTGAGCTGAGGTCTCCGCCTGAGCTGAGCTAACCACCGCCCGAGCTTTCCACCTGAGCTGAGCTCTCCACCACGTTAGCTCTCCACGGCCTGAGCTAAGGTCTCCACGGCGTGAGCTCAGGTCTCCACGGCCTGAGCTCAGCTCTCCACCGCCTGAGCTCTCCACCTGAGCTGGGCTTTCAACCTGAGCTGAGCTCTCGACCTGATTTGAGCTCTCCACCTGAGATGACCTCTCCACCTGAGCTGAGCTCTCCACCACCTTAGCTCTCCAACGCCTGAGCTCAGCTCTCCATCGCCCGAGCTCTCGACTGAGCTGAGCTCTCCACCTGAGCAGAGCGCTCCACCGCCTGAGCTCTCCACCTGAGCTGAGCTCTCCACCTGAGCTGAGCTCTCCACCACCTCTGATCTCGACCTGAGCTGCACTCTCAGCCTGACCTGAGTTCTCCACCAGCTGAGCTGAGCTCTTGACCTGATCTGCGCTCTCGACTGAGCTGAGCTCTCCACCTGACCTGAGCTCTCGTCCACCTTAGCTCTCCAACAACTGAGCTCAGCTCTCCACCGCATGAGCTCAGCTCTCTACCGCCTGAGCTGTCCACCTGAGCAGAGCTCTCCACCACCTCTGCTCTTGATCTGAGCTGCACTCTCAACCTGAGCTGAGCTCTCCACCTGAGCTGAGCTCTCAACCTGAGCTGAGCTCTCGACCTCATTTAAGCTCTATACCTGAGCTTATCTCTCCTCCTGAGCTGAGCTCGTGACCACCTTAGCTCTCCATGGCCTGAGCCAAGGTCTCCACGGCGTGAGCTCAGGTCTCCACGGCCTGAGCTCAGCTCTCCACCGCCTGAGCTCTCCACCTGAGCTGCGCTTTCCACCTGAGCTGAGCTCTCGCCCTGATTTGAGATCTCCACTCCAGTTGGCTCTCCACCTGAGCTGAGCTCTCCACCACCTTAGCTCTCCAACACCTGAGCTCAGCTCTCCACCACCCGAGCTCTCTACCTGAGCTGACCTCTCGACCTGAGCTGAGCTCTCCACCACCTGAGATCTCCACCTGAGCTGAGCTCTCTACCTGAGCTGAGCTCTCAACCTCATTTAAGCTCTCCACCTGAGCTGATCTCTCCACCTTAGCTGAGCTCTCAACCACCTTAGCTCTCCAACAACTGAGCTCAGCTCTCCACCGCATGAGCTCAGCTCTCCACCGCCCAAGCTCTCCACCTGAGCTGAGCTCTCAACCTGAGCTGAGCTCTCCACCCCCTGAGCTCTCCATAACCCAGGCTCTCCACCTGAGCTGAGCTCTCCACCTGAGCTGAGCTCTCCACCACCTTAGCTCTCCACCGCAGGAGCTCAGGTCTCCACCGCCTGAGCTCAGCTCTCCACCACCTGAGCTCAGATCTCCACCGCCTGAGTTCTCGACCTGAGCTGAGCTTCCAACCTGAGCTGAGCTCTCGACCTCCTGAGCTCTCCAGTGCCGGAGCTGAGCTCTCCCACGCCTGAGCTGAGCTCTCCACCGCCTGAGCTGACCTGTCCACCATCTTAGCTGAGCTCTCGACCTGAGCTCAGCTCTCCACCGCCTGAGTTCTCGAACTGAGCTGAGCTCTCCACCTGAGCTGACCACTCGCCCTGAGCTGAGCTCTCCACCACCTGAGATGAGCTCTTGACCTGATCTGCGCTCTTGACCTGAGCTGAGCTCTCCACCGCCTGAGCTCTCCACCTGAGCTGAGCTCTCGACCTGAGCTGAGCTCTCAACCTCATTTAAGCTCTCCACCTGAGCTGAGCTCTCTACCACCTTAGCTCTCCACCGCATGAGCTCACCTCTCCAACACCTGAGCTCAGCTCTCCACCACCTGAGCTCTCCACCTGAGCAGAGCTCTCCACCGCCCGAGCTCTCGACCTGAGTTGAGCTCTCCACCGCCGGAGGTCTCCACCGCCAGACCTCTCCACCTGAGCTGAGCTCTCCACCACCTTAGCTCTCCACGGCCTGAGCTCTCCACCTGAGCTGAGCTCTCCACCTGAGCTGATCTCTCCACCTGATTTGAGCTCTCCACCTGAGTTGAGCTCTCCACCTGAGCTGAGCTCTCCACCTGATTTGAGCTCTCCACCTGATTTGAGCTCTCCACCTGAGTTGAGCTCTCCACCTGAGCTGAGCTCTCCACCTGATTTGAGCTCTCCACCTGAGCTGAGCTCTCCACCGCCTTAGCTCTCGAACACCTGAGCTGAGCTCTCGACTGCCTGAGCTCAGCTCTCCACCGCCTGAGCTCTCCACCTGAGATGAGCTCTCCACCACCTGTGCTCTTGACCTGACCTGTGCTCTCGACCTGAGCTGAGCTCTCCACCGCCTGAGCTCTCCACCTGAGTTGAGCTCTCCACCTGAGCTGAGCTCTCCACCTGATTTGAGCTCTCCACCTGAGTTGAGCTCTCCACGTGATCTGAGCTCTCCACTGCCTTAGCTCTCCAACACCTGAGCTGACCTCTCGACTGCCTGAGCTCAGCTCTCCACCGCCGGAGCTCAGCTCACCACCACCTGAGGTCAGCTCTCTAGCGCCTGAGCTCTCGACTTGAACTGACCTCTCAAACTGAGCTGAGCTCTTGACCTAAGATGCGCTCTCGACCTGAGCTGAGCTCTCCACCTGAGCTGAGCTCTCCACCGCCTGAGCACTCCACCTGAGCTGAGCTCTCAACCTGAGCTGAGCTCTCCACTGCCTTAGCTCTCCAACACCTGAGCTGACCTCTCGACTGCCTGAGCTCAGCTCTCCACTGCCGGAGCTCAGCTCACCACCACCTGAGGTCAACTCTCCAGCGCCTGAGCTCTCGACTTGAACTGACCTCTCAAACTGAGCTGAGCTCTTGACCTAAGATGCGCTCTCGACCTGAGCTGAGCTCTCCACCTGAGCTGAGCTCTCAACCTGAGCTGAGCTCTCCACCCCCTGAGCTCTCCATCGCCTGGGCTCTCCACCTGAGCTGAGCTCTCCACCTGAGCTGAGCTCTCCACCACCTTAGCTCTCCACCGCAGGAGCTCAGGTCTCCACCGCCTGAGCTCAGCTCTCCACCACCTGAGCTCAGATCTCCACCGCCTGAGTTCTCGACCTGAGCTGAGCTTCCAACCTGAGCTGAGCTCTCGACCTCCTGAGCTCTCCAGCGCCGGAGCTGAGCTCTCCCACGCCTGAGCTGAGCTCTCCACCGCCTGAGCTGACCTGTCCACCATCTTAGCTGAGCTCTTGACCTGAGCTCAGCTCTCCACCGCCTGAGATCTCGAACTGAGCTGAGCTCTCCACCTGAGCTGACCTCTCGACCTGAGCTGAGCTCTCGACCTGAGCTGAGCTCTCAACCTCATTTAAGCTCTCCACCTGAGCTGAGCTCTCCACCACCTTAGCTCTCCACCGCATGAGCTCACCTCTCCAACACCTGAGCTCAGCTCTCCACCGCCCGAGCTCTCCACCTGAGCAGAGCTCTCCACCGCCCGAGCTCTCGACCTGAGTTGAGCTCTCCACCGCCGGAGCTCTCCAGCGCCGGAGCTGAACTCTCCCACGCCTGAGCTGAGCTCTCCACCGCCTGAGCTGACCTGTCCACCATCTTAGCTGAGCTCTCGACCTGAGCTCAGCTCTCCACCACCTGAGTTCTCGAACTGAGCTGAGCTCTCCACCTGAGCTGATCTCTCCACCTGATTTGAGCTCTCCACCTGAGTTGAGCTCTCCACCTGAGCTGAGCTCTCCACCTGATTTGAGCTCTCCACCTGAGCTGAGCTCTCCACCGCCTTAGCTCTCCAACACCTGAGCTGAGCTCTCGACTGCCTGAACTCAGCTCTCCACCGCCTGAGCTCTCCACCTGAGCTGAGCTCTCCACCACCTGTGCTCTTGACCTGACCTGTGCTCTCGACCTGAGCTGAGCTCTCCACCGCCTGAGCTCTCCACCTGAGTTGAGCTCTCCACCTGAGCTGAGCTCTCCACCTGATTTGAGCTCTCCACCTGAGTTGAGCACTCCACGTGATCTGAGCTCTCCACTGCCTTAGCTCTCCAACACCTGAGCTGACCTCTCGACTGCCTGAGCTCAGCTCTCCACCGCCGGAGCTCAGCTCACCACCACCTGAGGTCAGCTCTCTAGCGCCTGAGCTCTCGACTTGAACTGACCTCTCAAACTGAGCTGAGCTCTTGACCTAAGATGCGCTCTCGACCTGAGCTGAGCTCTCCACCTGAGCTGAGCTCTCCACCGCCTGAGCTCTCCACCTGAGCTGAGCTCTCAACCTGAGCTGAGCTCTCCACCCCCTGAGCTCTCCATCGCCCGGGCTCTCCACCTGAGCTGAGCTCTCCACCTGATTTGAGCTCTCCACCTGAGTTGAGCTCTCCACCTGAGCTGAGCTCTCCACCTGATTTGAGCTCTCCACCTGATTTGAGCTCTCCACGTGAGCTGAGCTCTCCACCGCCTTAGCTCTCCAACACCTGAGCTGACCTATCGACTGCCTGAGCTCAGCTCTCCACTGCCGGAGCTCAGCTCACCACCACCTGAGGTCAACTCTCCAGCGCCTGAGCTCTCGACTTGAACTGACCTCTCAAACTGAGCTGAGCTCTTGACCTAAGATGCGCTCTCGACCTGAGCTGAGCTCTCCACCTGAGCTGAGCTCTCCACCTGAGCTGAGCTCTCCACCTGAGCTGATCTCTCCACCTGAGCTGACCTCTCCACCACCTTAGCTCTCCAACACCTCAGCTGAGCTCTCCGCCACCTTAGCTCTCCAACACCTCAGCTGAGCTCTCCACCACCGGAGCTTAGCTCACCACCACCTGAGCTCAGCTCTCCACCACCTGAGCTGAGCTGTCCACCACCCTACCTCAGCTCTTCATGACTGGAGCTCAGCTCACCACCACCTGAGCTAAGCTCTCCGCTGCCTGAGCTGAGCTCTGGACCTGAACTGAGCTCACCACCACCTGAGCTCACCACCGCTTGAACTGAGCTGTCTACCGCCTGAGTTCTCGACTGACCTGTGCTCTCCACCTGAGCTGAGCTCTCCACCGCCTGAACTCTCCACCGCCTGAGCTGAGCTCTCGACCTGAGCTGAGCTCTCAACCTGAACTGAGCTCTCGACCTCGTTTGAGCTCTCGACCTGAGCTGAGCTCTTGATATGCTAAGGCTTGTACAACAGGCCCAAGCCAGAGTTGACCTATAGATGAATCCTGTATCTTTTATAACTGATAACCATTGTGCTAGTAGGTATTGTACTAAGTTATAACAACCCACTTATGCTGGTGTAAAAAGTGCTAAAGCATTGAAATACTGCTGCCTGAGCAACAGGCCCCAAGCGGAAGCTGCTAATTTAGCATGTAGTCATTAGTAAAATATGTAAACTCACTACAGAAAGACAAAATATAATCAGTAGTGAGGAGAGAATGTATTCAACTTTCCTTTCGCAGCCTTGTTCAAGGCTGAGAACCCAAGTATTTGGCCTTGTTAGAAACTCCCTTGGTTCCCCCCCCGAGCCCTGGCCAAGCTTTGGGTGGGATCCAACAGGAGAATGAAACCAGAAATTTTCTGCTCAAAACAAAGGTGCCAGCTATTCTGGCTTGTCGATCTCTGGTATATAAGGCTGGGCCCGTTTGCAGAGACTTTGGAAGCCTCACCTACGGGTGTATGCACCGCGTAGGATTTCCCACTTGCCGGGACAGGCTCTCCAAATCCTTGCTGTAACCGGGGCTCCCCAGCGTCTGCAGATCTGGATGATGATGATAATATATGCAAGTGGTGATGTATTCCTCTTAATCACTATTCTCTCTCTCTTGTGTAGTAATGATTTGATGCATTACCCTGTATTTTCCTGTTTGTTGCTTTAAGTGCACTGTTCTGCTTCTTCTTACTGCATGTTTTCTGTATTACATTGTTACATTATTTGGTTATCACCAGTAAAATACGCCTACTCTTTTCACTCTGGTGTCCGAGTTTAATTGGTATCCTTAATCAGCAAGACATAAATTGGTGTCAGAAGTTGGATCCAACAAAAAATGCCATTATTTAAGTTCAATGGAAATTTGTCAAGTCCACCAGATACTCCCGGTTGGAAAAATCCTCCCTATAGTTCACGGGCCCAGGAGTGGGCTCAGGTCGGAGGACCGTGTGAACAATGGGAGAGCTGGCTGAAAGAAGCCGAACCATTAGATGTTCTAAATTATATGAAAAGGATACCTATTGGAAAAGAAAAAGAGACTACAAATTCAAGTAAACGAGGATGGATTTTGTTAACTGCATATAGAAAACAACACCAGAATAAAGAGAGGCTGTTGTTGGAGCGCTCCCAGATGGTGCGACAGATGTGTGATTTACGGAGTCATATAGTGATGCTGTAATGCTGGAATAAGTTGCTTGCTGATAAGTTGGATACTTATCAGACAGTGGCAGAGAAAGCCACAGTGCGAGTAGCACAATGTAAGTATAGAAAAAGGAGAGGGCTGGATTTGTTGTGTACTTTGACCATTGGCACCGATATTGACTCTGAGACTTGGAACTTGTATATTGTATGCATGGTGTTAAATTTAGATTTGTTGTTTGTCATAATTGTCCTAGTGGTACTTGTGGTTATAAGTGTAATTCTGTGTTGTTTGTGTAAATGGTGTAAAGGAGCTCCTTGTGTGGTAATATAAGATCGAGCTGTTTAATCTAAGAGTGTGTGTGAGTGTGTGAGATGCGATGCTACTGTAAAAGTGTTATCATGACTCTTTTGATTACTGATATAGGAAATCCCCTTTTTGATGCGATAGAAAAATACAGCAGCAGGGTGACCTTGGGGAGTGGGACCCCCGAAGTAGTGCAGGGAATTGAGATACTCGAGACAGCCTTAAAGACAGTGAAAATAGGATTTCTCGTAAGGAAATGTTTATGGCTTTGCTAAAAGACAGCATGTCTCATGGGAAAAAAAAAAATAAAAATTATAGCGTTCCAGCTAACAAGCTGTGGTGAATATATACACAGAGAGGGCTGAATAAACCTAGCAAGAGAGTGCAGAGTTCTAAAACTAAGAATCCAGGGACAACTCAGCCTACGGCACCCCTTCTCGAACCTCAACGGGACCCTGCATCTGCCCACGGAAGGCCCCCTTCCCCCCGCCCCGTAAGTGGATCATCGCTTCCGGGGGTGAAAGACGATTAGACACCATTTTCTGACTTGTACCCTTTGCACGAGGCAAAGGAAGTGAGTCAATATTATGATCAGTACAAATGAATTAATGGCCAAGCTCCAGGACAATGGGTGCAGAAGGACCGATGACCCCATGTGGAGCTTAAAATTTTTTTTTTAAAACAAGCAGTCCCCAGAAACTGTAAATACCCTGATTGACACTGGAGCAGAGGCCTCCTTAATATATTGGAATCCCAAGAAATTTAAAGGACAACTTGTAATTATTACAGGTTTAGGAGGAAAATAAATTAAAGCTGTACAAACACAAATAGAAATGAAAACAAGAAACCTCCCAAAATGATTATATTCAGTCAAGATTGTCCCCATTCATGGATATATAAAAGGTATAGAGATTCTAAAAAGACTGACTTTAAATCTTTCTGATGGTCGGTATCAATTTGGAGTTAAACCCTGTATTAGTGCCAGACCTGTTACTGTCAGTCAAGTAAAAATGCCTCCTGTGCAGATCCTGGCTGCAACTAAGTTAGTCATAATGAAGCAATATAGAATTCCGGGAGGACATGAAGAGATATCACAGACAATTAGAGATTTATTAGATGTAGGAGCTTTAAAACTGACCATAACAGTGTGGAACAATTCGATATGGCTTGTCAGGAAAAGTTATGGATCCTGAAGAATGACGGTGGATTTTAGAGAACTAAACAAACATACTCCACTGCTTGCAGCAGCTGTGCCGGACACTGTCACTTTAATAGAAAAAGTTCAGAAACATCCAGGAACTGGGTACGCTGTAATAGATTTGGCTAATGCATTTTTTACCATCCCGATTGCAGAAGACCATTAGGATCAATCTGCCTTCACATGGCAGGGCCGGCAATATACTTTCACTAGATTACCACAAGGATAGTTGCATAGCCCCACTATCTGTTATAGAATTGTAGCTGAACACTTAGATGAAATACAGCTGCCTCCTCACATACAATTTAGTCACTATGTAGATGATATTTTGATTCAAAGAAATGATGATGAGGAGGTACATCATGTTCTTGAATTAGTGGTAGATCACATGAAACAGAAGGGTTGGGAAATTAACCCTGCAAAAATCCAAGGACCATCTCAGATGGTGAAGTTTCTAGAAATTCAGTGGCAATGTGGGCATCGAGAAATACTGCCTAAAGCACGACAAAATCTTTTAGATTTTGCTGTGCTGCAAGACAAAAAGAAGCTCAAAAATTTATTGGCCTATTCGGCTTCTGGAGGTAACATATTCCCCATTTGGGATAAATTTTAACCCCTTGGTACAAGGTGACAAGGAAAAAATATGAATTTGAATGGAGAAATGAACAGCAAGCTGCTTTTGAATTAGCTAAAGAAACGATTCAAAAGGCTTTAGATTTATGGCCTCTGCAGAAAGGAGAAGTGGAGTTAAATGTGTCAGTAAATAGATGCTCAAAGATCACAGCATTCTGTTCAAAGGCTCCAACAATCATGCCAGCCCCACATGGCCCTGACCACCCCAGAAATCCATCTCCTTTGCCAGGACAACCTGTCTTACTCGAACTCCCCACGGTGGGAGCCATTGGTATTGGATACCCCAATAAACAAATACACCTGGAAAGCCAAAGATGCTCATGGGAAGGAGCACAAAATTAATACAAGGTGGATTATCCCATCTTTCTAATTATAACCCACTTCCGGTTCTCAAAATGAACCGAGAAGCTTTTCTTTCCTTTTTCTTGCAGGTAAAACCTCCCAGAGACAGATATCCTGAGTCACGACAGGGGATCCTTATGTGAATTTAAGGTTTTATAAAGTGTTGATGTTGTCTTATTAATATTTTTAGGATGTATTGTCTATCATTACAAAATTGCTTTGGGTGACCATTCTCCTCTCCCTTGATTCAGGGGGAAGCTCCAGCTTCCTAAGTGTTAACCAAGAATGGGAGGAAAGCAAATTTGTGGTTTTAGGTCATTCTGTTGCCAGTATTATGAGCAAACAATAGATACCAAAGCAGGGGAAGGTCCCTTTGCTAATGGGGCCTGGGCTTTAAAAGGTCATTACTGAGTCCATGAAGGCGAGATGGAAATACCAAGGCCTAAACTATACATGCGCTCTGGGCTGGGGCGTGGAAATACATTTTCCTGCTGTGTAGGCAGACCCCAGCTCCAGCGAGCCAGACCACCATCTTCAGCTCCACAACTGACAACAATAACCAGAATTTATCCCCTTTTGATGCTTAATTTTGTAGAGGTTGCTCTGTTAGCTCTTGCTATATTTTCTCTTGTGGTATGTAAGTGTTCATCTTGTCAGTGTCCATGTAAACTGTCTTGTAATTGTGCTTATTCATGCAGACAACCACCTTCTTCCCCCAATTCCCAAGGACCGGGAGCACATCCTTAGGCCCAGCCTCAGACACATTTTGGTTAAATATGTTTAGTTAAAATATTATTGACTGACATGGTTGTTGTTACTGTTACCTTTATTATACGTTTGGTTAAAATGTTGTTAACCATTGTTAGTGTTAATATGGTTTTATTTGTTATTTGTAGTGTTATTGCTCGTTTACCTTTGTTTAAATCTGGGATAGAAGTTTCTAGGCCCAGATGACGCATGTGCTTTGGGATAAGAGGGCGTGGAAACCAATTTTCCTGCTGCGTATGCTGACCCCAGCTTCGGCAAACCAGGACAGCAGACCGCGTGGATTGCCAGGGCCGCAAACACTCAGTGGTACATTGCCAGAACCATGGAAAAATAATGGATCACATGTTAGTGGTGATTCCAATTTACTATATAGCCTTATAAAATGTTTTGGTTTTGTAGAGTTAGTTAATTTTGAGCATGTCATATTTGTTAGAGATGTTGTTAGATATATGCTTGTTAACTGAAGAAATTCATATTTGTTAAAGATATTATTAGTTACATGTTTATTAACGGAAAATTTATATATCCGTCAGAAATGTT
Source organism: Strix aluco (assembly GCF_031877795.1). Classification (NCBI taxonomy): domain Eukaryota; kingdom Metazoa; phylum Chordata; class Aves; order Strigiformes; family Strigidae; genus Strix; species Strix aluco. Next base: position 17,368,875 of record NC_133970.1, read on the forward strand.
ATTAGTTATCATGTTGCGTGCTATTTCTATCCTTTCTCTCTCTCTTTATATATCTATCCTTTGTGCCACCACGAGGACAGCGATGTCGAGCCACGGGATGGTGTAAAAGACTGTGTTAGACTGTGCTTGTCTCGACATTGCTGCTGCTCCACTACCACTACCTGGCCTCAACATCCTGTCACCACGGAGGAGTATGCTCTGAAGGAGATGAACTGTCCCTGAAGAAGCCACCATATTTGCCTGAAGCCAGAACAACGACATCCTTGGCAGTGCCTGTCAAACTGCACTTGCATGCGAGCCAAGTGAAGACCACGGTGAACACCTGGGCCTGTGAACATGGAAGAACACGGGGTGACACGTACAATGAACTCCGTGGAAATGGGCACACTCTTTGGAGGAATTGTGGGGACTGGGACAATAAAAGGACTGCGTACTCCTCTCTCAGGGTTCAGAGCTGAAATTTCGGGATTTCGACATCATGTCTCTCTTGGCAGAGCATGGAGCTTGGAGCAACCTTATCACCTGCACCGAAACAGAGACACTGGGATGTTGCTGGATTCGTGGTGGTGGTAACTCATCTTGCTGCATCTCCTCTGTTTGCTTGCTTAGGTATTCTCACTTTTTCTTCTTCTCTCTGTCCTATCGCTATTATTGCTTGTTACGGGAAATAGAGCTTACACGGTTGTATGGCATCTAACCTCGTTTGTGTCTTAAGTTCACTCCTAGGATCATTTAAGAACCCTCCCCGATATTGGATCGGGACACGCCTGATGAGACATCATCAACTGATGGATGAAAACTAATGTCACTAACCATAGAAATGGCTTGAGAGCCATGATTCACCTATAGGTCAAAGGACCGGATAAAGTGCTAAGGCTTGGACAACAGGCCCAAGCCAGAGTTGACCTATAGATGAATCCTGTATCTTTTATAACTGATAACCATTGTGCTAGTAGGTATTGTACTAAGTTATAACAACCCACTTATGCTGGTGTAAAAAGTGCTAAAGCATTGAAATACTGCAGCCTGAGCAACAGGCCCCAAGCGGAAGCTGCTAACTTAGCATGTAGTCATTAGTAAAATATGTAAACTCACTACAGAAAGACAAAATATAATCAGTAGTGAGGAGAGAATGTATTCAACTTTCCTTTCGCAGCCTTGTTCAAGGCTGAGAACCCAAGTATTTGGCCTTGTTAGAAACTCCCTTGGTTCCCCCCCGAGCCCTGGCCAAGCTTTGGGTGGAATCCAACAGGAGAATGAAACCAGATACTTTCCGCTCAAAACAAAGGTGCCAGCTATTCTGGCTTGTCGATCTCTGGTATATAAGGCTGGGCCTGTTTGCAGCGACTTTGGATGCCACACCTATGGGTGGATGCACCTGCCGACGCGGAAGTCTCGGACACAACTCAGATGACCAATGTGATCAAATTGATGCCACTTTATTAAAGGCTACACAGCAATTTATACTCTATCACAAGCTTCACACGCCGCTATCTTATTGCTAATAGGCTAAAGCTAGTTGTTCACGTACCCTTCTGCCCTCGATGATTGGTCCCAGTGTGGTGTCCACGCGCTGCTCTCCCCCCAGGTAGACCCCCTGTTTTCAACATTCCAACATCTTAATCTCTTAGGCAGGAATGTAGTTTCTCAGGCTGTCTCAGCCTTGTTTATGTCCTTGAACACAGCTGCAGCTTGCTGTTACAGTGAGGCCCCTTGGTCTGGATCTCTTACAACATGTCCATTGTTCTCCAGCGATGCCACATGCACCGCGTAGGATTTCCCACTTGCCGGGACAGGCTCTCCTAATCCTCACTGTAACCGGGGCTCCCCAGCATCTGCAGATCTGGATGATGATGATAATATATGCAAGTGGTGAAGTATTTCTCTTAATCACTATTCTCTCTCTCGTACCCTGTATTTTCTTGTTTGTTGATTTAAGTGCACTATTCTGCCTTTTCTTACTATATGTTTTATGTATTACACTGTTACATAATTTGGTTATCACCAGTAAAATACGCCTACACTTTTCACTCCGGTGTCCGAGTTTAATTGGTATCCTTAATCAGCAAAACAGTGGTGCATGAAAGAGAGAGTCTGAACCCGAAGAATGAGAGTTTGGTGCATAAATAAGAGGCTTTCAACCCTGGACTCAGTGCTCTGGACTCGACAAATGAAGCCGTGGGACCTAAAATTGATGCTTTGGGCCCTACACCATGTGCTTGGAGCATGAAAATGAGGGTTTGACCCTACAAATGTGCAGGTGCAGCACCAAAATGTTACTTCGAGCATAAAAATGAGGGTTTGAACCCTAAAATGAGACTTTGGAGCATATAAAGCAGGCTTTGAACCCTAGCATGAGAGCTTTGGACTCTCAAAATGAGGGCTTGAATGCAACAATGAGTCTTTTGGCCCAAAAAATGGTGGCTTGGTGCATAGAATGATGGTTTGCAACATAAAGCGGAGGCTTCCATGCCTCGATTCAGAGCTTTGGACACTTACAATGAAAGTCTGTACCCTAAATGGAGGCTTTTGGCCTTCAATGGCTTGAGTGGTGCATGACAGTGAGAGTCTGACCTCGTAGAATGGAGTTTGGTACATAAATAAGAGGCTTTCAACCCTGGACGCAGTGCTCTGGACTCGACAAATGAAGCCTTAGGACCTAAAATTGATGCTGTGGGCCCTACACCATGTGCTTGGAGCATGAAAATGAGGGTTTGACCCTACAAATGTGCAGGTGCAGCATCAAAATGTTTATTTGAGCATAAAAATGCGGGTTTGAACCCTAAAATGAGACTCTGGAGCATAAAAAGCAGGCGTTGAACCCTAGCATGAGAGCTTTGGACTCTCAAAATGAGGGCTTGAATGCAAAAATGAGTCTTTTGGCCCAAAAAAATGGTGGCTCGGTGCATAAAAAAGATGGTTTGGAACACAAAGCGGAAGCTTCCTGGCCTCGATTCAGAGCTTTGGACACTTACAATGAAAGTCTGTACCCTAAATGGAGGCTTTTGGCCTAAAATGGCTTGAGTGGTGCATGACAGTGAGAGTCTGAACCCGTAGAATGGATTTTGGCGCATAAATAAGAGGCTTTCAACCCTGGACGCAGTGCTCTGGACTCGACAAATGAAGCCGTGGGACCTAAAATTGATGCTGTGGGCCCTACACCATGTGCTTGGAGCATGAAAATGAGGGTTTGACCCTACAAATGTGCAGGTGCAGCATCAAAATGTTTATTTGAGCATAAAAATGCGGGTTTGAACCCTAAAATGAGACTTTGGAGCATAAAAAGCAGGCGTTGAACCCTAGCATGAGAGCTTTGGACTCTCAAAATGAGGGCTTGAATGCAAAAATGAGTCTTTTGGCCCAAAACAATGGTGGCTCGGTGCATAAAAAAGGTGGTTTGGAACATAAAGCGGAAGCTTCCTGGCCTCGATTCAGAGCTTTGGACACTTACAATGAAAGTCTGTACCCTAAATGGAGGCTTTTGGCCTAAAATGGCTTGAGTGGTGCATGACAGTGAGAGTCTGAACCCGAAGAAGGAAAGTTTGGTGCATAAATAAGAGGCTTTCAACCCTGGACTCAGTGCTCTGGACTCGACAAATGAAGCCGTGGGACCTAAAATGGATGCTGTGGGCACTACACCATGTGCTTGGAGCATGAACATGAGGGTTTGAACCCTAAAATGAGACTTTGGAGCATAAAAAGCAGGCGTTGAACCCTAGCATGAGAGCTTTGGACTCTCAAAATGAGGGCTTGAATGCAAAAATGAGTCTTTTGGCCCAAAACAATGGTGGCTCGGTGCATAAAAAAGGTGGTTTGGAACATAAAGCGGAAGCTTCCTGGCCTCGATTCAGAGCTTTGGACACTTACAATGAAAGTCTGTACCCTAAATGGAGGCTTTTGGCCTAAAATGGCTTGAGTGGTGCATGACAGTGAGAGTCTGAACCCGAAGAATGAGAGTTTGGTGCATAAATAAGAGGCTTTCAACCCTGGACTCAGTGCTCTGGACTCGACAAATGAAGCCGTGGGACCTAAAATGGATGCTGTGGGCCCTAAACCATGTGCTTCGAGCATGAAAATGAGGGTTTGACCCTACAAATGTGCAGGTGCAGCATCAAAATGTTACTTGGGGCATGAAAATCAGGATTTTAACCCTAAAATGAGACTCTGGAGCATAAAAAGCAGGCGTTGAACCCTAGCATGAGAGCTTTGGACTCTCAAAATGAGGGCTTGAATGCAACAATGAGTCTTTTGGCCCAAAAAATGGTGGCTCGGTGCATAAAAAAGGTGTTTTGGAACATAAAGCGGAGGCTTCCAGCCCTCGATTCAGAGCTTTGGACACTTAAAATGAAAGTCTGTACCCTAAATGGAGGCTTTTGGCCTTCAATGGCTTGAGTGGTGCATGACAGTGAGAGTCTGAACCCGAAGAATGAGAGTTTGGTGCATAAATAAGAGGCTTTCAACCCTGGACTCAGTGCTCTGGACTCGACAAATGAAGCCGTGGGACCTAAAATGGATGCTGTGGGCCCTACACCATGTGCTTGGAGCATGAAAATGAGGGTTTGACCCTACAAATGTGCAGGTGCAGCATCAAAATGTTTATTTGAGCATAAAAATGCGGGTTTGAACCCTAAAATGAGACTCTGGAGCATAAAAAGCAGGCGTTGAACCCTAGCATGAGAGCTTTGGACTCTCAAAATGAGTGCTTGAAAGCAACAATGAGTCTTTTGGCCCAAAAAATGGTGGCTTGGTGCATAGAATGATGGTTTGCAACATAAAGCGGAGGCTTCCATGCCTCGATTCAGAGCTTTGGACACTTACAATGAAAGTCTGTACCCTAAATGGAGGCTTTTGGCCTTCAATGGCTTGAATGGTGCATGACAGTGAGAGTCTGTGTCGGGGTCACCATTAGCCGGGGTCCTTATTTCTCCATGCGGGAACAGAAACGTCGCAACACCAATGTGATGATCAGGTCGTCCATCTTTTTTAATATATATATACTATTCCTTTTCTGGTTACATTTATAGTCTACTAAGTTCCGTACACTCACTCATCTATCTTCTAATACGCTACAGGTCATCTACACGCGCTGTTCACGCGCCTCTACAAGCATTTGCATTGGTTAATTGCAATTAGCACGTAAAGCCCAAAACTTGCCAAAACTCCCTTATCTCATACCCTGTTTTGCTCAGACTTGTGTGCTTTTGCTGACCACAGGTGTTTCTCACTTATCTGCTATCTTGTGTGTTTTTGCCAGCCTTATTTTGCTGGCCTTGTCTTCGTCCTTGCATTCATCTGTCTGCACTAACTTTCTCCCAGCGCGGCCCAGACTCTTACAAGTCTGAACCCGAAGAATGAGAGTTTGGTGCATAAATAAGAGGCTTTCAACCCTGGACTCAGTGCTCTGGACTCTACACATGAAGCCGTGGGACCTAAAATTGATGCTTTGGGCCCTACACCATGTCCTTGGAGCATGAAAATGAGGGTTTGAACCCTAAAATGAGACTTTGGAGCATAAAAAGCAGGCGTTGAACCCTAGCATGAGAGCTTTGGACTCTCAAAATGAGGTCTTGAATGCAAAAATGAGTCTTTTGGCCCAAAAAATGGTGGCTCGGTGCATAAAAAAGGTGTTTTGCAACATAAAGCGGAAGCTTCCTGGCCTCGATTCAGAGCTTTGGACACTTACAATGAAAGTCTGTACCCTAAATGGAGGCTTTTGGCCTTCAATGGCTTGAGTGGTGCATGACAGTGAGAGTCTGAACCCGAAAAATGAGACTTTGGTGCATAAATAAGAGGCTTTCAACCCTGGACTCAGTGCTCTGGACTCGACAAATGAAGCCGTGGGACCTAAAATTGATGCTGTGGGCCTTAAACCATGTGCTTGGAGCATGAAAATAAGGGTTTGAACCCTAAAATGAGACTTTGGAGCATAAAAAGCAGGCTTTGAACCCTAGCATGAGAGCTTTGGACTCTCAAAATGAGGTCTTGAATGCAGAAATGAGTCTTTTGGCCCAAAAAATGGTGGCTCGGTGCATAAAAAAGGTGTTTTGGAACATAAAGCGGAGGCTTCCAGCCCTCGATTCAGAGCTTTGGACACTTAAAATGAAAGTCTGTACCCTAAAATGGAGGCGTTTGACCTTCAATGGCTTGAGTGGTGCATGACAGTGAGAGTCTGAACCCGAAGAATGAGAGTTTGGTGCATAAATAAGAGGCTTTCAACCCTGGACTCAGTGCTCTGGACTCGACAAATGAAGCCGTGGGACCTAAAATGGATGCTGTGGGCCCTACACCATGTGCTTGGAGCATGAAAATGAGGGTTTGACCCTACAAATGTGCAGGTGCAGCATCAAAATGTTTATTTGAGCATAAAAATGCGGGTTTGAACCCTAAAATGAGACTTTGGAGCATAAAAAGCAGGCGTTGAACCCTAGCATGAGAGCTTTGGACTCTCAAAATGAGGGCTTGAATGCAACAATGAGTCTTTTGGCCCAAAAAATGGTGGCTCGGTGCATAAAAAAGGTGGTTTGGAACATAAAGCGGAAGCTTCCTGGCCTTGATTCAGAGCTTTGGACACTTAAAATGAAAGTCTGTACCCTAAAATGGAGGCATTTGGCCTTCAATGGCTTGAGTGGTGCATGACAGTGAGAGTCTGAACCCGAAAAATGAGACTTTGGTGCATAAATAAGAGGCTTTCAACCCTGGACTCAGAGCTCTGGACTCTACAGATGAAGCCTTAGGACCTAAAATTGATGCTGTGGGCCCTACACCATGTGCTTGGAGCATGAAAATGAGGGTTTGACCCTACAAATTGTGCAGATACAGCATCAAAATATTAATTCGAGCATAAAAATGAGGATTTGAACCCTAAAATGAGACTCTGGAGCATAAAAAGCAGGCGTTGAACCCTAGCATGAGACCTTTGGACTCTCAAAATGAGGGCTTGAAAGCAACAATGGGTCTTTTGGCCCAAAAAATGGTGGCTTGGTGCATAAAATGATGGTTTGCAACATAAAGCGGAGGCTTCCATGCCTCGATTCAGAGCTTTGGACACTTACAATGAAAGTCTGTACCCTAAATGGAGGCTTTTGGCCTTCAATGGCTTGAATGGTGCATGACAGTGAGAGTCTGTGTCGGGGTCACCATTAGCCGGGGTCCTTATTTCTCCATGCGGGAACAGAAACGACGCAACACCAATGTGATGATCAGGTCGTCCATCTTTTTTAATATATATATACTATTCCTTTTCTGGTTACATTTATACTCTACTAAGTTCCGTACACGCACTCATCTATCTTCTAATACGCTACAGGTCATCTACACGCGCTGTTCACGCGCCTCTACAAGCATTTGCATTGGTTAATTGCAATTAGCACGTAAAGCCCAAAACTTGCCAAAACTCCCTTATCTCATACCCTGTTTTGCTCAGACTTGTGTGCTTTTGCTGACCACAGGTGTTTCTCACTTATCTGCTATCTTGTGTGTTTTTGCCAGCCTTATTTTGCTGGCCTTGTCTTCGTCCTTGCATTCATCTGTCTGCACTAACTTTCTCCCAGCGCGGCCCAGACTCCTACAAGTCTGAATCCGAAGAATGAGAGTTTGGTGCATAAATAAGAGGCTTTTAACCCTAGACTCAGTGCTCTGGACTCTACAAATGAAGCCGTGGGACCTAAAATTGATGCTGTGGGCCCTACACCATGTGCTTGGAGCATGAAAATGAGGGTTTGACCCTACAAATGTGCAGGTGCAGCATCAAAATGTTACTTGGAGCATGAAAATGAGGGTTTGAACCCTAAAATGAGACTCTGGAGCATAAAAAGCAGGCGTTGAACCCTAGCATGTGAGCTTTGGACTCTCAAAATGAGGGCTTGAAAGCAACAATGAGTCTTTTGGCCCAAAAAATGGTGGCTTGGTGCATAGAATGATGGTTTGCAACATAAAGCGGAGGCTTCCATGCCTCGATTCAGAGCTTTGGACACTTACAATGAAAGTCTGTACCCTAAATGGAGGCTTTTGGCCTTCAATGGCTTGAATGGTGCATGACAGTGAGAGTCTGTGTCGGGGTCACCATTAGCCGGGGTCCTTATTTCTCCATGCGGGAACAGAAACGTCGCAACACCAATGTGATGATCAGGTCGTCCATCTTTTTTAATATATATATACTATTCCTTTTCTGGTTACATTTATAGTCTACTAAGTTCCGTACACTCACTCATCTATCTTCTAATACGCTACAGGTCATCTACACGCGCTGTTCACGCGCCTCTACAAGCATTTGCATTGGTTAATTGCAATTAGCACGTAAAGCCCAAAACTTGCCAAAACTCCCTTATCTCATACCCTGTTTTGCTCAGACTTGTGTGCTTTTGCTGACCACAGGTGTTTCTCACTTATCTGCTATCTTGTGTGTTTTTGCCAGCCTTATTTTGCTGGCCTTGTCTTCGTCCTTGCATTCATCTGTCTGCACTAACTTTCTCCCAGCGCGGCCCAGACTCTTACAAGTCTGAACCCGAAGAATGAGAGTTTGGTGCATAAATAAGAGGCTTTCAACCCTGGACTCAGTGCTCTGGACTCTACACATGAAGCCGTGGGACCTAAAATTGATGCTGTGGGCCTTAAACCATGTGCTTGGAGCATGAAAATAAGGGTTTGAACCCTAAAATGAGACTTTGGAGCATAAAAAGCAGGCTTTGAACCCTAGCATGAGAGCTTTGGACTCTCAAAATGAGGGCTTGAATGTAGAAATGAGTCTTTTGGCCCAAAAAATGGTGGCTCGGTGCATAAAAAAGGTGTTTTGGAACATAAAGCGGAGGCTTCCAGCCCTCGATTCAGAGCTTTGGACACTTAAAATGAAAGTCTGTACCCTAAAATGGAGGCGTTTGACCTTCAATGGCTTGAGTGGTGCATGACAGTGAGAGTCTGAACCCGAAAAATGAGACTTTGGTGCATAAATAAGAGGCTTTCAACCCTGGACTCAGTGCTCTGGACTCGACAAATGAAGCCGTGGGACCTAAAATGGATGCTGTGGGCCCTACACCATGTGCTTCGAGCATGAAAATGAGGGTTTGACCCTAAAATTGAACAGGTGCAGCATCAAAATGTTACTTGGAGCATGAAAATCAGGTTTTGAACCCTAAAATGAGACTTTGGAGCATAAAAAGCAGGCGTTGAACCCTAGCATGAGAGCTTTGGACTCTCAAAATGAGGGCTTGAATGTAGAAATGAGTCTTTTGGCCCAAAAAATGGTGGCTCGGTGCATAGAATGATGGTTTGCAACATAAAGCGGAGGCTTCCATGCCTCGATTCAGAGCTTTGGACACTTACAATGAAAGTCTGTACCCTAAATGGAGGCTTTTGGCCTTCAATGGCTTGAATGGTGCATGAAAGTGAGAGTCTGTGTCGGGGTCACCATTAGCCGGGGTCCTTATTTCTCCATGCGGGAACAGAAACGACGCAACACCAATGTGATGATCAGGTTGTCCATCTTTTTTATTATATATATACTATTCCTTTTCTGGTTATATTTATACTCTACTAAGTTCCGTACACGCACTCATCTATCTTCTAATACGCTACAGGTCATCTACACGCGCTGTTCACGCGCCTCTACAAGCATTTGCATTGGTTAATTGCAATTAGCACGTAAAGCCCAAAACTTGCCAAAACTCCCTTATCTCATACCCTGTTTTGCTCAGACTTGTGTGCTTTTGCTGACCACAGGTGTTTCTCACTTATCTGCTATCTTGTGTGTTTTTGCCAGCCTTATTTTGCTGGCCTTGTCTTCGTCCTTGCATTCATCTGTCTGCACTAACTTTCTCCCAGCGCGGCCCAGACTCTTACAAGTCTGAACCCGAAGAATGAGAGTTTGGTGCATAAATAAGAGGCTTTCAACCCTGGACTCAGTGCTCTGGACTCTACACATGAAGCCGTGGGACCTAAAATTGATGCTTTGGGCCCTACACCATGTCCTTGGAGCATGAAAATGAGGGTTTGAACCCTAAAATGAGACTTTGGAGCATAAAAAGCAGGCGTTGAACCCTAGCATGAGAGCTTTGGACTCTCAAAATGAGGTCTTGAATGCAAAAATGAGTCTTTTGGCCCAAAAAATGGTGGCTCGGTGCATAAAAAAGGTGTTTTGCAACATAAAGCGGAAGCTTCCTGGCCTCGATTCAGAGCTTTGGACACTTACAATGAAAGTCTGTACCCTAAATGGAGGCTTTTGGCCTTCAATGGCTTGAGTGGTGCATGACAGTGAGAGTCTGAACCCGAAAAATGAGACTTTGGTGCATAAATAAGAGGCTTTCAACCCTGGACTCAGTGCTCTGGACTCGACAAATGAAGCCGTGGGACCTAAAATTGATGCTGTGGGCCTTAAACCATGTGCTTGGAGCATGAAAATAAGGGTTTGAACCCTAAAATGAGACTTTGGAGCATAAAAAGCAGGCTTTGAACCCTAGCATGAGAGCTTTGGACTCTCAAAATGAGGTCTTGAATGCAGAAATGAGTCTTTTGGCCCAAAAAATGGTGGCTCGGTGCATAAAAAAGGTGTTTTGGAACATAAAGCGGAGGCTTCCAGCCCTCGATTCAGAGCTTTGGACACTTAAAATGAAAGTCTGTACCCTAAAATGGAGGCGTTTGACCTTCAATGGCTTGAGTGGTGCATGACAGTGAGAGTCTGAACCCGAAGAATGAGAGTTTGGTGCATAAATAAGAGGCTTTCAACCCTGGACTCAGTGCTCTGGACTCGAGAAATGAAGCCGTGGGACCTAAAATGGATGCTGTGGGCCCTACACCATGTGCTTCGAGCATGAAAATGAGGGTTTGACCCTAAAATTGAACAGGTGCAGCATCAAAATGTTACTTGGAGCATGAAAATCAGGTTTTGAACCCTAAAATGAGACTTTGGAGCATAAAAAGCAGGCGTTGAACCCTAGCATGAGACCTTTGGACTCTCAAAATGAGGGCTTGAATGTAGAAATGAGTCTTTTGGCCCAAAAAATGGTGGCTCGGTGCATAGAAAAGGTGTTTTGGAACATAAAGCGGAGGCTTCAAGCCCTCGATTCAGAGCTTTGGACACTTAAAATGAAAGTCTGTACCCTAAAATGGAGGCGTTTGACCTTCAATGGCTTGAGTGGTGCATGACAGTGAGAGTCTGAACCCGAAGAATGAGAGTTTGGTGCATAAATAAGAGGCTTTCAACCCTGGACTCAGTGCTCTGGACTCTACAAATGAAGCCGTGGGACCTAAAATTGATGCTGTGGGCCCTACACCATGTGCTTGGAGCATGAAAATGAGGGTTTGAACCCTAAAATGAGACTTTGGAGCGTATAAAGCAGGCGTTGAACCCTAGCATGAGAGCTTTGGACTCTCAAAATGAGGGCTTGAATGCAGAAATGAGTCTTTTGGCCCAAAAAAGGGTGGCTCGGTGCATAAAAAAGATGATTTGCAACATAAAGCGGAGGCTTCAGCCCTCGATTCAGAGCTTTGGACACTTAAAATGAAAGTCTGTACCCTAAAATGGAGGCTTTTGGCCTTCAATGGCTTGAGTGGTGCATGACAGTGAGAGTCTGAACCCGTAGAATGGATTTTGGCGCATAAATAAGAGGCTTTCAACCCTGGACGCAGTGCTCTGGACTCTACAAATGAAGCCTTAGGACCTAAAATTGATGCTGTGGGCCCTACACCATGTGCTTGGAGCATGAAAATGAGGGTTTGACCCTACAAATGTGCAGGTGCAGCATCAAAATGTTTATTTGAGCATAAAAATGCGGGTTTGAACCCTAAAATGAGACTTTGGAGCATAAAAAGCAGGCGTTGAACCCTAGCATGAGAGCTTTGGACTCTCAAAATGAGGGCTTGAATGCAAAAATGAGTCTTTTGGCCCAAAAAAATGGTGGCTCGGTGCATAAAAAAGATGGTTTGGAACATAAAGCAGAAGCTTCCTGGCCTCGATTCAGAGCTTTGGACACTTACAATGAAAGTCTGTACCCTAAAATGGAGGCGTTTGACCTAAAATGGCTTGAGTGGTGCATGACAGTGAGAGTCTGAACCCGAAGAATGAGAGTTTGGTGCATAAATAAGAGGCTTTCAACCCTGGACTCAGTGCTCTGGACTCTACAAATGAAGCCGTGGGACCTAAAATTGATGCTGTGGGCCCTACACCATGTGCTTGGAGCATGAAAATGAGGGTTTGAACCCTAAAATGAGACTTTGGAGCGTATAAAGCAGGCGTTGAACCCTAGCATGAGAGCTTTGGACTCTCAAAATGAGGGCTTGAATGCAGAAATGAGTCTTTTGGCCCAAAAAAGGGTGGCTCGGTGCATAAAAAAGATGATTTGCAACATAAAGCGGAGGCTTCAGCCCTCGATTCAGAGCTTTGGACACTTAAAATGAAAGTCTGTACCCTAAAATGGAGGCTTTTGGCCTTCAATGGCTTGAGTGGTGCATGACAGTGAGAGTCTGAACCCGTAGAATGGATTTTGGCGCATAAATAAGAGGCTTTCAACCCTGGACGCAGTGCTCTGGACTCTACAAATGAAGCCTTAGGACCTAAAATTGATGCTGTGGGCCCTACACCATGTGCTTGGAGCATGAAAATGAGGGTTTGACCCTACAAATGTGCAGGTGCAGCATCAAAATGTTTATTTGAGCATAAAAATGCGGGTTTGAACCCTAAAATGAGACTTTGGAGCATAAAAAGCAGGCGTTGAACCCTAGCATGAGACCTTTGGACTCTCAAAATGAGGGCTTGAATGCAAAAATGAGTCTTTTGGCCCAAGAAATGGTGGCTCGGTGCATAAAAAAGGTGTTTTGGAACATAAAGCGGAGGCTTCCAGCCCTCGATTCAGAGCTTTTGACACTTAAAATGAAAGTCTGTACCCTAAAATGGAGGCGTTTGACCTTCAATGGCTTGAGTGGTGCATGACAGTGAGAGTCTGAACCCGAAGAATGAGAGTTTGGTGCATAAATAAGAGGCTTTCAACCCTGGACTCAGTGCTCTGGACTCTACAAATGAAGCCGTGGGACCTAAAATTGATGCTGTGGACCCTAAACCATGTGCTTGGAGCATGAACATGAGGGTTTGAACCCTAAAATGAGACTTTGGAGCGTATAAAGCAGGCGTTGAACCCTAGCATGAGAGCTTTGGACTCTCAAAATGAGGGCTTGAATGCAGAAATGAGTCTTTTGGCCCAAAAAATGGTGGCTTGGTGCATAAAATGATGGTTTGCAACATAAAGCGGAGGCTTCCATGCCTCGATTCAGAGCTTTGGACACTTACAATGAAAGTCTGTACCCTAAATGGAGGCTTTTGGCCTTCAATGGCTTGAGTGGTGCATGACAGTGAGAGTCTGACCTCGTAGAATGGAGTTTGGTACATAAATAAGAGGCTTTCAACCCTGGACTCAGTGCTCTGGACTCGACAAATGAAGCCTTAGGACCTAAAATTGATGCTGTGGGCCCTACACCATGTGCTTGGAGCATGAAAATGAGGGTTTGAACCCTAAAATGAGACTTTGGAGCGTATAAAGCAGGCGTTGAACCCTAGCATGAGAGCTTTGGACTCTCAAAATGAGGTCTTGAATGCAGAAATGAGTCTTTTGGCCCAAAAAATGGTGGCTCAGTGCATAAAAAAGGTGTTTTGGAACATAAAGCGGAGGCTTCCAGCCCTCGATTCAGAGCTTTGGACACTTAAAATGAAAGTCTGTACCCTAAAATGGAGGCATTTGGCCTTCAATGGCTTGAGTGGTGCATGACAGTGAGAGTCTGAACCCGAAAAATGAGACTTTGGTGCATAAATAAGAGGCTTTCAACCCTGGACTCAGAGCTCTGGACTCTACAGATGAAGCCTTAGGACCTAAAATTGATGCTGTGGGCCCTAAACCATGTGCTTGGAGCATGAACATGAGGGTTTGACCCTACAAATGTGCAGGTGCAGCATCAAAATGTTTATTCGAGCATAAAAATGAGGATTTGAACCCTAAAATGAGACTCTGGAGCATAAAAAGCAGGCGTTGAACCCTAGCATGAGAGCTTTGGACTCTCAAAATGAGGGCTTGAATGCAGAAATGAGTCTTTTGGCCCAAAAAATGGTGGCTCGGTGCATAAAAAAGGTGTTTTGGAACATAAAGCGGAAGCTTCCTGGCCTCGATTCAGAGCTTTGGACACTTAAAATGAAAGTCTGTACCCTAAATGGAGGCTTTTGGCCTTCAATGGCTTGAGTGGTGCATGACAGTGAGAGTCTGAACCCGAAAAATGAGACTTTGGTGCATAAAAAAGAGGCTTTCAACCCTGGACTCAGAGCTCTGGACTCTACAGATGAAGCCTTAGGACCTAAAATTGATGCTGTGGGCCCTACACCATGTGCTTTGAGCATGAAAATGAGGGTTTTTTCCTACAGATTGTGCAGATATAGCATCAACATATTAATTCGATCATAAAAATGAGGGTTTGAACCCTAAAATGAGACTCTGGAGCATAAAAAGCAGGCGTTGAACCCTAGCATGAGAGCTTTGGACTCTCATAATGAGGGCTTGAAAGCAACAATGAGTCTTTTGGCCCAAAAAATGGTGGCTTGGTGCATAGAATGATGGTTTGCAACATAAAGCGGAGGCTTCCATGCCTCGATTCAGAGCTTTGGACACTTACAATGAAAGTCTGTACCCTAAATGGAGGCTTTTGGCCTTCAATGGCTTGAATGGTGCATGACAGTGAGAGTCTGTGTCGGGGTCACCATTAGCCGGGGTCCTTATTTCTCCATGCGGGAACAGAAACGACGCAACACCAATGTGATGATCAGGTCGTCCATCTTTTTTATTATATATATACTATTCCTTTTCTGGTTACATTTATACTCTACTAAGTTCCGTACACGCACTCATCTATCTTCTAATACGCTACAGGTCATCTACACGCGCTGTTCACGCGCCTCTACAAGCATTTGCATTGGTTAATTGCAATTAGCACGTAAAGCCCAAAACTTGCCAAAACTCCCTTATCTCATACCCTGTTTTGCTCAGACTTGTGTGCTTTTGCTGACCACAGGTGTTTCTCACTTATCTGCTATCTTGTGTGTTTTTGCCAGCCTTATTTTGCTGGCCTTGTCTTCGTCCTTGCATTCATCTGTCTGCACTAACTTTCTCCCAGCGCGGCCCAGACTCCTACAAGTCTGAATCCGAAGAATGAGAGTTTGGTGCATAAATAAGAGGCTTTTAACCCTAGACTCAGTGCTCTGGACTCTACAAATGAAGCCGTGGGACCTAAAATTGATGCTGTGGGCCCTACACCATGTGCTTGGAGCATGAAAATGAGGGTTTGAACCCTAAAATGAGACTTTGGAGCATAAAAAGCACGCTTTGAACCCAAGCATGAGAGATTTGGACCCTCAGAATGGGGGCTTGAATGCAAAAATGTGTCTTTTGGCCCAGAAAATGGTGGCTTGGTGCATAAAAAAGATGGTTTGCAACATAAAGCGGAGGCTTCAGCCCTCGATTCAGAGCTTTGGACACTTAAAATGAAAGTCTGTACCCTAAAATGGAGGCGTTTGACCTTCAATGGCTTGAGTGGTGCATGACAGTGAGAGTCTGAACCCAAAGAATGAGAGTTTGGTGCATAAATAAGAGGCTTTCAACCCTGGACTCAGTGCTCTGGACTCGACAAATGAAGCCGTGGGACCTAAAATGGATGCTGTGGGCCCTACACCATGTGCTTCGAGCATGAAAATGAGGGTTTGACCCTAAAATTGAACAGGTGCAGCATCAAAATGTTACTTGGAGCATGAAAATCAGGTTTTGAACCCTAAAATGAGACTTTGGAGCATAAAAAGCAGGCGTTGAACCCTAGCATGAGAGATTTGGGCTCTCAAAATGAGGGCTTGAATGCAAAAATGAGTCTTTTGGCCCAAAAAATGGTGGCTCGGTGCATAAAAAAGATGGTTTGCAACGTAAAGCCGAAGCTTCCTGGCCTCGATTCAGATCTTTGGACACTTAAAATGAAAGTCTGTACCCTAAATGGAGGCTTTTGGCCTAAAATGGCTTGAGTGGTGCATGACAGTGAGAGTCTAAACCCGAAGAATGAGAGTTTGGTGCATAAATAAGAGGCTTTCAACCCTGGACTCAGTGCTCTGGACTCGACAAATGAAGCCGTGGGACCTAAAATGGATGCTGTGGGCCCTACACCATGTGCTTCGAGCATGAAAATGAGGGTTTGAACCCTAAAATGAGACTTTGGAGCATAAAAAGCAGGCGTTGAACCCTAGCATGAGAGCTTTGGACTCTCAAAATGAGGGCTTGAATGCAAAAATGAGTCTTTTGGCCCAAAAAATGGTGGCTTGGTGCATAAAATGATGGTTTGCAACATAAAGCGGAGGCTTCAGCCCTCGATTCAGAGCTTTGGACACTTAAAATGAAAGTCTGTACCCTAAATGGAGGCTTTTGGCCTTCAATGGCTTGAGTGGTGCATGACAGTGAGAGTCTGAACCCGAAGAGTGAGAGTTTGGTGCATAAATAAGAGGCTTTCAACCCTGGACTCAGTGCTCTGGACTCTACAAATGAAGCCGTGGGACCTAAAATTGATGCTGTGGGCCCTACATCATGTGCTTGGAGCATGAAAATCAGGTTTTGAACCCTAAAATGAGACTTTGGAGCATAAAAAGCCGGCGTTGAACCCTAGCATGAGAGCTTTGGACTCTCAAAATGAGGGCTTGAATGCAGAAATGAGTCTTTTGGCCCAAAAAATGGTGGCTCGGTGCATAAAAAAGGTGTTTTGGAACATAAAGCGGAAGCTTCCTGGCCTCGATTCAGAGCTTTGGACACTTAAAATGAAAGTCTGTACCCTAAATGGAGGCTTTTGGCCTTCAATGGCTTGAGTGGTGCATGACAGTGAGAGTCTGAACCCGAAAAATGAGACTTTGGTGCATAAAAAAGAGGCTTTCAACCCTGGACTCGGAGCTCTGGACTCTACAGATGAAGCCTTAGGACCTAAAATTGATGCTGTGGGCCCTACACCATGTGCTTTGAGCATGAAAATGAGGGTTTTTTCCTACAGATTGTGCAGATATAGCATCAACATATTAATTCGATCATAAAAATGAGGGTTTGAACCCTAAAATGAGACTCTGGAGCATAAAAAGCAGGCGTTGAACCCTAGCATGAGAGCTTTGGACTCTCATAATGAGGGCTTGAAAGCAACAATGAGTCTTTTGGCCCAAAAAATGGTGGCTTGGTGCATAGAATGATGGTTTGCAACATAAAGCGGAGGCTTCCATGCCTCGATTCAGAGCTTTGGACACTTACAATGAAAGTCTGTACCCTAAATGGAGGCTTTTGGCCTTCAATGGCTTGAATGGTGCATGACAGTGAGAGTCTGTGTCGGGGTCACCATTAGCCGGGGTCCTTATTTCTCCATGCGGGAACAGAAACGACGCAACACCAATGTGATGATCAGGTCGTCCATCTTTTTTATTATATATATACTATTCCTTTTCTGGTTACATTTATACTCTACTAAGTTCCGTACACGCACTCATCTATCTTCTAATACGCTACAGGTCATCTACACGCGCTGTTCACGCGCCTCTACAAGCATTTGCATTGGTTAATTGCAATTAGCACGTAAAGCCCAAAACTTGCCAAAACTCCCTTATCTCATACCCTGTTTTGCTCAGACTTGTGTGCTTTTGCTGACCACAGGTGTTTCTCACTTATCTGCTATCTTGTGTGTTTTTGCCAGCCTTATTTTGCTGGCCTTGTCTTCGTCCTTGCATTCATCTGTCTGCACTAACTTTCTCCCAGCGCGGCCCAGACTCCTACAAGTCTGAATCCGAAGAATGAGAGTTTGGTGCATAAATAAGAGGCTTTTAACCCTAGACTCAGTGCTCTGGACTCTACAAATGAAGCCGTGGGACCTAAAATTGATGCTTTGGGCCCTACACCATGTGCTTGGAGCATGAAAATGAGGGTTTGAACCCTAAAATGAGACTTTGGAGCATAAAAAGCACGCTTTGAACCCAAGCATGAGAGATTTGGACCCTCAGAATGGGGGCTTGAATGCAAAAATGTGTCTTTTGGCCCAGAAAATGGTGGCTTGGTGCATAAAAAAAATGGTTTGCAACATAAAGCGGAGGCTTCAGCCCTCGATTCAGAGCTTTGGACACTTAAAATGAAAGTCTGTACCCTAAAATGGAGGCGTTTGACCTTCAATGGCTTGAGTGGTGCATGACAGTGAGAGTCTGAACCCAAAGAATGAGAGTTTGGTGCATAAATAAGAGGCTTTCAACCCTGGACTCAGTGCTCTGGACTCGACAAATGAAGCCGTGGGACCTAAAATGGATGCTGTGGGCCCTACACCATGTGCTTCGAGCATGAAAATGAGGGTTTGACCCTAAAATTGAACAGGTGCAGCATCAAAATGTTACTTGGAGCATGAAAATCAGGTTTTGAACCCTAAAATGAGACTTTGGAGCATAAAAAGCAGGCGTTGAACCCTAGCATGAGAGATTTGGGCTCTCAAAATGAGGGCTTGAATGCAAAAATGAGTCTTTTGGCCCAAAAAATGGTGGCTCGGTGCATAAAAAAGATGGTTTGCAACGTAAAGCCGAAGCTTCCTGGCCTCGATTCAGATCTTTGGACACTTAAAATGAAAGTCTGTACCCTAAATGGAGGCTTTTGGCCTAAAATGGCTTGAGTGGTGCATGACAGTGAGAGTCTAAACCCGAAGAATGAGAGTTTGGTGCATAAATAAGAGGCTTTCAACCCTGGACTCAGTGCTCTGGACTCGACAAATGAAGCCGTGGGACCTAAAATGGATGCTGTGGGCCCTACACCATGTGCTTCGAGCATGAAAATGAGGGTTTGAACCCTAAAATGAGACTTTGGAGCATAAAAAGCAGGCGTTGAACCCTAGCATGAGAGCTTTGGACTCTCAAAATGAGGGCTTGAATGCAAAAATGAGTCTTTTGGCCCAAAAAATGGTGGCTTGGTGCATAAAATGATGGTTTGCAACATAAAGCGGAGGCTTCAGCCCTCGATTCAGAGCTTTGGACACTTAAAATGAAAGTCTGTACCCTAAATGGAGGCTTTTGGCCTTCAATGGCTTGAGTGGTGCATGACAGTGAGAGTCTGAACCCGAAGAGTGAGAGTTTGGTGCATAAATAAGAGGCTTTCAACCCTGGACTCAGTGCTCTGGACTCTACAAATGAAGCCGTGGGACCTAAAATTGATGCTGTGGGCCCTAAACCATGTGCTTGGAGCATGAAAATGAGGGTTTGAACCCTAAAAAGAGACTTTGGAGCGTATAAAGCAGGCGTTGAACCCTAGCATGAGAGCTTTGGACTCTCAAAATGAGGGCTTGAATGCAGAAATGAGTCTTTTGGCCCAAAAAATGGTGGCTTGGTGCATAAAAAAGGTGTTTTGGAACATAAAGCTGAGGCTTCCAGCCCTCGATTCAGAGCTTTGGACACTTAAAATGAAAGTCTGTACCCTAAAATGGAGGCGTTTGACCTTCAATGGCTTGAGTGGTGCATGACAGTGAGAGTCTGAACCCGAAAAATGAGACTTTGGTGCATAAATAAGAGGCTTTCAACCCTGGACTCAGTGCTCTGGACTCTACAAATGAAGCCGTGGGACCTAAAATTGATGCTGTGGGCCCTACACCATGTGCTTGGAGCATGAAAATGAGGGTTTGACCCTACAAATGTGCAGGTGCAGCATCAAAATGTTTATTTGAGCATAAAAACGCCGGTTTGAACCCTAAAATGAGACTTTGGAGCATAAAAAGCAGGCGTTGAACCCTAGCATGAGAGCTTTGGACTCTCAAAATGAGGGCTTGAATGCAAAAATGAGTCTTTTGGCCCAAAAAATGGTGGCTCGGTGCATAAAAAAGATGGTTTGCAACGTAAAGCCGAAGCTTCCTGGCCTCGATTCAGATCTTTGGACACTTAAAATGAAAGTCTGTACCCTAAATGGAGGCTTTTGGCCTAAAATGGCTTGAGTGGTGCATGACAGTGAGAGTCTAAACCCGAAGAATGAGAGTTTGGTGCATAAATAAGAGGCTTTCAACCCTGGACACAGTGCTCTGGACTCGACAAATGAAGCCTTAGGACCTAAAACGGATGCTGTGGGCCCTACACCATGTGCTTGGAGCATGAAAATGAGGGTTTGACCCTACAGATTGTGCAGATACAGCATCAAAATATTAATTCGAGCATAAAAATGAGGATTTGAACCCTAAAATGAGACTCTGGAGCATAAAAAGCAGGCGTTGAACCCTAGCATGAGAGCTTTGGACTCTCAGAATGGGGGCTTGAATGCAAAAATGAGTCTTTTGGCCCAGAAAATGGTGGCTCGGTGCATAAAAAAGATGGTTTGCAACATAAAGCGGAGGCTTCCATGCCTCGATTCAGAGCTTTGGACACTTACAATGAAAGTCTGTACCCTAAATGGAGGCTTTTGGCCTTCAATGGCTTGAATGGTGCATGACAGTGAGAGTCTGTGTCGGGGTCACCATTAGCCGGGGTCCTTATTTCTCCATGCGGGAACAGAAACGACGCAACACCAATGTGATGATCAGGTCGTCCATCTTTTTTAATATATATATACTATTCCTTTTCTGGTTACATTTATACTCTACTAAGTTCCGTACACGCACTCATCTATCTTCTAATACGCTACAGGTCATCTACACGCGCTGTTCACGCGCCTCTACAAGCATTTGCATTGGTTAATTGCAATTAGCACGTAAAGCCCAAAACTTGCCAAAACTCCCTTATCTCATACCCTGTTTTGCTCAGACTTGTGTGCTTTTGCTGACCACAGGTGTTTCTCACTTATCTGCTATCTTGTGTGTTTTTGCCAGCCTTATTTTGCTGGCCTTGTCTTCGTCCTTGCATTCATCTGTCTGCACTAACTTTCTCCCAGCGCGGCCCAGACTCCTACAAGTCTGAATCCGAAGAATGAGAGTTTGGTGCATAAATAAGAGGCTTTTAACCCTAGACTCAGTGCTCTGGACTCTACAAATGAAGCCGTGGGACCTAAAATTGATGCTTTGGGCCCTACACCATGTGCTTGGAGCATGAAAATGAGGGTTTGAACCCTAAAATGAGACTTTGGAGCATAAAAAGCACGCTTTGAACCCAAGCATGAGAGATTTGGACCCTCAGAATGGGGGCTTGAATGCAAAAATGAGTCTTTTGGCCCAGAAAATGGTGGCTCGGTGCATAAAAAAGATGGTTTGCAACATAAAGCGGAGGCTTCAGCCCTCGATTCAGAGCTTTGGACACTTAAAATGAAAGTCTGTACCCTAAAATGGAGGCGTTTGACCTTCAATGGCTTGAGTGGTGCATGACAGTGAGAGTCTGAACCCGAAGAATGAGAGTTTGGTGCATAAATAAGAGGCTTTCAACCCTGGACTCAGTGCTCTGGACTCTACACATGAAGCCGTGGGACCTAAAATTGATGCTGTGGGCCCTACACCATGTGCTTGGAGCATGAAAATGAGGGTTTGACCCTACAAATTGTGCAGATACAGCATCAAAATATTAATTTGAGCATAAAAATGAGGATTTGAACCCTAAAATGAGACTCTGGAGCATAAAAAGCAGGCGTTGAACCCTAGCATGAGAGCTTTGGACTCTCAAAATGAGGGCTTGAAAGCAACAATGAGTCTTTTGGCCCAAAAAATGGTGGCTTGGTGCATAGAATGATGGTTTGCAACATAAAGCGGAGGCTTCCATGCCTCGATTCAGAGCTTTGGACACTTACAATGAAAGTCTGTACCCTAAATGGAGGCTTTTGGCCTTCAATGGCTTGAGTGGTGCATGACAGTGAGAGTCTGTGTCGGGGTCACCATTAGCCGGGGTCCTTATTTCTCCATGCGGGAACAGAAACGACGCAACACCAATGTGATGATCAGGTCGTCCATCTTTTTTAATATATATATACTATTCCTTTTCTGGTTACATTTATACTCTACTAAGTTCCGTACACGCACTCATCTATCTTCTAATACGCTACAGGTCATCTACACGCGCTGTTCACGCGCCTCTACAAGCATTTGCATTGGTTAATTGCAATTAGCACGTAAAGCCCAAAACTTGCCAAAACTCCCTTATCTCATACCCTGTTTTGCTCAGACTTGTGTGCTTTTGCTGACCACAGGTGTTTCTCACTTATCTGCTATCTTGTGTGTTTTTGCCAGCCTTATTTTGCTGGCCTTGTCTTCGTCCTTGCATTCATCTGTCTGCACTAACTTTCTCCCAGCGCGGCCCAGACTCCTACAAGTCTGAATCCGAAGAATGAGAGTTTGGTGCATAAATAAGAGGCTTTTAACCCTAGACTCAGTGCTCTGGACTCTACAAATGAAGCCGTGGGACCTAAAATTGATGCTTTGGACCCTACACCATGAGCTTGGAGCATGAAAATCAGGTTTTGAACCCTAAAATGAGACTTTGGAGCATAAAAAGCAGGCTTTGAACCCTAGCATGAGAGCTTTGGACTCTCAGAATGGGGGCTTGAATGCAGAAATGAGTCTTTTGGCCCAAAAAATGGTGGCTCGGTGCATAAAAAAGGTGGTTTGCAACATAAAGCGGAGGCTTCAGCCCTCGATTCAGAGCTTTGGACACTTAAAATGAAAGTCTGTACCCTAAATGGAGGCTTTTGGCCTTCAATGGCTTGAGTGGTGCATGACAGTGAGAGTCTGAACCCGAAGAGTGAGAGTTTGGTGCATAAATAAGAGGCTTTCAACCCTGGACTCAGTGCTCTGGACTCTACAAATGAAGCCGTGGGACCTAAAATGGATGCTGTGGGCCCTACACCATGTGCTTGGAGCATGAAAATGAGGGTTTGAACCCTTAAATTAGACTTTGGAGCATAAAAAGCACGCTTTGAACCCAAGCATGAGAGATTTGGACCCTCAGAATGGGGGCTTGAATGCAAAAATGAGTCTTTTGGCCCAAAAAATGGTGGCTCGGTGCATAAAAAAGATGGTTTGCAACATAAAGCGGAGGCTTCAGCCCTCGATTCAGAGCTTTGGACACTTAAAATGAAAGTCTGTACCCTAAAATGGAGGCTTTTGACCTTCAATGGCTTGAGTGGTGCATGACAGTGAGAGTCTGAACCCGAAGAATGAGAGTTTGGTGCATAAATAAGAGGCTTTCAACCCTGGACTCTGAGCTCTGGACTCTACAGATGAAGCCTTAGGACCTAAAATGGATGCTGTGGGCCCTACACCATGTGCTTGGAGCATGAAAATGAGGGTTTGACCCTAAAATTGAACAGGTGCAGCATCAAAATATTACTTGGAGCATGAAAATGAGGTTTTGAACCCTAAAATGAGACTTTGGAGCATAAAAAGCAGGCGTTGAACCCTAGCATGAGACCTTTGGACTCTCAAAATGAGGTCTTGAATGTAGAAATGAGTCTTTTGGCCCAAGAAATGGTGGCTCGGTGCATAAAAAAGATGGTTTGCAACATAAAGCGGAGGCTTCCAGCCCTCGATTCAGAGCTTTGGACACTTAAAATGAAAGTCTGTACCCTAAAATGGAGGCGTTTGACCTTCAATGGCTTGAGTGGTGCATGACAGTGAGAGTCTGAACCCGAAGAATGAGAGTTTGGTGCATAAATAAGAGGCTTTCAACCCTGGACTCAGTGCTCTGGACTCTACACATGAAGCCGTGGGACCTCAAATTGATGCTGTGGACCCTAAACCATGTGCTTGGAGCATGAACATGAGGGTTTGAACCCTAAAATGAGACTTTGGAGCGTATAAAGCAGGCGTTGAACCCTAGCATGAGAGCTTTGGACTCTCAAAATGAGGGCTTGAATGCAAAAATGAGTCTTTTGGCCCAAAAAAATGGTGGCTCGGTGCATAAAAAAGGTGGTTTGCAACATAAAGCGGAGGCTTCAGCCCTCGATTCAGAGCTTTGGACACTTAAAATGAAAGTCTGTACCCTAAAATGGAGGCGTTTGACCTTCAATGGCTTGAGTGGTGCATGACAGTGAGAGTCTGAACCCGAAGAATGAGAGTTTGGTGCATAAATAAGAGGCTTTCAACCCTGGACTCAGTGCTCTGGACTCGACAAATGAAGCCGTGGGACCTAAAATGGATGCTGTGGGCCCTACACCATGTGCTTCGAGCATGAAAATGAGGGTTTGACCCTAAAATTGAACAGGTGCAGCATCAAAATGTTACTTGGAGCATGAAAATCAGGTTTTGAACCCTAAAATGAGACTTTGGAGCATAAAAAGCAGGCATTGAACCCTAGCATGAGAGATTTGGACCCTCAGAATGGGGGCTTGAATGCAAAAATGAGTCTTTTGGCCCAAAAAATGGTGGCTCGGTGCATAAAAAAGATGGTTTGCAACGTAAAGCCGAAGCTTCCTGGCCTCGATTCAGAGCTTTGGACACTTAAAATGAAAGTCTGTACCCTAAATGGAGGCTTTTGGCCTAAAATGGCTTGAGTGGTGCATGACAGTGAGAGTCTAAACCCGAAGAATGAGAGTTTGGTGCATAAATAAGAGGCTTTCAACCCTGGACTCAGTGCTCTGGACTCGACAAATGAAGCCGTGGGACCTAAAATGGATGCTGTGGGCCCTACACCATGTGCTTCGAGCATGAAAATGAGGGTTTGACCCTACAGATTGTGCAGATACAGCATCAAAATATTAATTCGAGCATAAAAATGAGGATTTGAACCCTAAAATGAGACTCTGGAGCATAAAAAGCAGGCGTTGAACCCTAGCATGAGACCTTTGGACTCTCAAAATGAGGGCTTGAAAGCAACAATGAGTCTTTTGGCCCAAAAAATGGTGGCTTGGTGCATAAAATGATGGTTTGCAACATAAAGCGGAGGCTTCCATGCCTCGATTCAGAGCTTTGGACACTTACAATGAAAGTCTGTACCCTAAAATGGAGGCGTTTGACCTTCAATGGCTTGAGTGGTGCATGACAGTGAGAGTCTGAACCCGAAGAATGAGAGTTTGGTGCATAAATAAGAGGCTTTCAACCCTGGACTCAGTGCTCTGGACTCGACAAATGAAGCCGTGGGACCTAAAATGGATGCTGTGGGCCCTACACCATGTGCTTCGAGCATGAAAATGAGGGTTTGACCCTAAAATTGAACAGGTGCAGCATCAAAATGTTACTTGGAGCATGAAAATCAGGTTTTGAACCCTAAAATGAGACTTTGGAGCATAAAAAGCAGGCGTTGAACCCTAGCATGAGAGATTTGGACCCTCAGAATGGGGGCTTGAATGCAAAAATGAGTCTTTTGGCCCAGAAAATGGTGGCTCGGTGCATAAAAAAGATGGTTTGCAACATAAAGCGGAGGCTTCAGCCCTCGATTCAGAGCTTTGGACACTTAAAATGAAAGTCTGTACCCTAAAATGGAGGCGTTTGACCTTCAATGGCTTGAGTGGTGCATGACAGTGAGAGTCTGAACCCGAAGAATGAGAGTTTGGTGCATAAATAAGAGGCTTTCAACCCTGGACTCAGTGCTCTGGACTCTACACATGAAGCCGTGGGACCTCAAATTGATGCTGTGGACCCTAAACCATGTGCTTGGAGCATGAACATGAGGGTTTGAACCCTAAAATGAGACTTTGGAGCGTATAAAGCAGGCGTTGAACCCTAGCATGAGAGCTTTGGACTCTCAAAATGAGGGCTTGAATGCAAAAATGAGTCTTTTGGCCCAAAAAAATGGTGGCTCGGTGCATAAAAAAGGTGGTTTGCAACATAAAGCGGAGGCTTCAGCCCTCGATTCAGAGCTTTGGACACTTAAAATGAAAGTCTGTACCCTAAAATGGAGGCGTTTGACCTTCAATGGCTTGAGTGGTGCATGACAGTGAGAGTCTGAACCCGAAGAATGAGAGTTTGGTGCATAAATAAGAGGCTTTCAACCCTGGACTCAGTGCTCTGGACTCGACAAATGAAGCCGTGGGACCTAAAATGGATGCTGTGGGCCCTACACCATGTGCTTCGAGCATGAAAATGAGGGTTTGACCCTAAAATTGAACAGGTGCAGCATCAAAATGTTACTTGGAGCATGAAAATCAGGTTTTGAACCCTAAAATGAGACTTTGGAGCATAAAAAGCAGGCGTTGAACCCTAGCATGAGAGATTTGGACCCTCAGAATGGGGGCTTGAATGCAAAAATGAGTCTTTTGGCCCAAAAAATGGTGGCTCGGTGCATAAAAAAGATGGTTTGCAACGTAAAGCCGAAGCTTCCTGGCCTCGATTCAGAGCTTTGGACACTTAAAATGAAAGTCTGTACCCTAAATGGAGGCTTTTGGCCTAAAATGGCTTGAGTGGTGCATGACAGTGAGAGTCTAAACCCGAAGAATGAGAGTTTGGTGCATAAATAAGAGGCTTTCAACCCTGGACTCAGTGCTCTGGACTCGACAAATGAAGCCGTGGGACCTAAAATGGATGCTGTGGGCCCTAAACCATGTGCTTGGAGCATGAAAATGAGGGTTTGAACCCTAAAATGAGACTTTGGAGCATAAAAAGCACGCTTTGAACCCAAGCATGAGAGATTTGGACCCTCAGAATGGGGGCTTGAATGCAAAAATGAGTCTTTTGGCCCAAAAAATGGTGGCTCGGTGCATAAAAAAGATGGTTTGCAACATAAAGCGGAGGCTTCAGCCCTCGATTCAGAGCTTTGGACACTTAAAATGAAAGTCTGTACCCTAAAATGGAGGCGTTTGACCTTCAATGGCTTGAGTGGTGCATGACAGTGAGAGTCTGAACCCGAAGAATGAGAGTTTGGTGCATAAATAAGAGGCTTTCAACCCTGGACTCAGTGCTCTGGACTCGACAAATGAAGCCGTGGGACCTAAAATTGATGCTGTGGGCCCTACACCATGTGCTTGGAGCATGAAAATGAGGGTTTGACCCTACAAATTGTGCAGATACAGCATCAAAATATTAATTCGAGCATAAAAATGAGGATTTGAACCCTAAAATGAGACTCTGGAGCATAAAAAGCAGGCGTTGAACCCTAGCATGAGAGCTTTGGACTCTCAAAATGAGGGCTTGAAAGCAACAATGAGTCTTTTGGCCCAAAAAATGGTGGCTTGGTGAATAGAATGATGGTTTGCAACATAAAGCGGAGGCTTCCATGCCTCGATTCAGAGCTTTGGACACTTACAATGAAAGTCTGTACCCTAAATGGAGGCTTTTGGCCTTCAATGGCTTGAGTGGTGCATGACAGTGAGAGTCTGAACCCGAAGAGTGAGAGTTTGGTGCATAAATAAGAGGCTTTCAACCCTGGACTCAGTGCTCTGGACTCGACAAATGAAGCCGTGGGACCTAAAATTGATGCTGTGGGCCCTAAACCATGTGCTTGGAGCATGAAAATGAGGGTTTGAACCCTAAAATGAGACTTTGGAGCGTATAAAGCAGGCGTTGAACCCTAGCATGAGAGCTTTGGACTCTCAAAATGAGGGCTTGAATGCAGAAATGAGTCTTTTGGCCCAAAAAAATGGTGGCTCGGTGCATAAAAAAGATGGTTTGGAACATAAAGCGGAATCTTCCTGGCCTCGATTCAGAGCTTTGGACACTTACAATGAAAGTCTGTACCCTAAAATGGAGGCATTTGGCCTTCAATGGCTTGAGTGGTGCATGACAGTGAGAGTCTGAACCCGAAAAATGAGACTTTGGTGCATAAATAAGAGGCTTTCAACCCTGGACTCGGAGCTCTGGACTCTACAGATGAAGCCTTAGGACCTAAAATTGATGCTGTGGGCCCTACACCATGTGCTTGGAGCATGAAAATGAGGGTTTGACCCTTCAAATTGTGCAGATATAGCATCAACATATTAATTCGATCATAAAAATGAGGATTTGAACCCTAAAATGAGACTCTGGAGCATAAAAAGCAGGTGTTGAACCCTAGCATGAGAGCTTTGGACTCTCAAAATGAGGGCTTGAAAGCAACAATGAGTCTTTTGGCCCAGAAAATGGTGGCTTGGTGCATAAAATGATGGTTTGCAACATAAAGCGGAGGCTTCCATGCCTCGATTCAGAGCTTTGGACACTTACAATGAAAGTCTGTACCCTAAATGGAGGCTTTTGGCCTTCAATGGC
The DNA here is from genome assembly GCF_031877795.1 of Strix aluco. NCBI lineage: Eukaryota > Metazoa > Chordata > Aves > Strigiformes > Strigidae > Strix > Strix aluco. Next base: position 17,396,946 of record NC_133970.1, read on the forward strand.
TTGAGTGGTGCATGACAGTGAGAGTCTGTGTCGGGGTCACCATTAGCCGGGGTCCTTATTTCTCCATGCGGGAACAGAAACGACGCAACACCAATGTGATGATCAGGTCGTCCATCTTTTTTAATATATATATACTATTCCTTTTCTGGTTACATTTATACTCTACTAAGTTCCGTACACGCACTCATCTATCTTCTAATACGCTACAGGTCATCTACACGCGCTGTTCACGCGCCTCTACAAGCATTTGCATTGGTTAATTGCAATTAGCACGTAAAGCCCAAAACTTGCCAAAACTCCCTTATCTCATACCCTGTTTTGATCAGACTTGTGTGCTTTTGCTGACCACAGGTGTTTCTCACTTATCTGCTATCTTGTGTGTTTTTGCCAGCCTTATTTTGCTGGCCTTGTCTTCGTCCTTGCATTCATCTGTCTGCACTAACTTTCTCCCAGCGCGGCCCAGACTCCTACAAGTCTGAATCCGAAGAATGAGAGTTTGGTGCATAAATAAGAGGCTTTTAACCCTAGACTCAGTGCTCTGGACTCTACAAAAGAAGCCGTGGGACCTAAAATTGATGCTTTGGGCCCTACACCATGTGCTTGGAGCATGAAAATGAGGGTTTGAACCCTAAAATGAGACTTTGGAGCATAAAAAGCACGCTTTGAACCCAAGCATGAGAGATTTGGACCCTCAGAATGGGGGCTTGAATGCAAAAATGAGTCTTTTGGCCCAGAAAATGGTGGCTCGGTGCATAAAAAAGATGGTTTGCAACATAAAGCGGAGGCTTCAGCCCTCGATTCAGAGCTTTGGACACTTAAAATGAAAGTCTGTACCCTAAAATGGAGGCGTTTGACCTTCAATGGCTTGAGTGCTGCATGACAGTGAGAGTCTGAACCCGAAGAATGAGAGTTTGGTACATAAATAAGAGGCTTTCAACCCTGGACTCAGTGCTCTGGACTCTACAGATGAAGCCGTGGGACCTAAAATTGATGCTGTGGGCCCTACACCATGTGCTTGGAGCATGAAAATGAGGGTTTGACCCTACAAATTGTGCAGATACAGCATCAAAATATTATTTCGAGCATAAAAACGAGGATTTGAACCCTAAAATGAGACTCTGGAGCATAAAAAGCAGGCGTTGAACCCTAGCATGAGACCTTTGGACTCTCAAAATGAGGGCTTGAAAGCAACAATGAGTCTTTTGGCCCAAAAAATGGTGGCTTGGTGCATAAAATGATGGTTTGCAACATAAAGCGGAGGCTTCCATGCCTCGATTCAGAGCTTTGGACACTTACAATGAAAGTCTGTACCCTAAATGGAGGCTTTTGGCCTTCAATGGCTTGAGTGGTGCATGACAGTGAGAGTCTGTGTCGGGGTCACCATTAGCCGGGGTCCTTATTTCTCCATGCGGGAACAGAAACGACGCAACACCAATGTGATGATCAGGTCGTCCATCTTTTTTATTATATATATACTATTCCTTTTCTGGTTACATTTATACTCTACTAAGTTCCGTACACGCACTCATCTATCTTCTAATACGCTACAGGTCATCTACACGCGCTGTTCACGCGCCTCTACAAGCATTTGCATTGGTTAATTGCAATTAGCACGTAAAGCCCAAAACTTGCCAAAACTCCCTTATCTCATACCCTGTTTTGCTCAGACTTGTGTGCTTTTGCTGACCACAGGTGTTTCTCACTTATCTGCTACCTTGTGTGTTTTTGCCAGCCTTATTTTGCTGGCCTTGTCTTCGTCCTTGCATTCATCTGTCTGCACTAACTTTCTCCCAGCGCGGCCCAGACTCCTACAAGTCTGAATCCGAAGAATGAGAGTTTGGTGCATAAATAAGAGGCTTTTAACCCTAGACTCAGTGCTCTGGACTCTACAAATGAAGCCGTGGGACCTAAAATTGATGCTTTGGGCCCTACACCATGTGCTTGGAGCATGAAAATGAGGGTTTGAACCCTAAAATGAGACTTTGGAGCATAAAAAGCACGCTTTGAACCCAAGCATGAGAGATTTGGACCCTCAGAATGGGGGCTTCAATGCAAAAATGAGTCTTTTAGCCCAAAAAATGGTGGCTTGGTGCATAAAAATGGTGGTTTGGAACATAAAGCGGAGGCTTCCAGCCCTCGATTCAGAGCTTTGGACACTTAAAATGAAAGTCTGTACCCTAAAATGGAGGCGTTTGACCATCAATGGCTTGAGTGCTGCATGACAGTGAGAGTCTGAACCCGAAGAATGAGAGTTTGGTGCATAAATAAGAGGCTTTCAACCCTGGACTCAGTGCTCTGGACTCGACAAATGAAGCCGTGGGACCTAAAATGGATGCTGTGGGCCCTACACCATGTGCTTGGAGCATGAAAATGAGGGTTTGACCCTACAAATTGTGCAGATACAGCATCAAAATATTAATTCGAGCATAAAAATGAGGATTTGAACCCTAAAATGAGACTCTGGAGCATAAAAAGCAGGCGTTGAACCCTAACATGAGAGCTTTGGACTCTCAAAATGAGGGCTTGAAAGCAACAATGAGTCTTTTGGCCCAAAAAATGGTGGCTTGGTGAATAGAATGATGGTTTGCAACATAAAGCGGAGGCTTCCATGCCTCGATTCAGAGCTTTGGACACTTACAATGAAAGTCTGTACCCTAAATGGAGGCTTTTGGCCTTCAATGGCTTGAGTGGTGCATGACAGTGAGAGTCTGAACCCGAAGAGTGAGAGTTTGGTGCATAAATAAGAGGCTTTCAACCCTGGACTCAGTGCTCTGGACTCGACAAATGAAGCCGTGGGACCTAAAATTGATGCTGTGGGCCCTAAACCATGTGCTTGGAGCATGAAAATGAGGGTTTGAACCCTAAAATGAGACTTTGGAGCGTATAAAGCAGGCGTTGAACCCTAGCATGAGAGCTTTGGACTCTCAAAATGAGGGCTTGAATGCAGAAATGAGTCTTTTGGCCCAAAAAAATGGTGGCTCGGTGCATAAAAAAGGTGGTTTGGAACATAAAGCAGAAGCTTCCTGGCCTCGATTCAGAGCTTTGGATACTTACAATGAAAGTCTGTACCCTAAATGGAGGCTTTTGGCCTAAAATGGCTTGAGTGGTGCATGACAGTGAGAGTCTGAACCCGAAGAATGAGAGTTTGGTGCATAAATAAGAGGCTTTCAACCCTGGACTCAGTGCTCTGGACTCTACACATGAAGCCGTGGGACCTCAAATTGATGCTGTGGACCCTAAACCATGTGCTTGGAGCATGAACATGAGGGTTTGAACCCTAAAATGAGACTTTGGAGCGTATAAAGCAGGTGTTGAACCCTAGCATGAGAGCTTTGGACTCTCAAAATGAGGGCTTGAATGCAAAAATGAGTCTTTTGGCCCAAAAAAATGGTGGCTCGGTGCATAAAAAAGATGGTTTGGAACATAAAGCGGAATCTTCCTGGCCTCGATTCAGAGCTTTGGACACTTACAATGAAAGTCTGTACCCTAAAATGGAGGCATTTGGCCTTCAATGGCTTGAGTGGTGCATGACAGTGAGAGTCTGAACCCGAAAAATGAGACTTTGGTGCATAAATAAGAGGCTTTCAACCCTGGACTCGGAGCTCTGGACTCTACAGATGAAGCCTTAGGACCTAAAATTGATGCTGTGGGCCCTACACCATGTGCTTGGAGCATGAAAATGAGGGTTTGACCCTTCAAATTGTGCAGATATAGCATCAACATATTAATTCGATCATAAAAATGAGGATTTGAACCCTAAAATGAGACTCTGGAGCATAAAAAGCAGGTGTTGAACCCTAGCATGAGAGCTTTGGACTCTCAAAATGAGGGCTTGAAAGCAACAATGAGTCTTTTGGCCCAGAAAATGGTGGCTTGGTGCATAAAATGATGGTTTGCAACATAAAGCGGAGGCTTCCATGCCTCGATTCAGAGCTTTGGACACTTACAATGAAAGTCTGTACCCTAAATGGAGGCTTTTGGCCTTCAATGGCTTGAGTGGTGCATGACAGTGAGAGTCTGTGTCGGGGTCACCATTAGCCGGGGTCCTTATTTCTCCATGCGGGAACAGAAACGACGCAACACCAATGTGATGATCAGGTCGTCCATCTTTTTTATTATATATATACTATTCCTTTTCTGGTTACATTTATACTCTACTAAGTTCCGTACACGCACTCATCTATCTTCTAATACGCTACAGGTCATCTACACGCGCTGTTCACGCGCCTCTACAAGCATTTGCATTGGTTAATTGCAATTAGCACGTAAAGCCCAAAACTTGCCAAAACTCCCTTATCTCATACCCTGTTTTGCTCAGACTTGTGTGCTTTTGCTGACCACAGGTGTTTCTCACTTATCTGCTATCTTGTGTGTTTTTGCCAGCCTTATTTTGCTGGCCTTGTCTTCGTCCTTGCATTCATCTGTCTGCACTAACTTTCTCCCAGCGCGGCCCAGACTCCTACAAGTCTGAATCCGAAGAATGAGAGTTTGGTGCATAAATAAGAGGCTTTTAACCCTAGACTCAGTGCTCTGGACTCTACAAAAGAAGCCGTGGGACCTAAAATTGATGCTTTGGGCCCTACACCATGTGCTTGGAGCATGAAAATGAGGGTTTGAACCCTAAAATGAGACTTTGGAGCATAAAAAGCACGCTTTGAACCCAAGCATGAGAGATTTGGACCCTCAGAATGGGGGCTTGAATGCAAAAATGAGTCTTTTGGCCCAGAAAATGGTGGCTCGGTGCATAAAAAAGATGGTTTGCAACATAAAGCGGAGGCTTCAGCCCTCGATTCAGAGCTTTGGACACTTAAAATGAAAGTCTGTACCCTAAAATGGAGGCGTTTGACCTTCAATGGCTTGAGTGCTGCATGACAGTGAGAGTCTGAACCCGAAGAATGAGAGTTTGGTACATAAATAAGAGGCTTTCAACCCTGGACTCAGTGCTCTGGACTCTACAGATGAAGCCGTGGGACCTAAAATTGATGCTGTGGGCCCTACACCATGTGCTTGGAGCATGAAAATGAGGGTTTGACCCTAAAATTGAACAGGTGCAGCATCAAAATGTTACTTGGGGCATGAAAATCAGGATTTTAACCCTAAAATGAGACTTTGGAGCATAAAAAGCAGGTGTTGAACCCTAGCATGAGACCTTTGGACTCTCAAAATGAGGGCTTGAATGCAGAAATGAGTTTTTTGGCCCAAAAAATGGTGGCTCGGTGCATAAAAAAGGTGTTTTGGAACATAAAGCGGAGGCTTCCAGCCCTCGATTCAGAGCTTTGGACACTTAAAATGAAAGTCTGTACCCTAAAATGGAGGCGTTTGGCCTTCAATGGCTTGAGTGGTGCATGACAGTGAGAGTCTGAACCCGAAAAATGAGACTTTGGTGCATAAATAAGAGGCTTTCAACCCTGGACTCAGAGCTCTGGACTCTACAGATGAAGCCTTAGGACCTAAAATTGATGCTGTGGGCCCTACACCATGTGCTTGGAGCATGAAAATGAGGGTTTGACCCTACAAATTGTGCAGATACAGCATCAAAATATTATTTCGAGCATAAAAACGAGGATTTGAACCCTAAAATGAGACTCTGGAGCATAAAAAGCAGGCGTTGAACCCTAGCATGAGACCTTTGGACTCTCAAAATGAGGGCTTGAAAGCAACAATGAGTCTTTTGGCCCAAAAAATGGTGGCTTGGTGCATAAAATGATGGTTTGCAACATAAAGCGGAGGCTTCCATGCCTCGATTCAGAGCTTTGGACACTTACAATGAAAGTCTGTACCCTAAATGGAGGCTTTTGGCCTTCAATGGCTTGAGTGGTGCATGACAGTGAGAGTCTGTGTCGGGGTCACCATTAGCCGGGGTCCTTATTTCTCCATGCGGGAACAGAAACGACGCAACACCAATGTGATGATCAGGTCGTCCATCTTTTTTATTATATATATACTATTCCTTTTCTGGTTACATTTATACTCTACTAAGTTCCGTACACGCACTCATCTATCTTCTAATACGCTACAGGTCATCTACACGCGCTGTTCACGCGCCTCTACAAGCATTTGCATTGGTTAATTGCAATTAGCACGTAAAGCCCAAAACTTGCCAAAACTCCCTTATCTCATACCCTGTTTTGCTCAGACTTGTGTGCTTTTGCTGACCACAGGTGTTTCTCACTTATCTGCTACCTTGTGTGTTTTTGCCAGCCTTATTTTGCTGGCCTTGTCTTCGTCCTTGCATTCATCTGTCTGCACTAACTTTCTCCCAGCGCGGCCCAGACTCCTACAAGTCTGAATCCGAAGAATGAGAGTTTGGTGCATAAATAAGAGGCTTTTAACCCTAGACTCAGTGCTCTGGACTCTACAAATGAAGCCGTGGGACCTAAAATTGATGCTTTGGGCCCTACACCATGTGCTTGGAGCATGAAAATGAGGGTTTGAACCCTAAAATGAGACTTTGGAGCATAAAAAGCACGCTTTGAACCCAAGCATGAGAGATTTGGACCCTCAGAATGGGGGCTTCAATGCAAAAATGAGTCTTTTAGCCCAAAAAATGGTGGCTTGGTGCATAAAAATGGTGGTTTGGAACATAAAGCGGAGGCTTCCAGCCCTCGATTCAGAGCTTTGGACACTTAAAATGAAAGTCTGTACCCTAAAATGGAGGCGTTTGACCATCAATGGCTTGAGTGCTGCATGACAGTGAGAGTCTGAACCCGAAGAATGAGAGTTTGGTGCATAAATAAGAGGCTTTCAACCCTGGACTCAGTGCTCTGGACTCGACAAATGAAGCCGTGGGACCTAAAATGGATGCTGTGGGCCCTACACCATGTGCTTCGAGCATGAAAATGAGGGTTTGAACCCTAAAATGAGACTTTGGAGCATAAAAAGCACGCTTTGAACCCAAGCATGAGAGATTTGGACCCTCAGAATGGGGGCTTGAATGCAAAAATGAGTCTTTTGGCCCAAAAAATGGTGGCTCGGAGTATAAAAAAGATGGTTTGCAACATAAAGCGGAGGCTTCAGCCCTCGATTCAGAGCTTTGGACACTTAAAATGAAAGTCTGTACCCTAAAATGGAGGCTTTTGGCCTTCAATGGCTTGAGTGGTGCATGACAGTGACAGTCTGACCTCGTAGAATGGAGTTTGGTACATAAATAAGAGGCTTTCAACCCTGGACTCAGTGCTCTGGACTCGACAAATGAAGCCTTAGGACCTAAAATTGATGCTGTGGGCCCTACACCATGTGCTTGGAGCATGAAAATGAGGGTTTGACCCTACAAATGTGCAGGTGCAGCATCAAAATGTTTATTTGAGCATAAAAATGCGGGTTTGAACCCTAAAATGAGACTCTGGAGCATAAAAAGCAGGCGTTGAACCCTAGCATGAGAGCTTTGGACTCTCAAAATGAGGGCTTGAATGCAAAAATGAGTCTTTTGGCCCAAAAAAATGGTGGCTCGGTGCATAAAAAAGGTGGTTTGGAACATAAAGCGGAAGCTTCCTGGCCTCGATTCAGAGCTTTGGACACTTAAAATGAAAGTCTGTACCCTAAAATGGAGGCATTTGGCCTTCAATGGCTTGAGTGGTGCATGACAGTGAGAGTCTGAACCCGAAGAATGAGAGTTTGGTGCATAAATAAGAGGCTTTCAACCCTGGACTCAGTGCTCTGGACTCTACACATGAAGCCGTGGGACCTAAAATTGATGCTGTGGGCCCTAAACCATGTGCTTCGAGCATGAAAATGAGGGTTTGACCCTAAAATTGAAGAGATGCAGCATCAAAATGCTACTTGGGGCATGAAAATCAGGATTTGAACCCTAAAATGAGAGTCTGGAGCATAAAAAGCAGGCGTTGAACCCTAGCATGAGACCTTTGGACTCTCAAAATGAGGGCTTGAATGCAGAAATGAGTCTTTTGGCCCAGAAAATGGTGGCTCGGTGCATAAGAAAGATGGTTTGCAACATAAACCGGAGGTTTCAGCCCTCGATTCAGAGCTTTGGACACTTAAAATGAAAGTCTGTACCCTAAAATGGAGGCGTTTGACCTTCAATGGCTTGAGTGGTGCATGACAGTGAGAGTCTGAACCCGAAGAATGAGAGTTTGGTGCATAAATAAGAGGCTTTCAACCCTGGACTCAGAGCTCTGGACTCTACACATGAAGCCTTAGGACCTAAAATTGATGCTGTGGGCCCTACACCATGTGCTTGGAGCATGAAAATGAGGGTTTGACCCTACAAATTGTGCAGATACAGCATCAAAATATTAATTCGAGCATAAAAATGAGGATTTGAACCCTAAAATGAGACTCTGGAGCATAAAAAGCAGGCGTTGAACCCTAGCATGAGAGCTTTGGACTCTCAAAATGAGGGCTTGAAAGCAACAATGAGTCTTTTGGCCCAAAAAATGGTGGCTTGGTGCATAGAATGATGGTTTGCAACATAAAGCGGAGGCTTCCATGCCTCGATTCAGAGCTTTGGACACTTACAATGAAAGTCTGTACCCTAAATGGAGGCTTTTGGCCTTCAATGGCTTGAATCGTGCATGACAGTGAGAGTCTGTGTCGGGGTCACCATTAGCCGGGGTCCTTATTTCTCCGTGCGGGAACAGAAACGACGCAACACCAATGTGATGATCAGGTCGTCCATCTTTTTTAATATATATATACTATTCCTTTTCTGGTTACATTTATACTCTACTAAGTTCCGTACACGCACTCATCTATCTTCTAATACGCTACAGGTCATCTACACGCGCTGTTCACGCGCCTCTACAAGCATTTGCATTGGTTAATTGCAATTAGCACGTAAAGCCCAAAACTTGCCAAAACTCCCTTATCTCATACCCTGTTTTGCTCAGACTTGTGTGCTTTTGCTGACCTCAGGTGTTTCTCACTTATCTGCTACCTTGTGTGTTTTTGCCAGCCTTATTTTGCTGGCCTTGTCTTCGTCCTTGCATTCATCTGTCTGCACTAACTTTCTCCCAGCGCGGCCCAGACTCCTACAAGTCTGAATCCGAAGAATGAGAGTTTGGTGCATAAATAAGAGGCTTTTAACCCTAGACTCAGTGCTCTGGACTCTACAAATGAAGCCGTGGGACCTAAAATTGATGCTTTGGGCCCTACACCATGTGCTTGGAGCATGAAAATGAGGGTTTGAACCCTAAAATGAGACTTTGGAGCATAAAAAGCACGCTTTGAACCCAAGCATGAGAGATTTGGACCCTCAGAATGGGGGCTTGAATGCAAAAATGAGTCTTTTGGCCCAAAAAATGGTGGCTCGGTGCATAAAAAAGATGGTTTGCAACATAAAGCGGAGGCTTCCAGCCCTCGATTCAGAGCTTTGGACACTTAAAATGAAAGTCTGTACCCTAAAATGGAGGTGTTTGACCTTCAATGGCTTGAGTGGTGCATGACAGTGAGAGTCTGAACCCGAAGAATGAGAGTTTGGTGCATAAATAAGAGGCTTTCAACCCTGGACTCAGTGCTCTGGACTCTACACATGAAGCCGTGGGACCTAAAATTGATGCTGTGGGCCCTACACCATGTGCTTGGAGCATGAAAATGAGGGTTTGACCCTACAAATTGTGCAGATACAGCATCAAAATATTAATTCGAGCATAAAAATGAGGATTTGAACCCTAAAATGAGACTCTGGAGCATAAAAAGCAGGCGTTGAACCCTAGCATGAGAGCTTTGGACTCTCAAAATGAGGGCTTGAATGCAGAAATGAGTCTTTTGGCCCAAAAAATGCTGGCTCGGTGCATAAAAATGGTGGTTTGGAACATAAAGGGGAGGCTTCCTGGCCTCGATTCAGAGCTTTGGACACTTAAAATGAAAGTCTGTACCCTAAAATGGAGGCTTTTGGCCTAAAATGGCTTGAGTGGAACATGACAGTGAGAGTCTAAACCCGAAGAATGAGAGTTTGGTGCATAAATAAGAGGCTTTCAACCCTGGACTCAGTGCTCTGGACTCGACAAATGAAGCCTTAGGACCTAAAATTGATGCTGTGGGCCCTACACCATGTGCTTGGAGCATGAAAATGAGGGTTTGACCCTTCAAATGTGCAGGTGCAGCATCAAAATGTTTATTCGAGCATAAAAATGCGGGTTTGAACACTAAAATGAGACTTTGGAGCATAAAAAGCAGGCTTTGAACCCTAGCATGAGAGCTTTGGACTCTCAAAATGAGGGCTTGAATGCAGAAATGAGTCTTTTGGCGCAAAAAATGGTGGCTCGGTGCATAAAAAAGGTGTTTTGGTACATAAAGCGGAGGCTTCAGCCCTCGATTCCGAGCTTTGGACACTTAAAATGAAAGTCTGTACCCTAAATGGAGGCTTTTGGCCTTCAATGACTTGAGTGGTGCATGACAGTGAGAGTCTGAACCCGAAGAATGAGAGTTTGGTGCATAAATAAGAGGCTTTCAACCCTAGACTCAGTGCTCTGGACTCTACAAATGAAGCCGTGGGACCTAAAATTGATGCTTTGGGCCCTACACCATGTGCTTGGAGCATGAAAATGCAGGTTTGAACCCTAAAATGAGACTTTGGAGCATATAAAGCAGGCGTTGAACCCTAGCATGAGAGCTTTGGGCTCTCAAAATGAGGGCTTGAATGCAAAAATGAGTCTTTTGGCCCAGAAAATGGTGGCTCGGTGCATAAAAAAGGTGTTTTGGAACATAAAGCGGAGGCTTCAGCCCTCGATTCAGAGCTTTGGACACTTAAAATGAAAGTCTGTACCCTAAAATGGAGGCGTTTGACCTCCAATGGCTTGAGTGGTGCATGACAGTGAGAGTCTGAACCCGAAGAATGAGAGTTTGGTGCATAAATAAGAGGCTTTCAACCCTGGACTCAGTGCTCTGGACTCTACACATGAAGCCGTGGGACCTAAAATTGATGCTGTGGGCCCTACACCATGTGCTTGGAGCATGAAAATGAGGGTTTGACCCTACAAATGTGCAGATGCAGCATCAAAATGTTTATTCGAGCATAAAAATGAGGATTTGTACCCTGAAATGAGACTTTGGAGCATAAAAAGCAGGCTTTGAACCCTAGCATGAGAGCTTTGGACTCTCAAAATGAGGGCTTGAATGCAAAAATGAGTCTTTTGGCCCAAAAAATGGTGGCTCGGTGCGTAAAAAAGATGGTTTGGAACATAAAGCGGAGGCTTCCAGCCCTCGATTCAGAGCTTTGGACACTTAAAATGAAAGTCTGTACCCTAAATGGAGGCTTTTGGCCTTCAATGGCTTGAGTGGTGCATGACAGTGAGAGTCTGAACCCGAAGAGTGAGAGTTTGGTGCATAAATAAGAGGCTTTCAACCCTGGACTCAGTGCTCTGGACTCGACAAATGAAGCCGTGGGACCTAAAATTGATGCTGTGGGCCCTAAACCATGTGCTTGGAGCATGAACATGAGGGTTTGAACCCTAAAATGAGACTTTGGAGCATAAAAAGCAGGCTTTGAACCCTAGCATGAGAGCTTTGGACTCTCAAAATGAGGGCTTGAATGCAAAAATGAGTCTTTTGGCCCAAAAAATAGTGGCTCGGTGCATAAAAACGATGGTTTGGAACGTAAAGCGGAGGCTTCCACCCCTCGATTCAGAGCTTTGGACACTTAAAATGAAAGTCTGTACCCTAAATGGAAGCGTTTGGCCTTCAATGGCTTGAGTGGTGCATGACAGTGAGAGTCTGAACCCGAAGAATGAGAGTTTGGTGCATAAATAAGAGGCTTTCAACCCTGGACTCAGTGCTCTGCACTCTACACATGAAGGCGTGGGACCTAAAATTGATGCTGTGGGCCCTACACCATGTGCTTGGAGCATGAACATGAGGGTTTGACCCTACAAATGAGCAGGTGCAGCATCAAAATGTTACTTCAAGCATAAAAATGAGGGTTTGAACCCTAAAATGAGACTTTGGAGCATAAAAAGCAGGCGTTGAACCCTAGCATGAGAGCTTTGGACTCTCAAAATGAGGGCTTGAATGCAACAATGAGTCTTTTGGCCCCAGAAAATGGTGGCTCAGTGCATAAAAAAGGTGGTTTGGAACATAAAGCGGAGGCTTCCATGCCTCGATTCAGAGCTTTGAACACTTAAAATGAAAGTCTGTTGCCGACGCGGAAGTCTTGGACACAACTTAGACGACCAATTTGATCAAGTTAATGCCACTTTATTAAAGGCTACACAGCAATTTATACTCTATCACAAGCTTCACGCGCCACTATCTTATTGCTAATAGGCTAAAGCTACTTGTTCACGCGCCCTTCTGCCCTCTATGATTGGTCCCGGTGTTGTGTCCACGCGCTGCTCTCCCCCCAGCTAGACCCCCTGTTTTCGACATTCCAGCATCTTTATCTCTTGGGCAGGAATGTAGTTTCTCAGGCCGTCTCGGCCTTGTTTGTGTCCTTGAACACAGCTGCAGCTTGCTGTTACAGTGAGGCCCCTCGGCCTGTATCGCTCATAATATGTCTGTTATTTTCTAGCCATTCCACAAATCCCCCTTTTTGTGTTTGAGCGATCCAGACTTCTCTTTTCTTAAACATTTGTTCAACCAGACTATTCAACATCTGTCGCAAACACTGAAACAGACAGGGAAGAAGCAACATCAAGATTAGTAAACCTACTAGCACTATCAATACTCCTTTGACCAAGGTCTGCAACCAGCCCCTTATCCCGAGTCTAGTGAGCCAATCGGAAAAGGGGTCATGTCCTTCAGTAATATGTTTCATATTCTCTCGCAGTTTTGCTAATTGCTGGTGTATGCTCTGTGAATGGTCAGACAAATTAAAGCAACACATCCCTTCAAAATCTTTACATCCGTGTCCGTGTGCTAATAATAAAAAATCTATAGCAGCTCGATTTTGTAAAGTAGCATGTCTAACACTATCAACATCAGTGAGTAATGCGCTTATCATTTGCGAAGTCAAGTTAGATTGTTTCTCACCCCAACAAGCCAATCGCTGTATATTTTTTGCATTTATGGCAGCCATTCCTCCTGGGAGGAAAAAGGATGTGACTATAATTGTGACTAGCGATGGTAGCTGCACTTCATTATTGCATGTTTCATCAAAGTTTCGAATAGATCTGTGTGATCTTCGCCCCTGACTCTGACTGGGATTTAGCAAATCTCTCATGTGGGGAGCAAACAGCGTTAGTCGTCCAAGATAACAAGGACCACCGACAGGTCATATAGGAATATCAGGCCATGCTCTATCCCCACAAATCAGAAACACTCCAGGTGGAAGTTTAAAGCCCCCTGTGGTTTCTACGGAGAATCCTCCTGTTTTCAAATTATTCCAAGAAGAATGCCCTGTCACATTTTGATAACCTACAAACAAATCTTGGCGACCATTCTGAGCTAACCAAATATGCCATGGGTCTCCGAACCAAACCACTCCTGTGCCATTCACTGGCTGCAGCTGAGGAATCACATTATGGCAGTTCGGCATCCCAGTAACATCAACATACTTAATAGGTGTAACACTGGCCAACAAATCCAATTCTTGCAAGGGTAAAGAAGTTAACTGATTTAGATTCTCAATGACTGTCTTTTGCCAAGCTGCGTTACGCATGGAAGGCCAATTTAAAATGAAACAACTATCATCGTCTGGTCTGCCCATCAGGTTCACTCTCTGTTGTTTCCAATATCCTTCAAAATCAGTTTCATTTTCCCGCAACGGAATGCCAATTAAACAGGTTCTAAAAGGATCATCTGCTTGTTGCAGACTCAAACAGAAATCCTTTATCCCAGATGCATTTGCCCAGGTTACCCAAATGTTTGCTCTGGGTTCGATGTCAAAAATCCCTTCACTGCCTAATATGAGCCAAGTCAAAACAAACGTGATCCACGTTTGACGTGTAGCCATCATTTCACCTCCCTTTCTCAGGTGTCCTGGTACACCTGCCAGTTTCGAGAACAGTTCTTTCCCAACACCACAACTCTTATCTACTATCTTATTGTTCTAATTAACACACTGCAAAGCCAAGCGTCTACAAAGCTTCAAAACCAATTTCTGCTAAAATCCTTTATCCAAGGTTTTCAATTAAGCCTATAACTTTAACAAACTACTGCTGTTTTCTAAAAAACTAAGCCTGCCTTTCTGTATTAAAAGCAGATTGCTGATATGTTGGCTTGTTTGCAAAGTCAGACAACCAACTTGCTTCAGTATAAACTTCTGAACTGTGATAAGCGGCTGTATTCGAACAGCCGTGCAAAACGACTGCAAGCCCAGGAAAAGACAAAAGGCTTCTCTGTTTGCTGGATGTAGTGCTGTCAGCAACGAGGTCAGAACCAGGTGCAGTCAATGTTCATGTCTCTGAAGTGCCTCAAAACACAGGGTCCTCCGTCCAGTTTGCAGAGGCCTACGTAGATGAATTATTACCTGTAAAAACACAAGCATAAACCCCTGCCTAGGACCTGTGAGTGAGCCTAGTGCTCTGCGTCGTTCTTCCTGACTTCCCCTTTCCAGGGCCGCACCCATCGACTCGGTACCCATCTGACGCCGGTATCTGTAACAACACAAGCATATCCCCGACCGGTCATTCTTAGTTCTGCAGGTCCTCTCCATTCTCCTGTAACGACATCCCTGTATTGAACAAAAACATTACTGTCACATTGGTTTGTACCAGATTTCAAACCCAAACTATGTATTATTACTGGTGGTTCATTTCTACCACCTGTGAACCGCAAAAAATTTAACACATACACCGCTTTTGCAAGTCGCTCTGCAGCAGCCAAGACTTCTCCCCCTTTTTGTTTTTGCAAAAGCGCTTTCAAGGTTTGATGCGCTCTCTCCACGATGGCTTGTCCCGTGGGGGAATGCGGTATTCCTGTGATGTGACGTATACCCCAGAGTTGGCAAAAATGAGTAAATTTCCGGGAAGTGTAGGCCGGACCATTGTCAGTTTTGATCTGTGCAGGCACACCCAGTGCCATAATTGCAGCATGCATATGTTTGATGACATGCCGTGCTGTTTCTCCTGTTTGTGCTGTTGCCCAGAGTGCTAGAGAAAAGGTATCAATAGAGACATGTACATATTTAAGCCTGCCAAATTCTGGGATATGGGTCACATCCATTTGCCAGAGTTGTAAAGGTTGGAGTCCTCGGGGGTTTACTCCCAAACCGAGGCCTACTCCCACCTTCTGGCAGTCGGGACAGGATTGCACAATTCCTCTAGCATCAGCCACAGGAATGTGAAATTGTCTGGCTAACATTTTTGCCGACTGGTGAAAAAACTGGTGTGACAGCCTGGCCTGTTCAAAGGTGTTAACGGCAGGGCCCGTCCAGGCTGGAGCAACAAGCTGATCGGCTCGAGCGTTTCCCAACGCAAGGCCTCCACATTGTTGATGACTGCGAATGTGCATAATGAAATATTCATCCTGACGTTGGTTCAAAAGTGTTAGCAATTGTAACAACAAAGTATGTAATACAGGATTTCGCACCGGTTTCACCATGCTGTTTTCCAGACGTTGCACTGTACCTACAACATACAGTGAGTCTGAGACTATATTGAGAGGTTCTTGAGACCAGCGTTGAAATGTCCAGATAACAGCTCGAAGTTCTAAAGTCTGTAAAGAGTCACCAGGTACTCCAGGGAGTATTTGATGTTCCCAGGTGTCCCCTTCCTTCCAGGTGACTGCAGCCCTTCGAGATTTCCGTCCAGCATCAGTGAAGACAGTTATCCCTTCTACTGGAACCTCTGATCGCAGGGGTAAATGTACAAACCGCTGACGGCATAATAGTGACAAAAGCTTATCCGATGGATAACTATTGGTGATAGTACCTAAGAAATCAGCAATTGCTATTTGAAAGACAGTTGAAGCAGATAATAACCAATCTAAATAGAACTGAGATACAGGTATGTAGATGACTTCTGGTTCAATGCCTGAGATGTCTAAAATTCGCTGCCTCCCTTTTATGACAAGCTGTGAAAATAATTCAGGACATGTAACAACTGTGTTTCTGGGCTGAAAAGGGAGAAAAATCCATTCCAAAATTCGTAAATTTGGTTTTGTTTCACTCAACTGAATAATAAGCCCCAATGGGTGTTCACGTTTACCCCCAGAGTTAACTAACATAAAAGAAAGAGCTTTATCATCCAGTCGCCTGTGAGTATGAGTTGTCATGATTTTGTTGCTAATTACTTGTAAGGCTTGCTGTTGATCCTCATCCAGCTGACAGCGCTCCTGAGCTTGTACAGACGTGCCCAGGAGTGGCATCAAAGGTTTCAGATCATCGTTCGTAATTCCACAGATATTACGAACCCACTGGATATCCCCAATTAATCTCTGCACATCAGACAATGTTTCTATTTTTGTGTTGATTTTAACCTTTTGAGGACGAATCATTGCATTGGTAATAATCCAGCCCAGATACAGCCATGGTCCCTGTTTCTGAATTTTCTCTGGTGCTATCTCTAATCCCCTCTCCCTGAGACTGCATGTTAGCTGGCCCAATATTGTCTCCCAGTCCAGTTGTTTTCCTGCCACTAAGATCTCATCCATGTAATGATAAATGAGTAAATGAGGATACTGTTTCCGAATGGGTTCCAGAGCCCACGCGACGAAAGACTGACAAATCGTGGGTGAATTTTTCATCCCTTGTGGTAGCACCACCCAGTGATACCTCTTTGCTGGTTCGGCCTTATTAATCGATGGCACTGTAAAGGCAAACCTTTCAGCATCCTCTGGATGTAAGGGGATTGTAAAGAAGCAGTCTTTTAGATCGATAACCACCAGATCCCAGCCTTCAGGTAACATTACTGGGGAAGGCAAACCAGGTTGTAAGGTGCCCATGTCACAGATAACCGCATTAATCGCTCTCAAATCATGTAACAGACGCCATTTCCCAGACCTTTTCTGAATTGTAAAAATCGGAGTGTTCCATGGGCTAGTTGAAGGCAGGATATGTCCGGCATCTAGCTGTTCCTGTACCAAATCATTAATAATTTGCAGCCGGTCCAGTTTCAGCAGCCACTGGTTGATCCGTATGGGATCATCAGTTTTTCAGGTTAATTTTAGGATTGGCTGCTCTACCGTGGCCGCGCCTAAAAAGGCGAAGTAATCAATCGAGCTCCCATTTGACTGAGCAGATCTTTCCCCACCAGTGCCACAGGTGAGTGCATCACATAGGGACGTGTGGTTACTAGCTTACCATCCGGAAACATAAATGCTATTGTATCTCTGCTGATGGATGTGACTTGAGATCCTCTGATCCCTAGAACTTCTGTATTCGCTGGCACTAAAGGCCACTATCTAGGCCACAGATAAAGTGGTACAATTGTGACATCTGCTCCAGTGTCAATGAGCATTCGTAATTTACTCGTCTGTCCATTAGGGTGTCTCATCTCCATCTACTCCTCTGGCTTCCCCCAACTAATGTCCAGGGCTAACAAAACATCTGGTTGTCCGGTGGACCCAAAGCCTTTTTCACCTCTCTTCTTTTGTTCTGCATTAGGCACTTTTGATTCAAATGGAATTAGCTGAGCAATTTTCGATCCCTCCATGATAGTCAAGGGAGGAGTAAGTGTATATACCATGATTTTAATTGTTCCCTCAAAGTCAGCATCAATAAGGCCTGGGATGACAAAAATACCTTTTGTAGATGCTGAGGAACGTCCAATTAATAAGGCACTTAAACCATGTCCCAGAGGTCCCACCAGATTAGAATCAACCAGATGTATTGTAGTGTCTGTAAGTGTAATAGCTACTGCTGTTGCCAAGTCCACTCCTGCGCTTCCGGAGGTGGCAGCGGAGCAGCGGTCCAAGCACCCTGGACTTGTGTCGTCGCGCGAGGGCGGGGCGCGCTCTGCCTCCCGTTTCCCCTCTTACGAGACACGTGAGCACGACATTCTGATTTAAAATGACCCAGTTGCCCACAGTTAAAGCACTTCTTATCTCGCTTGCCTTTGATGTGTTTGCCTCTGACAAGTGGTGTTACTGCAGCTCCTACCGCAGCAGCCATAAAGGCAGCTTTCTCCTGATCAAGCATTCGCTCTGCTGCCTCCAGCAGCTGACCTGCAGTAGACTGTCGTGGGAGAAGGCTTAAAGCTTTCTTAGTTTTGTCGTTAGCATTGTCATAAGCAAGCATATCAAGGAATTTAACTTTCATTTCATCACTTAGATCAGGATTGCTGTTAATAGCGGCATGTAATCTGTCGATGAATTTTGGGTAGGGCTCCGTGGGCCCCTGTCTCACTCCTGTAAACGCTGGCGCCGCTTTTTCATCATGTACGGCTAGAATGATTTTGAGAGCCAATTCCTGGGTTAACCGTAACACTTCTGGTTGAAATCCCACTTGCCAGTCTGGGCTAGCAAAAGGACCTGCCCCCATCAGCATCTGAGCTTGCACCCCATATAGAGGGTCTCCTTGCTGACGGGGTGTGGCTGCCGCAGCCTCGCAGGCCACTTGCCAAGGTTGGAGAAATTGCAATTGTTGGGAAGCTGTTAGTAAGGTTTGTACAATCATGCGCACATCATATGGAGTCAATAAATGTGCTGTAAAGATATGCTGAATTACCGAATTTGTATATGGTGATTTCAACCCATATTGTGTTACGGCTAATTTTGCCTCCTTAATCACTTTCCAATCTAAGGCTTCCCACTCATTGCCCTGTGGGGTCACTATTACCGGGAACGTCATTGGCCCAAGTTCGTTAAACTGCCCCTCAATTATCGCATCCCGAATAACTCCCCGCCATCGATATGCTGGATTACCATTACCCCTCACGCGTCCCAGTGCCCCCCCTCCCCTTTGAGCCAGTGCCCCCCCTCCCATTTGAACCGACGATGGCAGCGCGTTTCCCTCCGACCCCCCACCCCCCCCCCCGTGTCGCGGAAGAAGGGGTTAAAAGGAAGAGGGGGAGGCGGCGGTGCCGTAGGGGTGGGCTGAGCCGCTTGCTGCATTCGGATTTCAAGTTGCTCTAATTTTCTCGTTAGTTCTTGCAAGTGCTGATCTTGTAAACCATAACGAGATTGTTCCTGCACCGACCGGGGTGTCGGGGGCGAGGACGGGGGCAGGGCTGGGTCGGCGCCTTCCTCTGGCGAGGCGGCGGGAGCGGGGCGGTGCCGTGCGCTCCGGTGATTGATCTTTTGGGCTTGAGCGGGGGGAGTCGAGCTGTAGTAAACCTGTTGATTTTTGCTCTTGACTTTCCTGCCGCACGGGTGCTGCGCGTGCAGCGTCCCCGTCCCTCCTTTTAGGAGCCGCCTTGGGGAACAGGGATCCCGCGAACGTCCCAGCAGTGGCGGAATCCTGAGCGCCAGCGCGTTCGGCCTCTGCTGACCAGGCAGCGAAAGCGGAGGCGGGGGTCTGCCGTTCCGCTTTCAGTTCTGTCAGAGTGTCTAGGACCAATCTCCACACAGTGGAGAGTTTCCTACTGTCTTTAGAACCTGAACTAATGTCGTCCCACAGTGCCGCGCCGATCAAGTAGCTGCTTCAAAGGCTGCGCTCACTGAGGGGATTAGTCCGTGCTGCCGAGCCCACAACAGCACCCTCCTCAGGTTCCCCTCATCATAAGAAACTCCTCTCTTAGAGAGTATGTGTTGGAGAAGCTTAACCACTGCCGCTTCTTCTTTACCCAGCGCGGACCCCATCTCCTCCCCAGCCGCTCACCTGATCAGGGCGAGATTCCCGACGATTGCGCGTGCATCTTCCCAGGCGCCGGGGCAGCGCCTGCTACGGCTGATACTGCCCCCTCTGGGCCGTCTTCTCTTGCTCGGGAGGGCACCGACGGGAGGGTCCCGATTCCCCAGGGCTTGAGTCCCGCGTATCTTCGATGAGGCTCCCTCGGGTCCCTGGTCGGGCGCCAGTTGCCGACGCGGAAGTCTCGGACCCAATTTAGACGACCAACGTGATCAAGTTGATGCCACTTTATTAAAGGCTACACAGCAATTTATACTCTATCACAAGCTTCACGCGCCACTATCTTATTGCTAATAGGCTAAAGCTACTTGTTCACGCGCCCTTCTGCCCTCTATGATTGGTCCCGGTGTGGTGTCCACACGCTGCTCTCCCCCCAGGTAGACCCCCTGTTTTCGACATTCCAACATCTTTATCTCTTGGGCAGGAATGTAGTTTCTCAGGCCGTCTCGGCCTTGTTTATGTCCTTGAACACAGCTGCAGCTTGCTGTTACAGTGAGGCCCCTCGGTTTGGATTGCTCATAATATGTCCGTTATTTTCCAGCCATTCCAGAGTCTGTACCCTAAATGGCTTGAGTGGTGCATGACAGTGAGAGTCTGAACCCGAAGAATGAGAGTTTGGTGCATAAATAAGAGGCTTTCCAGCCTGGACTCAGTGCTCTGGACTCTACAAATGAAGCCGTGGGACCTAAAATTAATGCTTTGGGCCCTACACCATGTGCTTGGAGCATGAAAATGAGGGTTTGACCCTACAAATGAGCATGTACAGCATGAAAATGGTAATTCGAGCATGAAAATGAGAGTTTGAACCATAAAAATGAGCCTTTGGGTACTCTCAATAAAGTTTTAGGCGTTCAAAATCAGACTTTGGGCATTCAAGATCCTGCCCTGTGCCTTTCAGATGATTCTTTGGAGCTTTAAAGCAAGGCTTGGCGTTTACAAATGAGCAGTAGCACCCAAAAACTGAGGCTTTGGACCCAAACAAGGAGGCATCCAACCCTAGGATGAAAGCCTTGGACTGTATAAATGAAGCTTTGGGCCCTGTCAATGATGGTTTGTGCCCTAAAATTGTAGCCTTAGAGCACAAAAAGGAGGCTTTCCACCCTAGAATCAAAGCTTTGGACTCTAAAACTGAAGATTTGGGCCTCAAATGAGGATATGTACGTCAAGAATGAGCTTTTGAAGCATAAATTTTGTATTTAGACACGAAAAATGAGTGTCTAGGGCATGAAAAGGAATCTTTCAACCCAAGAAGCAAAACTTTGGATGCTTAAAAAGAGAGTATGGAGACTCATAATGAGGGTTTGTTTGCTAAAACTGCAAGTCTGTAACCTACATCTGAGGTTTTGAACCCTAAAAGTGAGGCTTTGGGTCCTGTCAATAAAGCTTTACACGTTGAAAATCAGACTTTGGGCGTTCCAGATGCTGCCCTGTGCCTTTCAGATGAGTCTTTGAACCTTTGAAGCGAGCCTTGGAATTTACAAATGAGAATTTGTACCCTAAAACTGAGGCTTTGGCCCCAAGCAAGGAGGCATCCAACCCTAGGATGAAAGCTTTGAACTGTATAATGAAGCTTTGGGCCCTGTCAATGACTGTTTGTACCCTAAAACTGTGGCCTAGGAGCACAAAAAGGAGGCTTTCCACCCTAGAATCAAAGCTTTGGACTCTAAAAATGAAGGTTTGGGCCTCAAATGAGGATATGTACCCCAAGAATGAGCTTTTGGAGTATGAAAGTGAGCGTTTGAACTCTAAAAATGACTGTCTGGAGCATGAAAAGGAAGCTTTCAACCCAAGAATCAAAGCTTTGGATGCTTAAAATAAGGGTATGGAGACTCACAATGAGGGTTTGTTTGCTAAAACTGCAAGTCTGTACCCTACATCTCAGGTTTTGAGCCCTAAAAATGAGCCTTTGGGTACTCTCAATAAGGCTTTAGGCGTTCAAAATCAAACTTTGGGTGTTCCAGATGCTGCCCTGTGCCTTTCAGATGATTCTTTGGACCTTTAAAGCAAGCCTTGGAATTTACAGTTGGGCATGTGTACTCTAAAACTGAGGCTTTGGACCCAAACAAGGAGGCATCCAACCCTAGGATGAAAGCATTGGACTGTATAAATGAAGCTTTGGGTCCTGTCAATGACAGTTTGCACCCTAAAACTGTGGCCTTGGAGCACAAAAAGGAGGCTTTCCACCCTAGAATCAAAGCTTTGGACTCTAAAAATGAAGGTTTGGGCCTCAAATGAGGATATGTACGCCAAGAATGAGCTTTTGGAGCATAAGTTGAGCGTTTGGACTCAAAAAATGAGTGTCTGGAGCATGAAAAGGAAATTTCAACCCAAGAATCAAAGCTTTGGATGCTTAAAGAGAGTATGGAGACTCACAATGAGGGTTTGTTTGCTAAAACTGCAAGTCTGTACCCTACATCTCAGGTTTTGAGCCCTAAAAAATGAGCCTTTGGGTACTCTCAATAAGGCTTTAGGCATTCAAAATCAGACTTTGGGCGTTCCAGATGCTGCCCTGTGCCTTTCAGATGACTCTTTGGACCTTTGAAGCGAGCCTTGGAATTTACAAATGAGAATTTGTACCCTAAAACTGAGGCTTTGGCCCCAAGCAAGGAGGCATCCAACCCTAGGATGAAAGCTTTGAACTGTATAATGAAGCTTTGGGCCCTGTCAATGACTGTTTGTACCCTAAAACTGTGGCCTAGGAGCACAAAAAGGAGGCTTTCCACCCTAGAATCAAAGATTTGTACTCTAAAAATGAAGGTTTGGGCCTCAAATGAGGATATGTACCCCAAAATGAGCTTTTGGAGCATAAAAGTGAGCGTTTGAACTCTAAAAATGACTGTCTGGAGCATGAAAAGGAAGCTTTCAACCGAAGAATCAAAGTTTTGGATGCTTAAAATGAGGATATGGAGACTCACAATGAGGGTTTGTTTGCTAAAACTGCAAATCTGTACCCTACATCTGAGGTTTTGAACCCTAAAAATGAGCCTTTGGGTCCTCTCAATAAGGCTTTACAGAATCACAGAATCACAGAATCGTCTAGGTTGGAAAAGACCTTGAAGATCATCCAGTCCAACCATTAACCTAACATTGACATTTCCCAACTACACCATATCCCTCAGCACTATGTCAACCCTACTCTTAAACACCTCCAGGGATGGGGACTCCACCACCTCCCTGGGCAGCCCATTCCTACGCCTAACAGCCCGTTCTGTAAAGAAATACTTCCTAATATCTAGTCTGAACCTTCCCTGGCGCAATTTGAGGCTATTACCTCTTGTCCTATCGCTTACTACTTGCTTAAAGAGACTCATCCCCCCTCTCTGCACCCTCCTTTCAGGGAGTTGTAGAGGGCGATGAGGTCTCCCCTCAGCCTCCTCTTCTCCAGACTAAACAACCCCAGTTCCCTCAGCCGCTCCTCGTACGACATGTGCTCCAGACCCTTCACCAGCTTCGTTGCCCTTCTCTGGACACGCTCGAGTAATTCAATGTCCTTTTTGTAGTGAGGGGCCCAAAACTGAACACAGTAAACGAGGGGCGGCCTCACCAGTGCCAAGTTCAGGGGTAAGATCCCTTCCCTGTCCCTGCTGGCCACGCTATTGCTGATATAAGCCAGGATACCACTGGCCTTCTTGGCCACTTGGGCACACTGCTAGCTCATGTTTAGCTGGCTGTCAATCAACACCCCCAGGTCCCTCTCTGACTGGCAGCTCTCCAGCCACTCCTCCCCAAGCCTGTAGCGCTGCTGGGGGTTGTTGTGGCCGAAGTGCAGCACCCGGCATTTGGCCTTATTGAAACTCCTCCAGTTGGCCTTAGCCCATCGCTCCAGCCTGTCCAGGTCTCTCTGCAGAGCCTCCCTACCCTCGAGCAGATCAACACTCCCACCCAACTTGGTGTCATCTGCAAACTTACTGAGGGTGCACTCGATCCCCTCGTCTAGATCATCAATAAAGATGTTAAACAGGAGTGGCCCCAAAACCGAGCCCTGGGGGACACCACTCGTGACCGGCTGCCAACTGGATTTAACTCCATTCACCACCACTCTCTGGGCCCGGCCATCCAGCCAGTTTTTTACCCAGCAAAGTGTGCGATCATCCAAGCCTCGAGCAGCCAGTTTCGCCAGGAGAATGCTGTGGGAAACGGTGTCAAAGGCCTTACTGAAGACAAGGTAGACAACATCCACAGCCTTTCCCTCATCCAATAAGCAGGTCACCCTGTCATAGAAGGAGATCAGGTTTGTCAAGCAGGACCTGCCTTTCATAAACCCATGCTGACTGGGCCTGATCATCTGGTTGTCCCGCATGTGCTGTGTGATGGTACTCTGGATGAGCTGCTCCATGACCTTCCCGGGCACTGACGTCAAGCTGACAGGCCTGTAATTTCCTGGATCATCCTTCCGACCCTTGTTATAGATGGGCATCACATTGGCCAGTTTCCAATCTGTCGGGACCTCCCCGGTCAGCCAGGACTGCTGGTAAATCATGGAAAGCGGCTTGGCGAGCACATCTGCCAACTCTCGGGTGTATCCCGTCTGGTCCCATAGACTTGTGTGTGTCTATGAGATGCAGTAGGTCACTGACTGTCTCCTGGATTGCAGGGGGGTCGTTCTCCCAGTCTCTGTCTTCTGGCTGAGGAGGCTGGATTCCCTCAATACAACTAGTCTTGTTATTAAAGACTGAGGCAAAGAAGGCATTAAGGACCTCAGCCTTCTCCTCATCACTTGTTACCATGTTTCCTCCTGCATCTAGCAGGGGATGGATACTCTCCCTGGTCCTTCTTTTGCTACTGACATACTTATAGAAACATTTCTTGTTGTCCTTGATTGCTGAAGCCAGGGTAATTTCCAGCTGGGCTTTAGACCTCCTGATTTCCACCCTGCATAGCCTCACAGCCTCTTTGTAATCACTGTGAGTGGCTAGCCCCTTCTTCCAAAGGCTGTAACCTTTCCTTTTCTCCCTGAGTTCCAGCCAAAGCTCCCTGTTCAGCCAGGGTGGTCTTCTCTGTCACCGGCTTCTCTTACAACACCTGGGGACCGCCTGTTCCTGAGCCATTAACACTTCCTTCTTAAAGAGCACCCAGCCTTCCTGGACCCCTATACCCTTCAGGATCGTCTCCCAAGGGATCCTTTCAAGCAGGTGCCTAAACAAGACAAAGTCAGCCCTTTTGAAGTCCAGGATGGCAGTCCTGCTTAGCCCTCTCCTGGCCTCTCTAAGAATAGAGAACTCTATTATTTCATGATCGCTGTGCCCTAGTCGTCCTCCAACCACCACATCATCCACCAGTCCTTCTCTGTTCACAAAGAGGAGATCCACCAGGGCACCTTCTCTGGTCGGTTCTCTCACCAGTTGCATCAGGAAGTTGTCTCCCACACATTCCAGGAATCTCCGGGACTGGTCCCGCTCTGCTGTGTTGTATTTCCAGCAGATGTCTGGGAAGTTGAAGTCTCACACAAGAACAAGGGCAAGCGATCGTGAGATTTCTCCTAAATGCCTATAGAATATTTCATCCACCTCTCTGTCCTGGGTGGGTGGCCTATAGTGGACTCCTACTACAACATCTGCCCTGTTGGCCTTCCCCCTGATTCTAACGCAAAGACACTCTACCCTGTCTTCACTGCACTTGTACTCAAAGCAATCATAACAGTCCCTAACATACAGCGCCACCCGCCCACCTCTCCTTCCTTGTCTGTCCCTCCTAAAGAGCTTGTAGCCATCAATTGGCGCACTCCAGTCATGGGAGACATCCCACCATGTTTCTGTGATAGCCACAACATCATAATTTTCCTGTTTCATCATGGCTTCAAGCTCCTCCTGTTTGTTACCCATGCTGTGTGTGTATACATGCACTTCAGATGGGCTGGTGTTTTGCCCCCTTCCCCCTTCAGATCTAGTTTAAAGCTCTGTCAATGAGCCCAGCTAACTCCTGCCCCAAGATCCTCTTCCCCCTCTGGGACAGGTGCATTCCATCTGATGCCAAAAGGTCTGGTGCCCTGTATACCAACCCATGAGTGAAAAATCCAAAGCCCTGACGGTAACACCAGTCTTGGATCCACAAGTTCATCTGTTGAGTTCTCCTGTATTCTTCTTCATCCATCCCCCCAACTGAAGGGATGGAGGAGAACACAATTCGTGCCCCTGACCCCTTAATCGCTTTCCCCAAGGACCTGAAATCTCTCTTCATTGTTTTAGGACTTCTCCTAGTAATGTCGTCACTACCTACCTGAAAAACCAGGAGAGGGTAGTAGTCCTTGGGTCTCACTAGAGCGGGGAGTTTTGCCTTGAGGTCCTTGACGCGGGCCCCAAGGAGGCAGCAGACTTCCCTTTGAAGCGGGTCTGGTCTGTATATTGGGCCTTCGGTACCCCTCAGAATGGAGTCACCCACTACAATGACTCTTCTGGGGTTCTTTTTAGAACTGGTTTTAATACCTGGTCTAGAGCGACCCAGCCTTGGTGGACCTTGGTCTTCCTCCTTGTTTGTCTCATTTCCTTCCTCCTTCTCTTCTTCACTCAAAAGTTCCAGGGCCCCGAATCTATTGTGAAGGGACACCATGGAGGGTGAGGGAGGTCGGGAGAGGATTTTCCTGCCTTCCTGAGTGGGGACCTGTTTCCAGCCTCCCACATCTCTTAGGTCCCCTCCTTTTGCCTGGTAGCAAGAGGATGAGGGATTACCTACCTCGTTTGGAGCCTCCATTTGCTCCTGTTGCTTCATGGGTGCCAAGGTGTTACTCCACCAATCAATTTCCCTTTCACACTCCCTAATACTTATTAATCTTTCAATCTCTTCTTTGAGTTCCGCCACGGGGCTGAGCAGGTCATCCAGTTGATTGCAGCGCACACAGGTGTTATCACTGGTGCCTTCTGACAGGACTGACAGGCTCAGGCACTCCCTGCAGCCTGGGACCTGGGCCGCTGCATGTTTGCGTGGCAGCTCCATCTGGGTCGCCACGTTCTTTCTGGTGGTGGTTTTGACGCGAGTGGAGACCATAGTTCAGTCTACTCGTGGAGGACGATAAGATGAAACTAGTTCAGATAAGATCTAGACCCCGGAGATGGACTGCGCCCTGTCCACTTGCCCTGCCTGCACGAACTGCCGTGCAAACTGACACGCCTCACCCTTCTGACGTGCCACGCCCTGTTTGCCCGCCCTATTCGTCACGCTCCTGGTGGCTCGTGCTCCCTGGGGGCTGCTCTTGTACCGGAGGGTTGTGGGGTGTTGTCACTCCCGTCTCCACCCACTCTGAGTCACCGCCGTCCTCGTTAGCGGCAGCTCACTCTTCCCGCTAAGGGGGGAGGCGACTTGAGGCTCTCCCTCTTTCCTGGGGTTCTGCCTTCACGGCTTGCGGTTTTGCCGTGGGTGTTAAGCGGCAGAGGCTCAGCCCTGCTGTACAAGCTGCCTCAGTGCGTTGAAAATCAGACCTTTAAAGCGAGGCTTGGAATTTACATATGAGCAGTTGCACTGTAAAACTGAGGCTTTGGACCCAAACAAGGAGGCATCCAACCCTAGGATGAAAGCTTTGGACTGTATAAATGAAGCTTTGGGCCCTGTCAATGACAGTTTGTGCCCTAAAACTGTGGCCTTGGAGCACAAAAAGGAGGCTTTCCACCCTAGAATCAAAGCTTTGGACTCTAAAAATGAAGGTTTGGGCCTCAAATGAGGATATGTACCCCAAGAATGAGCTTTTGGAGTATGAAAGTGAGCGTTTGAACTCTAAAAATGACTGTCTGGAGCATGAAAAGGAAGCTTTCAACCCAAGAATCAAAGCTTTGGATGCTTAAAATAAGGGTATGGAGACTCACAATGAGGGTTTGTTTGCTAAAACTGCAAGTTTGTACCCTGCATTATGAAGTAAGATCTTTAACCAGAACATAAGTATGTACTATTGTAAGACTAAACACCCCTGCCCTGCAGAAAGAAAAAAGAACACTCTCACTACTTATTTTGGCCACTACATGGACATTAGGAAAAAAATTTTCCCAGAAAGAGTGGTCAGACAGTGGAATAGGCTGCCCAGGGAGGGGGTGGAGTCACCACCCCTGGATGTGTTTAAGGGTCGTTTGGATGAGATGCTGGGGGATGTGGTGTAGGGGAGAACTTTGTAGAGTAGGGCTGATGGTTGGACTCGATGATCCCAAGGGTCTTTTCCAACCTGAATGATTCTATGATATTCTATGATAATTACCCCATTGTGGGAATATGACAGAAGATTGGTGAGGAGGATTGTAAACATGCTCAAGTGACTTGCAGCTGGGGTGTCAAAAACTGCATATATTTCACTAATTGTAGTTTAGCTTTATGTGCTTGACAGGTAGAATGTCTGCGTTTAGATAACACAGGCCTGTGATAGATTCAGAGGCACCTTATTGAATAACCTTGAGGTTCCTGCTCTGCTGTGAGAAAGATCGAAGCACAATGGAAAACTACGCCTGCAAAAATCCCTGATACATACAGGTGAAAGCAGCAGGTTTGAGATCTTTTCTTTCTTCTCCTCTTTCTGGCTAGCAAGGGCCGAGCTCCGTGGTGCCTGCGTCCCTGCTTGTGTGCCTCTGCCTGGGTGCTGCTGCAGAGCTCCCCCGGGTTGTGCGGTAATGAGAATAAATTTACTCTTTGCATTTCATCCATGGTTTTGTGGTTGTTCCTGCATCCTGCCTGTGTCGGCTCACACACCCATCCATAGTGGCATCCCCTGCCAGGGCTCTTAACTAATGCCCTTTGCCCCCTGTTAGTTTCACCGCTCTGGCTTTGCTGTCTCAGCACCACTATGATGATGGGATCACTCCTTCATATTTGCCACCTGTGGTCCCCTGCCCAGATTGCACAATTCTGTCAGGGTGTAGGGATAAGTGGTATTATGTTGCTGGGGCTACCTGAGCTCTGCAGCAGCAGCCAGATTGCCTTGTCCCACCCTGCCCAGCTGCAAACCTTGTTCAACCACTGGTGTGGACCCATCTGACCCCTCTTTCTTTTGTTCTTCCTTAATAACTGCAATGAAGAAGCTCGTGGGTTGAGATAAGGACAGGGAAATTACTTACCAATTACCATCACAGACAAAACAGACTCAACTTGGGGAAATTAATTTTACCAATTAATAAGAGTAGGATAGTGAGAAGAACAAATCTAAAAACACCTTCCCCCCACCCCTCCCTTCTTCCCAGGTTCAGCTTCACTCCCAACTCTTCTACATCCTTCCCCCAAGCGGCACAGGGGGATGGGGAATGGGGGTTGCATTCGGGTCCTAATGCTTCATCTCTGCCACTACTTCCTCCTCACACTCTTCCCCTGCTCCAGCGTGGTGTCCCTCCCATGGGATACAGTCCTCCATGAACTTCTTCAACATGGGTCCTTCCCACAGGCCGCTCTTCACAAACTGCTCCAGCATGGGTCCTTTCTTCAGGAACAGATTGCTTCAGCATGGGTCCCCCACGGGGTCACAGGTCCTACCAGGAGCCTTCTCCAGTGTGGGCTCTCCACAAGCTGCAGCTTTCTTCAGGCACATCCACCTGTTCCAGCATGGGGTCCTCCATGGGCTGCAGGGTGGATATTTGCTCCACTGTGGTCTTCCATGGACTGCAAGGGGACAACCTGTGTCACCAATGTGTTCACCACAGGCTGCAGGGCAATCTCTGCTCTGGCGCCTGGAGCACCTCCTCCCCCTCCTTCACTCACCTTGGTGTCTGCATGGTTGCTTCTCTCACATTTTCTCACTCCTCTTTTCCAGCTGCTGCGCAGTGTTTTTTACCCTTTCTTAAATATGTTATCGCAGCTCCCAACATTGCTGATTGGCTGAGCTTTGGCCAGAGGTGGGTCTGTCTTGGAGCTGGCTGGAACTGGATCTGTTGGAAATGGGTGCGGCTTCTGGTGTCTTCTCACTGAAGCCACCCCTGCAGCTCACCTTGCTACCAAAACCTTGCACATAAACCCAATACAGAGATACACAGAAATATATATTCATATTTCATATTTATACACACTAAATACTGAGACTACAGATTAATAACCACTTGGGGGGAAAGGGGGGGTCAAAGCAAGTGTAATCGTCTGAATTTTATTAAATAGAGAGCTTGCTGCAGAGGACTGCACATTTTCACATAACAGTAACTCCTTAGATCATAGCCCAGTCATTTAAGACCTTTTAAATCAGTCAGGTAGAAACATTAATCTGGGGATTTTAAACATATATCTTACTTGTGCATAAGAGAGCCTTATCAATTTGATGTCTTTTAAGGGCAATCTGTTTATATGGAGTGTAATAAATCCATTTTATCAGGAGTATTAGCTAGTACAGACCCCCTCATTGCAGTTAGGCTGAGAGCATACTTTTGAGAAACCTAATTTCCATCACTTACACAGAAAAAATCCCACCAATATTTGCATTTCAGTTATGCTTAGAGCAATAAGCAGCCATTTGGATAAATAGGAGCTATGTCATACATTTTATCTGCCTGTTCTATACGTTTTATATCCTTCAGCTGGAAAAATGGGCAAAGCTTTGAAGGAAGAACACACACCCACGAACACCAGCTTTGGGGATGATACAGACACTCCAGCCTCCCCTCAGCAGCTGGCACTAGACACATGGACTTATGACAGGCGTTGCACAGGAAAGAACAGGACTCTGGATGGCCTAGCCCATCAAGAAGGAACTACCTTTGGGGTGCTCTCAAAGGGGTATAAGAAAGGAATAAAGAAAAAAAGCTACATATGCTCTGTGTGGACTCGGACTTACTGTCAGCTGGCCTGCGGACTGACAACCCATCAGCAGGGACGCCCCTGATGCCAACTGCCAGGGAAGATGCAATTCAGCCTGGCACAGATCCCATTCTGGGGGATACTAATATCAGAGGGGTGGCTCATAGGACATGAGCAAGAGTGATAATTCATGTACCCATGTTACTTGAAATAAGGCCTTAAAGTAGTGATCAGTTGTAAATATATATCTAGCTGCAATAGAGAAGAACTAAATAAACTATTTGCTTTTTTTTACTTTTTCACTTGGCATATGTTTCTTCTGAGTGATTGCTTGGTTAGTCCTGGAATCGGAAAGAAATCCTGGACGCTCCTCTGTTGGGGCACCACAGCTTGTGACCCACGGCCCCACTCCAGCTGCTGGTGCCAAGACCCTCACTTGCTTCACTCACCTTGGCCCCCCAAGAGCTGTGCCTTGGACACACTGGTCTTATTCCAGTGGCTGGAGTCAAGACTCTCACCTGCTCTAGTTGTCAGCACCATCACTCCCAGTCTGAATTCAATTGCTGGCACTGAATGCACTCACACCAGTCCCCCCCGCTCCAGCAGCTGGCATCCCAGACACACATCTAAGACCAATGGCCCCTCAAATTACTGATGCTGAGATCCTCATCTGCTCCAGTTGCTGGCCCCAAGACTCATGCTCACTTCAGATGCTGACACCACAGGCCATGGGGTGCCTACACCTCCACTCTGACTCCAGTTGCTGGCACCAAATCCACTCACACCTATCTCACCAGTAGCTGGCACTTAGTCCTTGCAGCACATGGGGTAGAGAGAGAGATAGCTAAGAAAGGACTTAATAAGAAAATAGTACAGACTCTGGTGATCAGGCACAGGGCTCATCAGAAAAGTGCACTGACCAGCCATAGTTTACATGGGACTGGCCCTTTTATATCCCCTCCTCTATATTTCCCCCTACCCCCTTCCCCTAAAAATTCCTTAATAAGTTTTGCATAGTCCCACAGGACCCCCCCCAAATATCCCATCAATCAGTAATTGAAGACTTCTTTTGGTCTTTGGCATTGTCTCTGTTATCCCTTGTCTGTCAGGTTTGTGTCTCTGTGTGATCTTTATCGCTTCCCCCTTTACTTATTATCTGCCTTTGCATTGAAAAGGTCCTTGTCTGGATAACCTTAATAAAACAGATGCTCTCATGTTCCACATACCTTTATACCCTCCACCCCATTTGAAAAAGTAAACATGATCTAATGATGGATAAGCAGGATCTTACTAAGAGAAAGTTAATGTCCTTTCTCAGATGAGGAAAAAAAAAAAATCTCCTTTTAAAGGCTACTCCTTCCACATGTCAAACTATATTGCGTACTAGTAAGTGATTTTTTTTTGGGTGCAGTATCCTCACAAAATCACATTATTGAAGTTGGAGATTACTGGAAATTAGGTTACAGCACAGATTCCCTCCTAACCCTATGAGCAAGCTGTCAGAGACCCACTAAATCAGTTCCTACTTATGCATTCAGACTGTAGGACTACAGCAAGGGAGAGATATAAGGCAAGTTAACTCAACCTGTGGAGGACTTCCATCAGAGGACTTCTAGTCCTCTTAAGGGACTTTTTAATCAACAAAAATTGCCATTGCAAACTCTATAAAAGAAAAAGTAACCATCACATCATCTTTTCTAAGGCATGTGCTCCAATATCAGTTAAATATCACTAGTGACCTCCTAAGGTCTCTTATGCAGAATATATACATGCAATAAGTTTCTCAGCTGAAATGTGCATACAGACACAAGCAGCGTACCTTTTGCACTTGTCAACACAGGGGTGCCCAGGGCATCCTGGCACAGAATCATTCAGGTTGGAAAAGACCCTTGGGATCATCGAGTCCAACCATCAGCCCTACTCTACAAAGTTCTCCCCTACACCACATCCCCCAACATCTCATCCAAACGACCCTTAAACACATCCAGGGGTGGTGACTCCACTCCCTCCCTGGGCAGCCTATTCCACTGTCTGACCACTCTTGCTGTCAAAATTTTTTTCCTAATGTCCAGTCTAAACCTGTTGGAGTTTGAAGCCACTCCCTCTCATTCTGTCACTAATCACCTGTGAGAAGAGACCAGCACCAACCTCTCTACAACGTCCTTTCAGGGAGCTGTAGAGAGTGATGAGGTCTCCCCTCAGCCTTCTCCTCCTCAAACTAAACAGTCCCAGCTCCTTCAATGGCTCCTCACAGGATTTATTCTCCAGGCCTTTCACCAGCTTCGTTGCCCTCCTCTGCACTCGCTCCAGCACCTCGATATGTCTCTCGTATTGAGGTGCCCAAAACTGGACACAGTATGGTGAGTGCTCTGTGAGATTCACCTTTAGAGGCCTCCCTGAAGAGCCTAGACCCCTTTCATTTCCCCGCAGAGCTGAAGTCCACCAGCGCTCAGAGACTGCCTGGGGACAGGATGTTGGTGCTCCGGGACACCAATCCTATAAGGGCCCCCTCAGAGGATGCGAGTGTCCCCACAGTAGCAGGGCTTGCCCGGAACGGCAGATGAACCTACCCCCGAAACCGGAAAAAAAAAGAAACGGCGCATGCCCAAGGAAAAGGCTTCCCAGTAAACGGAGAAAAAGACAGATTCACCCTCCAAACGAACGAGCGGACAATACCACATCCCGAGCCACCAACTCCCCTTTCCCTAAGTACCAAAAGGAGAGCGATAAGTAACACTGTCTCTGTAGTACTGCAGTAACTGAATTGCTAGTTTTAGCCCCGCCTCGTTAGCGTGACGTGGTAGCAGTGACGGAGGCGGAACTAGTGGGCAGATTTTGGTAGGTCGTAGTGACGTATCTGCACTGCAGCCTGGCTTGAGACGGGGTGAAAAGGCGACGAGTACCACTGGCTACTGCTCCTGCCTATAATAGTTACCTTGGTGGTTGCAGGATCACTGTGCTCCACTATGTTCAACGTGGAAAGCCTACAACGGGCCGAGCTTGGGGAGAGCCTTCTTACATGGGTGAGTGTCTGGGCCCAGTAGGCCGCCTCGCCTGGAGCAAGGTAGCCTGGCTGGAGGCATCCGTTGCGGTGCGCATCTGTCTGCCCTCTCCGGTCTTCCTCTCTGCGGCTCTACGGGTGGCTCCGGGGTCTGTTCGTCACTGCAGTCCCTGCGTCCCAGGACACGCCCTCGCTCTCGGATGGGTTTGAGTCCTTCTGGGGTCGGCGGAGCCCCGGTGGACCTGCCTCGCCTGACTAAAGTCCTGGGGCGGGATGGGGAGTTGTAACCTCCGTAGGTAGGGGTCTCCGTAGCCTTAACTCTGCTTTTGCCGGGAAAAACAAAGGAGCTCGTTCCCCGTGTGTTCCTGCACAGGAGTAAGCAGTTTTCAGTGTGTTGGAGAGTCTGGTGTGTATTTTCTTCCTGTTGCTTGCCTGGACTTGGGCAAGTTGTTATCCATTGCTTTGATTGTGTCCTTGGCCTCTCATGTCTTGTGCCTGTCCTGTTTGTTCGTGGCTGCGAAGTTCTTGTACTGTGTTTCCTAACCGTTGTATGCACCAGTAGCTTTTACTCACAGAACAACCAGAATTTATCGGACATTGAACCTGTGTTTGCAGCTACTCTGCATTTTGAGATATGGAACATGCCTGTGTAACTAACATAATTGTGAAACTGCCATTTCATTAGCAGTTGACTTGCTGGTTTAGCTGTCTAGAATCATTGGCTTCCCAAACACACATTAAGAAAATTGCCAAGTAAATATCTACTATATGAAATTGTGGCACACTTCTGTTTATTCTCAACAATAACTCATTTGGTGTCTAGAAACTTAGCCTGTAAAAGGTGGGAGCTGGAGTGAAAATTATTTGGTGTATGAAAATGATGATTTAGGTTTCTCTGTGAAAATCAAAGTGAATAAGGAAGGGACATCCAATACCTGTTAAAAGGGAGTTGGGTATCTTGGAACATACACAAGACTGAATTTTATGGGAAGAGATGTTTGTATTATGCCCTAGCTGCACCAGGGTCTCTCTCTTTCCTTTGCATTCGTGCTAATTCTTGTGTCTTAACCAAGGTTGTTATTTGTCCTCCTTTTTGCTCTCTGATTTCCCCCCCCCCCCCCCCCCCCCGCAGATGTCAGAGAAGACATGAGAGTACTGCTGAGCTTCATAAGCAAGCATATGTATGTATGAACCCTGGGAAAGAAAAGCCAAGTGAGAGGCTTGTTTTAAGACTGGTACAAGGAAGGAAGGAAGGTTTATATGGGGGTGATAGAAAGAGACCTGTTGCTATGTGTTGCTAGCATCCATGTGCTCCTGCTTTAGTTGTTTTAAGTATGCTTCCTGCTTCCCCTGCCCGCCCCCCCCCCAAATTGCTTCTTGGCTCTTTAACTTTTCAAATAACCTATAAATTAACTCTTGCTGTGCTTCCCATCATCTGCATGCAAACTGTATCCTTGTGAGCTACTGTAATTATTTTTCTCTTGTATCGTAGTGGTCTGTTAAGAGTGATCTGATCTGTTGATCCTACTTCTTATCCAATTTTAGGTTTGATTAAAGCTGCTATATGAAAGTATGTGTCAATAATTCTTAAAGAGATTTTAGGACTAGAAATAGTCTGACAGTTATTTAAAATATGCTGTTCAAATTTGGTTTTAAACTAATATAAAATTTCAGAAATGGTAAAAAATATTTCATAACATTAAAGTATTTGCTAACTAGCTAGAGGACTAACAAAATGCATAGTTAGAGGCAAAGGCTTCTTTGGGGGAGGGGAGGCTTCTCTGTACAGCTAAATATTATATGAAACAATGCTCTATATATGTATTCTAAAGGACTGTCGTATTGCTCAACTTCTGTGTGTGCTCAGGTCCAGTAGAAGTTGGGATAGTGCTGATAAAAAATGAAGTAAAATAAAATAACAGTTCTTGTTTGTGGAGGGGATGAGGACCAATATATCTAGATGAAATCTGCTTGTGAACTGTTAGGGAAAACATTTATTTTTTTTTTTTTTTCCCCTTGCATGTCACTGAAAAGTATTGGAACCTGCCATGTTTCAGATTTGAAGATGAGGCAATCAGTGTGTTCAGTGGTAAACTTTATTGTATTGTTACTTTTGAACTTTTTTTACAAATCTGAACCATTAAAAAAAATCACCTTGTGACAAGGAACAGGAAAGAACGGGAAAGTTTGAAATGTTAATTCTGCTCTATGGCATTGTCCATCTGTAGGTATTATGTACTTGGACATGTGATCATTCTTAAGCAATAGTAAGTATTTACGCTCCTTGATCATGAAATTTCATCTGTGCAGATGGATCCTTGTCCACCTCTGTAGGAGTGGTCCACAGAGATGGACCAAGCAGTATCCCTGAAGTCTAGCATCCCATAGACCATTTATTTAAATATTTCAACTAGTCTATGCCCTTTACATTTTTCCCCCATTCTTTGCATGCTACCCTAGCTTCTTCTGCTTTTGGTTAGCAGAAATATTAGTAAGTAATTCTTAAATGGCATTAGAATTAGTCAAGAGAGCTGTGGTTTTTAGGTGAACGTGTGTGGGTTTTTTTGCCATTTTAGCTATTTCAATATTTTTTTGTGTGAATGTGGCTTTGAAAATGGCTCAGTTAAATTTAAAAATAAATTTTAGAAAAAGGTGATTCAGAACTAGCTTTTGTTCTGGCCCTACCTGGGTTTAAAAACTGTTTTGGCTGAGCTGGTTTTTGCACTTGATCGGCTGGGATGCATCTCCCCTTAAATTGCAAGACACGAAACTTGCAAAAGAGGCCTTGAGGTTTTTTTAGTCTCAAGTGAAATGGATAATATAAATAAATAAAACTTTTCTTTGTCTGGCTCTTACCTCAAGTCCCATAATGATTCTTGGGAAACTGCTCATTTAGGTTACAACAAGAGCTGTTACAATTTAGAAAAGACTGGTCATCTGAGATCTGTTGTGCTGGAAAACTTGTTTGTTCTTAAGAACTGGTTTAACCTTCTGGATTGCTTGTAAAAGCAATTCACATCCATAGTGAAGTACTTCAAGCGGTTTGTCTGTTTGTCGGTGTTTTGAGGAGATATAGCTTTGCAAAGAAGTCTGAGAAACTGTTCAACCTAAACTGTTGATGGCGTTGATGTAGGCCACCTGAAACTGCTTCTCTGACAACCTGTGCTTTTGCTGGATGAGAATATCCCTTAAGTCTCATATATTTCATGCCTGAGATTACTATATTTGATATCTTTAAACCAGAGCAAGCCACTTTACCTATAAGTGTTTTGGTTTTATTTTTTAATACTCCCCTCACCATTTTGGGTTATGTTAAAATTTATTATTTAGGTTCTCTTATAGTCTCAACCATTCTATGATTCTATTAACATCTTCATTAATGAGCTGGATGATGGGCCACAGTGCACCCTCAGCAAGTTTGCTGGTGATGCAAAACTGGGAGGAGTGGCTGATACGCCAGAGGGTCGTGCTGCCATCCAGAGGGACCTGGACAGGCTGGAGAAATGGGCTGACAGGAACCTCATACAGTTCAACAAGGGGAAGGGCAAAGTCCTGCACATGGGGAAGAAAAACCCCAGGCACCAGTACAGGTGCTGGGGGCCACCCAGCTGGAAAGCAGCTTGGCAGAAAAGGGCCTGGGGGTCCTGGTAGATACCAAGTTGAACATGAGCCAGCAATGTGCCCTTGCTGCAAAGAGGGCAAACGGTATCCTGGGCTGCATTAGGAGGAGTGTTGCCGGCAGGTTGAGGGAGGTGATCCTTCCCCTCCTCTCAGCACTGGGGAGGCCACACCTGGAGTCCTATGTCCAGTGGGCTGTCCAGTACTGTTGTCCCTCAAACAGGGTTCGTTACCTGGTGTGCAAAAGCCAATCTCACATGCAGAGCTGAGATATCAGTTTATTCTATAGTTGTGCAAAGATGGGTGCTAGGTGGTAATTTCACAAAGCTGGCACGCTACATGAAGGAACTGCAGCCTATTCATCCTATTACATGATTAGTAAAAACCTATCTAAGTTTACACTCTTTGGTCCATAATTACCATTCCATCTGCTATTGGTTAGTTAGATTTAAATTAGCCTCACTTGCTGTGTAAATTAGCACACATGCTCCTTGCAGGTGTGG
Source organism: Strix aluco (assembly GCF_031877795.1). Taxonomy (NCBI): domain Eukaryota; kingdom Metazoa; phylum Chordata; class Aves; order Strigiformes; family Strigidae; genus Strix; species Strix aluco. The sequence goes on from NC_133970.1 coordinate 17,434,372, forward strand.
GAGGGCAAGTTTTTTCAGTCTTGAATTGAGTCACAATCTCCCCCTGCTGCCTTTACTTCTCCCCCAGTTTCCATAGATTTTTTTTTTTTTTTTTTCTGACTTCATGCTTCTTGAGTGATCATCCAGCTTCTGATGCCTTCTGGGGCAGGATGCTCACCTCTTAGCAATCTTTTATCTCCTTTTCAATGGTGAAGTCATTAGCAAGGCCTGGATTATATCAGGTTTACACAGTAGAGCCACAAAGGATCCAGTTTACACAGTGGAGCCAGTGATTAGCAAGGCTTGGATTGTATCAAATTTACACAATGGAGCCAATGATTAGTGGTCCTTGTGCTTGATGAGAAACATTTGTATGGGCTACAAGGCTACAGTATGAGAGAGACATGGACATGCTGGAGAGAGTCCAATGAAGGGCCAGGAAGATGATTAAGGGACTGGAGCATCTCTCTGTGAGGAAAGGCTGAGATTGCTGGGACTGTTTATTCTAGAGAAGAGAAGGCTTGGGGGGTGTTATAAGTAGATTTCTCAAATTGATGTGAGTCAGAGCCAATCAAAATTTCAATTGTTTACTTAGCAAGCGGCAACAAGCAAAACAGCGCTGGGCGGCCGGGGAGTCCTTGCTCCACCAACGGCGCGCACTCACTTCCCGAGGGTCCGTCTTTTTTATATCCTCCGCCTTTCGGTATCGGGTCTCTCTGAGGGGCGTACTCTGCGTCTGCGCACTTTGCAGTTAGGGGGTCGCTCCATCCGGGTCTTCCTCGCGTCACCAGCTCCTCGTATTTCCTGCTTTCCTGAGAGTGGCTCACAAAGCTTTTGTTTATATCTTACAGAATATAGACACTACCCCCTTTTTTTTCTTTTTCTTCTCCCCTTTGTCTTTCTCCCCTTTGTCCTTCTTCCCTTTCTCCCTCTTTTCAGTCTTTTGCCTAGTAGGAGTCCTTGCTTCAGCATTTCAACTTAGATAAGCACTTGCAGTCAGTTAGTCGTTACACAGTGTAATAGTTAAGATTAAGCTTAGGCTTACATAGTTTATGGAATAACATGTCACGAGCTCCCAGTATCTTTAATGGAATTTGATGAACAAACAGTTTACTGTCTATCACAGGGGGGATCTTATTGATGTATATAAATACCTGAAGGGAGGGTGCAAAAAGGACAGAGCCAGGCTCTTCTTAGTGGTGCCTGGTGACAAGACAAGAGGCAATGGGCACAAGCTGGAACACAGGAGGTTCTGAGAATCAAGAAACACTTTTTCACTGTGAGGGTGACTGAGCACTGGCACAGGTTGCCCAAAGAGATTGTGGAGTCTCCATCCTTGGAGATATTCAAAAGCTGTCTGGAGATGGTCTTGGGCAACTGGCTCTAGGTGGCCCTGCTTGAGCGGGGGGGTTGGACAAGCTGACCTCCAGAGGTCCCTTCAAACTTCGACCATTCTATGATTCTGTTATGGCATTACTCAATTTAATTTATCTCTTGGATTTAGAGCATTGTTGTATATGTTCCTGAATATTTTTTTTCAGGGTTTTAAACACCTGAGAGAGCTTTTGTTTCCTGCTTTTTCAGCAGATTGCCATGATGGTTCTTGAGGCAGCCAGGGTAGCAGCAACTGGAGTGAAACTGAGCAAGGGACTGGAGCCCAACTACTAACATATCAGAATTGATTGTTCTAAGCCTTAGCAGTGTTTGCAGCCCACTGTCATTGTAGAATTAGTATCCTACCAAACAAAATTTCCCAAAAACCCCTCTGAGACTACTCAGTATAGGTACCAAAACAGCATTGCAACCAAAGCAGTCTAAAACAGTGTGACTGTGGAGTAAACCTGCTGTGTTTTTAAAATTCTTTCAGCATATCTAATAGAGGTACACAGCATCTTTTCTGTTTCTGTTTAAAACTTATGACTGATCAAGGTACAGACACTGAAGTTCTTTGCTGTGGGTGTTGCATCAGGGGTGTTTTGAACTCAATTATATCTTCTGGCCATGTCTGAAGATCTCGGAGAGTTTTCATACGTGCGTGTGTCAGTTGCACTGTAATATGTCCATATCTGAAATAAGGATGACTGCAGGCTTTTCAGTGTGTTGTTTTTAGCATGTGTTGTTTTTTAGTATTTTTATGAAACATAGAGCTAAGGTCTAATACTGGGGAAGGTTGCTCAGTGCTTGCTATTTAAACAGCAGGATTCCTCAGAGGTCAGTGATGGCTGGTCTTCTGTAGCAGATTGCAATGGAGATATCAGCAACTGTCCCTTCCCTGTCATGGTAACTGTTGTATGTCATTCTGTTGTATGTTGCCTCCACTGAGTTGTACCTTACCTACTTTCCTTTTCTTCTTGTCTTGAAGGCCAAATAAAAATATTTTCTGCAGGTAGAGGAATTTAGATGCTCGTTTCCTTGGTAGAGTTGTTAAAACTCTGAAGTGGGCATTTTGTAAATACTGTTCAAAGGCCTCTCTTGGCTACTTCAATTTTCAAAGTATTTCTAGCACTTCATGTGGTATCAATCCTTACTATTCTATTTGACTTTTCCCCTTTTGTCTGAAAGACTTCCTCAGTGTGGTATTTGTGTCTTCTGTGCAATTCCCATTCCAAACTGGAAGGACCTGCCTGCATTCATATGAGTTCTAGAGGCTATCTGAGCAACTCCTGACAGAGACTTTGATCCTTCAAGAAGGGTACTTGTGAATATTTTTTTTGTAAGGCCCCTTTGTGAAGTAAGTCAAAGTTACTGGAATTCACTAGTTAAGCTATGTCTTTCCTTTCCTCTTCAGCTACTTCCTTACTTTGTATGTGTTATAAGTAGATTTCTCAAACTGATGTGAGTCAGAGCCAATCAAAATTTCAATTGTTTACTTAGCAAGCGGCAACAAGCAAAACAGCGCTGGGCGGCCGGGGAGTCCCTGCTCCACCAAGGGCGCGCACTCACTTCCCGAGGGTCCGTCTTTTTTATATCCTCCGCCTTCCGGTATCGGGTCTCTCTGAGAGGTGTACCCTGCGTCTGCGCACTTTGCATCTAGGGGGTCGCTCCATCCGGGTCTTCCTCACGTCACCAACTCCTCGTATTTCCTGCTTTCCTGAGAGTGGCTCACAAAGCTTTTGTTTATATCTTACAGAGTACAGACACTTCCCCTTTGTCCTTCTTCCCTTTGTCTTTCTCCCCTTTGTCCTTCTTCCCTTCTCCCTCTTTTCAGTCTTTTGCCTAGTAGGAGTCCTTGCTTCAGCATTTCAACTTAGATAAGCACTTGCAGTCAGTTAGTCGTTACACAATGTAATAGTTAAGGTTAAGTTTAGGCTTACATAGTTTATGGAATAACATGTCACAAGCTCCCAGTATCTTTAATGGAATTTGATGAACAAACAGTTTACTGTCTATCACAGTATGCTATAGTACTTTTGGTCTTTGTGTGTCTCCTGTGTAGCCTATACTTTAAGTGCTTGTTTTGGTTTCTTGTGAATAACAAGATTGCAGGAGACTAGCTGAGCCTCTTTTAGTCATTGATCACCAACCGAAGTTGTAGGCTTTAATTTTTTCTTCTGAGGGTGATATCATATCTTCACCAAGGAGCTCATGGGTATTATTTGTGCCATCTAACTAAGCTTCTGACTAGTATTGTATATTCTTTGTGGAGGTCTCATTGACTGTTGGGAGCTAAGACTGTCTGGGAACTGAATTTAGATATCTAAGTTGGACAGCAAGTGTGTTTCACACTGTTTATGTTTCTGGTGTATTAGAAGATCTGGGAAATGAAAGTCTGTATTTTGCATATTTCAGAGTTGCAGAGCATTTAATGGGGCATAGCCTTTCCTCGGTTCTAGGGTTACATAAAATAAAGCTTTGAGGGAGATAGTTTGCCACAGGCAAGAAGGTATTCTTAGCTTTATGAGGAAAAGTGTGAAAGGGAAGGAGCAGCAGAGAGAAACTGTTATGTGCTCTGCTGCTTGGGGAGGGAGGAGGAGTCTAGAGTGAAGAAGTAAAGCTGGGCATGAGAAAGGGAGGAGGAAAGGTGTTTTAATGTTTGTCTTTGTTTCTTATGACCTGAATCTATTTTAATTGGCAATAAATTAAATTAATTTTCCCCAATTTGAGTCTGTTTTGCCTGTGACTGTAATTGGTAAGCAATCTCCCTGTCTTTAGCTCAACCCATGAGCTTTCTCATCCTAGTTTCTTCCTGTGTCCTCCTGAGGAGGGGGAGGGAGTGAGTGGCTGTGTGAGCATTTGGCCCTTAGCCTAGGTTAACCCCCCACAATACCTTTGGGGGAAGAGTTATTTATTCTATCTGACAATAAAGATGGTGCTTTTCATCTAAGCTATACCTGCAAGAAGGTGGGGTTCTGGGCTTCAAATGACTTCTTTATTCTGCAGGGGCACAACTGTTATCTGTGTTCATCTATGCTTTTTAACATAATGTTTGAAATGTGTTTAAATCTGAACTACTAGTCTTTTAAACTTTCTTCTTCAAACCTTATCCAGGAAGTTAAAGGACTTTATTTTGCCTTATGCTGTCAAATAAAAACTATACACCTTTGCATGTCAAACATTGTTTAAATAGGGATTAAATGGGGTGTGCTTTTCTGGTGCTGTTCAGTTTTCCAGTAATCTGGCAGTCTTCATCTGTGATAACAACGGTTTTCTTCATGGGTTTGAATGCTATTCTGCCACATAAACCAATATCTGCTTTTGGAAAATAGTCGCATTATTTTTGATAGATTAAACTTTGTGGATTGTTGCAGGGAAAAACTTTTCAACTCACGATTTAAATGAAATTAGGATCGAAGTGTTTTATTATTTTATTAACAATACATGATTAAACAGCAATGATTGAACTATACAGTCAGAATTCATATCAATAATACAATAGATAAACCACAATACTAAACACCTACAAAATGTTAATAAACACACCTACATATTTCTAAATATGCTTCTGTTGCTACTTCTAAACTAATCACACATATGCACACAGAGTTAAAACCCCACACCCCAAGAGAGTGTAGGGTAACAAGCACACCTCCCCTTCTGGTAGTGTGGGTTACCCTACTTGTACACCCCTCATGTGGAACATGTAGGTGCTGCAGCTTTAGGTGTGCCCATGCTGCTCCCTACAATCTGCTAATGCACATGCCAGTGAGAAAACCTCCCGAGAGGTCACCTTTGCACCCTCGAGGGGTGGACCCCTACTTGGTGCACCCTGTACTCCCAGCCCAGTAGCTGGATGCAGGCTACTCATAAGGGAGGAGGCTGCTTTGCTAGGCCTAGGTGGAGGTTGCAATGCCAGCAGGGCCACTTCTGTCAGTATCAAACCCAGTTTTACCGTTTCTCTATTGCCATTTCTTTTTCCACATTTGCAAAATTTTACTGCTTCTTTGCTATGTATTTTTTTAAGCTGACTTCCCCCATTCCCCTCCCCCCCCGCCCTGCTTCCTGACAAGTCTATTTTTTAATTCCCTGGTTACTGTTTAATCCAGATCGTGGTCATCATGCTCTTAATTGTTATCAGTTTGGGGCAAATGCCCTCTCAGACAGTTATGGGTGTCCCATTCACACCCACTGTTACACTCACATCCCTATCTTATCAGTGGTTGTTATCCAGGCCTTGTTGCCAGGAAGAGGCCTTACACACTGCCCCACAGTGGTATCATTCTTTGGGTTATGTTGTTATCTAGATTTCCTCAAGAGCCTGTAGAAGACTAACACTGGTTGTGGGGTTTTTTTTGAGAATATGTTTATACGATTATATTATTTGACGTATGTATAATATTAATACTGGGCAAGCAGAGATATAGGGTTTTAGAAATTGATGCTCCAAAGGGTAAACTAGTAGTTCACCTCTTGTAAACTATGTTCTCAATATTTTGTTCTATGATATGTTTCTAGTTTTAAATAACAGTTTTTTTCTGTGGTGTTTCTGAAATTCATCACTGCTTGGTGAGGCGTGTATGTATGTGTCCTAAAAAACATGAATGTGCATAAACAAAGTTGTAGTATATTTGCAATTGACAATATTGCCAGTGATCTTTTTTAAAGAGAATAAGAAAAGGAATTTGGACAAATTATTTCAAAGTATGATTAAGTAGATGAAAGCTCCAAAGGAAGTGTTGATTTAGGCTCAGGCTATTCACAAATTACCTACTGTATACTGATCACAATTGCTCTATTGTTTGTTTGTTATATAAATACCCTGAAGCCATGCTGACTACTCTTGATGATTTTTATGTCTTTAATGTGCCTAGAAATGGTTTCCAGGATTAGCTGTTCCATCACCTTCCCAGAGATGGAGGTGTGGCTGACCAGTCTATAGTTTCCTGGGTCCTCCTTCCTGCCTTTCTTGAAGATAGGAGGGACATTTGCTTTTCTCCAGTCCTCAGGCACCTCTCCCAATCACCGTGATCAATCAAAGATTTTTGAGAGTGGCCTTGCAATGATATCTGCCAGCTCCCTTAGCACTTGTGAGTGCATCCCATCAGGCCCCAGGTCATCATATATTTATATATATGATCCTTGACATTCTCTTTCCATGCTTCTGAATTAGCAGTGCTTGCATCTTGTATCTTAACCTCCATCTACAGACCAGAAACTCTTCTGTATACAGCTGTTAATGTCTGTTACTGTAATAACAGTGCTTCAAAATACTTGGAAAACTAGCAGTGTAAAGACCTGCCTAGCACTCAAAGAATTATGCTCTTTTCCATCTCATATTATAGAGGAGTTAGGTTTAGAGTACGTCTCTCTGGAATGTGTAGGAGCTCTGAGTGATCAGTGTTGTGTTGTTTTGTTTTTAACCAGTTCTCTTATGTACATTATGTTGAGAAAGTGGGATTTCCAGAACGCTTAAATGGGAGAACTCAAGTCTCATTGACTTCCAACTTTTTTCAGTGTGTTAAAAAATGCCTTCAGAAATCCTTTTGTTAGAAATATGCTATAGTTGACTGTAGTTGAGTTTGCAATGGTTTTGGTTGCAAAACTGAAGCTATTAAGCAATGTCTCCAGTTTGTTTACTGATTGCCATTCAATCTAAAACTTTCTACCTCTCTACTCACAGAATAAATGTGTACTTTTTTTATTCTAAGTAACAACAGCAAATAAAATAAGCACCAAAAGGTTTTCAAAAGTAGAAGAAAAAAACAACTTCTTTTTTTCCTCTTCAGATCCAGACATTTAACATAGAAACACCATGCCAGACTGTGGAAGACCTAACGAATGGGGTTGTGATGGCTCACGTGCTCCAAAAGATGTAAGAACAAATTTGTGTTGTAATTTTTGGTGCACAAGTTTATCACTTGTACGTTTGTCTGAATTTGTGTATAGTTTCTTATTTCAAATTTGGCCAGTATTCAGTAAGTACTTAACTAAACTATGTTTAGCCAATGCTTTTAATCTGGAATATGGGTACTACTTTTTTCAGATAGTTATTTTAACAGCAGTTAATATAAGCCTAAAAAATAGTACTTGGACAAGGTGTTTATCTAGTGCTAATTTTATTGAAAAGTAAAATTTTATTGAAAAGTAAATTGGGCTAAAACTGAGTTTGTATGTTCACAAAACTTACATTTCATTTTAAACATTTGAAGCCAGTGCAAGGTAAGTTATTAGCTTGGGGCAGTGTTTGAAGTTATAGTACACTGTATCATGTTAGAATTGCAGTAGATCAGAAAGATGAAGCTTTTAAAATTGTCTGTGTTACTGCTCACACTTTTTCTATCATTTTTGAGTGTTAGAGGGGAGTGCAAATACTGAACAGGCATCAAAAATAACTCTAAAACTGGAGTTAGTCTTTCCAGGTCATGTCTTAGTTGTATTAGCAGGGCAGCAAGGGGAATCTGAATCAAACAATAAAACTTCTGTGAGAAGGGAGCAAGGGAAAAAAGCAGGATCACAGCCCTGGACTTCGGGAGAGCAGATTCTGACCTCCTCAGGGATCTGCTTGGAAGAATTCCATGGAATAAGACCCTGGAGAGAAGAGGGGTCTAGGAGAGCTTGTTGATTTTTTTTTTTTTTTTTTTTTTTTTTCCTTTCAAGAATCACCTCCTCCATGGTCCATCCCAATGAGCAGGAAATCAAGGAAAGGTGGCAGGAGGCCTGCATGGATGAACAAGGAGCTCCTGACTGAACTCAAACATAAGAAGTAGTAGTAGGGAAAAGAGATCCAGGAGGGATACAGAGTCACTGTTTGAGTGTTCAGGGATGGGGTTAGGAAAGCTAAAGCCCACCTGGAGTTGAATCTGTCAAGGCACATGAAGGCTAACAGGAAAGGATTCTACAAGTACATGAACAGCAAAAGGGAGTATAGGGAAAACATGGTCCCACTGCTGAATGGCGTAGGGGACTTGATGACGAAAGGCATGGAAAAGGCTGAGGTACTCAATGCCGCCTTCACCTCATTCTTTACTGGCAAGACCAGCCTTCAGGAATCACAGCTACTGAAACCGGAGGGAAAGTCTGGAACAAAGAATACTTGTTCTCGGTGGAGGCCAATTAGGTTAGAGAACATTTAAACAAGGTGAACACACATAAGTCCATGGGACCTGATGGGATGCACCCATGAGTGCCGAGGGAGCTGGCCAATGTCGTTGCGAGGCCACTCTCGATTGGTCTTTGAAAGGTTGTGGTGACTGGGAGAAGTTCCTGAGGATTGGAGGAAAGCAAATGTCACCCCTGCCTTCAAGAAGGGAGACCCAGGGAACTACAGGCCAGACAGCCTCATCTTGATCCCTGGGAAGGTGCTGGAGCAGCTAATCCTGGAAACCATTTCTGGACACAGAAAATAAGGAGTGAAGAAGAGGGAGACAGACTCTTCTCGGTGATGCCCACTGACAGGAGAGGAGGCAATGGGCACAGATTGAAATACAGAAATTGGAATACAGGAAATTCCATTTAAAGATTAGAAAATACCTTTTTACTGTGAGGGTGAATTGAACATTGGAACTGGTTGCCTAGAGAGCATCCCTTGCTGTAGCTGCCCCTGCTTTGAGCATGATATTGAGGGGCCTCTTCCAATCTTAACTATTCTATGATTCTGTAAGCTGAATGGCTTTGTTTTGATGATGTAATTTTGGTGGTATGCAAGGACATTACATTCTTAGATTAAAGGAAAGGGAAAATCACTATTATGCTGGATAATAATACATTTTGATTAAAAACAGCATGCCAGTATATAGTCTAGGATGTTTCTGTATACTATCTGAATTTGAGAATGAAATGTTTTGAAATGCTTATGTTCAAGTGTATTAACTGTCTAACCTTGACACCGTACACAGTGTTTTGGCTTCTGGGGGACTATAGATAAGCATAGTAGTTAATATATATCTAGAACTGCCTGTTTTCAGAGAGAAGTTTTTTAACCTTTCATTAGAAGAAGTTTCAGGTAAGAGAGAAACATATCTGTTGTGGGAAACCCAAATAAGTCCAATAGCTTAGTAATGGAAAAAAGATAGATTTTATTTTTTTAAATGGAAGTTCTGAAGAAACAGTTACTGAAAGAACAAATACAGTTGTCTGGAGATTTCTCACATAACTTCTCCTGTGAAGAAAGTGAAGCATCAATTATTTATAAAAATAATAAATGCTGTCCTCCATATACTTTGCTTTAAGGGAATCTTTGCAATTGCAAATAATGTCAACAGTCCTGGCTGCTTTAGAATAAGTGAAAAAACTTTAAGTATTTTGTGTTGACATAAAAGAAGACAAAAGATAGAAATGGTAGTTATAATCCAACATTTAAAATAGCATATTCTTAAGTTTTCTGAAATATGACTATCAGTGTTATGAGTCTAATAAGAAATTGGATGCTGTTCCTTTCTTCAAGATTGTAAAATTCTTCCTCTCTTACCTGGTAAAGTAGAAGAGAAGTATATCACATAGATGGTAAGCGAGCTTAGTAAATTCCGTAAGAAGTCAAGATTTTTATCAAAATTATCTGTAAATTCTTTGTTGGAACACTTGGTAGAGAAAAACATGATTGTGACATATTGAGTTTGGATGTTCATCAGTCATCAACTTGTGCAGTTTTCCTCACAGAGTGCAATTCCCATTTACTTCATGACATGTCAGGAATTGATAAGTGTCATTGTTCTTTTGTTAGCTTTTTTTAAACCGACTAGTTTGAGGACTGGTCAGAATTGGGATCTAAAAAAAAATACTATGCCTTGATTGTATACCAAAATAAAGCTTGAATAACAGACCTGTACTGATAGTATTTTTAACCTTTTAACCTATTACTGGTGACTTGGGATGCTGTGCGCGACACACACACACACACACACACCCCCCCCAAGTAAGCAAGGAAATCTACTCTGAGATACTGTTTTCAACTGATTTATTAAAAAGAAAAGTATGTACCATGTGAATATTGTGCTTCTGTAGCAGCACTTGAATTTTATTTTTTCCCTTAGCAATTGTCGCATTGATACTGAATGTTAGCTTGACTTTGTCAGTGTATCCAGAGAAGTTTAAGTAAAGATCAGCTAAGCAATTGCAAGTCTTCTGCTGTCTCATGCAATAATTTGAGTGTAACAAAATTACTCTTTGGCAATCTTAGCTCATGTCAACTCTAATTCAGATTTACCACTTTGCATGCTTGTGTAATGAAGATATTGATTCTCATACATGGATTTAACGATTTAACAATAACCTGGACTGTATTTCTATTGAGAAAAGCTTTGGAGCAAAGGAATTGCAGCAACGAGTTGATCTTAGAATTCTAAACCAATTATAAGGTATGCATGATTTCTAAGGAAAAATATGATTGCTTCTCTTTTTGTAGTAGTAGTGAATACCTCCAGTGGATCCTTGATGTAGCTATTAAGGGTAGCAAACACAATAGACAGCTGTGTCTCTGAATGTGAAAGGTGGGCATATAGATGTGGTCAATATGTTTGGTCTAAATAGTTAGTTTAAAAAACTGGTAGGGAGCCAATAGACAAAGCCATTGTAGAGAATACAAATACAGCATTCATTGCTGTTAACAATTTGAAAAACAAATTTGAAACTAGTCAAGTTCTTAATTTTGCTACTTCAATTCAAACGGGTACTACAGAAAGGATACTTATTTAAGTAAGGTGGGAGTGTTCAGACAAATAAAAGGAGTTAAATAGAACAGAGGGGTCAGTCTTTTCTTTTGTATCAGCAGCACTGGTTCCCTTCCTGTCCCAAGAAGGGGCACTAAGTAGAAGAAAGTTGACACACAAGTAGAGATGCATAACAGCAAGGCAGGTGGGTGCTAGACATTATTCAGAAGTCATGCATTCAAGTTTAATAGTGAAGAATAAATTAGGACTAAAAGCAATAGATTACTGTAAGTAAGGGAATGGAGCCTGGACCATAGGCATCTAGTCTGTGACTTAAAGGTGTCATCCTCAATGAAGAACTCATTTTTTTCACCTTTTTTTCAGCAAGTATGTCTTAAAGACAAATATAGAATGGACGCTGGAGTCAAAATCCACTTAAAAATGTTTCTCTTATACCACTGAGAAAGGCAGACTGCTGCTTCTGTAAATGATGTTTCCTGAAGAATTTTTTTTTTAGGGGGTGGGGTGTCACTCAGTACAGCTGCCTCCAATTTAAGGTCCTCCACCAATGTGTGTTCATTGAGGCTGATAACATTAATTGCATTGGGGAGAGGAAGAGATTTCTGATGACTCTTCAGTGCATCAGGAATTTAATCATAATTGTACTGGGTCTGGCTTGGATCGAGTTAACTTTCTTCATAGCAGCCCATATGGTGCTGTGCTTTGGATTTGTGACTAAAACACTGTTGATAACATACCAATGTTTTGGATATTGCTGAACAGTGTTTGCACAGTGTCAAGGCTTTCCCTTTTGCTAACTCTGCCCCAGGCCAGGGAGTAGGCTGGGGGTGAGCAAGAGGTGGGGAGGGGACACAGCTGGGACAGCTGACCTGAATTGACCAAAGAGATATTCCATGCCATACAACGTTATGCTCAGCAAGAAAAAATGGGGGTTTGGTCTTTCCAAAGTAGCTGTTGCTCAGAGACTGGCTGGGCATCGAGTAGGAGGTGTGGTCCGAACAGTAATGAAATCTTACAACACGTTATAAAACAAAGCTTTATTGAGGCAGTGAGAAAGAGGAGCAGTGACATGCCCATATGGCAACTCACCCAATCACTGATGGCGAACACAGGATCATAAGTGATCCCATGGCTCCAGTGGACTGCCAGGGACACTTGCTGTCCGGGTCATCTGGCAGCAACAGCCAATTGTGCAAATGCCTTTTGAATGTGATTAAGAGTCATTCCACCCCTTGGCTCCACCAATGGCAGCGTGATTTCAGAGAATCATACCTTACATGGAATGTGGGCGGCATCCTGCCTACACTGATTATGTTGGTCAAGGGGCAGGGAGTCAGGAGGTGTCAGGTGACTCCTTTTGCATTGTTATTTCATTTTTTTTTTTATCCCCTCTTTCCATCTCCTATTATACTGTGATTATCTTGACCCATGAGATTTCTCATTTTTGTTCTTCCTTTACTCTTCTCTGTCCTGCTGGAAGAGGGAGGAGTGAGCAACTGGCTGTGTGGGTGCTTGGCTGACTGGAGTCAGCCTACTACAATAATAAATCCATTTTTATAAAAGTCAGAAAAGCAGATTAATCTCTCCAGTGAGAATTCCAAAAAAGGGATGAGATTAGTTATTAACGAACGTGAATCAGGCAAAGCATTGGATAGAAGTCTGAGGGTGTTGGGCTTGTTAACTTCTTACACTGATCCAGTGATCTGGGCATATTTCTGTAGAACACCGCTAGTATTACCAGAAAATTGTCAGCTGAGAAGTCCAAACTTCCTATTCTTTCCATTTCTTTACTTCCACCGTTATGGAAAGGGTCTACTAGGTGCTTATCAAGGCAGGTTACTGTAGAAACAAAGACAAAGCTAGGACAGTAGTTTATGGTGAGGGGCAGTTTCAGAGAGATTCTTAGTTCAGAGAAAGAACCATAAGATTTATTGGCAATGAAAGAACAAGTGGAAGAAAATCACTTGCTCATCAGATGATAGAACAGCCATCCCTTGTGTTAACTGGCTAGGAAGGATCAGGATCTCCTTTGATCTTGAAAGTATGTTGGTTTTGCCTTTTTGTTTTTCTTTCTAGGATAAGATGTTATCCCAAGTGTATGAGGACTATCTGCATGAAACCATGTAGCAGAACTTCTCTGTAATAAAGCTACTGAAAGAGACTGTGGAAAAGGGTACTTAGAGGGAATTACTGACACCTTCAGAAGCTTTTCACCAATGTAGAACATGATAAAATATGGTATAAACATGATGCAATCAAGAAAGAGCATTTTTACCTACAGATACAGGTGTCACTAAAAAATCCTGAAGGACACTTTTTTCTTTTTATCTTAAAATCATCATCTTTGAAATTCAGGTTAAAGTACTAATGAATTGGATTCTCCAGTGTGTCACGTCTTGCTCAAATGAGGGAGATGAGTGACTTAGATTCGTAAATCCCCAACGGACTGGACAACGGTGGGACAAGTCTCAAAGTCCAGACACTTATTAATTTCCCACAATGTACTAATTGGATACACGATAATTGACTTAAGTATATAACAAATTATGGCAAGTGATATAGTATGCTTTGCATTACCTAATGATAATAGGGAAAAAAGAAAAGAAGAGAGAGAGGTAGAAATAGAGATCACTGGTCCAGGTTCCTGTGTTGGTCCCACCAATGAGGGTTCAAGGATGCATCCGTCCTCTTTCACTTTGCTCCTTTTTACTCTTCACTCCTCACCCCCCCTCAATTTATACACACTTTCCTTGGGTCCCTCCCCCAGGTCGACCTACCTATCTACGTATCCTGTGTATGAGGAGGGGTAAGGTGCTTCATGGGATGATGTAATTAGCATGATCTTCTTAATCTTCATTAGCATATGCAGGGGTGTCAACTTTAATATGCATTTTGTGGATAATCAAGCAAAGATCATTCACCAGATGGATGGCCCTTGAAACTTTACAAGATGCCCCAGAGTGGAACCGTCCTGTTTCCATGGGGCTCCCTCCTCCAGCTGCATCCTGTACTATCCAGGCAGCCTTGTCAGCTCCAAACTCCACATCATCTACCCCGTGACTATCGTTTCGTTACTTGCGAGTGTTTGAGACATTCCTCGGCTCAGAGGGCCTCTGCTCTCCCCCATCCCTTATCTTTACTAAGTCTCTTGCTCTTGTTTTTCTCAGACTGTTTTTCTCAGTCCTTGTTTCAGGGAGCTACAAGTTGGCTCTCACGCAGTGCTAAGTTTGTTTTTTTTTTTTATCTGAAAATATCAGCCTTCATTTTGGAGCTTGTCCTGGTTTGGGCCAGTATAGAGTTAACTTTCCTTGGGCTGAGAGGGAGCACAGCTGGAGGGCCAGACCCGGATTGGCCATTGGAGTATTCCATATCATGTGACATTATGCTCAGTATATAAATGAGGTGTGTGCTCTCGCATTTCTGCTTCAGATTGGTGTGGCGGGATCTTTGGTGCAGTTGGGATCGCTGTTGGGGGTGGGCTGCGTACCGGTCGCTGGGTGGTGAGCAATTGTGTATTACCCATTTGGACTTCCTATTGTTACTGTTGTTTTGTTACTATCACTAAACTGTTTGTTTTATTCAACCTACAAATTCTCCCTTTTTTTGTCCTTCCCCTATTTCACCCGGGGGGGGGGGGGGGGAGTAAGCAACCGGCTGCATGGTGATTAGCTACCAGCCAAGTTCAAACCACGACAGAGTTGAAATATTTTTTTATTCCTGATGATGTAGACTTCACTTGAACCTTCAAATGTGAAGGCTACCATTCCCTCTGATTAAAACATGGCAGAAATGCAGTAAAATTAATATGCCTGTATACCATCAAAACTGTTGATTCTTCTAGGGAATGCAATACTTTAAAAGTAAAGAGTAAAAATTGGAGACAAAGCAAAACGCTTATGGATTGGATACAAGTGGGCTGTCTGACTAAAAACATGCAGCTTGTGATGTTTCTAGCAGATAGAAGTGCCATAGATTATTACCTGGATAAATTATCTTTTTCTTCATGGTGTGGTGGTTGTTTTTTTTTCTTTGCTGTAGTGTTATTCATCAGTGTCAGTATTTCTTACCCATCTATTGGTATCAGTGAAAAAGAATAATTCTCTGTTATAGAGTACTAACTTTTCTTTTATATCTCTGGTGACTGTTTAGTATCTAGATATTTTTGGGTACTTTCTTTCTTTATCAACTTCACTGGACTTGGTAGATATACAAGATGGCATATATTTTCTTTTGTGTCATCTACTTATCATGACACACTCAATTAATGACTGTTATCCGGTGTAGCATAGCTTATGTGTGTTAATATGTGCAGAATATAAAAGCAGGACTCTTATATCCTCAGTGAAGGGATATATTTGGGGGGTTTGGGGGGGATTGGTTGGGTAACTTCACTTTTTTTTGCCACACATTATACTCAGTCCCTCCCAATCCCTTCTGTGAGCAACAGGCAGCACAGGAAGTTGAGGTCAGTGCATACTGGTTTGTTTTTGCTGCTCACTTCTTACTTACTCATTTCCTCTGCTCCAGCGTGAGTATTCTACAGGCCACAGTCCCTTTTGGGGTGTCCCTGCTCTGGGGTGACTTATCCATGGGCTTCAATCCTCTCAGAGGTACCTCCTTTGGCATGGAACACCTCCTTCTGAGTGCATCTCCAGCTATATCCTCAACAATGTCCCCTTCCATGTGTCTCCTGTTTCATTTCTCCAAATGTGTCTCTTCATGTTTCTCCTCAGGTGTCCCCTTATGTGCATCCTCCTTTTAGTATGTCCTCACGTCTACATCTTTCCTTTTGTGTCTCCTTTAGTGCATCCTCACGTGCCATCTCCTGCCTCTAATAGCTGCTGCTTTCTTAAATATGTTTGAGCAGAGATACCATGTGCTCCTCTGACTGGTTGAAGTTTTGGCACAAGGTAGGTTGTTCACATCCGTTTCAGAACTGGCTGGAACTAGCTGTGATTAGCACAAGGCAGTTCGTGGCTTCTTCTCACACAGAGCACCCCTGCAGTCCCCTGCTACCCAAACCCTACCAATTATGCACAATTCACCATTTTTTAATGCTTCTATGCTAAGTTTTTGATTGTTGATTTGGTCCCTTGGTGTGATTATAAAGAAAAAGTATTGTTATTGATGTTAATTCTCATGATTTTTTTCCACAGGGCTCCCTCCTCCAGCTGCATCCTGTACTATCCAGGCAGCCTTATCAGCTCCAAACTCCACACCATCCACCCCGTGACTATAGTTTCATTACTTGCGAGTGTTTGAGACATTCCTCAGCTCAGAGGGCCTCCGCTCTCCCCCCATCCCTTATCTCTCTCAGGCTGTTTTTTCTTGCAGGCCTGTTTCTCTCAGGCCCTGTTTCAGGGAGTTACAAGTCGTCTCTCATAGTGAACTATAAATTGTTGACCCTTATGTTGCCAGTCCAGATCTACTTGGGCCACGTTAATCTTAGCACCTTGATCCACCTGTTGGCTGTTCTGATGTTCTTCAGTGGCCTGACTCAGATACATGAGCATCTATGTGACGTACTTTCACAACCAGATTCTCTACTCGAGCAGCAATATCTTGCCATAATTCAGCAGTCCAGATGGGTTTGCCTCTGCACTGCCAGTTGCTCCGTTTCCACTGCTGTAACCACCCCCACAGCGCATTTGCCACCATCCATGATTTGCTGTAGAGGTAGAGCACTGGCCACCTTTCTCGCTCAGTGATATCCAAGGCCAGCTGGATGGCTTTCACCTCTGCGAACTGACTCATTTCACCTTCTCCTTCAGCAGCTTCAGCAACTCATCATGTGGGACTCCACACAGCAGCCTTCTACCTTCAATGTTTTTCTATAATATGACAGGGCCCATCGGTAAACAGGGCATATCGCTTCTAATTATCTGATAGTTTATTATACGGTGGGGCCTCTTCAGCACATGTCACTTCTTCCTCTGGAGACATCCCCAAATCTTTGTCTTCTGGACAATTTGTGATCACTTCCAGTATTCCCGGGCAACTGGGGTTTCCTATTTGAGCCCATTGTGTGATCAGTGCAACCCATTTACTTCACGTGACATCGGTTGCATGGTGTGTAGAGGGGACACTCCCTTTGAACATCCAGCCCAGCACTGGCAGTTGGGGTGCCAGGAGGAGCTGTGCTTCAGTACCAACCACTTCCAAAGCACCTCGAACTCCTTCATATGCTGCCAATATCTCTTTTTCAGTTGGAGTATAGCGGGCCCCAGATCCTCTGTCTCCCTGTGTGAACCGACACAGGCAGGATGCAGGAACAACCACAAAATCACAGATGAAATGCAAAGAGTAAATTTATTCTTATTACCTCATGACCCAGGGGATCTCTGCAGCATCGCCTGGGCAGAGGCATGCAATCTTGGTCCTTGCTAGCCAGAAAGAGAAGAAGAAAGAAATGATCTTGAACCTGCTGCTTTCGCCTGTAGATATCAGGGATTTTTGCAGGCGTAGTTTTCCACTGTACTTTGATCTTTCCCACAGCAGGGCAGGAACCTCAAAGTTGTTTGATAAGATGCCTCTGAGTCTCTCACAGGCCTATGTTATCTAAACACAGTCAAGCACACAAAGGTAAACAACAATTAGTGAGATATATGTGTTTTTCACCACCCCAGCTGCAAGTCACTTGAGCGTGTTTACAATCCTCCTCACCAATCTTCCGTTGTATTCCCACAATCCCCTACACCAAAACCCCAGGGGTCGACCTTGGGTCCCCCCTGGTGCTTTTTGCCAAAGACTCCAGGTAGGGCCGTTCTCCCCATCTGCCATGTAGAGCACATTTCTAACATCTTGTTCTGCCTGGACTGGACCGAGGGCTACTGCCTGAACAATTTCCTATTTAATTTGCTCAAATGCTTGTTGTTGCTCAGGGCCCCATTTAAAATCATTTTTCTTCTGGGTCACTTGATAGAGAGGGCTTACAGTCAAACTATAATTTGGGATATGCATCCTCCAGAAACCCACAACTCCTAAGAAAGCTTTTGTTTCCTTTTTACTAGTTGGTGGAGACATAGCTGCTGTTTTGTTGATCACATCCATTGGAATCTGACCACATCCACCTTGCCATTTTATTCCTAAAAACTGGATCTCCTGTACAGGTCCCTTGACCTTACTTTGTTTTATGGCAAAATCAGCTCTCAGAAGGATTTGGATTATTCTCTTCCCTTTCTCAAAAACTACTTCTGCTGTGTTGCCCCATATGATGATGTCATCAATGTATTGCAGGAGCTTCCCCCTGTTCCAGTGCAGTCTGGATCAGTCCATGGCAAATGGTGGGGCTGTGTTTCCACCCCTGGGGCAGTGGATTCCAGGTGTACTAGACGCCCCTCCAAGTAAAAGCAAACTGTGGCCTGCATTCGGCTGCCAAAGGGATTGAGAAAAATGCATTAGTGATATCAGTCGTGGCGTACCACTTGGCTGCCTTCGACTCCAATTTATATTGAAGCTCTAGCATGTCCAGTATGGCAGCGCTCAGCAGCAGTGTGACTTCATTCAGGCCATGATAGTCTAATGTTTGTCTCTACTCTTCATTAGACTTTTGCACTGATTCTGTGATTCTGTCATTCTGGATCTGTGGGTAAATGCACATCATCTGGGTCATAATAAACCATCTCATGGTCTGAACTTTAGAACTTTTGAGAAGAGAACAGAAACTTTGACAGTTGCATTAGGAACAATACTGAGGTGACTTCCCAACAGTGGAAGAAAGTATGATTGTTTTAGACTTGCTTGGTGATTACCCTCTTACAGCTCTCTTTCATAGATTTGGTGGCATTGTACGTTCTCTAGACATTTCTAGCTATTATTTAATCTGGCATCCAGGTGCTGTAAAGAAAACTGTTGGTACTTTTCTGACAATTGTTATGTGTGAATTACTTTGAATGGATGGTTTATCAGTTGTTAGTCCCTCTATCCTTCATGAAGACCAGATGGGACACTCACATTTAACTTAATTGCATTTCAAAGAGCCTTCCAAAAATGAATGTCCAGAGAGCTAAATAAAAGTGTAGGCAATCCATGACTTCTGTCAAGAAGAAAGTGAAGGTAGACTGATGATCTCTGTATCAGTCATTGTTGCTGTAGCTAAGAAAAGCTTTTTAATCACTGTTGAAATACAGGACTCCCAAGGGTGAACTGAATTGGTGCTGACCCCTAAATTTTGCATTTTTTCCTCAGTTGATGCCTTCCTTGTTGAATATTGCATATGCAGTGTTAGCCATCCAGTTCCTCCAAGTAAATGTCTCCTTGTGGGCATTTTCATGTTGTTTGCCATCTTGCTTTTCAGACTAGTTTGTTTTACACTGAAAATATAAGGCCAAGAATTGACATAATCATAGCATTGGAGCCTTGAAGCAGCTGAAAATGTTTATGACCTACCATGACCTTTAAGGATGATGGGGCTGCTAAGAAAGTCCTCTTGATCTTCTTTGCTAGTGAAACACAGACAATTACATCCACTTGGTGGATGGAGAATACAGCAGTAAATTTAATAGTGTTTGGCAGCAACAGGTGATAATTTAAATCCAGAAATTAGGATTAATTTTTGTGAAACTGAAGTCTGGACATTGACTCTCAAGAGCCTTACCCTTTCAAAAAATGCCATTCTTTTTTGGATTGTAGTGACTATTTTTTATCTGAAATATGAGTCTTTCCTTATGTTGGGATATTGCTTTAATACCACTTATTTTTAATGCCTTATCTCTCTTTATTTCTGATCATAACACTGTCCTAAATCTCTGTTGTAGAATGGAAAATTACTTCAGTGAGCGTTAGGAAATGTTACCCATTTAAGTAATCTTGTCTCTGAATTAGGGGGTAAGAGGGAGGGAGTGTTATGAATAAGTAGCTCAGAAGAGGTGCAAGAGAGGAAGGAGGTTTATAGAAATAGCAGCATGCTATACAAGCAATAGGTGTTCTCTTTTTCTGTGTTTATCTTGATTGCTTCATCAGAGTGCAGAAGATAGAAAATCCTTTAAAGAAAGGTAATGGCAAATCTTTTTGTGAAGAATTGCCATGAAGAAATATTTGGAAAAACTGTGATGTTTGATGGAAAGTATAACAGATAAGTATGTTCTCAGTAGCAAATACTTAATTCCAGTGCTGCTTTTAACATTTTTGAGTGTATGAAGGTAGAATATTTTGTTCACTCTCAAGCTTTCCTGTTTGAGTGTTGCAGCCAGCATCTAGCAATGGTAATTCTTGATGTGTGGAAAAAAACCCTTAATTTTACTAATGTTTTCAAGTGTTGCAAACCTGGTAGTTTCCCCTGAGAGTTTAAGCCCCAGCATTAAGCCCCCTGTAACATTAAGAAAAGAACACTTTCAATTTGGAGACATGGAAGAAATTTACAAGATGCTTTGAAGGGTTGCTGTTTCCTCAAAAGTATTAACTACCCATAGCATACAGATAAAGCTGGGATATGAGCAGGGTATAAATATTTAGATAAATGAATAATAGCAGGATTCTGAACTTCTGTATACTGACCATATCTGTATAGCTGGTCACTTAAATTTGCCTAAAATAGATGTTGAGTCACTAAGGTATCAGTACTTGAAATTTGTGTTCTTAACAAATGTTCTAACTTTTTATGTATTTTCAGAGATCCAACTTACTTTGATGAAAACTGGTTAAACAGAATCAAAACAGAAGTAGGAGATAATTGGAGGCTAAAGGTATTTGGGTTGTTTTGCTTACCTGCAAATCTCTTTTATCAGTTCTTAGTACAATATTGTTTGTGCTTAAATAGTAATGTATTTTTAAATTACCACTTTGCTTCATAATAGAGTATGTTGAACGTAAGATGTTTTTAGTTTTGTTACATTATTATTATTATTATCCTGTACTTTAATGAAGAAAAAACAAAAAGTTGAGTTTGTAAATAAGTTTCAATAACTTAAGATGACAAATCTTAAGATAAATTGTATCTTTAACATTTGAGCAACTGAGAAGTGCGAATAGAGATTTACTCTTTTTATTGCAAAGTGTGAAAATAATTACTCTTTCATAAAAAGTTTGTGCTCTGAGAAATGACTGCATAAAAATAGCAAAGTAATAAGTAATTTATTTGCATAAAAAAGCAAAATTATGTTTCTTTTTACTTTGACAGCTCTGCAAAATTATTGAGCTGTAGAGGAGAAAGTGGTGCTCTTCTGTTTTGTGTGTAATCAGCATGTATATTAACAACATTGTATTTGCTAGATCATTTCTGCCACCTGGTATGCTAGGTTTTTTTTTTTTGATTCTCTCTTATGTAAACCTTCAAAGCAACAGAAGTTTTGCTGATGTAATTCAAGAGCATTTGGGCTTAGAACCTGAAATAACAGAGTCAGCCATTTATATGTCAGTGTAGCTTTAGGTAAAAAGTAAATTCAAATGTACACTGACCACATTTGATGGGGAAAATCAGGATATATGTGACTTCCTATAATGCCATTTCCAACCTAGTTTCTTGGGGAAACAATACTGACATGGTTTGTCTGTCAGTTCATGTGTCCTGTAAATTGTTCTGTCATGCAAAAGTCTTTCTGAACCAGTTTCATTTGTGTTTGGCAAAGGGCTTAGAATTCTGTGATGGCTTAGTTCTTACAGGCTTATGAACATCAGTGGTTTAATAGAGAAGATGCACAAATAAGTGCCTTATGATGAAAAGGTAGGGAGGACTGCTGTTGTACATGTTCTGGTTTGGCCAACAGACTTGTCAGTACTGTGTGTGCTGCCTGGTCAGTCACATGTAACTCTGGCCTTAGGCATGTACTGTTTCTTGACTAATGGGGTTGCCAGCAGAAGTTTGGGAAACTGATGAGGCAGTATGGGTGGGCTGGGGGACAAGGGACATTCATCCCAAAACCAGCTCTGTTGGTTCTGCTGCTTGTAGAGCAGTTTATTTCAAGTAACTGATAGCTTGTTGAGGCATATTCTTGTTGCTAGACAGAGTCACTCTCTGTATCCAACACCATATGGTCTAATAGTCAACCACTTGTATGAGCTGTCAGTATTACAAACCAAATAAAGGATCCAGCAATCCAGCCTAGAATGGAAAATGGATGACAAGACAGAATGTGCAGGGGTGGTTGTCCCACTTCTCTGATACCTTCCCTTTGACCAGTAATCTTGGCACCATTGACACAACTATTTAGAAAAATACCCAATTGTAAACTTTGGTTGAATGTTCTTGCGTATGGGGAATTATGGAAGAATACATGGATACATGGCTTACTCCTCCTCTACCCACCTCACATTGTAAGTTATCTTTCTATTCAGTTAGTTACTTGTTTTACTTGCTGATAACTTCAAGGACACTGTCTTATTAAAAGTATTGTTCAGTTACTGTACTGTATTGGCTTTACATGGCAAGGTTTTGGTAGCAAGGGGGGCTGTAGGGGTGGCTTCTGTGCGAAGACACCAGAAGCAGCACCCATGTCAGACAGAGCCAGTGCCAGCTGGCTCCGAGATGGACCCACCACTGGCCAAAGCTGAACCAATCAGCAATGGTGGTAGCACCTCTGTGATAACATATTTAAGAAAGGGTAAAAAACACTGCACAACAGCAGCTGGAAGAGAGGAATGAGAATATGTGAGATAAACAACCCTGCAGATACCAAGGTCAGTGAAGAGGGAGGGGGAGAAAGTGTTCCAGGCACCAGAGCAGAGGTTTCCCCTGCAGCCCATGGAGGACCACGCCAGAGCAGGTAGATGTGCCCTGAAGGAAAATACAGCCTGTGGAGAGCCCTTGCAGGAGCAGGCTTCTGGCAGGACCTGTGGCCAGTGGAGAGGAGCCCACGCAGGAACAGGTTTTCTGGCAGGACCTGTGACCCCATGGGGGACCCACACTGGAGCAGTCTGTTCCTGAAGGACTGCACCCTGTGGAACGGATCCACAGTGGAGCAGTTTGTGAAGAACTGCAGCCTGTGGGAAGGACTCATGTCGGAGAAGTTTGTGAAGGACTGTATCCCTTCGATGGGACCCCATGCTGGAGCAGAGGAGGAGTGTGAGGAGGAAGTAGTGACAGAGATGAAGTGTTATGACCTGACTGCATCCCCCTATTCCCCATCCCCCTGCACTGTTTGGGCAGAGGAGGAGGTAGAGAAGTCATGAGTGAAGTTTGAGCTTGGGAAGAAGGGAGGAGTGGGGGGAAGGTGTGTTTAGATTTATTCTTATTTCTTTCTCATTATCCTACTCTGTTACAATTAATTGGCAATAAATTAAATTAATTTTTCCCAAGTCGAGTCTGTTTTGCCCATCATGGTAATTGCTGAGTGATCTCCCTGTCCTTATCTTGACCCATGAGCTTTTCCATTGTATTTTCTCCCCCTGTCCTGTCGAGGAGAGGGAGTGATAGAGCAGATTGGTGGGTACCTGGTGGCCAGCTAGTTTCAAATAAATCTGTACAGTCACAGGTCATTATAATCTTGGTTTCGGAGTAGACTTTGGCTTCAGAGATTTGAGTAATGGATAGGATAGAATAAGGGAAATGTTAGAACTCTAGGGACTGGCAGAGTAGAAAGCATCCAGCCAGTTAGTATACTATATATTAAAACCGACCCATTCTATTTAAATATTGTGTTGTAATACAGATACAGTTTGCTTCCTGGAAGATAGAATTTCAGGGGCAAAACTTACATAATCACTAAGCTTAGCAGTTTTTGGGTTTTTTTCCCCATTTGGGAATGAAAACCCTACTTTTCATTACTGGCTTAAATATAATTTTATGCTGTGGCTAACAAAAAGAAATCTATGAACATGGAGAGAACTCCTTCCTGATTAAGAACTAAATACTTCCTATAATCACTTTTTAACTGTATGCAAACCAATATTTTTTACTGACACATTTTGAAATCAAAACAAAACAGCCTTCACTGAAACTAGGAAATAGCACCAAAAGTAACTTAATTTTCTTGCTAAAATTTCACAAGAATGAATTTCCTTAAACAAAAATAGTTCAGTGGTCAAGGGATGCTCATATGTTAGAACAGAAATTTTAAACAATTAATGACTTGTGATAGGCACAAATGTCAATCTGCTTAATTTTATCATGCTATGTTAGAGAGCAGCAGAAGCGGGTGCTCTGCTGGTGAGCAGGTGAGCTTGGAGCCAAGGATGACAGCAAGGCAGGTAGGAGCAGTGCCCTCACTGACAGGGCACAGTCTCACAGCAAGGAGAGCAGGGCAGGTCTGGTGACAGCAGCCAGGTTCAGCCAATAGTTCAGTGATGGTCAGTCAAGTCCATAGTGACAAGGCAGGTCTGAGGTCAAGCCAGAGGGTCAAATCTGGATTAGCGAGGGAGATGGCTGGCCACAGCATATCTACAGTGTAGCTCAGGCTCAAGGGCGAGGCATCTGCTGCACCTGAGCAAAGAGGGGAGGCCTCTGATGAGTCTTCTCCCAGCTCTTTCTCACCTGACTGTTTCCCAGCAGTCTGATCCCAGGTTGCATAATTACACCATATCAGAGCTGGCCTTGAACACAGGAAGCCAAACCCCTAGAAAAGGAAGGGAAGGGAGAAGAGGTTGCAGAGACTGTTTGTGTGCTGCTCCAGCATGGGTCCTCCATGGACTGCAGTAAATATCTGCTCTGGCACCATGGAGCACCTCCTTCTCCATTTCTGACTTTTAGGTTCCCTCTGTTGCTTATCACTCTTTGTATCCTTCTCCCTCTGCCTAGAGTTTTCTGCCCTTTCTTAAATATGTTTTCACAAATGTGCCACCATCTTTGTTGACTGACTCAGCTTTGGCCTGCAGTGGGTCTGTTGTGGAGCCAGCTGTGTCCAGCACAGGGCATCCCCTGATGTCCTTTCACAGAGGCCACCCCTGCAGCTTCCCCTGCTACCAAAGCCTTGCCACATGCACCCAGTATAGACACTCTGTCTGGGCCCCTCTCAGGGCTGTCCCAGGATAATATCAGCCCTGTGCTCCAAGCATGGAATCCATCAAGATAAGTCAATGCTGGAGCACCTTTTGGACTGAGGGGAAGTTGCTGCCTAGGGGTATAGCGCACATTATGGGATGCAGGGGAAGACCATTTTGGAATTGCACAGGACTTATTATGGGATGTTTAGGGGAGGAACCAAAGGCAGGAAAAGGGAGGGGTTTAAGTGATTTGGGGAGGAACAAGTGTGGGGAAAAAAGAGGGGTAAGGGGATAAAAAGGGCCAGTTGCATGTAAATGAGTGCCTGGTCAGTAAACTTGTCTGGCCATGCCCTGTACCTGATCAGTGCAGTCTGTCCTATCTTCTTATTCGATTCCTTTCTAACTCTCCCTGGGTGAGGGGATCTCTGGTCTGTGCGCATGTGTGTGTGTAAGGGTGTCTGAGTGTCAGCAACTGGAGTCACTCCACAGGCTTGTGTGCCTTGGTACCAGCGACTGGAGAAAGCTGAGTGAGGAAAAATCAAGTGCCAGCCACTGGAGTGGGACATGGGGCCAGAGCACCTATATGTCTGTAGTGCCAGCAACTGGACTGAATGCTGCCAGGGTATGAGTGAGTGTATGATTACTAGTGAATATCAAGACAGACTAGCCAGTGACTAGTTGAAGTGACCTGGGAGTTGGGGGTGTGTGTGTGTCTGTGAGGGTGAGCCTATGGTAGGAGCTGGCTATCAGAGGGACCAGGGGAGTTCCAGCCAGCTCCCGGAGAGACCATAGAGTCCAGGGGTCTCTAAGGGTGAAACCCACTTGTGTATGTGTGTGTCTGTAAGGATGAGACTATGGGGGGTTGGCTACTAGGTAACCAAGAGAGTTCCAGACAGCTCTGTGCATGTGTGTATGCATGTGTGTGTGAGACAGTCTCTACCAGTAACTCAAGTGGGGCTGCAGCCTCAGGGACTCATATGTCCAGGTGTCAGCAACTGGGGAGACTGGCATCCAGGGGCAGCTACTGGGAAGACTGAATATCTGAGCCCTTCTGCTGGAGGGATCCACATTATACATATGTACATACATTCCCACTAATGGACCTCCATCCTGCTCAGTTAGAGAGGCCATTGGTGCTCTTCGTCTTTGTGTGAGCGCTGAGTGTGTCTATCTGTGTATATATGTATATATGTAGCATATATGTGTGCTTTGTGTGTCGTGCCTACTGAGAACACATCTTCAGCCTCGCTACTGATTGGACCTGGGGACATGGAGCTGGGGCAGCCTCATGTCTCTTGGGCTGTTGAATCTGGCTTGATATTCACCTAACATCAAGAAGATAATTAGTAACTAACATAGTTAATTCTGTTTCTGTGTCTTTAACTTCTACAGCACTCTATGTCCCAACATAAGTATAATCTGGAAATGTGTTCAGAGCTACCTCCTTTAAAAATATATCTTGGTTTCCAATTAAACTCAAGTGCCCGTACCTGCCTATGCCAAGCAAAGATACAGGCATGTTTTTAGGACTTCTTTTCATGGAAGACAGTTGTGTGTGTGATCAGAGTGGGCTGGGCCCCAAAACTAATAGGTTGGAGTCTTTCTTGGGCCCCTATATTTTAAGTGGAGAGACAAAGATTCCTGCAGTTCAGAGCAAAAACCCTAATGTAGGCCATTCGAATTGTGGAGACAGGTGTTTTGGAACAGTCAGGAGCCAGTTGGGAGCTTATGAGTCAGGATTAGAGGGCAGAACAACATGGGTGATGTTGTGATGAGTGTCTGCTACAGACTACCTAATCATGAAGAAGAAATAGATGAAGCTTTCTTCAGACAACTGGAAGAAGCCTCATGTTCACAAGTCCTGGTCCTCATGGGGGACTTTAACCACCCTGGTATCTGTTGTAAGGGCAACTCAGCAGGGCACAAGAAATCTAGGACATGTCTAGAGTGCATTGGTGACAACTTCATGACACAGGTGATTGAGGAGCCAACAAAGAGAAGTGCTCTGCTGGACTTCATACTTACAGGCAAAGTAGAATAGTTGGGGTTGTAAAAGTTGGAAGTAGCCTTGATTGCAGTGACCATGAGATGTTGGAATGAACTCCTAAGAGGGGAGGGAGCAGAGTAAAAAGCGGGACCACAAACCTGGACTTTAGGACAGCAGACTGGCTTCTTCAGGTATTTACTTGGAAGAATACCATGGGATATGAGTTGTACACGAGTGCTGAGGGAGCTGATTAATATCAATGCGAGGACGCTCTCAATTGTCTTTTAAAGGTTGTGGTGACTGGGAGACGTTCCTGAGGACTGGAAGAGAGCGAATATCACCCCTATATTCAAGAAGAGCAAGAAAGAGGACCCAGGGAATGACAGGCTGGTCAGCCTTGCATTGATCCCTGGGAAGGTGATGGAGCAGTTAATCCTGGACACCATTTACAGGCACATGAAGGGCAAGAAGGTGATTGGGAGTAGTCAGCATGGATTTATGAAGGAGAAATCATGCCTGACCAACCTGACAGCCTTCTACAGTGAGGTGACTAGCTTGGTGAATGAGGGGAGAGCAGTAAATGATGTTTTCCTTTACTTTACTAAAGCTTTTGACATCCTCATAGAGAAGTTGACAAAGTACAGGTTAGATAAATGGACAATGAGGTGGACTGAGAATTGACTGAATGACCAGGTCCAGAGGGTTGTGATCAGTGGCATAAAGTGCAGTTGGAGTGGACGTATACCCCAGGGGTCAATACTGGGGCAAATAGTGTTTAACCTCCTCATTAATGATCTGGATGATGGGCCACGGTGCACCCTCAGCAACTTTGCTGATGACACAAAACTGGGAGGAGTGGCTGATACACCAGAGGGTCGTGCTGCCATCCAGAGGGACCTGGACAGGCTGGAGAAATGGGCTGACAGGAACCTCATACAGTTCAACAAGGGGAAGGGCAAAGTCCTGCACATGGGAGGAACAACCCCACACACCAGTACATGCTGGGGGCCACCCAGCTGGAAAGCAGCTTGGCAGAAAAGGGCCTGGGGGTCCTGGTGGACACCAGGTTGAACATGAGCTAGCAATGTGCCCTTACAGCATCCTGGGCTTCATTAGGAGGAGTGTTGCTAGCAGGTTGAGGGAGGTGAACCTTCCTCTCTACTCAGCACTGGTGGGTCTGCATCTGGATTATTGTGTCTAGTTTGGGGTTCCCCAGTACAAGAAGGATATGGAGCTACTGGAGTGAGTCCAGCACAGGGCCACAAAGATTATCAAGGGACTGGAGCATCTCTCCTATGAGGAGAGGCTGAGAGAGCTGGGACTGTTCAGCCTGGAGAAGAGAAGGCTCAAGGGCAGGAACATGACTTATAAATGTATATAAATACCTGATGGGAAGGAGTGAAGAAGAGGGAGCCAGACTCTTCTTGTGATGCCCACTGACAGGACACGAGGCAATGGGCACAAATTAAAACACAGAGATATAGAGAGGGAGAGAAAGGAAGTGAAAACTCCCCCCAGCGACCAGCCAGGAAGAGAAGTGGCACAGGTCCACATGTGAGCATCCTTTAGAGTGCAGCAAGGGGGTCACAGTTTCATTGCAGAGGACGGGGGATGGGACAACCACCCCCAACCATTTCTCCCCAGTACAATTATATATTTCATCGATGCCCGTTCAAGTTTTCCATTGGTGGTCTTTGTTTGATACTATTGGCATTGATTGGAATATGCTTAATTAGGTGCAGATTTTACACACTAATTGGGTACTAAGCCTTGTACACATCTGTTACTGGGTAATATTTATCAGATATTAAAATTACTGTTATTTGATTATCATCTATCATGTTTGTTCTAATATGGAGTTAACAGTCTAGAAGCTACCAGGTGGATGTGGGGGAGGGAATGGCAAACCAAACAGAGCAGGAAACTAAAACTGCAAAGCAGTGCAGTGAGAAGATAGAGGAGAAACATGGCCCATTGTTTTCTGTGGTGCTTTCTGCAGCAGCCTGAAGCAAATTACAAATTGGAAGGTTTTTAATGAATCAAGTTTGAAACTGATATTCCAATCAGTACAGTATTCTTTGCAATGATATGAAAATCAATTGATATAATTCTTAAATTTGCTGTAGACTTTGACTATGACAGTGCATGATTACTGAGAGAGGTCACGGGGCCTGAATTATTTGGCAATCATCTAGGAATTTTTTGAAGTTCTCAGACCAAAAATGGGGGGTTTGATGGCAGGAGAGGGGTGTTAAACCTGGAGATAATCTAATGATATGTGTACATCCAACTAAGAGAGATGCAGGAACAGCTGTTGTGTGCAGATTGTCATGTAGCATCTCTATTTCTTACCTTACATTGCCAGAGTGTTTGGTGTGTCTTTTAGATGTTTAGGTGAATGTTTCAGTATAACTTTAGGTTCAATGATTATGAAGACAATGATGAACATTTCCCAGGAGTGTTTTATATATGCTTGTAGTTGGTCAGGTTTTGACTCCTGCTTCTGTAAGGGGTGGGTTTAGTAGGACTGAAATGGTCAGACCATCACCATTAAGTTCAGGGCTCTCCTTTATCTTTTGGGATGAATACCCTGTTGCATTCTTGAACTTTTCTTTGGAGAGAAACTGAGTTTAGCTTTCAGCAGCTCTCATTTTGGCTATGCTAGAGTTCACAATTTGTCCTTGAATATCAGTATAGTGCTTCCTAATTTATTTTCTGCTGTGCGTTCTCATATCTTTTTGGAAGATAGATAACTTAAAGAGGCTGTCCAATATCAAAAGTCTATTATATATATTAATAACTTTTGTTTTAAAGAAAGTAAAAATGTGGGCGTTCTGTTTCATTTCCCCTTCCTCCTCCCTCTGTTATAGTTTTGCATTTCATGTCACAACTTGTATGATGTCAGTAGTACGCATCTTGTGAAGTATAATCACCTGTGGTGTAAAACTTTGTCATAGGACAGTATGCTATTTAGGTCTGAGATAAGATGAATTGAACTGGGACATGATTACTCAGGAAAATTCAACTTTCTAGCCATTCTCTCCATCCCTCTTCAGAAAGTCTTTACAGAAGTTATTTATTTAACCTTCCTATCAAATGAGATAACACATTGCTTCCATTGTTTAAATTCTTTGTAAATACTTTATGACACTAATAGGCTGAGAATCTGTAGAAGTTATTTTCAACCAGAAGATTTGTTTATTCTAAATATGACCTATGAGATCCATACAGTATCTTCACAATTTTTAATACATGCTCTATTTGATACTTGTTCTAAATGAATTTTCAGCAGAAAGTGAGCTGAAACCCTTCAGTACTAGAGAAATCTGGCATAAATACAAGCTTCCTGCTTATATGGATTTTAACTTCGGCATTGATTGTGCAAGTGTTACAGTAGTTATCTTTGCATGGGATTGAAGATGCTGCTAAGAAATGTGGAATTTTGTCTTGATTATTGTAAGGAAGGCATTTAATTGTAAAGAAGTCATAGATTGGCAATGAAAAAATGTAGGAACTGGGAGAAATAATTAATGAGAACATGAAAAAATAAATTTCTGTAGGTTATAGAGGAAGGAGTATGATTGAGCAGTGAAATATGTGCTTATTAGGGGTTTTGGCTTGGAGGTGTATGTTTCTAGAGAGTAAGAAAATTCACCAGGATATTTGAAGAAAAACAGAGAGGAAAAGAAAATTTTATTTTTTAGGTATAAAAACATCTGAAGATAAACAAGTACTCTAGAGAAGACTTCTTTTATAAAATCATAGTGTCTAATCTAAAACCCATCCAAGACAATGTGGTGTGTAATTTTCAGGGGTGGTGGTGATCTTTTCATAGACTTAATTGGATCCCGTTGTTTCATGTGGACTTGTGATAACATCTAGAAATTTGATCACAAGGGACCACTGCATAACTTTATGCTAATTTAAACTGTTTATACAGAAATTCTCATGGGAACTTAAATAGATATATATTGCGTGATTCTTGATGGTGGGGTGTAGGAGGGGGTTTTTTTTTGTGTGATTGTCTACTCTCCGACCATATAGTATTTGTGTAACTTATCGTCTATTTAGGCATTCCCTGCATTTTAAACATATTTCCTTCCTCTTCCTGTCATAGGTAAGCAACTTGAAGAAAATTTTAAAAGGGATACTGGATTATAACCATGAGGTAAGAGCAGTCTTAAGTAATCTACATTCACTTTTCTTTTGTCATTCTCTTCAATGTACAATATAGTCTGATTTATTAGATCTGAACATTTTCAGTGTTGGGCACTCAAGGAATCTTGTAGCCTGTTCTCATGTATTAGCCCTCACAAAATTGATTGTCCACATTACCATACAGTCATGTATGTTGGAAGGTACCTCCAGAGGTCATGTAATCCAACCTTCTGCTCGAAGCAGGGCCAACAAGAGCTGGTTGTGCAGGGCCTTGTCCAGTTGAGGTTTGAATACCTCCAAGGATGGAGATTCCACAGCCTCTCTGGGCTGGAGTTCCAGCATTTAACCACCCTCATGGGAAAAAAGGTTTTTCTTTATATCAAATCAGAATTTCCTCTGTTGCAACTTGTGTCTGTTGCCTCTCATCCTATCACTGTGCATCCTTGAGAAGAGGCTGGCTTCATCTTCTCTACACCCTCCCATTAGGTAGTTTTAGACAGCAATAAAAATCTCACCTGAGCCTTCTCTTCTCAAGGCTGAAAAAACTCAGATCTCTCAACTTTTCCTTGTACATCACATACTCCAGCCCCCCTGATCATCTTGGTGGCCCCCACTGGACTTATTACAGTATGTCCATATCTGTCTTTTACTGAGGAGCCCAAAACTAGACACAGGACTTCAGGTGTGGTCTCACAAATGCTGATTAGAGGGAAAGAATCACTTCCCATGATGTGTTGGCTACGCTTTTGCTAATAGTTGGCCGCCTTGGCTGCAAGGGCACACTGCTGCTTCCTGTTCAACTTGTTGTACACCAGGACCCCCAGGTTATTTTCTGCAACGTTGCTTTCTAGCCAGTTGGCCCCAGCCTGTACTGGTGCAGTGTTATTCCTCCCCAGGTGCAGGACTTGGCATTTGTCTTTATATTTCATGAAGTTCCTGCTAGCCCATTTCTCCAGCCTGTCAAGGTCCCTCTGAATGGAAGCCCTGCTTTACAGCATATTGATCATTTCCCCCAATTTGGTATTGTCTGTGAACTTACTGAGAGTATACTCCATCCCATCGTCCAGGTTGTTAGTAAAGATATTAAACAGTACTGGCCCCAGTATCCATCCCTTAGGGATGCTGCTAGTAACCATGTCAGTTGGTCTTTGTACCACTGATCACAGCCCTCTTAGCCCAACAGTCCAGCCAATTTTCCATCCACCCTGTTGTCCACTTATCCAGTCCATATCTCACCAGTCTGGTGATACCACAAGAGACTGTGTCAAAGGCCTTGTTACAATCAAGGTAAATGACATCCACTGCTTTCCCCTTAGTCACAAGTTCCCTGTTCATCCATAGTGGCCTTCCATGCTTGCTCAACTTCTTGCATGTTGGAACGGACATTTGCTGTGCTTTGAGAAGGTTGTCCTTGAAGACCAACCAGCTGTCCTGGGCCCCTTTGCCTTCTAGGGCAATCTCCCTGGAAGCAGATACCTGAACAAGCTGAAATCTGATCCCCTGAAGTCCAGGGCTGTGATTCTTCTATTTCTCTTTTTCATTTCTGGTCAGGATTTTTAGCTCCACCATTTTTTGGTCACTGAAGCCAAGTCTGTCCTTGACTTTCACATCCCTTAACAGTTTTTCCTTGTTTGTAAGTAACAGGTCCAGGAGAACATCTCCCCCAGTTAGTTCATCAGTCATCTGCATTAAGAAAATTGTTTTCACTACACTCTAAAAATCTCCTGAATTGCTTGCATATAGACATGTTGCCCTTTCAGCAGATATATGTGTGTTTTAAGTCTCACAGTACCAGGGCCTGTGATTATGAGGCTGCTTTTTGCTTTCTAAAGAGGCTTCATATACTTCCTCTTCTCAATCAGGCTGTCTGTAGCAGACACCTACCACAGTGTCACCTGTGTTGGTCTGTCTGCTCATCTTGACCAACAGGTGCCTGACTGGTTCATCATTCATTCCATTGCAAAGTTCCGTGCGTTCAAGCTGCTCCTTTGCATAGAGCATCCATGGCAGCACTTCAGTCGTATGAGCTAGTCCCCCACTTCTCTGTGCCTTTCCTGTCATACTGTGCCCCACGCCGTGACTTCAGGTTATGGTAATCCTTCCCTGACATACCTAGCTTAAAGTCCTCTTCACTATCTTAGTGAACCTATTGGCAGACTCTTTTGCCCTGCTTTGTCAGATGGATCCTGTACCTGCTCAGCAGTCATCATTCCTCAAAGTGGGTCTCTTGGTCATAAAAATGAAAGCCCTGCCTGCAACACCAGGTTTTGACCTTCCGTGTGCATCCATACTCATACCTGAGTCTTCTTCCCTCACTGGAGTGATTGAGGAGAACACCTCTGTTCCCCTCAGAGACCTGAGTCTCTGGCAAGCAGCAAACCTGCCAAGACATCAAGTCAGGTCTGCAGATGGACACCTCCATCCCCTGCAGAAGAGAGCCTACGGTAACTATCACCCTTCTTATCTTCTTTGTGTGGACAGCTGGTTGAGGCTCAGCTGGTTCTGATGCCTTCCCTGAAGGGAGGTCATCTTCCTCACTTGTTCCTGGTACAAATATTCTGTCAGAGCTTTCACATTAGTCTGATATTTAAATTTTGGAATACAAACAGGGGACATTTTTGATGCTGACTCTGTTTTGGTGATGGCTTTAAACAGTGCCTCTGATTCTTCTCCTCTGTTCCAACCAAAGACTGCTTCTTTCTCCCCCCCTTTCCTGGGAAGAGGAGGAGGAAAGAGCACTTTTACCATCTCCCCATTGTAATTTTTAATTAAAATGTTTTAATTCTTGAGTGTTAGAGACTGCCCACTCTGTTATATAGGAGGGTGTTATACAAATTTAAAGATGAATTACTCCAAACAACAAAGTATTTTTCATTGGTGATTCTTCAGCTCTAAAATTTGCATCTAGTTTGAGTGATGTTTTGTAGTAAATTGTTTAGCACAGTATGATGCATAGTCTGTTCATTCATGTTCACTGCATGGGGATATTACTTGTCCCAAGAAACAATATTCACTTCTTATAAATACTATGAAGAAGATGACTGCAAGTACAGAGAAGTACTTTAGAACAGATTTTTCTAAAAAACTGAGTACCTGAGGTTAGATTCATAAGTCCATATTCAGTAAATGGTCACCACTCCAAGTGCTGAATATCCATGCTGAAGCTACCATTTTGAGAATCGATGTTTGAGCAAATGTTTTATGTCCTGACTTATCTGATCTTAGCTGACCTTATTAGAAGGCCATAAGTACATTTTAGAATTAGATTTTTGTGTTTTTTTGACATAAATTTTTCAGTATGTGTCCTTATACTTGCACCAGTGCCCGAAGTCTGTAACTACTTTGACTTTTCATTTAAATTTTAAAAGGATCTTCATTATAGTCTTTTGGCAGATATTTTTTCTTTGAAGAATACTAAAGAAAAGTTTCTTTATAGTTTCTGAATTAATGAGTACTGACACATTATAATAAAATCATTCTGTCATAGAATGTTAGTATGGCTATGACAAAATGATAGCAGCTCCTTTTCAGCTAGTTGGTATATATGATTGTTGGGAGTCTGATATGATAACTTTATTACCTTACTAAGTCACCAAGCGACAGGCAATAATGATTGATGTACTAAATTGTACAAATATAAGTTACATCTATAAATGTGCTAGGTGTGACACATGCACACGCGCCCCCTGCTGTAGTGATGATTTTAGCAACAGCAGAGGTGTACTTGATTCTGCTACTAGACCTATTTATACTTTTGTTACCAGGGTCTTCCCCCCTGCCTCTGGCAAAGCCCTTTTACACAGTGTAGGTAAGAAAAATGCTTGGATTTTACCCGGTGCAGCTAAAAATCTTTGAAAAGTTTTTTATGACAATTTATTTCATTTTAGAGGAACATCATAATTTGTTGCTTTCAAGAGAACAGTCTCTCAGTAGCTGTCCTACACTAGTTGTCTTGTCTGTTATAATATGGAAGAACAACAAGCTAAAGGAGGCCCCTGGAATCTTTCTGCTTTGGAATCCAAACTTTCATTCTTTTTGTAAAATGTTCTACTATTTATTTTCCTCAAATAAATGAAAGGTGTCTGCTTTCATCACAAGACATTTATTCTGGAGCCTGACCTTCCTTTTGTTGTATAACTCATTGAGTTTTGTTGCAGTATTAAAATTGTCTGTTACATTTATTTCATAATCCTAAATTTTCTTCTTCACTTTCCCCACTTCTTTATGGTACAAACTAATATAACTCTTCAGCTTCTCCCAACAACTTTTACAAAGCAACTGTATTATCATTAATAGAAAAACCAACATTGAATTAAAAATACAGGCAATACAAGTTGAAATGTAAATGTTAATCAAACTTACACCATTCAAAAAATGCTGTTTGATTTCATTGTTTCATTTTATATAATAGTAACATTTTCTGTTATACTTAATGCTTCCATAGAATTCTTATTTCCTTTTCAGTGACCAAACAGGAGTAATTTTAATAGAAAAGTGGACCTGAAATCTTTAATATAGTCAGATTTTTAGTAGTGTCTGTGTTCATTCTTTGAGCAAGTCCTTAAAAAACAAATGAATCCAAACAAACAAGCAAAAAAACCCCCAACCACCTCATGATTCCTCCAAAGCCCAGTCCTGGAAATTTTTCAACAACTTGATTTCTACATCTGTTCAACAATTTTCATATTAATACCTTGACCTGCTCTGCATATTAAGCAAAAACAACATTCAGAAAATAAATGAGTGATTCCTTATGTAGTCATTGTTTCTCTATTAAACCTTCTTTAGAATTGGCAGTTTCTTTTTGTCTACAATTAAAGTTTCAGAATTGTGTTTAATTGCACATTATGTATTCATATTTTCAGCTCCCTGAAAGCTTGCAGAACAGTCTAGCAGAAATGTTTAATTACTTCTACACATAATCATTAATGTCAATTCTTCCTAATTGCAAAGCATTTTCCAATAATTCTCATATGTTTTTCTTTTTCTTAGAGACAACTTATATTCTTGTTTGCTTTCTTGTTCATGAGCTTTCTTGCACTTGTTTGCACTAATGTTATCTGGCTCACACTTTTGATCATTTTCTCTTGCACTCTCATGTGCTCTCTCTTGCTCATGCACATCCTTCCACCCCCGCTTTCACTATCTCTCCCTCCCTTCCCTCCACCTCTTGCTTCCCCTCCTCTTCACTCATTTCCCCTCCTATAGCTTCACCTCCTCTCTCACTTCCCACACCTCATTTCCCCCTCTTGCCTCTCCCGTTGCACTCTCTCCTGTGTTCCATGCCCCTGCTCACATCCCCCCTCCTTTTCCCCTCTCCCCCTCTCCCTCTCTCTTCGCCCCCTCCCTTCCCCATCTCTCTCCTCCCCTTTTTCTCTTTCCCCCCTCTCTTGCTTCCCCTTCTCTTGCCGTACATTTCTCTTGCTCACCCTCTACATCTCTCATCTTCTCTCTTCCTCTCTCACCATCTCACACCTTCTTGACTGCTCACCTCCTGTCTCTCACCTTCTGACTCACTCACCTTCTCAATTGCTTTCATTCTGCCACTCGAACACTTGCTCACTCCCTCTCTCTCACCTTCTCTCTCCCACCTATCCACCCCCTCTGTCGCTCACCCTCTCTCTCACTTCCACATGCCCCCCCCTTTTCCTCTCACTCCCCTGTGCTCTCTAGTCCACCTTCTTTCTTGCCCACCTTCTCTTCTGAGCTCTCCCTCCCCATCTCTCTTCCTCACTCCCTTTCTCTCTCTTGCCTTCTCTCTTGTCTTCCCTCTCTCACTCCTTCTTGCCTTCTCTTAGTCTCCTTCTCACCCTCTCCCTCACCTTTTTGCCCTCTCTCTTGCCTTCTCGCCCGCACCACCTCTCTCACTCTCACAGTCCCCCCCCCTTGCACAGGCACCTTCTTTCTCACCCTCTCATGTTTTCTTTCTCTTCATTCTTTTTGTATTTACATTTGCTCTCTTTAAATGCATGTTGTACCACTAGGTCAGGTCCTTTTCTCATAGATGAGAAATTAGTTGTTTTGGCTATGGACATACTAAGTATCCTTATATTAGACCTACAAAACTTTTAGACCAAGTGTTTTACAAACTGAGTTTTGTTATCCATTCATGCTAGATGTTTTGCTATTGAAGTAAAACATTTAATTTCTGACTTTACAATTGTATGATTTAGAATTTCAGACTTACTTCATTCCAGATGGAAAGCTTTTAGGCATTATATTTTTGAAATGAAAAAAATTAATAAAAGTAATTAATTGATCGATTGCCATTGATCAGCTTTTTTAGGCCTACCTATGTTGCCTTTCCTTACCTGGAAGAACAAATCTTGTTCTTGATAAGTTTGAAATGAGTACTTTGTTATTAATTGAGACAGCTTTCCAAAATGTCAGTTGTGTAAAGTGATATGGATGGTTTTATATTTTGAAATATTTATATGTTCTGGTTCAATTTTTTTAGTTTGTTTTAAAGATGGATTTGAAAACTATGCCAAATTAGAGTGTTTCCTATTGTCTCTGAATCATCTTTGTATTTTGTAATGTATGTGTATGTATATATGGTGATGTACATATGTATGCAGATTCTAGGGCAACAGATTAACGACTTCACTCTTCCTGATGTTAACCTGATTGGAGAGCACTCTGATGCTGCAGAGCTTGGGAGAATGCTTCAGCTTATTTTGGGATGTGCTGTGAATTGTGAACAGAAGCAAGGTATTACATTTTGAAAGTGTGTTTTGCTTCTAGGGCAGTTAATGAAAATCTAACTTGCTTTTTAAATCACTAAGAGAAAATGATAGGTTGCTATGAGAGACAAATTTACTTTTTCTAAATCATAACACTTTTACAGACAATAAGTGCTGTTATATTATGAGCTTTACTAAGTTTGCAGGCTGGAAATGTGAAATTGGTTTTGCTTTCACAGAATCATCAAGGCCGGAAAAGACCTTGATCATCTAGTCCAACCATTAACCTCACACTGACAGTTCCCAACTACACCCTATCCCTCAGCGCTGGGTCAACCCCCATTTCAACATGTTTCAACGTGCATATTTTTAGTTTGGGTTCCCTGAGCTGAAAAGAGACTTCACAAATGAAAAGTCTTGTCCCCAACCTTTAACTATTCATGTGTGAGGTAGCTCTGCGAAGTGAAGAATCAATAAATGTGATTTACACGCCCTTCACTGTGACCCTTGGGTTCCAAAATGTATTCCAATATCTTACTGCATGTCAGAAAGCCTTTGTTGTCTCCAGGTGCCATCTACTGACAACTGAGACACTAGGATTTCTGAGACTTCTGCACAGGGTTAGAACTGGAGTATGGGAGACTGTGCCCTTCTGCACCAGTAGCTGGAGGCCAGGCAGGGTATCCCAAGGACATCTCAAGTGTCACTAGAGGCCTATATTTAAGCTACTGAATCCAACCTCAGCAGTTATTGGAAAACATTTCTATCTCCTCTGTGGTGCCAGTTCTTTATCTGACCTACACAAGTAAAATGGGGACCCATTCTGTTTCTCTCCATCTATGCCAGAGGATTTTCTGGATGGTTAAAGCATTTCTTAAAGGTGTTCCAGGGCCCTTGTTGCATACTTGAGTGTGTGATGCCTTATTGTTATCCAGTTCCCTTAAATTATGTTTAACTCAAGTTAGATTAAGGAAAAATGCAAACAGATATTCATAACACTTAAAACCACAGAATCACATAATGGTTGAGGTTAGAAGGGACTTCTGGAGGTCATCTGGTCCAATCCCCCTGCTCAAGTAGGGCCACCTAGAGCCAGTTGCCCAGGATCATGTCCATATGGCTTTTTAACATCTCCAAGTATGGAGATTACACAACCTCTCCGGGCAACCTATTCCAGTGCTCAGTCAACCGCACAGTAAAAAAGTGTTTCCTGATGTTCAGATGGAACCTCCTGTGTTTCATTTTGTGCCCATTGCCTCTGGTCCCGTCACTGGACACCACTGAAAAGAGCCTGGCTCCATCTTGGTTTCACCTTCCCTTTAGGTATTTGTACACATTGATGAGATCACCCCCGAGCCTTCTCTTCTCTAGAATAAACAGCCCCAGCGCTCTCAGCCTCTCCTCATAGGAGAGATGCTCCAGCCCCTTAATCATCTTTTTGGCCCTTTGTTAGACTATCCAGTAGCTCCATATCTCTCATATACTGAGGAGCCTGAAACTGGACACAGGACTCCAGGTGTGGCCTCGCCAGTGCTGAATAAAGAGGAAGGATCACCTCCCTCGACCTGCTGGCAACACTCCTCTTAATGCAGCTCAGGATACCATTTACCCTTTTTGCTGCTGCCAGGTGCCCACCAAGCCACTCTATCGCTCCCCTCCTCAGCGAGACAGGGGGGAGAAAATAAGATTAAAAACTCATGGGTTAAGATAAAGGCAGTTAAATAAGAAAATCAAAGGCTGCATACGGAACCAAAGGAAACAAACAAAAAATTATTCTCTACTTCGCATAAGCAGGCAATGTCCAGCCGCTTCCTGGGAAGTAGGGCCTCAGTACGCATAGTGGTTGTTTCAGAAGGCAAACGCCTCAATAATGACTACCCCCTCCTCCTCCTTTCCCTTAGCTTTTATTCCTAAACACAACATCATATGGTGTGGAGGTTTGAACTCAGCCGGCAGCCAGATGCCACGTGGCTGGCTGTTCACCTCCCTCTCCACCCTCTGGTGAAATAGGGGAGGGACAAAAAGAAGAGAATTTGTAGGTTGAATAAAAAGAAAGAGTTTACTAAATATAACAAGAGAACAACAGTAACAATAGTGAGTCCAAAAAGAAAACGGGTAAAATGCAGCAGTGGCTTACCGAGTGCAGCAACCGCCCCCCCCAGTAACAACAAGACCCAACAAGCACATGGCGCGCGTACCAGCCCTCAAGTGAAAAGCTGCGAGAGCGAGAGAGCCCGCCCACCTAAATCCCTGGGCATGACATCACATGGTATGAAATACTCCAATGAAAATTAACTCCATCCTGGTCGAAACCAGGACAGTCTCCACCCCTTATTCCATACCATTGACGTTATGCTCAGGTTTCCAAATACATCTTAAGGAATCACCACCCCCTTTTTTTTCGAGGTCTCACAGATATCATTCCCTTAGTCTATGGGCCATCCTTCCACAATGTCTACTGAGTTCATTTAGTTCATACCTTTGGGTTCCATCTGTCATGACAGTCTTTAAGGCTGGAGGAATGAGGTGGAGTCGGCTCAGTCAGTGGAGCAGGAGGCTTTGGATGTGGCAGGAGGATGCTGTGAGGCACCAATTGCAATAACAGGGTTATTTGACAGTCCGGTTCATTGGCTATTCTCACCTAAAATCAAATCTCCCTGAGGCACACATCGGATCTCTCCATCCTTCTGCATTACCCACCAAGTGCACCCAGGTCCTTGGGCAAAAGTAATCCCATGCATGGGTTTACCTTTACCCAATGCAGGAGTAACCCAGACGGCCTTCCCCGAAATATTCCTAATGGGCACTACGGGGGCTTTATCCCATCTACAGTATGTAGGAGGTTTGACTGAGCAGGGCCAGCCTGGTTGGCAGATCCTCTGGTATTGACTAACCAGGTGGCTTTTGCTAAATGCATGTCCCAGTGTTTGAAAGTTCCACCTCCCATTGCTCTCAGTGTAGTTTTTAGCAACCCATTGTATTGCTCAATTTTCCCAGAGGCTGGTGCATGGTAGGGAATGTGATATATCCACTCAATGCCATGTTCTTTGGCCCAGGCGTCTATGAGGTTATGTCAGAAATGTGTCCCATTATCTGACTCAATCCTTTCTGGCGTGCACGGGTTTCAGCCTCATCTTGATCACTCACTTCTTGTGAATACAAGTCAGAAGTTCTTCTCATAGGATCATGAGCAAAGTCGACTTTTCGGATCCATTTGGTCACTTGATTACTGGAAACCGGAGCAGCATTTCTCCTGAAAGGACCACGTTCTGTACTTGTTCTTCCTTCCAGCTCACATACCCGCTTTTCTAGGAGGTAGGTAGGTTTTCCATCCCATTTCTTCATGTTTTCTCCATGGTCACGCAGGTGATGCCACAGCTTCCCCCGTGGTGTGTACCGGTTCTCTCGAGTAGAGAAACGACTGCTCCTAATAGCCGAGATTCTAGTCTGTGCAGGTGGGGAGTAGGACATGTCCTCTTTAAATTGATGGAAATCTTGAGATAAGTTGTTCACAGCCACGATGATGGGGGAAGAGACATTTTCTTCATATTGTCGCAGTCGGCGAGCCACTTCATTCATTATTGGTCCCTCTTCGTCTCTCCAGTCCATTACTGCTAATGCACTGGCATATGATGAGGGTGTGCTCCGTACAAACTTCCGCCACATGGGCCGGGTGCATCGGACTTCATCTGGATCTGTGGGTAGCTGTGCATTATCTGGGTCATAGTAAACTGCCTCCCGCACAGCCAGCTCCCTCAAGTACTGAATGCCTCTCTCCATAGTGGTCCACTTACTTGGTCGACATATAAAGTCGTCCTTGAAGGGATCCCTCTCCCTCACACTTGACAGAAGTCGCTTCCAGAGACTGAGATTTTGTGTCTCCTTTCCAATGGCTTTGCCAATGCCCCCTTCCCTAGACAGGGATCCCAGCTGCCTCGCCTCCCTGCCCTCTAGTTCCATGCCACTGGCCCCACTATCCCAGCGCTGCAGCAGCCAGGTAAAGAGTTGCTCATCTGGATGGCAGCTGAAATCTTTTCTTATGTCTCACAACTCACTCAGGGATAAGGATTGGGTGACTATCACTGGCTCTGCCTCCTCCTCCTGTTCTCGTGATGGGCCTGGTTCATCATCACCCTGTACACTGTGAGGGGATTTTCTTGTGTATTTCTTCTTCTGTATGGGAGCAACTGACACCGTCATGGGTTGGTTCTCTGGTTCAGCTGCAGCACCTGTCCTTGGGGTTGTAGTGGCTGCAGTTTCTGTTACTTGGTTACCAGGTGCAGAGACCTTCTCTTCCTCTTGAGGGTGCTGAACAGTGTTTAATAGCACTCGGTAGGTGTGGGCTATGCCCCAGCATGTTGCAGTGAGCTCTGCCTCTCTGGAATTACCCGGGTGACAACATACTTTTTCCAAATATTCCACTAGTTCTTCAGGATTCTGCACCTGTGCAGCAGTGAAGTTCCAATACACTGGAGGTGCCCACTGTTCTAGGTACTTGCCCATGCTACTCCACACCCCCAGCCACTCATAATTCTCCAAACCTTGGGGTGGGTTTCCAAGTGATATTCTTAAATAGTTGCTTAACCATGAACAAAACCAGAACCACATGCAGGAACACACTAGCTCCTAACAGCTCCTAACTCCATACTGGTCGAATCCAGGACATATGGTATGGAATACCTCTTTGCTCAGACTGGGTCAGCTGTCCTGTCTATGTCCCCTCCCAACCTCTTGCCCACCCCCAGCCTACTGGCCTTTGTGGGGAGAGTTTTGAGAGACAGCCTTGATGCTGTGGGAGCACTGCTCAGCAGTAGCCAAAACATTGGTGTGTTATCAACACTGTTCTAGCTACAAATACAAAGCACAGCACTATCAGGCCTGCTATGGAGAAAGTTAACTCTATCCCAGACAGACCCAATACAGGCACATTGCTGGCTCATATTCAACCTGGTGTCCACCAGGATCCCCAGGCCCTTTTCTGCCAAGCTGCTTTCCAGCTGGGTGGCCCCCAGCATGTACTGGTGTGTGGGGTTGTTTCTCCCAGGTGCAGGACTTTGCCCTTCCCCTTGTTGAACTGTATGAGGTTCCTGTCAGCCCATTTCTCCAGCCTGTCCAGGTCCCTCTGGATGGCAGCACGACCCTCTGGTGTATCAGCCACTCCTCCCAGTTTTGTGTCATCACCAGCAAAGTTGCTGAGGGTGCACTGTGGCCCATCATCCAGATCATTAATGAAGAGGTTAAACGCTATTTGCCCCAGTATTGACCCCTGGGGTACAGTGCTAGTCACTGGTGTCCAACTAGACTTCGTGCCACTTATCACAACCCTCTGGGCCCAGCCATTCAACCAGTTTTCAATCTACTTCACTGTCTGCTCATCCAGCCTGT
Source organism: Strix aluco (assembly GCF_031877795.1). Lineage (NCBI taxonomy): Eukaryota > Metazoa > Chordata > Aves > Strigiformes > Strigidae > Strix > Strix aluco. The sequence continues at coordinate 17,477,460 of NC_133970.1, forward strand.
ACAGCTTATCTAAGAGGATCTTATGGGAGACAGTGTCAAAGGCCTTACTCAGGTCAAGGTAGTCAATATCCACTCATCCATGAGGCCAGTCAGTTCATCACAGCTTATCAAGTTGGTCAAGCATGAGTTCCCCTTGGTGAAGCCATGCTGACTAATCCTGATGATTTTTTTGTCCTTCATGTGCCTGGAAATGGTTTCCAGGATTAGCTTCTCCATCACCTTCACAGCCTGTAGTTCCCTGGGCCTTTCTTGAAGATAGGAAGGGCATTTGCTTTCCTCCAGTCCTCAGTCACTTCTCCCAGTTGCCATGATTGATCAAAGATTATCAAGAGTGGTCTTGTAATGATATCAGCCAGGTCCCTCAGGCCTCGTGGGTAGATCCCATCGGTGCCCATGGACTTATGTATGTCCAGTTTGCGTAAGTAGTCCCTGACCTGATCCTTTTCCACCAAGCGTACGTCTTCCTTGCTCCAGATTTTCCCCCTGGTCTCTGGAAAATGGGATTCCTGAAATCTGATCTTGCTGTTAAAGACTGAGGGAAAGAAGGCATTCAGTATCTCCACCTTTCCCATGTCCTTTGTCACTAGGTCCCCTGCCTCATTCAGCAGTGAGCCCACATTTTCCCTAGTCTTCCTTTTGCCACTGAAGTTCTTCGAGAAGCTCTTCTTGTTGCTTTTGACATCCCTTGCCAGATTCAACTCCATTTGGACTTTGGCTTTCCTAACCTCATCCCTGGATGCTCAGACAATGTCTCTGTATTCCTCCGAAGGTACCTGTCTCTGCTTCCACCTTCTGTATATTTTGCTTTTGTGTTTGAGTTTTGTCAGGAGCTACTTGTTCATCCATACAGGCCTCCTGGAATTTTTGCCTGACTTCATATTCATTGGGATGGAGCTCTTTTGAGCTTGTAGGAAGCAATCCTTCAGTATCAACCAGCTTTCTTGGCCCCTGTTTCCCTTCAGATCCCGGGATAATGCCATGGGACTCTACCAAGCAGATCCCTGAAGAGGCCAAAGTCTGCTCTCCTGATGTCCAGTTTGTGATCTTGTTTTTTACCTTCCTCTCAGTGTCCTGAACTCCACCATCTCATGGTCACTGCAGCTAAGGCTGCCTCTGACCTTCACATCCCCCATGAGTCCCTCCTTGGTTTTGAGTATGAGGTATGAGCACCTCTCCTTGTTGTTTCCTCTATCATTGGAGTCAGGAAGTTGTCATTGATGCACTCCAGGAACCTCCTGGATTGCTTATGCCCTGTTGTGTTGTCCCTCCAGCAGATATCAGGGTAAGTTGCAAGAGTTTTCATAAAAGATGTAGGTGGGTAAGTGAAAGAAAAAGCTATGCTTACTGTATTTACGCTAAGGTTCTATCAAAGGCTGTCTCTCCCTAATACACCTCACTTCTGTTTCCTTTCTGGAAAAATGGCAGCTTGGTTTTCAAGACTGTTGTCTTTCTTGTATACTGTGTATCTTAGCTTTTAAGCTAATTTCCCTTTTCCAGTTTCTTCAGGGTTCTAAATTGCTTTAATCTCTCATCCTGAAAGTACTTTTATTCTTCCCTTAAGCAGGAGAAAGTCTGGCCATCCTCTTATTTAGAATACAAGTGTTTTCCCTTCCGTAAGTACATAAATAACAATTAATTTAAGCCACCTCTCTTCCACTTGACTGTTTAGTTAGCATCTCTGAAGTTGTCAAACTCTCTGACCAAGTTCTTTTAGATATTCCACACAAGGAGGGTTTAATGTTTAATATAAAATTTACTTATTTGAAGATATTTGATGTTACATGGGATTTTGATTTAGTAGAGTGATACAGCAACATACTGAAATCACAATACAAGCATAATATAGCAATTGCAACATACAGTTGAATCACAATACAAATGTGATTCTCATTACCGATCTCTCTATGCTCACCATCACAACACTGGGTGTCCCCAGCTGCCTGGAAGGAATATGTGTGTTGAATTTATCTCAAGCCCATTGCTCTCCTCAAAGTTCATTTTATTAGTTGTCTAGTTTTTCTACTTTATGTTGGGCTGAGGCACATATATACTTTCCCCCATGCTAGTCTGGCTAGCTCAGGAAGCTCTCTACTAATTATCTCAGGGAAGGCTGTTTATACAACCTGATGACCCACTGGTACAGCCCCATAGCTAAAACAAAGGCTACCCTCCAGTTCCCCTCATGTTGAGATAAGTTCAGCTTTCTTTACAGTAATTGATGATCATTTCTTGCATTCTTCCCTGAGCTCAGCATTGTTGCAGTGTTAGATTTACAGTTGGACTCAATGATCTTAAAGGTCTTTTCCAACCTAAATGTTTCTATGATTCTATGATTCCTCTGATCCTTCTTCCACTGTGGGGGTGTGTTGGTCAGTTACAGAAGTGTAAATTTCTCCTTCTTTATTTTGATAGCTGCTTGGCATTTATTAGTGAGGAATGTATCTTTCCCTGAACTTTACATATTCTGTCAGTCTAAACATTAAAAACATATGAGATACAGACATCTAAAGAGTCTAGTTATATGTAGTTTGGTTATTTACTCTTGTGCCTCTTCTAAATTACTTTGAGGTGGCTGATTCCCAACATCTTCCTCTTAGACAAATCATAACAATGATATGCATGGCATTTGGGAAAAAAAAAAAAAGTCATGATACTTGACTGGGATGCATATGATATTGGACAAGTCACAAACTGTGACTCAGTCTAAATATCAGAATTTGACATTCTAACCACTCAATCCTCTTACAGCATGCTTCCAATACAGGTCACATCTATATATAGAAAAGTATCCTGGTTTCATCTGGGATGGAGTTAATTTTTCTTCTTAGTAGCTAGAATAGTGCTGTGTTTTGGATTCAATATGGGATTTGGTATGAGAAGAATGTTAATAATACACTGATGTGTTCAGTTGTCAATAAGAAATCAAGAACTTTCCAACTCCCCACGTCCTGCTAGCACACAAGTACACAAGAAGCTGGGAGGGAGCACTGCCAGAGCATGGGACCCAAATTAGCCAATGGAATATTCCAGATCATGTAACGTCATGCTCAGGATATAGAGGAGAGGTGGCCAGGAAGTGGGGGCTCTCTCACTTCCAGGATTGCAGTTTCGGGATCTTGGCTTCTCTGGGATCGCTAGCCAGGAATGGGCTGGGTATCGGTTGGCAGGTGGTGAGCAATCGCACTGTGCATTACCCATTTGTATTTATTTATTTATTATTATTAATGTTAGTATTATATTATATTTCAGTTATTAAGCTGGTTTTATCTCAACCTATGAGTCTCCTTACTTTAACCCCCAATTTTCTCCCCCAACCCCTGGGCGGGGGAGGGTGAGTGAGCAGCTGCGTGGTGCTTGGCTGCTGGCTGGGTATAAACCACGACAAAAAAAGAAGAGAAAATGTGGAGAGCATTTATTGTATTCTTAGTTCTGTGCTTTTTCAAGACCTCATATGGAAATCCTGTGAAATTAGGGTGCTCTATAAAGTCAGGACAAGGAGTCAAAGTCATGGAAAAAGACAACCCATCCTTAGATCCTGTTCTTCCATTCCCTGAATAATTCAGGAACAAAGGGAGAAAAGCACTTGGAGTGTAGACAGTACTTTTAGGAGGTAATGGGGAAGAAAAAGATGACCATCATAGGCAAAAAACCCCAAACATGTTGCAGTGTTCCAGTGAGTCTTGATTTATGTCTGAATAGACTTTTTTTTTCTATATGTTCTTGAGTCTGCTGGCCTGAAACTTGAAAGGTAATTACAAATTTCAGTTTCATCTGTAGCGCCTGCTCAGCTTGTAGGAAAGATACGACTACTGATCTCATGTTCTGTATGACTTTCTCAAGCTTAAATAGTAACACACCTGAATGCTCTTATTTTCAGAGTACATACAGACCATAATGATGATGGAAGAATCAGTTCAACATGTTGTCATGGCAGCCATTCAAGAGGTATGTTAGTGTCCATAGTGTGTAGAAATTAAGCCTTTCAATATTGCAAAAAGCCAGAATTTTTTCCGCTGTGATGAAAGGGGCACAGTTTGCAACTTTAGAAGAAACATTTTCCTCTTTTGAGTTAGTAAAACAAATCAAGCAAGCCTTCTTCATGTCAAAGAATTTTGTTTGCATGCTCCACTTCTCTAGAAGTTTAAATCTTCTCAACTGTGGTGGGTTGACCTTGGCTAGCCTCCAGATGCCCACCAAGCCGCTCTATCACTCCCCCTCCTCAATAGGACAGGTGGAGAAAATACAATGGAAAAGCTCATGGGTCAAGGTAAGGACAGGGAGATCACTCAGCAATTACTGTCATGGGCAAAACAGACTCGACTTGGGAAAAATTAATTTAATTTATTGCCAATTAAAAAGAGAGTAGGGTAATGAGAAATAAGAACAAATATAAACACACCTTCCCCCCACCCTTCCCTTCTTCCTAGGCTCAACTTCACTCCTGACTTCTCTAACTCCTCCCCCCTGAGCAGCACAGGGGGATGGCCAATAGGGGGATGGCCAATAGGGGGATGCAGTCAGGTCATAACACTTGATCTCTGACACTCCTTCCTCCTCACACTCTTCCCCTGCTCTAGCATTGGATCCTATCCATAGGATGCAGTTCTTTAAGAACTGCTCCACTGTGGGTCCATTCCACAGGGTGCAGTCCTTCAGGAACAGACTGCTCCAGTGTGGGTCCCCCGCTGGGTCATGGGTCCTGCCTGGAAACCTGCTCCAGCGTGGGCTCCTCTCCACAGGCCACAGGTTCTGCCAGGAGCCTGCTTCAGTTTGGGCTCTCCACAGGGTCACAGCTTCATTCAGGGGACATCTACCTGCTCCAGCGTGCGATCCTTCACAGGCTGCAGGGTGGATACCTGCTCCACTGTGGACCTCCATGGACTGCAGGGGGATAACCTGCATCACCATGGTCTTCACCACAGGCTGCAGGAGAACCCCTGCTCTGGTGCCATGAGCGCTTCCTTCCCCTCCTTCTTCACTGACCTTGGTGACTGCATAGTTGTTTCTCTCACATATTCTCACTCTTCTCCCTCAGCTGCTGTTATGTATCATTTTTTACCCTTTCTTAAATGTGTTATGGTGGGTCTGTCTTGGAGCTGGCTGGAACTGGCTCTGTCTGACAGGGGGACAGCTTTCTATGGTTTTTCATAAAATCATAGAATATCTTGACCTGGAAGGAACCCATAAGGATCATTGAGTCCAACTCTCTGCTCCTTGCAGGACTACCTAAAACTAAACCATATGACTAAGAGTGTCGTCCAGACGGCTTGGTGCCGTGACAACTTCCCTGGGGAGCCTGTTCCAGTGACTGACCACCCTCTCAGTGAAGAACCTTTTCATAATGTCCAGTCTGAACTTCCCCTGATGCAGCTTCATGCCATTCCCTCATGTTCTATCACTGGTCACCAGAGAGAGATCAGCACCCCCCCTTCCGCTGCCCCCCTTGAGGAAGTTGTAGACTGCCATGAGGTCACCCCTCAGCCTTCTCTTCTCCAAGCTGAACAAACCAAGTGACCTCAGCTGCTCCTCATAAGTCTTGCCCTCGAGGCCTTTCACCATCTTGGTCGCCCTCCTCTGGACACACTCTAATAGCTTGATGTCCTTCTTATATTGAGGCATCCAAAACTGCACACAGTACTTGAGGTGGGGCTGCAGCAATGCTGAGTATAGTAGGACAATCCCCTCCCTCGATCGGCTAGCTATGCTGTGCTTAATACACCCCAGAATACAGTTGGCCCTTACGGCCACCAAGGCACACTGTTGACTCATATTGAGCTTGCCATCAACCCAAACCCCCAGATCCCTTTCTGCAGGGCTGCACCCCAGCCTCTTGTTCTCCAATCTATACGTACAGCCAGGATTACACCGTCCCAGGTGTAGAATCTGGCATTTGTCTTTGTTAAATTTCATATGGTTGGTGATTGCCCAGCGCTCTAGTCTATCCAGATCTCTCTGTAAGGCCTTTCTACCCTCGAGGCAATCAATGGCTCCTCCTAATTTAGTATCATGGGCAAACTTATGTAATGTACATTCAACTCCTGCAACCAGAACATTTATAAAACCATTAAAGAGCACTGGCCCTAAAATTGAGCCCTGGGGAACCCCACTAGTGACTGGTCACTAGCCTGATGTAACCCCATTTACTATAACTCTTTGAGCCCAACCTGTCAGCCAGTTGTTCACCCACTGTGTTGTGTATATGTCTAGCTGTATGCTGGACATTTTGTCCAGAAGGGTACTGTGAGGGACAGTATCAAAAGCTTTTAAAAATTTCCATCTAATAATTGGAAAAAAAAATATCTGAAGAACTAAATGTTGTAACTGGACAAATGAAAAGAAATAGAGAAACATGCAGCAAAATATTCTTTTGTCAGTTATTAGCAAGATTAATAGACTATTTAAGGTATTCCTGATAATACTTTGTAGCATATTAATAAATGTGCTGCAATGCATTTTGTAAAAATGTTCTTTTAAGGATAGTAATAGGAAACCTTATTTACTTTTAAGACTGTGGTGATGGGAAAGACCATTCTGCTGTGCTTAGCAGTCATTTGCCTGAAGAGTTACTGTATTCAGTAAAGGTTTTCTTGGTCTTTTAAACTGATGAATTACACTAACAATGCAGATGGAAGCATAAAAGAAGAAAACTACAGAATAATTTTAGTGACCACTCTGTTGCCATGAGTAACTTCTCATGTGCTCAGTCAGGCTTCATGATGGAGATTTACTCCAGGGGAATATTTAAAAGGAATAGTTTCCTGTACTTTCTGACAAGAAAGTGTGGCAAGTGTCCAGAAGAAAATAAGTTTTTAACCCTTTGTCAATATGCCTTCACTGGTAATCAAATTGCTTCTGAATGTGAGCAAGAAATTATGAATTCCATGTTGAACACTAGAGCAATTTCACTATTCCTCTTACATCTCTAAAAGATGTCACTAAAGAAATGTCACTTGAGTCTGAGGGCTTTGCTACCTGTTATCTCTTTGACTTATGCTGCATAGCTCAGCCTCATTGAGCTATTGCTTGCTAGAACCTTCAGATCTTATGTCTTTGTCTCTTGTTTTGAGCCTGCCCTGGCAATTTGTTTGCTGGGGGTGGAGTGTTCTTCAGTCTTAAAATATTTGTAATATTTAAATTTATTTCTAGCCATTTATCTGTTGTAGTTGATCAGTGGGTGAGTTTCCTAAAAGAAAACTTTTTTTCCCCCAATAAGCATGTCAGTCAGTCTGAGGCTTTCTAAGAAAGTAATGACAATTGTTTTTTCCTTACTAAAACCATTATAAACCATTCTTCTAGTCAGATAGATTAGTCAGATTACAAAGAATTGTAATGCTTTCCTAAAGGTTAAGATGAATCTAATTTTTCATTGAAACTTACCTTTAATATGCAAATAGATCTTATGTTTTTTCTAATCTAATGTAATCTAATTGCAGTTGATGAGTAAAGAGTCTCCAGTCTCTTTTGGAAATGATGCTTACATTGACCTTGAACGTCAGGTATCTAAGATGAGATGTTTCTTTTCCTTTAATCACAAGATACCAGTGCCTAATCATTATAGTTTATTGCTAAGCAGTCTACCTTTTCTATTGTGGGAGAGTTTTGTGGAAAATTTGAATAATAGATACAAAATAAAACTTGACTGTTTTTTACAGTTATCTGTGTAGAAGTACATAAATTCTGGTAGATAGAATTAATTTTTATGTCAGCTGTACCTTGTAAATTTAAAAAATGAAAGATTATGATTCTGTCTGTGAAAAGTAGAAGGCCCATCTAAACTTTATTAAGTGTAATAAAATATATACGTATGTATTAACTATGTGCATATTTTATCAGACCAATTTTCTTGTAGGTATTTCTTTATTTCTCTGACTACATGAAAAACTGAAATGTTTCCACACTGCTTGTAAGATTCAGTGTCTTTTTTCAGATGGGTAGGTTTCTCTATCACAATGTTGATTGTTTCCGCTGTTGTACAGTAAGAGTAGTTCCCAGTGACTAGACAGGTTTTACCTTAACTGTTTATTCCTTGTATTCTACCTCCCAATCTTCTGTGTATTTGAAAAGTGGATTAAAAACTGAAATTATGTATTCTTTTCATCCATAAAGAAAAGTGGTATTGATGCTTTTTTTTTTTCTGTGTACAGAGGCAATAGATACATCAGAATTAAGCTGTTTGGTTTGGGGGGGGAGCTCAGTTACAGAATAAATGTGATAACCTCAATGTTTTGTTTCAAGACCAAATATCACCTTCAGCAATATTTACCTTTGTTAGACAAATTAAACAATGATTACAGTTGCTGCTTTGTTTCATTGTAGAAGCAGAATTGCTTTTCTTTTTTCCCCAAACTTCAATATTACATAAATGCAAAAAAAGACTTTGCAATCATATAATTCATAATTTTGCTATATCATTTATAGAGATGTATGATTATGAAACTAAAAATGATTGTTGTTTATCATAGTTGAAGAAAACTACAGAAGAATTAAATGAAGCCCTAGCAACAAAAGAAGAAATTGCCCAGAGATGTCATGAGTTAGATATGCAGGTGGGTCATCTTCAAATCGAGAAAAAAGTATATTAATTCTTGGACATCTGAAGGAAAGGATTATTGTGGAAATCTACCTTTTATATTTAAAAAAAAAAATGAATTCCTCAATTGCTCTATTTCTTTATCCATGTTAGCAGAGCAAAAAGTGCATGCCCACTTGTATTGATTCAGTTATGTCAGCATTAAGGTGATTGGTACTGACAAAGCTTTTTTTCATTCAAGCAAGAAATGAGCTGCATTGCTCAACTCATGAGTTACAGAAATCCTAGGAGGAGTTTTGCTGGTATAATGATTTCATTAAAAAGTTACAACCAAATCAAAGTTACTCTAGACTATCACCTATGCATAAACTGAGTTTTAATGTAAACTGAGCATATCTGATCTGAAAGGCATCTAAACCTCAAACCCAGAAGATCCATTTCAAGCAATTCCTATTTTGATGTATAATTTGGCTTTTAGCCAAGTAGTAATGCCTGGACTTAATGAAGCCTTGTGCCTTATTAATTTGTGTTTCACAGTTGCTTGATTTTGTTGTGTCGGATGCAAGTTCTGATCAAAACTTTCCTTTCTCTTGGGATATTTATATTCTTTCTTTTCCCCTCCTACCTGCATTTTAATTGTACAGTGTCCTGGTTTCAGCCAGGATAGAGTTAACTTTCCTTGAGCTGAGAGGAAGCACAGCTAGAGGGCTGGGCCTGGATTGGTCATTGGAGTATTCCATATCATGTGACGTCAAGCTCAGCATATAGGCGAACACATGCTCTCTCACGGCCCATTTCGGTTTCGATTTCTGGGTTGGCGTGATGGGATTCCTGCTGTGGTCGGGATCGCTGCTGGGGGTGGGCTGCATACCGGTCACCGGTCGGTGAGCCACTGCTGTATTTTACCCATTTGGACTTAGTATTGTTACTGTTGTTTTGTTACTATTACTAATTTTTTTTTTTTATTCAACCTACGAATTTCTTTTTTTTTTGTCCCTCCCCTATTTCACCGGGGGGGGGGGGGGGGTAGTAAACAACTAGCCACGTGGCAATTTCCAACCACTGAGTTCAAACCACAACAGTCTTTTGGCACCCAACGTGGGGCCTGAGGTTTGAGATAATGGCAGAATGGGTAATAATGTGATTGGTTGGCTCCTTAAGATTTTATCACCTCATTTGCAATATGTATTTCCCATGCTGCTGCTCACAGTCCCTGAGAGTTGGGTTAAGATCTTGTTTTTTCTGTACTATGTACTATGCTGATCTATGACAGGGTGCTGTCATCAGCCCTGGGGCTATTTACAATTGTGTTTGTGAAATTCAGGAATTTCAAATATCCTTGGAATGTTGACATTAACATGGTCATCTAACTGCTGGGAGCCAGTGTGTTCCTGAATGTGGTTCAGGTTTGTTCATGGTTAAGCAACTATTTAAGAGTATCACTTGGAAACCTACCCCAAGGTTTGGAGAATTATGAGTGGCTGGGGGTGTGGAGTAGCATGGGCAAGTACCTAGAATGGTGGGCACCTCCAGTGTATTGGAACTTCACTGCTGCACAGGTGCAGAATCCTGAAGAACTAGTGGAATATTTGGAAAAAGTATGTTGTCACCCGGGTAATTCCAGAGAGGCACAGCTCACTGCAAAATGCTGGGGCCTGGCCCACGCTTACCAGGTGCTATTAAACACTGTTCAGCACCCTCAAGAGGAAGAGAAGGGCTCTGCACCTGGTAACCAAGTAACAGACAGTACAACCACTCCAAAGTCCACAACAGAAACTGCAGCCAGTACAAGCCCGAGGACAGGCGCTGCAGTTGAACCAGAGAACCAACCCATGACGGTGTCAGTTGCTCCCATACAGAAGAAGAAATACACAAGAAAATCCCCTCACAGTGTACAGGGTGATAATGAACCAGGCCCATCACGAGAACAGGAGGAGGAGGCAGAGCCAGTGATAGTCACCCAATCCTTTGACATGCGGAAACAAACTCTACAACTCGGAGAGAGTTATAAAGCAGGTATGTTTATTCCAGCCAGGGTGCAAGGGGATTTCTCCACAAAGCTTGCACACCGTCTCTGGCAAGTAGCCAAATATTTATTACAACAAAGCATACATATTCATTAGGAAAGGCCGGGTTATTACAATTAGTTCGGGGAATAGGCGTGATTATTATAATTATTTCTCGGAACTCACTTGCATAGTCTGAGCATGCTTAGTAGAAATAGGGTGAGGGTCTTTGGTGGTCAAGGGGAGAAGTACGTGGGCATGCGCTGTGAAGCAAAGTCCAGGTGTCTTCTTCCTAAATCGGCAAGATCATCCTCCCTAGATAACATCTCTGAGTCCTTTTGTTCAAGTTTAAGTTTGCCTAAGTGCCCATTTGAGTCTGCTATCAGTGAGTTATCTTTTTAATTCATACCCCAGGGCTACCTGCTACTTTCTTATCATAGCCAATCCCCAAACTATCTGGTAAGCTACACTGAATCCACAAAACAGTCTGGGCAAGACGGATTCTTAGGCAACGTTCAGAAATCATCATATGTTGTTATAAGTAAATAATTTGCAAGGAAAGTGGTCATTTCTCTGTATCACCTTATCCCTGAGTGAGTTGCAAGACATGAGAATAGATTTCAGCTACCATCCAGGTGAGCAACTCATTACCTGGCTGCTCAGATGCTGGGATAGCGGGGCCAGTAGCATGGAATTAGAGGGTAGGGAGGCGAGGCAGCTGGGATCCCTGTCTAGTGAAGGGGGCATTGACAAAGCCATTGTGTCCTGGTTTCGACCAGGATGGAGTTAAATTTCAATGGAGTATTTCATACCATGTGATGTCATGCCCAGGGATACAGGTGGGCAGGCTCTCTTGGGCGCGCGCCATTTTCAGGTTCCGGTCCGGTTGCGTGTTGCTGGGGGGGGGCGGTTGCTGCGCTCGGTAAGTCACTGCTGCATTTTACCCGTTTTCTTTTTGGACTCACTACTGTTACTGTTGTTCTCTTGTTATATATAGTAAATTATTTCTTTTTATTCAACCTACGAATTCTCTTCTTTTTTTTTGTCCCCTATTTCACCGGGGAGGGGGGAGGTGAACGGCCAGCCACGTGGCGTCTGGCTGCCATCTGAGTTCAAACCTCCACAGTTTTTGGCGCCCAATGTGGGGCCCCGAGGTTTTTCTTTTTGTTTGAGATAACAACAAAAGGGGTAAAATGTGGATTGCTTGGCTCCTTAAGATCTTATCACCTCATTTGCAATACGTGTTTCCCATGCTGTTGCTCACCTTCCGTGAGAGTTGGGTTAAGATTTTGTTTCTGTTGTACTATGTGATGCTCATCTATGATAGCGTGCAGTCATCGGTCCTGGGGCTATTTACAATTGTGTTTGAGATATTTGGGGAGTTCAAATATCTTTGGAATGTTGACATAAACATGGTTGCCATGCTGTTAGGAGCTAGTGTGTTCCTGCATGTGGTTCTGGTTTTGTTCATGGTTAAGCAACTATTTAAGAATATCACTTGGAAACCTACCCCAAGGTTGGAGAATTATGAGTGGCTGGGGGTGTGGAGTAGCATGGGCAAGTACCTAGAACAGTGGGCACCTCCAGTGTATTGGAACTTCACTGCTGCACAGGTGCAGAATCCTGAAGAACTAGTGGAATATTTGGAAAAAGTATGTTGTCACCCGGGTAATTCCAGAGAGGCAGAGCTCACTGCAACATGCTGGGGCATAGCCCACACCTACCGAGTGCTATTAAACACTGTTCAGCACCCTCAAGAGGAAGAGAAGGTCTCTGCACCTGGTAACCAAGTAACAGAAACTGCAGCCACTACAACCCCAAGGACAGGTGCTGCAGCTGAACCAGAGAACCAACCCATGACGGTGTCAGTTGCTCCCATACAGAAGAAGAAATACACAAGAAAATCCCCTCACAGTGTACAGGGTGATGATGAACCAGGCCCATCACGAGAACAGGAGGAGGAGGCAGAGCCAGTGATAGTCACCCAATCCTTATCCCTGAGTGAGTTGTGAGACATAAGAAAAGATTTCAGCTGCCATCCAGATGAGCAACTCTTTACCTGGCTGCTGCAGCGCTGGGATAGTGGGGCCAGTGGCATGGAACTAGAGGGCAGGGAGGCGAGGCAGCTGGGATCCCTGTCTAGGGAAGGGGGCATTGGCAAAGCCATTGGAAAGGAGACACAAAATCTCAGTCTCTGGAAGCGACTTCTGTCAAGTGTGAGGGAGAGGGATCCCTTCAAGGACGACTTTATATGTCGACCAAGTAAGTGGACCACTATGGAGAGAGGCATTCAGTACTTGAGGGAGCTGGCTGTGCGGGAGGCAGTTTACTATGACCCAGATAATGCACAGCTACCCACAGATCCAGATGAAGTCCGATGCACCCGGCCCATGTGGCGGAAGTTTGTACGGAGCACACCCTCATCATATGCCAGTGCATTAGCAGTAATGGACTGGAGAGACGAAGAGGGACCAATAATGAATGAAGTGGCTCGCCGACTGCGACAATATGAAGAAAATGTCTCTTCCCCCATCATCGTGGCTGTGAACAACTTATCTCAAGATTTCCATCAATTTAAAGAGGACATGTCCTACTCCCCACCTGCACAGACTAGAATCTCGGCTATTAGGAGCAGTCGTTTCTCTACTCGAGAGAACCGGTACACACCACGGGGGAAGCTGTGGCATCACCTGCGTGACCATGGAGAAAACATGAAGAAATGGGATGGAAAACCTACCTACCTCCTAGAAAAGCGGGTATGTGAGCTGGAAGGAAGAACAAGTACAGAACGTGGTCCTTTCAGGAGAAATGCTGCTCCGGTTTCCAGTAATCAAGTGACCAAATGGATCCGAAAAGTCGACTTTGCTCATGATCCTATGAGAAGAACTTCTGACTTGTATTCACAAGAAGTGAGTGATCAAGATGAGGCTGAAACCCGTGCACGCCACACTAACCCATTTGCTGTTAGCAGGTATCATGACCAACATTAGAGGGGCCCTGCCTCCAGCCAGGCAGAGGACAGGGACAGTGGAGTTTATTGGCCCGTGTGGAGTCCATGGCCTGGCACGTCTGACCCCCAGCAGTATAAGGCTTTAGTGGACACTGGTGCTCAATGCACCCTAATGCCATCAAATTTTAAAGGAGCAGAATCCATTTGTATTTCAGGAGTGACAGGGGGGTCTCAACAGTTGTGGTGGTTTGACCTTGGCTAAATGCCAGGTACCCACCAAGTCGCTCTATCACTTCCCCCCCTTTCCCCTTTTTTTCTCAACAGGGCAAAGAGGGGAAAGAAAATAAGATAGGAAAACAAAACAACCCTTGTGGGTAAAACAGCAGCAGTTTTAATATAACAAAGCGAAGCAAAGGTCCGCGCGTGGAAGCAAAAAAAAAGAAAACAGATTTATTCTCTACTTCCCATGAACAGGCGATGTCGGGCCTTCTCAGGAAGCAGGGCTCCAATACGCGTAGTGGTTGCCTCGGAGGACCAAGGGTGACCCCACCCCCTTACTCCTTTCTCCCAGCTTTATACTGAGCAGACGTCATATGGTCTGGAATATCCCTTTGGTCAGTTCGGGTCAGCTGTCCTGGTTGTGTCCCCTCCCAAGATCTTGCCCACCCCGTCCCACTGTGGGGGGGGAAATGTCAGAAAGAGCCTTGGTGCTGTGTAAGCACTACTCAGCAGTAGCCACAACACCAGTGTGCTATCAACACCCTGCCAGCTCCCAACATAAAACACAGCACCATGAGGGCTGCTACAGGGGAAAACCAATTCTGGCTCAGCCAGACCCGGTACAGTCTCCACCCCTTATTCCATACCATTTACGTCATGCCCAGGTCCACATAACACTCATTTATTCATTCCGTAAGCTTTCTTCACTCCTCCAGATGTTACAGTGACTTGGCTGCCATCTGTCAAGATGGATGTTCAGGACAGGAGCAGTATGTTTGACTGTTGGACTCCAGCACCGGCTAGGTTTGGGTCATCATCACACGTATCTGGTTCACTCCTCGTCGTTCCTACTTCCTCCATCACTTCCTGCAACATACAACTCAGCCCACAGATTATTTTCCCCCCAAGGTTAAATCTCCTTGAGGCACACACTGAGTAGCCCCATCCTCCCGCATTACCCACCAAGTACATCCAGGTCCCTGAGCAAAAACAATCCCACGAGTGGGCTTGCCTTTTCCCAAGGGACGAGCAATCCACACTGCCTTCCCCAGCCATTTCCCTGTGTGTACTACAGGGACCTTATCTCCTCCCCCAGTATGAAGGGGTTTTGTTTGGGCAGGACCAGGACGGTTAACAGATCCTCTGGTGTTAATTAGCCAAGTGGCTTCTGCTAAATTTATATCCCAGTGCTTCCATCCCCCATTGTCCAATGCTCTCAACATAGTCTTCAACAGTCCATTGTATCTTTCAATCTTTCCAGACGCTTGTGGGTAATAAGGGATGTGATACACCCACTCAATGCCGTGTTTCTTTGCCCAGGAGTTTATGAGATTATTTCGAAAATGGGTCCCATTGTCTGATTCGATTCTTTCAGGAGTACCATGTCGCCATAAAATTTGCCTTTCAAGACCTAAGATGGTATTTCGGGCAGTGGCATGATTTACAGGGTACGTCTCAAGCCAACCAGTAGTTGCTTCCACCATGGTGAGTATGTAGCGTTTGCCTTGGTGTGTTCGTGGCAATGGTCCAATATAGTCAATTTGCCAGGCCTCACCATATCGAAAACTCAGCCATCGCCCTCTGTTCCAGGGAGACTTTACTCGTGTGGCTCGCTTGATTGCAGCACATGTTTCGCATTCATGAGTGACCTGTGAGATGGCCTCCATGGTCAGGTCCACCCCTCGATCACGAGCCCATCTGTACGTTGCATCTCTCCCGAGATGCCTGGATGTTTCATGGGCCCATCGAGCTACAAATAGCTCACCCTTGCGCTCCCAGTCCAGGTCTAGCTGAGCTACTTCAATTTTAGCAGCCTTGTCTACTTGCTCATTGTTTTGATGTTCCTCGGTGGCACGGCTTTTGGGCACGTGGGCATCTACATGATGTACTTTTAGAGCCATGTTTTCCACTCGGGCAGCGATGTCCTGCCACAGTGCAGCAGCCCAGATGGGTTTACCTCTGCGCTGCCAATTGGTCTTCTTCCACTCCTGTAGCCACCCCCACAGGGCGTTAGCCACCATCCAGGAGTCAATGTAGAGATACAGTACTGGCCACTTTTCTCATTCAGCAATCTTTAGGGCTAGTTGGATCGCTTTTACTTCTGCAAACTGACTTGACTCGCCCTCTCCTTCAGTGGCCTCAATGACTTGTCTTGTGGGGCTCCACACAGCAGCTTTCCACTTCCGATGATTTCCTACCACACGACAGGATCCATCAGTAAACAGAGCATACCGCCTTTCATCTTCTGGTAACTCGTTATATGGTGGTGCTTCTTGGGCATGAGCCACCTCCTCAGGCAGTGCTCCAAAATCTCTACCTTCTGGCCAGTCCATGATCTCTTCCAGGATTCCTGGACGGTTGGGTTTTCCCAGTCGAGCTCGTTGCGTGAGTAACGCTACCCATTTACTCCAGGTAGCACTGGTTGCATGGTGTGTAGAAGGGATGTTTCCTTTGAACATCCAATGTAGTACAGGCAATCGCGGTGCCAAGAGGAGCTGTGCTTCTGTACCAACAACTTCTGAAGCGGCTCAAATCCCCTCATATGCTGCCAGTATCTCCTTTTCAGTTGGAGTGTAGTGGGCTTCTGATCCTCGATATCCCCGGCTCCAAAATCCTAATGGTCGACCCCGAGTTTCACCTGGTATCTTCTGCCAGAGGCTCCATGTGAGGCCATGCTCCCCAGTTGATGTGTAAAGTACATTTTGCACATCTGGTCCTGTTCGAACAGGCCCAAGAGCTACCGCCCGAACTATCTCCTCTTTGATGTGCTCAAAGGCTTGTTGTTGCTCAAGACCCCACTCAAAATGGTTCTTCTTTCGGGTTACTTGATAGAGAGGGCTCACCAGCTGACTGTAACCTGGAATGTGCATCCTCCAAAATCCCACAAGTCCTAAGAAAGCTTGTGCTTCCTTCTTGTTGGTCGGTGGAGACATAGCTGCTATCTTGTTGACAACCTCCATAGGCACATGGCGGCGTCCATCTTGCCATTTTATTCCCAAGAACTGAATCTCCTGTGCTGGTCCCTTGACCTTGCTTTTCTTTATGGCAAACCCAGCTCTCAGAAGAATCTCAATTACTTTTTGTCCTTTCTTGAACACTTCTTCTGCCTTGTTGCCCCACACAATGATGTCATCGATGTACTGTAGATGTTCAGGGGCATCACCCTTTTCCAGTGCAGTTTGAATTAGTCCATGACAAATAGTGGGGCTGTGCTTCCACCCCTGGGGCAGTCGATTCCAGGTATACTGGACACCCCTCCACGTGAAAGCAAACTGTGGCCTGCACTCTTCTGCCAAAGGAATTGAAAAGAATGCATTGGCGATGTCGATTGTGGCGTACCACTTGGCTGCCTTTGACTCCAGTTCATATTGGAGCTCTAACATATCCGGTACAGCAGCACTCAGTGGTGGCGTCACTTCGTTCAGGCCACGATAGTCTACTGTCAACCTCCACCCTCCGTCAGACTTTCGCACTGGCCATATTGGGCTATTAAAAGGCAAATGTGTCTTACTGATGACACCTTGGGTCTCCAGTTGACAGATCAGTTCTTGGATGGGAGCCAGAGAGTCTCGGTTCGTGCGATACTGCCGTCGGTGCACGGTCCTCATAGCAATTGGCACCTGTTGTTCTTCAACTCTCAACAGTCCTACAACAAAAGGATCTTCTGAGAGGCCAGGCAGATTAGACAACTGTTTGACCTTCTCTGTGTTCACACTGGCCACACCAAAAGCCCATCGGTATCCTTTTGGGTCTTTGAAATACCCCCTCTTGAGGTAGTCAATGCCCAAGATACAAGGGGCTTCTGGGCCAGTTACAATGGGATGTTTTTCCCCCTTGTCCCCGGTCAAGCTAACCTCGGCCTCCAGTACTGACAGTTCTTGACATCCTCCTGTCACTCCTGAGATCCAGATAGGTTCTGCCCCTCTATAACTTGATGGCATTAATGTACACTGTGCCCCGGTGTCGATTAAAGCCTGGTACTTCTGTGGATTTGATGTGCCAGGCCATCGAATCCACACTGTCCAATACACCCGATCATCCCTTTCCTCCTCCTGGCTGGAGGCAGGGGCCCTCTATTCCTGTTCTTGGTCAGAGTATTCACTGTCTGACCCTTGCTGTGCCAGGCCGGAGACTCCTTCATCAGGGCCAAGGGAGGTGATCTCATTCTTCCTGTATCTGGGAGATTGCTGATTACTTTCTTGCGGTTTCACACCAGCTACATTAACAACCTTCTTGGATGTCTTCTTCTTGGCAGGGGTCTTTCCTCGCAATTCATGTACACGAGCTTCCAACTTGAAGGTGGGTTGACCATCCCACTTCCTCATGTCCTCCCCCTGGTCACGCAGGAAGAACCAAAGTTCGCCACGTCGTGCGCCTGGGTTTCCCTTTCCCTCTGACTGGGATGGAAGAGAACTGATTTCTTGGGGTGCTTCTGACATCTAAGGCACTCGCCCGTAGAGATGAGGAGTTACCAAGACTCTCTTCAAAGTTCTGAAGCCAGGAAGAGACTGCCTCCACAGTTGGTGTACATCTTAGTCCTTCTCCCACATCCATTTCTGGATAGTACATCGCAGCCAAGCCGGCAGAATACGAGGATGGCGCACCTTTAATCACCTTCCTCCACATGGCCCGTGTGCACAGGACATCCTCTGGATTTTTAGGGGCTTCATCATTATCTGGATCACCATAGATGACTTCCAGCACTGCTAATTCTCTCAGGTACTGGACACCTTCATCCGCAGTAGCCCACTTCCCTGGGGAGTTGTCCGTAAGATCTTCCTTGAAAGGATATCTTGCTTTAACACTTGAAAGGAGCCGTCTCCACAGACTGCAAATTCCTGTTTCTTTTCCAATTCCCCTTTCAATTCCTCGATCTCTAGCAAGGGAACCCAGCTGTTGGGCTTCCTTACCTTCCAGCTGCTGAGCATCAGCCCTATTATCCCAGCATCGAAGCAGCCAGGCAGCAATCCGCTCACCTGGCTGGCGGCTATAGTCTTTCCGCAGGTCTCGCAGTTCTGATGACGTCAGGGACCGGGTAGTTTCTGCCTCCTGTTTGAGTTCTGTTATTCCCTCTTCTGACCCCTTTGCTGAAGGACTCGCTTCTTCCTCCTCTTTTTCGTCCCTTATTAATCGAGGGTATGGACCTGTTGTTCTCCTTGTCCACTGTTTCTTTTTTACTACTGGGGCAATCTCTGCTGTTGTTGTTATTGTTTGAGTTCCCATCTCCACCACAGTCCTTTGAGAGCACTGAACTGCAGCTCGATAAGCACAGGCCAGGCCCCAGTACAGCGCTGGGAGTTGCTGATTTTCACTGGGATAGGCAAGGCACCCTTCTATCAGGTGTTGTGTCAGTTTTGCGGGGTTGCTTGCCTGTTCAGGGGTAAGATCCCAGGCTACAGGAGGTGATAACCGTCCTAGGAATCTGCCCAAATCCTTCCACTCCCCCTGCCACCCAGGGACAGGCCGCCTCAGGGCACATTTTGGTATTCTCTCACCCAAAATTTGCTTTCTCTTACACCAAAAACCTAACGAGCTCCACACAACCCACAATAGGCGAACAGCATTAATGAACAGTATCAAAGAGCTAACATAAGGATTAATAAGTACTTCGGGAGCCTGCAGAATAAAACTACTCATGATGTTCCCAATTTCTTCCAGCATGTTCCCAAGCTTAGCAAAATAAAGATAAGCAGAGCAATAAACAAACCCGTGACCAGCACAAGAGCTTGTCACTTACTAACTGCTATAGCTATAGCACAATTAATATAAAATTGCTGTTGTCCCGCCCCACGTTGGGCGCCAAAAAAAGACTGTGGTGGTTTGACTTTGGCTAAATGCCAGGTACCCACCAAGTCACCCTATCACTTCCCCCCCTTTCCCCTTTTTTTCTCAACAGGGCAAAGAGGGGAAAGAAAATAAGATAGGAAAACAAAACAACCCTTGTGGGTAAAACAAAAGCAGTTTTAATATAAGCAAAGCGAAGCAAAGGTCCGCGTGCAGAAGCAAAAAAAAAAGAAAACAGATTTATTCTCTACTTCCCATGAACAGGCGATGTCGGGCCTTCTCAGGAAGCAGGGCTCCAATACGCGTAGTGGTTGCCTCGGAGGACCAAGGGTGACCCCACCCCCTTCCTCCTTTCTCCCAGCTTTATACTGAGCAGACGTCATATGGTCTGGAATATCCCTTTGGTCAGTTCGGGTCAGCTGTCCTGGTTGTGTCCCCTCCCAAGATCTTGCCCACCCCGTCCCACTGTGGGGGGGAAAATGTCAGAAAGAGCCTTGGTGCTGTGTAAGCACTACTCAGCAGTAGCCACAACACCAGTGTGCTATCAACACCCTGCCAGCTCCCAGCATAAAACACAGCACCATGAGGGCTGCTACAGGGGAAAACCAATTCTGGCTCAGCCAGACCCGGTACAACAGTTGACTGTATTGGAGGCCGAGTGGAGTCTAAGTGGAATAGAGTGGGAAAAACACCCCATTGTGACTGGCCCAGACGCTCCATGTATTCTTGGCATAGATTATATCAGGAGAGGGTATTTTAAGGACCCAAAAGTTTATCAGTGGGCTTTTGGTATAGGTGCCTTGGAAACAGAAGGTTTTAAACAGCTGTCTGTGTTACCTGGTCTCTCAGAGGATCCTTCTGTTGTGGGATTGCTGAGGGTTGAAGAACAATGGGTGCCAACTGCCACTACAGCTGTGCACCGACGGCAATACTGCACCAACCGAGACTCTGTAATCCCTGTCCATGAACTGATTCATCAACTACAGAGCCAAGGAGTCATTAGCAAGACACGCTCCCCCTTTAACAGCCCCATATATCCAGTGGAAAGTCTAATGGAGAGTGGAGATTGCCAGGAGATTATCGTGGCCTGAATGAAGTCACGCCACCGCTGAGTGCTGCCGTGCCAGACATGCTAGAACTTCAGTAAGAGCTAGAGTCGAAGGCAGCCAAGTGGTATGCCACGATTGATATTGCTAATGCATTTTTCTGCATCCCTCTGGCAGCCAAGTGCAGGGCACAGTTTGCTTTTACCTGGAGGGGTGTCCAATACACCTGGAATCAACTGCCCCAGGGGTGGAAACTCAGCCCCGCCATCTGCCATGGACTGATCCAGACTGCCCTGGAACAGGGGGAAGCCCCCGAACATTTACAGTACATTGATGACATCGTTACATGGGGTAATACAGCGGAAGAAGTTTTTGAGAAAGGGGGAAAAAATAATCCAAATCCTTCTGAGAGCCAGATTTGCCATAAAGCACGGTAAGGTCAAGGGACCTGCACAAGAGATCCAGTTTTTAGGAGTAAAATGGCAAGATGGACGTCGTCACATTCCAGTGGAGGTGATTAATAAAATAACAGCTATGTCCCCACCGACTAACAGAAAGGAAACACAAGCTTTCTTGGGTGTTGTGGGTTTCTGGAGACTGCACATTCCAAATTACAGCCAGATTGTCAGCCCTCTCTATCAAGTGACCCAGAAAAAGAATGATTTTATATGGGGCCTGGAACAGCAACAAGCTTTTGAACAAATTAAACGTAAGATAGTCCATGCAGTAGCCCTTGGGCCAGTTCGGACAGGACAAGATGTTAAAAATGTGCTCTACACTGCAGCTGGGAAGAATGGCTCTACCTGGAGTTCTGGCAGAGAGCACAAGGGGAGACTCGGGGTCGACCCCTGGGGTTTTGGAGTCGGGGATACAGAGGATCCGAGGACTGCTATACTCCAATCGAAAAGGAGATACTGGCAGCATATGAAGGGGTCTGAGCTGCCTCAGAGGTGATTGGGACTGAAGCACAGCTCCTCCTGGCACCCCGACTGCCAGTGCTGGGCTGGATGTTCAAAGGGAGTGTCCCCTCTACACACCATGCAACCGATGCCATGTGGAGTAAGTGGGTTGCATTAATCACACAACAGGCTCAAATAGGGAGCCCCAGCCATCTGGGAATATTGGAAGTGATCACAAATTGGCCAGAAGGCAAAGATTTTGGAATGGTGCCAGAGGAAGAGGTAGCACGTGCTGAAGAGGCCCCACCATATAATAAACTACTGGATAACGAGAAGCGATATGCCCTGTTTGCTGACAGGTCCTGTCGCATTGTGAGGAAACATCGAAGGTGGAAGGCAGCTGTGTGGAGCCCCACACAAGTGGTCGCTGAAGCTGCTGAAGGAGAAGGTGAATTGAGTCAGTTTGCAGAGGTGAAAGCCATCCAGCTGGCCTTGGATATCGCTGAGTGAGAAAGGTGGCCAGTGCTCCACCTCTATACTGACTCATGGATGGTGGCAAATGCGCTGTGGGGGTGGTTACAGCAGTGGAAACGGAGCAACTGGCAGCACAGAGGCAAACCCATCTGGGCTGCTGAATTATGGCAAGATATTGCTGCTCGGGTAGAGAATCTGGTTGTGAAAGTACACCATGTAGACGCTCATGTACCCAAGAGCCAGGCCACTGAAGAACATCAGAACAACCAACAGGCGGATCAGGCTGCCAAGATTAAGGTGTCTCAAGTAGATCTGGACTGGCAACATAAGGGTGAACAATTTATGGCTCGCTAGGCCCATGACTCCTCAGGCCATCAGGGAAGAGATGGAACATATAGATGGGCTCGTGACCGAGGGGTGGACTTAACCATGGATGCTATTGCACAGGTAATCCATGAATGTGAGACATGTGCTACAATCAAGCAAGCAAACGGTTAAAGCCCATTTGGTATGGAGGACGATGGTCAAAGTATAAATATGGGGAGGTCTGGCAGATTGGTTATATCACGCTCCCACAAACTCGGCATGGCATACACTATATGCTTACAACGGTGGAAGCAGCCACTGGATGGTTGGAAACTTAGGCCGTGCCCATGCCACTGCCCAGAACACCATTTTAGGCCTTGAGGAGAAAGTCTTATGGCGGCATGGCACGCCAGAAAGAACTGAATCAGATGATGGGACACATTTCCAACACAACCTCATAGACGCCTGGGCCAAAGAACATGGCATTGAGTGGATATATCACATTCCCTACCATGCACCAGCCTCTGGGAAAATTGAGCGATACAATGGGTTGCTAAAAACTACACTGAGAGCAATGGGAGGTGGAACTTTCAAACACTGGGACGTGCATTTAGCAAAAGCCACCTGGTTAGTCAATACCAGAGGATCTGCCAACCAGGGTGGCCCTGCTCAGTCAAACCTCCTACATACTGTAGATGGGGATAAAGCCCCCGTAGTGCCCATTAAAAATATGCTGGGGAAGACAGTCTGGGTCCTGCAGCGGGTAAAGGTAAACCCATGTGTGGGATTGCTTTTGCCCAAGGACCTGGGTGCACTTGGTGGGTAATGCAGGAGGATGGAGAGATCCGATGTGTGCCTCAGGGAGATTTGATTTTAGGTGAGAATATCCAATGAATCGAACTGTCAAATAACCCTGTTATTGCAATTGGTGCCTCACAGCATCCTCCTGCCACATCCAAAGCCTCCTGCTCCACCGACTGAGTCGACTCCACCTCATTCCTCCAGCCTTAAAGACTGTCATGACAGATGGAACCCAAAGTTATGGACTAAATCAACTCAGTAGACATTTTGGAAGGATGGCCCATAGACTAAGGGAATGATATCTGTGAGACCCAGGAAAAGGGGTGGTGATTCCTTAGGATGTATTTGGAACCTGAGCATGACGTCAGTGGTATGGAATAAGGGGTGGAGACTGTCCTGGTTTTGGCCAGGACAGAGTTAACTTTCCTTGGGCTGAGAGGGAGCACAGCTGAAGGGCTGGGTCCACATCGGTCATTGGAGCATTTTATACCATGTGACATCACACTCAGTATATGGACGCTGCTCTCTCACAGCCTGTTTCAGTTTCGGTTTCCCAGTCAGTCGGTGGCAGGATTTCTAGTGCGGTCGGGATCGCTGCTGGGGGTGGGCTGCATACCGGTTGCCGGTTGGTGAGCCACTGCTGTATTTTACTCGTTTGGACTTACTATTGTTACTATTGTTACTGTTGTTTTGTTACTATTACTAATTTTTTTTTTTTAATTCAATCTACAAATTTCTTTTTTTTGTCCCTCCCCTATTTCACCGGGGTGGGGTGGGGGGGTAAAGTAAACAACTGGCCATGTGGTGATTGGCTACAGGCTGAGTTCAATCCACGACATTCAGTGTCTAACAATATGAGCTTATGCTTCAGACGTTCTTTGAGTCACAGCACTTTGGCTTCTCTGCCCCACTGCCTGTTTTCACAAAGCATCTCTTCCTGTTTCGAGTCCATTTTCAATTGGCCATTGGATTAAAGAAATTCTTGGAGAGGCATGGCCATGAGAGACTTGAATATTCTGTGTGATTGTATAAACATTGTTTCCTTTGGAGAACATGTTAGAAAACCTTACTATGGGGTGTTAGGGTGTGCGCGTGGGGTGGTGGTGCTTGAAAAGTAGGCAGACTTTAATACAGTGACATAATCTTCTTTGATAACTAAGATATTTTTCTTTAGATATTTCTGAGAAATAAAGGTAAGAATGCTGTTTTCTTTATGGTATATCCTGTCCCTAATGCTGTAGTACATTGGTTACATCCACATATCAAATGAAAAAGTATTAAAATTACAATGTGTTCCTGTGAAATACAGTTTTATGAACTTTGATGTTTCCAGTTATGAGTTGTGTTAATGTTTTGCTGCGTGCACCAAAAAGTTGCTCTTTATAGCTGACAGCTCCATTATTCCAGTCTGTTCTGTTCTTACAACAGGTTGCAGCACTTCAAGAGGAGAAGAGCATTTTACTTGCTGAGAACCAGATTCTGATAGAACGTTTGAACCAATCTGATTCTATAGAAGATCCCAACAGCCCTGCAGGTCGTAGGCACTTGCAGCTACAGACTCAATTAGAGCACCTCCAAGAAGAAACATTCAGGTAAAAAAAGTCATAAGTGGATAAACTGTAGTTGACAGCCAGTATGACTTGTATGCTTTTGGTTCTACTGGCATTTATGCTAAATTATTATAATGGATCACACAATAACCATAGTAGTGAAGTTTCTGTTATGATCTACCTGTTTATAAGCTCAGACTTTGAAAAATGTGCATTTTTTAAAGAAAATACTGAAATGCTGCATCCACTCCCCTTCCCTTCCCCTGGAAGTTGTAGCAGTTCCTAGCTGAAAGTTTGATATGGAGTGTACTACAGACGGTATTTTTAATAGCAAAGTATTTCCATTTATAAATTTGAAAAGAAATTATTTGCTATCCGAAAGTTGAAAACAGTCCTTAATGTAAAGGTACGTGGAAGAAGAGTGTCTGCTCCTTTAAGGTTATCTGGTCAAGGACCTTTTCACTGCAAAAAAGGGATAATAAGAAAAGGAGGAAACCATAAACAAGAACATACAGGGACACAAACCTAACCAAGAAATGATAAGAGAGGCAGTGAAACCAAACATACAGTGACACGGACCTTGCAAAACAAACATGGAGACAACAAGAAGCAAAGCATGCCAGTCATACTAATTGATGGGCTATCAAGAAACTACAGGTGCCACTTCCAGGAAGACCAACCAGGACTTTGCAATTGATAAGACTGTAAACCAGGGGAGATCCTGGACACTGGACTGGGAGGGGTGAAGGAATCGATAGAACTATACAGATTGATGAAGGAATGTGCAGGGGGAAGGAACAAAGAGGGGTTTAGGTAGAAAGGGGTATAAAATGGGGCTGGTCAGTATGCCCTGTGCCTGATCACTGCAGTCTGTTCTATCTTAGTTAATATTTTCTTAACTATCTCCTGGTGTAATCCCACTCTTTATCCCGTGTGTATGTGTGCTGCGAGGACTAACTGCCAGCTATTGGTGAGACTGGTGTGAGTGGGTTTAGGGCCAGCAGACCAGGGCTGTAGGCACCCCACAACCTGTGGTGTCAGCTACTGGAGCGAGTGAGGGTCCTAGAGTCAGTAGTTGGAGGGGCCATAGCTCTCTGGATTTAGGGAGGGTTCTACAGACTCTGTGCTTGGAGTGTGAACTACTGGGGGAACCAGCATGAGTGGATTTGGTGCCAGCTACTCGAGTCAGACTGAGGGTGTAGGCATCCCCAGTCAATGGTGTCAGCAACTGGATTGAGTGGGAGTCTCAGTGCCACCTACTGTAGCAGGTGAGGGTCTCACCCATCAGCCACTGGGGTGGGAACAATGTGTGTCCCAAAAGACAGCTACTGGAAGGGACCAGTGCAATTGTGGGTATGTGTGTGCATGTGTGTGAGGACTGCAAGGACTAGGTGTCAGCTACTGGGGAGACAAGCATGGGTGGATTTGTGGTCAGCTACTGGAGTCAGACTGGGGGTGTAGGTGCCCTGGGCCTGTGGTGTCAGCTACTGGAGCAAGTGGAAGTCTCAGTGCCAGCTACTGGAGCAGGTGGGGGTCTCTGCCACCAGCTACTGGGGCTGGAATGATGTGTGTCCCAAAAAACAGGTACTGGGAGGGACTGGCATGAGTGAGGTGAGGTGTTTGGTGATGGTGGCTGGAATGGGACTGTGGGTCATAGACCATGTGCCTGGTGCCAGCTGCTGGGGGGGGGGGGCTGAGTGCTTGTATCTTCCCCAAATTTGGTGTGTGGGAGTGTGCGTGTGTATTCACTAGCAAACTTCAAGGTGGCCTAGCTAGTGAATAGGAGACCCTGGGTCTTGGCAAGGATATCAGGCAGGTGGAGGGTCCATGAATGTGCATGTGCTTGTGAATCTAGAGAGTGGTGTGTGTGTGTCTTCACTAGTGACCTTCTATCTCCACCAGCCAAAGAGGAAGAAGGGGACTTGGCTGCCTGTAGTTATGTTTTATGAGAGTCCTATATGTAGGTGCTGTTGAAGGTAATGCCTTGTCTGTGGCAGTCTGTATATCTGGCTGTGTCAGTGTTCTGTGTGTTGGTGTGTGTCGGTGTGTGTCTCTGGGATATGTGCTCAGCTTCACTACTGGTTAAACCTGCAAATGGGAAAGTGGCAGCTGCATCCCTCAGCCTGAACAGAGGCCCCAGGTCCCCCAGTGCACCTGACTGGGCTACAGTGTCCAGGCAGGAAGAAATCCTGGGCTGGAGCTGCTGGAGGTGGTGGCCGCTCTTTACATCACTTAATACTCAAGTGACCTCTACTCCCCCTCTGTATTTCCTCTAACACATGGAAATATTTTTCCATGTTTAACTCTAAGCACTCCCTATTCACTATCACTTTCAGTCTGCAAAAGTCATAGCTGATGCTGAGAGAAGTGGGTCACTTTCACTCTCACATTCTCATTCTTGTTCCTCTATTTTCCCTCTGATTTCCCTTTTGATTGAAACTAGAGTGTCTCCTGTGGTAGGTTAACCTTAGTTGGCTGCCAGATGCCCACCCAGCTGCTTTCTCACTCCCTCTCTTCAACAGGACAGGTGGAGAACTTAAGATGAAAAAGCTCGTGGATCGAGATAAAGACAGGGAGATCACTTATCACTTACCATCATGAGCAAAATAGATTTGAGTTGGGGAAAATTAATTTAATGTTGCCAATTAAAATAGATTTGGATGGTGAGAAACAAAACAAAAACTTAAAATACCTTCCCCCCACACCCACTTTTTCCCAGGCTCAACTTCACTCCTTCATTCCCTACTCCTTTTATCTCCCCCCACACCCTGAGTGGTGCAAGGGGGACGGGGAATGGGGGGTTGCAGTCAGTCCATAACAGTTCCTATATGTTGCTCCTTCCTCCTCACACTCTTCCCCTGCTCCAGCGTGGGTCCTTCCTATGGGCTGCAGTCCTTCATGAACTGCTCCAGCAGGGGTTCTCCACAGGCCACAGTTCTTGTCAGGAGAAACTACTCCAGTATGGACTCTCCACAGGCTGCAGTTCCTTCAGGAAATACCCACCTGCTTCCAGCATGGGGTCCTCCACAGGCTGCAGTGTGGATATCTGCTCCACCATGGTCTCTCCCACAGGCTACAGGGGAATATCTGCTCCAGTGCTTGGAGCATCTTCTCCCTCTCCTTCTTCTCTTACCTTAGTGTTCACACTGTTGTTTCTCACACTTTCCTCCTCACTCCTCTCTGCCTCTGTGGCGTTTTGCCCTTTCTTAAATATGTTTTCACAAAGGCATCACCAGCTTCTCTAATTGGCTCAGCTTTGGCCTGTGGTGGGTCTGTTTATGGAGCGATCTGGAACCGGCTTTGTCTGGCACAGGGCAGCCCCTTACCTCTTCTCACAAAGGCCACCCCTGATCCTCCCCCAATGCTACCAAAACCTCACCATGTACACCCAATACATCTGTCTACACTTTTGTTTTTTCTTCTTTCTGCCCTCTTTTCCTACACCCTTCCATAATTCTGTTGTCAGCTTTCCTGTAACCTTTTATGACCTTCTGTGCATGTGTTTTCCCATCCTTCTACTTTCTCTTGCCAAGCTTCCTTCCTCTCTCAGTTCTTCTCACTTTGTGTTCACATATGATTCCCTCCCTTTAGTTTCTTGAAAATCAGTCTGTGCTTCTCCGTCTTTCACTCCAACTAATGCATGTTTTCCTTGTCTCTATATAGCTACACTGTAAAGAAATAGTATATTCATGTTTCTCTAAATTGCCCTTATAATTCATCTTAGGATACTTTTCTTAATTATCTGTAACCATTCCTACCACAATCTGATTGTCACTTCCTGTTTATACTGAACAGGTTTTCTCTCTCTTCTCTCCCCCACGCCCCTGCTTTAATTTCTACACTGCCTGTAACGGTGGTTATTCCACCTTCTTCTATGCTCTTTACATCAAGATTCTGGAGACATTTTGAAACCTTTCTCATCTGTCCACTGGATCTCTGTCTTTCAGTGCTCCTTCATCTCCTTTCTTTGCATTCTCCCTGCGTGATTTCTAATGACAACATGTCTTTTTATTCTTACAGCTCTAGTAGACCAAACAGGTCTACTAGGTACAGCTTTGTTGATATGCAGTGTGGTGCAGCAGCTGTTTTCTCAACTTTCTGTGTCCTTTGACTGTTCTAGTCTATCATTGAAACCTTTGTAATTTTTGGCTTAGGACTCCCATTGACCATCTCATCTCCATTCTCCTTGAATTAACTGCTGCTATACCTCTTTATTGACCACATCCCCTTTTATGGGTATCTTTATTAATTTTTTATTTTAATTTTGGGTCAAATTCACAATGGCACTTCGCACTCTGTGCTACAAAGTTGTCTTCTCCATTCATTCACCATGTTTTGTCAAAGTTTCTCTTGATTATTCCTTTTACTCACTGCCAACTTGATGCAATTTTTCCTACATAAATTGATGAGAGTTTGTCATATTAGAGACCGTGTTCTGTGCTCTTCACATGCTAGCCAAAATACTTGGTTCTTCAGAGGCACTGAACAGGCATAACATCTAAAAATAAAAATTGATAGCTACAGCATTCAGTACATCTGAAGATCAGGTCTGGCTGCCAACATTATTGACAGTATAAGGAAGTTGGACAGCTGGACAAAATACTGGGATAAGCCCTAGGATAAAGTTTTCATGTTCAGACTTTCTGTGCCCCAAAAGGTGTGGGGGGGAAGTGAATACTTCTGCAAGAACTTCCAATGTTATCATAGAGAAATCTCAGATTTTTTTTCTTTTCAGCACAATTGACACGCACATTTCCTTGTGATATTTCAATGTAGAAACATTGTAATTGAATTAGAAGCATCATAAAAGTGATCTGCTTCTATGTTTTTGAATAAGCGAGGCTTTTGATAGTAAAATTCCATACTGTGTGGTGTTGTGCATTGGACTGTTGTTTCCTTTTCACTGTGCATCAGAAGGCTTTGTTTTTGGTGTTTCTAGAGAGGATGATGATCATGAAGAAAGGTAATAATGGCTCAAGCTGAGAATCATAGAATATCCTGAGTTAGAAGGGACCCATGAGGATCATTGAGTCCAACTCCTGACTCCACCCAAGGCAATCTAAACGTTAAACCATATATCTAACAGTGATGTCCAAACACTTCTTGAACACCAGCAGGCTTGGGGCCGTGACCACTTTCCTGGGGAGCTTGTTTCAGTGCTTGACCACCATCTCAGTGAAGAACTTTTTCTTAATATCTAATCTGAAATTCCCCTCATGCAGCTTTAAGCCATTCCCTCATGTCCTATCACTGGACACAAGAGAGAAGAGATCAGCACCTCCCTCTCCACTCCCCCTCACAAGGAAGTTGTAGACAGCAATGAGATCACACCTCAGTCTCTTCTTCTCTAAGTGGAGCAAACCCGAAATCCTCAGCTACTCCTCAAAAGTCATGCCCTCTATTCCTTTCACCATCTTGGTCGCCCTCCTTTGGACACACTCTAATAGCTTGATGTCCTTCTTATATTGAGGCATCCAAAACTGCACACAGTACTTGAGGTGGGGCTGCAGCAATGCTGAGTATAGTAGGACAATCCCCTCCCTCGATCGGCTAGCTATGCTGTGCTTAATACACCCCAGAATACAGTTGGCCCTTACGGCCACCAAGGCACACTGTTGACTCATATTGAGCTTGCCATCAACCCAAACCCCCAGATCCCTTTCTGCAGGGCTGCACCCCAGCCTCTTGTTCTCCAATCTATACGTACAGCCAGGATTACACCGTCCCAGGTGTAGAATCTGGCATTTGTCTTTGTTAAATTTCATATGGTTGGTGATTGCCCAGCGCTCTAGTCTATCCAGATCTCTCTGTAAGGCCTTTCTACCCTCGAGGCAATCAACGGCTCCTCCTAATTTAGTATCAT
Organism: Strix aluco; assembly: GCF_031877795.1. Taxonomy (NCBI): domain Eukaryota; kingdom Metazoa; phylum Chordata; class Aves; order Strigiformes; family Strigidae; genus Strix; species Strix aluco. The sequence continues at coordinate 17,507,888 of NC_133970.1, forward strand.
GGGCAAACTTATGTAATGTACATTCAACTCCTGCAACCAGAACATTTATAAAACCATTAAAGAGCACTGGCCCTAAAATTGAGCCCTGGGGAACCCCACTAGTGACTGGTCACTAGCCTGATGTAACCCCATTTACTATAACTCTTTGAGCCCAACCTGTCAGCCAGTTGTTCACCCACTGTGTTGTGTATATGTCTAGCTGTATGCTGGACATTTTGTCCAGAAGGGTACTGTGAGGGACAGTATCAAAGGCTTTACTAAAATAAGTAAAAAGAACCCCACATCCACTGCCTTTCCTTCGTCCACTAGGCAGGTAACCTTGTCATAAAAGGATATTAAGTTAGTAAGGCATGACTTTCCCTTCATGAACCCATGTTGGCTTTGACCAATGACTGCACTGTCTTTTCAAGTGTTTTTCAGTAACTCGCAGAATAATCTTCTCCATAATTTTACCAGGCACGGAAGTGAAACTGACAGGCCTGTAATTACCAGGGTCTTCTTTCTTGCCCTTCTTGAAAATTGGAATAACATTTGTTAGCTTCCAGTTGACTGGAACCTCTCCAGATTCCCAAGACCATTGGTAAATAACTGAGAGAGGTCTCACAATAACATTGGCCAACTCTTTCAGTACCCTGGGATGAATCCCATCAGGCTTATGTGCATTCAGTTGCACCTGCAAATCCCATACAAGTTCAAAGTCAACTGGAGCTTCACTCCCCAAGTTGCGGTCCTCCAACCCAGGGGTCTGGTGTCCCAGGACCCATCATCGGTGTTAAAGACAGAGGTGAAGAAGGCATTAAATGTCTCTGCTTTGTCTACGTCCCTATTTGTGAGGTGACCAACTTCATCAAGTAACGGACCAATATTTTCTTCAGTTTTGCTGTTAGCATACTTTAAAAAGCCTTTTTTGTTATCTGCCACAGTACTGGCCAGCTTCAACTCCAATTGAGCTTTGGTTGTATGAATTTTCTCCCCACAGTGGCAACTCTGTAGTCCTTCTGTGCAGCCTGACCTTGCTTCCGAAGTCCATACACTTTGTTTTTCCCCCTAAGTTCCAGAAGGAGATCCCTCCTCATCCAAGCCGGCCTTCTGCCTCACTTGCTTGACTTCCAACACTTTGGAATTGTCTGCTCCTACGCTCTTAAGAGATGGCTCTTAAAAAGTGACCAGCATTTACTGACCCCAGTACCCTCAAAAGCAGACTCCCAGGGGACCTTACTAACTAGTTCCTTTAGCAGCCCAAAGTCTGCTCTCCCAAAATCCAGGGTAGTAGCTCTGCTGACAGTTTTTCTCATATCACCAAAGATTTTAAACTCAACCATTTCATGATCACTGTGGCCAAGACGGCCACCAATCATCGCATCACCCATGAGACCATCTCTATTTACAAACAACAGGTCTAGGAGGGCACCTTTCCTAGTCGGCTCTCTTAGTATCTGTATCAAAAAGTTATCTTCAACATGCTTCAGGAATTTCCTGGACCTGTTTGTGTCTGCTGTTTGATAGTCCCAGTTAAGTTGAAGTCACCCATAAGAACAAGGGCAACTGATCTAGAGATTTCCCTTAATTCCTTATAGAATAATACATCAGCGTCATCAGCCTGGCTGGGTGATCTATAGTAGACTCCCACAACAACATCTGCTTTATCAGCTTTTTCCCCTAATCCTGTTGCAGAGGCTCTCAACCATGTTGTCCTGTTTTACTTCAATTGTACAGGTTAGAAGCTGCCAAAGATGACTATCGCATACGTTCTGAAGAACTAGAAAAGGAAATTGCAGAACTGAGACAACAGACTGAAGAGCTTAGTACATTAGCAGAAGAGGCTCAGTCTTTGAAGGATGAAATAGATGTACTCAGGTAAAGTATGTTCCATTAGCTTTGGGTTGTTTTTTCTTTTTTAGAATATATAAATATTTTTAATTCACAGTAAAATTCATATAATTAAATTTAGTCTTCATTAGATTTTGGTGTAATAGTTTTAAGGATGGATATGTATTAAAACACTTCTTAAGCAATTAAGTAAAAGCCATTCTGTGGCCATCAAAATGATGGTTCTAACTTGTGTGTCAAGCAGTCTGACATCAGATTACTAAGTACCAAAAAGTTCAGTTCAGCTGAATTCATTCTAGTTTCATACTGTTGAGTATGGCTGTGGGGATTAATTTGTTATTGTTAGCTTACAGGTTTTGGGTGTTTGAAATGTTTGTGAAAATTTTCAAATTAGAGGATATTTTCCTAATTTTTGTTTTCAATCAAGCTGTGAATTATTTAGGAGTTGGTTACAATTTAAAGTAATGATCCAATATTGAGAAAACTCTGTTTGAATGTATTATAAACTGAGCCCTATCTTGCATTTTTAAAAAGGATTCAGACTCCAAAGCTATTATGGCAATCCTGTATGACTGCTTGGGAAATGGATATAATAGCTGTTAGCATAAATTTGCCATTTCCTTTTTCAGAACATGTTTATCCCTGGTTGTCTTAAAAAAAAGTAAAGGGCAGTAAATATTATCTTTACTTTGGTAAAGCAGTGGCTTCTGAGGATAAATTTAGAGTTGGAAGGAAATAGGTTGGAATTGTAGGAGTGTTAACAATTTATTTTTTAATTAATATTGGAAGCAGATAAGGAAATTATAGGAAGAATTATGCCATTTGAAAGCACTTCTGATAACAGCACTTTGTGTCAACTAATGGGGGGGGAGCAGACAACTTGAAAACCAAGACATTTAGTAGTGTGTGAGGATGTTCTTGTGCTCCCTTGATGTTTGGGAATGTCTTTCAAGTACAGATTTGATACTAATGTTCTATCTCTTGTCTTCCCAGGCATTCTTCTGATAAAGTGGCTAAGTTAGAAAGCCAGGTAGAGTCATACAAAAAGAAACTGGAAGACCTGGGTGATTTGCGGCGGCAAGTGAAACTATTAGAAGAGAAGAATACGGTGTACATGCAAAACACTGTGAGCCTGGAGGAAGAACTAAGGAAAGCCAATGTAGCACGTAGCCAGCTGGAGACATACAAGAGACAGGTGAGAACATCATCAATGCAATAATTCTATGCATTTCTCAACATTTTTTCTTTGCAACATAGCTTATACCTCAAAGTAAAAAACAAACAAAAGCAGCTCCTTGTGTTTGCTTCTTTTGTAAATACTTATTTCTTCTTCCCTCCCTACATTGCTTATTGGTCATTATGTCAAGTTTGTGTTACTTTTGTCAATGAACAGTCTTACCTCTCAAAAAGTCATAGGTTTATCAAATTATTGCTAATTCAGGTTCAGTAGTGGGGCTAGAATTAGAGCTTCTTTCTCAGAAAAAGCATTCACTCTTTACTTGAAAATTTCCAGCAGTGGGGAATCCACCATAGTCTTGGTAAGTTATTCTAGTGGTTAAGTAAGATTTTTTTCTTTAAGTTTCTAACCTGAATTTGTCCATCTGTGGCTAGAAAGTATACATCCTTCTTCCTCTATATCATCCTTGTTGCATATATGCATCAAGAAAAGTACCTTGTGTATCACCAGAGCCCTCGGGAGTGGAGAACATCTGTTTATTTTCCTGTTCCACTGAGAGGGATGTGATTATTTCTATAAAGGTGGAGGACATGTGCATATCTCCTTTTCACATCTGCAGTACATTGACCTGCCATCATTCTGAGATCCTTTTTGCAGAGCCAGCTTGAGCTTGATTTATGTGAACAGTGCCTTGTCTTTATTCTTCCCTTAACCTTGAATAGTCACACTACAGGTGTCCCTACATGTCAATCCACAGCAGAATTAAGAAAGATACAAAAATAGGCACCAAGAGCATTTCAAGCCCTGGAGCGATGTGCATCCCTCAAACTTGAAAGCTATTTCCCTGCATTTGGCCATCTTGATAAGTAGGGCAATCAGCTTGCACCTCCCTGAGCTGATTGTTATTATAGTTAAATTGATTCCACCAGAAAAAAACCAGAACTTGGATAAGAAAAAGGCTGAAGTAACATACAATCAAAGGGAAAAGGAAATATGGAAGGAGGCACTCTTTCACACACCATTAATATCTCATTTGCTCATAAAAGGAATAATTCCTCTGAATAACAGAGCACCCATTACAGTTGTGTTATCCCTGATATTTGCATCTGATCATGCTTATTTCAATGATGATACAGATTTTGAAAGGGGAAACTTTGTTCTTTATGTCTAAGCTGTGCATCTGCAAAAATATCTCTTCTTCTCCCTCATTCCCAACATTTTATGGATGAGATTTTACAACTGAGGAGCTGATGTGTTGTATGGAACTACTGCTGGCTGAGATGGAATAAAGCCCAGGCCTCTAATCTGGCAGACCTGAGTTTCTTTCACTTTAACCACACTGTCTCAGAACAAACACACAGTCTGTTCTCCTTCAATGTCTGTAAAGTTGGGCTCTTCTTGAATACACCTTTGAGACCAAAACATGAATGAAGAAAGTATAAATATGAAATGTCACAAACAAATTAGTTTCCAGGAGCCCTAACTCTGTGTCCTGCTATAAGAATTAATTATATATCTTCAGCTGAGTCTTCATTCAGCTTATGTGTTTGCCAGTCAGTCTTTACTCTGTTTACTGCTTTCACACTCTGTGTGATGTTATTAACATTCTGGGATTGAGTCTACACTAGTAAAGGCTGAGAACTTCGCTGAGTTGTCTTGTGCTCACTGATCTCTTCTGCTAAGCTTTTATACTTCTCTTTTTTTAGTTTTAAAAGCTCTTTGCTAACTTACAGCTTGAAAAATATCTACGAGATTTTGTTAGGAACATATTGCCCCTTGAAATAAAGAAAACTGATAATGAGCCTGCAGCTGGATTTTCATGTTTGTGTATTAATAAACAATAACAAATGTCTAAGCACAAGAAAATGTACCTAACTGCATGAAATGGTGCCTGACTTCTGAGTGAGGTTTGTAGAAAAAGAGATGACAAAAGGTTTATTGAGAGTTTTTTCTTTTCCTTGGCTTCTCTGAAAGTAGGAGGATTATTCTACTATTCCTATATTCTTATATTTGTGCTAAGGCCTAGTATTTGAATTCTTTTGGTTATACTGAAACATATATCAATTGATGAAAAAGAATTTTACACTGTCCTGTAGGTAAATATTTATTTGCCTCATGGCACATGGTCATTAATTACTTTCTTTCATATGTTTCCTTTTAATGTTAATAATTGCAGACTGCTTCTTGCTCTCACAGGCAGTGGAATTGCAAAACAGATTATCTGAAGAATCCAAGAAAGCTGATAAACTAGATTATGAATGCAAACGGTTGAAAGAAAAAGTAGACAGCCTCCAAAAAGAAAAAGATGTAAGTTTCATTATATTATTTTTCTAGTAGTAGTGAAAGCAACCATTTTTCCTTTATTACACAGAGCTATGGTTATCAAAAAAAGCTTTTACGGTGAGCTTTTTGAATTCATAAGTTTTATTTTCCACTTAAAATTTTCTAATGTTTGTGTACAAACACATTTTTAAACTTAATGTTTATATTGCATGGGATAAAGTGACTGTATTAAAATATATGCAACAGATTTTCAAGAGGAAAAGCCCTCACATATAGTGTCTGAAGTTGTTTCGTGACCATTCACCATGGAAAGGATAATAAATACCAAAGATAATTGTAATGTATTCTGAGAAACTAAAGTAGGTTTTTTGCAGTATCTCCCTAGAACTAAACTCATAAGTGGGTTTTTTTCCAAAGTAATGTTCCTTGAGGTAGCATTTGCATGTTTCTCTCTGTGAAATCAAGACCTCTGTAGCAAGAGGTTTAGGAATCTTGTAGAAGGATGTGTCCTCTATTGTGATTTCCCCTTTCTCTTGTGATCACTAATCACTGATTTACTTTCTGGTGTCATTATGGATATGCAGTATAGATGCCAGTTTATTATCTTCCTCTCAAAGCCACCAATAGACTGAGGTTGATTGCTCTTGCCCTCTCTTGCCAAGAATGATTCTCCATGTTTCTTTGGCATACTCTAGTTTGTTTGCCAGTTGGTTTCTGTTTGGTTTCTGTTTGTGGACATTTTTGGGGGAGTCTATATATGGGAACTTTAAAGTACCACATGAAACATGGCCAACACTTTCAGTTAGCAATTACACAGGCTTATTTGAAGTGTAAGTCTGTTTTTTCCTTCAAGTAGAATCTTTATAGACACTTTCCTGAAGATATCCTATTTCATGTCTAATCTTTTAATAAATTTCCAGGTCTTGCACTTGAGCTGAAAACTCCCAGTTATATTCTGCTCATAGGTCTTAGATTTCTGTACATTCCCAAATTTGCTAAATACTATGGATACCTGTCCTTGTCATCACTTTCTTCTGCTCCTCATTCTCAAATTGGAATGGTTCACAGTAGTCTTGTTCATTTCTTGCTTTGATTTTCTTTCCTGTTTTTTACCAGGTCATGTTGTGTTTTCTCCCCTCCCACCCCCATCACAGATTTCAGGGGAAGTTTGTATTTTTGGCTTACCTGTTGTTTGGTGGAAACCCTTTCATCTCGTATGAAAGACCTGCATTTCAAGTCATTGCAGATATGGTTTTCTGTTTTGCCACCTGGCAAGAAGCGTTGCTTTTTAATACATTCCTTTGAGTGAATAGGTGCCTGTAAAAACTATATCATAGCTAAAGTAGTCTCTCAGTGTTTTGGTTAGTGATTCTTAACCTATTATTCTTTCTCAGTCCCATTATTCTTTCTGTTTCTTCATTGTCGCATCTTAATGTGGCATCAATGACATAGACAGTGGGACTGAGTGCACCCTCAGCAAGTTTGCAGACAACACCAAGCTGAGTGGTGCAGTTGATTCCCTAGAGGGAAGGGATGTGCCATCCAGAGGGACCTTGACAGGCTTGAGGAGTGGGTTCATGTGAACCTCATGAAGTTCAACAAGGCCAAGTGCAAGGTCCTGCACCTGGATTGAGGCAATCCCCAATATCAGTACAGACTGGGGATGAATGGATTGAGAGCAGCCCTGCAGAGAAGGACTTGGGGATACTGGTGGATGAACAATTGGACATGAGCCATCAATGTGCACTTGCAGCCCAGAAAGCCAATAGTATCCTGGGCTGCATGAAAAGAAGCATGGCCAGCAGGTCGAGGGAGGTGAATCTCCCCCTCTACTCTGCTCTCATGAGACCCCACCTGGAGTACTGCATCCAGCTCTGGGGTCCCCAGCACAAAAAAGACATGGACCTGTTGGAGCAGGTCCAGAGGAGGGCCACAAAAATGATCAACACCTCTCCTATGAGAAAGGCTGAGGCTTCAGGGAGAACTTATTTTGGCCTTTCAATATATAAAGGGGGCTTATAAGAAAGACGGAGAGAGACTTTTTACCAGGGCCTGTAGTGACAGGACCAGGGGCAATGGTTTTAAACTGAAAGAGGGTAGGTTTAGAATGGATATAAGGAAGAAATTTTTTTATGATGAGTGTGGTGAGACACTGGAACAGGTTGCCCAGACAAGTTGCAGTTGCTCCATCATTGGAAGTGTTCAAGGTCAGGTTGGAGGACTCTTTGAGCAACCTGATCTAGTGAGAGGTGTCCCTGCCCACGGCAGGAGAGTTGAACCCTTTCAACCCAAACCATTCTATGCTTCTATGACTAAAATTGCCCATCACAGATAACAAGTTACATTGGGATATCTTGTCAATTATACTTTAGTTAGCTATTGAACTCATTTTTGTCCTTGTGTCTGTTCTGTCAGAATATGTGCATTGGGTTTGTGTGTGGCAGGGTTTTGGTAGCGGGGGAGGGGGCTACAGAGGTGGCTCCTGTGAGAAGCTTCTAGAAGCTCCCCCAGCTCCAAGTCAGACCCGCCAAGGCTGAGCCAATCAGCAATGTTGGCTCCACCTCTGTGATAACATTTAAGAAGGGGAACCTGGAGAGGGGGAGGAGTAGTGAGGGAAATACCTATGTAAACACCAGGTCAGTTGAAGAAAGAAAGGAGGAGGAGGGGGAGGTGCGCTGGAGCAGAGACTCCTCTGCAGCCCATGGTGAGAGGGCAGGCTGTCCCCGTGAAGCCCATGGAGGTCCATGGTGGAGCAGGTGCCCACCTGCAGCCTGTGGAGGACCCCACACCAGAGCAGGTGGCTGCACCCGAAGAAGGCCGGGACTCTGACGGAAGCCCGCACTGGAGCAGTCTGTTGTTGGGAGGACTGCAGCCTGCGGCAGGGACCCACGCTGGAGCAGTTAGTGAAGAGCTGCAGCCTGTGGGAAGGACTCACGTTGGAGAAAGTTCGTGGAGGACTGTCTGCTGTGAGAGGGACCCCACGCAGGAGCAGGGGAAGAGTGTGAAGAATCGTCCCCCTGAGGAGGAAGGAGCGGCAGAGACAACGGGTGATGGATTGACCACAACCCCCATCCCCTGCCCCCCTGCGCCGCTTGGAGGGAGGAGGTAGAGAAATTGGGAACAAAGCTGAGCCCGGGAAGAAGGGCGGAGTGGGGGGAAAGTGTTTTTAAGATGTGGTTGTATTTCTCACTGTCCTACTCTGATTTGATTGGTAAATTAGTGGTGGTGTTCAAATTAAATTGATGTGGGTTTTTTTCTTCCCCTAACGAGTCTGTCTTTTGCCCATAACCATAATTGGTGAGTCACCCCTCCCTGTTCTTGTCTCGATTCCCCAGCCTTTTGTTGTATTTTCTCCTTCCCATCCCTGACGGGGAAGGAATGAGCGAGTGGCTGCGTGGTGCTCAGTTGCACTCTGGGCTTAAACCATGACAGTGTAGGGGAGAACTTTGTAGAATAGGGCTGATGGTTGGACTCGATGATCCCAAGGGTCTTTTCCAACCTGAATGATTCTATGATTCTATGATAGTATGTGATTGACATCTTTAATAATAATCTGTCTTGGAATTTTCTATATATGTTGCGTTGTCTGATAGATACCCATGCAATTTGATGAGTTAACTTTTTCTTCATTATCTGCCACAAGCACTTCTACCACTGATTGCAGCCCTAGTGCTTTTTCTGTTCCTCAAAGTAGTTTTCTGTACCTGTAACTCTTCTCTTTCTGCTACCTGACATTTCAGGTTCTCAGCTGCCTGTTTCTCTTGTGATCTTTCAGGTTTAAAATATTCTTGCTTTTCAGTAATCAACTTCAAGGTATTTTCTGGCTGCCAGTATCAAACTCTGCAGTGTTCCCTGCTGAGTGGCTCTTTTTACTGCAATGGTAAAACCAATCCAAGCTTTATAATCTTAAGGGTTTTGTGAAATGTCTGTTCATACAGTCAGCATGCCCACTATATTCAGGTTGAACCAACAGTTAAACCAGAGTTAGCCATGCAATGTTCAGACAACACAAGCCCCTGATGCATCTCACCAAAGTGCTGTTTGCTAAATGGATCACAAGTCCTGAATCCATTTGGGTTAACTTGTGTCTGGTTTGAGCAGCTACCAGCCAACACAACTCTGTACCTACACAGAGCTAAGGGCTGTCCTAGAACTCTTAGTGACATGGGACACATCGTAGTTCTAGAGCAGACTACTGCCTTGATTTTTACATAAATTGTCACCTTCTGCTCTTATGTTGGAGTCTTAAGATTCTTTTGGGCTACTAACCTGGTGCTACGTGTAGCTTCCTTTCCTTTCCCTTACTGGCAATGGGAGCATACAGGCCTGAGTCAACGTATCTACACTCTAGGATGGTCCACTACAGTTCTTCAGTTGTCTTTGGATTGAGCCTGAAACAACTAGTTTCCTTCCATGTCTGAAATGCTCAGATGATGGCAAAGCCAGTGAAGCAGATCAGGAGGAGGAAGGGGAATGGCTGTCTAACCACTGTTAGAAAAGTGACAGTATTGTCACCAAAACGGGATAAAAGAACTTAGCAACACCAATGTGATGTCCAACCCTGCAATAGCTTTCGCTTATGTCTTATGGGCAGACGCCTCGGCTCCCAATCCAAATGGGTACCCTTTGTCCAACCCTGTGCAGCTTTTGCTGCGTCTGACAGGCAGACTTCCCAAACCAAACCAAATAGAAGAAGTGTCTTACCAATTCCAGGGGACGTCGCAAAGAGCCTTATGGATCAGGGATCGATGGGTATCCCCGAGAATTCTTTGGTGCCAGCTGGAACCGATCAGGTCCCCGACTCCTCCGGTCTCTTTCAGCGAGGTCCCATCTGGGTCGCCAGAAACTTTCACCAAAATGGGATAAAATAACTTGTCGACACCAATGGGATGTAGATAAGCAGACACTCCTTTATTAACGGCTGGGTGCGCAGGGGGAGTCGTCTCACCAACAACACACACCTAACTCGTGTAACATGCTGATTATATAGGATACAGTCATACATATCAATCAAGTTCTCATATATAAACATGCTTATTCCCATAAGTCATTTTCTTATTCCCACCTCTTTCTGGTCATGCGCACTTGAGTCCTGAAATGAGTCGGGGGGCTGCTTGTGTGACCACCACGGACCACTGACTCAAAAGAAAGACCCTCCAATGTCCTTGACTCAAGGACTTTGGCTCACATTGCAATTTTAACATACTTTGAGACCCTTTCACAATACAGCTTTTAGAACATCCTGGTCTATAGGGCAATAAATCATCCTTACCAAACAGTCTAACAATGGTACCTCATCCAGCAGCGTAACTGGTTGTATGGTTACTTTAAACTAAACACAACATCTCTATGACTACTTAAAACATTACACCACTATCTTCTATAAAAAACCCTGATATTTCGGTGAGATTCCATTTAATTGATTAGTCCTAATCATTCCTTATCAAAATCACCAAAAATCATCAACTCAAATTAATAACAAATCAGTAACAATCAGTAACAGTATCAAGTTAGTGTAGATCATCTGTTGTGTTGACTCTGTATATCCCCCAGCTACCTTACATTTCCCTCCTCTTGTCTAATGAATCTTGCTTTCCTTGGTAAGGGAAAAGTAGCCTATGGTATTTTAGCTCACTTGCTTTTCCCTTGGAGCCAACTATGTGTGAGGGGAAAAGGAAGACAGGTAAGTGGTCCCAATGGATGTACTGAGGCCCTACTTCCCAGGAAGTGGCTGGACATTGCCTGCTTATGCGAAGTAGAGAATAATTTTTTGTTTGTTTCCTTTGGTTCCGTATGCAGCCTTTGATTTTTCTTATTCAACTGCCTTTATCTTAACCCATGAGTTTTTAATCTTATTTTCTCCCCCCTGTCTCGCTGAGGAGGGGAGCGATAGAGTGGCTTGGTGGGCACCTGGCAGCAGCAAAAAGGGTAAATGGTATCCTGAGCTGCATTAAGAGGAGTGTTACCAGCAGGTCGAGGGAGGTGATCCTTCCTCTTTATTCAGCACTGGTGAGGCCACACCTGGAGTCCAGTTTCAGGCTCCTCAGTATATGAGAGATATGGAGCTACTGGAGGGTGCAAAGAGGATGGAACCAGGCTCTTTTCAGTGGTGCCCAGTGACAAGAAAAGAGGCAACAGGCACAAACGGAAACAAATGAGGTTCTGTCTGAACATCATAAACACTTTTTTTCTGTGAGAGTGACTGAGCACTGGAACAGGTTGCCCAGAGAGGTTGTGTAATCTCCATACTTGGAGATATTTAAAAGCTGTCTGGAGATGGTCTGGACATGAGTAACCGTCTCTAGGTGGCCCTGCTTGATCAGGGGCATTGGACCAGATGACCTCCAGAGGTCCCTTCCAACCACAACCATTCTGTGATTCTGTGATTTTGCAAGCTTACATTCTGATATCTTTAGCCCAACAAGTATAATATGCAGCAGCAAACCTTCTTAAAGATTTGCTGTTTTCCAGGAAGTAGTTGGTCTTTATTCTATACTGAAATAAGTTGAAATGCCTTGACATGAAAATCATCTCTTGAGTTACATATAAATTCTTTTTTAAGTGTTGATGCTATGCCATGTGGCAATCTGCTTAGTGTTAAGGATGCATCTGTAGTGCCAAGACTAATATTATTGTTCCTATTATTCAGAGATTAAGAGCAGAAAGAGATTCTTTAAAAGAAACTATTGAAGAGCTCCGATGTGTACAAGCACAGGAGGGTCAACTCACCACTACAGGTAAGACAAAAAAAGGAGATTAAATATATATTTTCTAAAGTGCACAGAGGTCTTCCAGAGAGTATTGGATATGTCTGTCTTTAGCAGATAATAAACCTAAAATTCAGCTAATCTCAAAAACCACTTTTGGTATTACTTTGTTTTCAAATGCTTATGAACTCACTAAACTTTCAGTTGGACTGAAATTTTTCATGTTTAGTCTCTTCCCAAATATGGTGGTTTTAGGAAATGTTTCTCCCTGTCCTGGTTTAGCCAGGATAGGGTTAAGTTTCCCCAGCAGTGGGGGGAAGCTCTAGCCGGGTTATTCATATACCATGCTGACATCACATCCGGGCGCGAGCGCGGGAAGAATCGGTGATCGCGTGGGTTGGCACAGCCGGTTCTCTCACTGCTGTATCGGTATATACTTTGCTCTGTTCATTGTTATCACTGTTATTCTTATTGTTATTGTTTGTTGTGTTGCTGTTGCTCTGTTGTATTAAACCTCTCCTTATCTCAGTCTCGGGGCTTTGTATTTCACTCCCTTTGTGGGGGAGGGGCAGCGGCCGCATGGTCTCAGACCCCGGCAGGGGCTAAACCACCACAACTTTGGATCCCAACGTAGGGCTGGAGAAGACTGAGATAAGGACAAAAGGAGAAGGTGTGTTAGAGCAATCTGTTAGGTGTAATTTTTCTGTTTTTATTTGCATTTGTTTGATAAGAAACGTTTGCAATGCTGACCAACTTGCTTGTGTGGTGGGGCTGGATTAATCCTCATATCCATTGTGCATTCCCAGTGCTGGTGTTTGTTCTTGGTGGAAAATGTGTCAAGGGTCTTGTTTTGCTGTATTGGCTGCAAACTGCTTATAATGGGCTCGTATCGCTGTTTGTGGGGGTGAACCGGTACCTGTTTGCTGCCTGGGCTTTTGTTAAGGGTCTCAAACCCTCTATGGGTGAGCCAGGGGAAGAGATTCTCTCGGTTTTTGAGAGTTTCAGCTATCCCTGGAGCCTCCTGGCCACTGTGTTCACAGTACAATGCTTTCTTAATGTCTGCCAGATCTTGTTTTGGGCCATGGGGTATTTCTCCAATAATGGCACCACCCGGAAACCTGCCCCGAGGGCAGATAGTTATAAATGACAAGGTGTGTGGGAAAAGATGGGCAAGTGCCTGAGTCAGTGGTCACCCCCAATGCTTTGGGATTTCACTCCCAAACAAGTGCAGAGTCCTGATAAACTGGTGGAGTGTTTGGAAAAGGTGTGCCGCCAATCTGACAAATCCCGGGAGACACAAATCCTTGCGATGTGCTGGGGGCTTGCCCATGCTTACCGTGTCATTTTTAACACTGTTCACTGCCCTCAAGGGGGACAAGGGGCTGCAGGGTCTGAAAGTGAACATGCTGGTACAGCAGCTGGGCCAGAGGGACAAGCAGTACCAATATCAGTCGCCCTGATACGGAAAACCAAATATACCAAAAAATCCCCTCGCAATGTACAGGGTGATAATGAACCAGGCCCATCACGAGAGCAGGAGGAAGAGCCGGAGGTAACCATCCGATCTCTATCCCTGAGTGAGTTGCGAGATATGCGGAAGGATTTCAGCCGCATTGCAGGCGAGCAAATTTGCACCTGGCTACTCCGATGCTGGGATAGTGGAGCTGCTGGTTTGGAATTGGAGGGGAGAGAGGCCAAGCAGGTGGGACCTTTAGCCAAGCAGGCTGGTATTGACAAGGCAATAGGGAAACAGGCTCAAACCCTCAGCCTTTGGAAGCGACTCCTGCTCGCTGTGAGGGAGAGGTACCCCTACAAGGATGATGCTCTATGTCGGTTAGGCAAGTGGACCGACATGGAGAAAGGCATTCAAAACCTCAGGGAATTGGCTGTGTTTGACATGGTCTATGGTGATCTGAATGATGAGCAGTCACCAATGGATCCAGATCAGGCCCCTTGCACACAGCTGATGTGGCGGAAGTTCCTGCAAAGTGGACCAGAGGGACATTCCAAAGCATTAGCAGTAGCGTCCTGATGGCGAGACACCCAGACTCAGACAGTGGACGAAGTGATTATCCAGCTCCGGCACTACGAGGGAAGTCTCCCTTCCTTCCAACATGCTTTGGTTTCAGCTGTAGAGGAACTGTCTCAGAGGCTCCAGAAAGTGGAACAGGACATGTCCTACGTTCCACCTGCACGGGCTGATGTCTCAGCTATTAGAAGCAGGAGCTTCCCCACCCAAGAGAAGGGCAGTGGAAGACACACACCACGGGGCACCCTGTGGTTCTTCCTCCGCGACCATGGGGAAAACATGAGGAGGTGGCATGGACAGCCCACTCCCGCCCTAGCTGCACGAGTACAGCAACTGAAAGGGAAGACCACCATGAAAGGGGAGTCTTCCGAGAGAGATGCAGCTCCAGTGTCTAGTCGGAAATCCCCCAGACAGAATAGAATGGCCAACAGTATGCTTGACCCTCTTGAGGGGACTAGGAAGTCATTCTTGCAAGAGTCACTCTTAGATCAAGTGAGTGATGGTGAGCAGGATTAGAGGGGCCCTGCCTCCAGCCAGGTGGAGGAAAGGGATAATCGGATTTACTGGAAGGTGTGGATCCGATGGCCTGGCTCATCAGACCCACAAGAATATAAGGCCTTGGTAGACACTGGCGCACAGTGCACCCTGATGCCATTAAGCCACAGTGGGGTCGAATCCATCTGCATCTCCGGAGTGACAGGGGGGTCCCAACAGCTGACCCTATTAGAGGCTGAAGTAAGCTTAACTGGGAAGGACTGACATAAGCACCCCATTGTGACTGGCCCAGATGCCCCGTGCATCCTAGGTATAGACTACCTCAGGAGAGGGTACTTTAAAGACCCAAAAGGGTACTGGTGGGCCTTTGGTATAGCTGCCCTGGAGGGGGTTGAGCAATTGTCCACCTTACCCGGCCTCTCAGAGGACCCCTCTGTGGTGGGGTTGCTTAAGGTTGAAGAGCAGCGAGTGCCAATTGCCACCAAGACGGTGCACCGCCGGCAGTACCGCACTAACCGAGATTCCCTGGTCCCCATCCACCAGCTGATCCGTTGACTAGAAAGCCAGAAGGTGATCAGCAAGACTCATTCACCTTTCAACAGCCCTATGTGGCCAGTGAGAAAACCTAATGGCGAATGGAGACTGACCGTGGACTACCGTGGCCTGAATGAAGTTACGCCAGCGATGAGTGCTGCAGTGCCGGACATGCTAGAGCTCCAGTATGAGCTGGAGTCGAAGGCAGCCAAGTGGTACGCCACGATTGACATCGCTAACGCGTTTTTCTCCATTCCAATAGCACCAGAGTGCAGGCCACAGTTTGCATTCACTTGGAGGGGTATCCAGTACACCTGGAATTGATTGCCCCAGGGGTGGAAACAGCTCCACCATTTGCCATAGACTGGTCCATACTGCACTGGAGAAAGGTGGGGCTCCAGAACACCTGCAGTTCATTGATGATATCATTGTATGGGGGGACACAGCTGAGGAAGTCTTTGAGAAAGGAAAGAAGGTAATTGAAATCCTCCTGAAGGCTGGTTTTGCCATCAAGCAACAGAAAGTTAAGGGGCCTGGAAGGGAGATTCAGTTCCTAGGAATAAAATGGCAAGATGGGCATCACCACATCCCAATGGAGGTGATAAACAAGATAACAGCCATGGCCCCACCAACCACTAAAAAGGAGACTCAGTCTTTCCTGGGCGCTGTGGGGTTCTGGAGGATGCACATCCCAAACTACAGCCTGATTGTGAGCCCTCTCTACCACGTAACCCGCAAGAAGAACGATTTTAAATGGGGCCCAGAGCAACAACAAGCCTTTGAACAAATTAAGCAGGAGATTACCCAGGCAGTGGCCCTCGGGCCAGTCCGGACAGGGCAGGAGATTAAGAACGTGCTCTACACCGCAGCCGGGGAGAATGGCCCTTCCTGGAGCCTTTGGCAGAGAGCACCTGGGGAATCCCGAGGCCGACCTCTAGGCTTTTGGAGCCGGGGATACAAAGGCTCTGAAGCTAACTATACCCTGACTGAGAAGGAGATACTGGCAGCGTACGAAGGAATTCGAGCTGCCTCAGAAGTGGTCGGCACTGAGACACAGCTCCTCCTGGCACCCCGACTGCCGGTGCTGGGATGGATGTTCAAAGGAAAGGCTCCCTCCACACATCATGCAACAGATGCCACGTGGAGTAAATGGGTTGCGTTGATAACACAACGGGCTCGAATAGGGAACCTCGACCCCCCAGGATTAGTAGAAATGATCATAAACTGGCCAGAGAGCAAAGATGCTGGGATGTCACCAGAACAAGAGGTGAAATGTGCTGAGGAGGCCCCACCATATAACGAGCTGCCAGAGGAGGAGAAACGATATGCCCTGTTCACTGATGGGTCTTGCCGTATTGTGGGAAAACATCAACGATGGAAGGCCGCGGTGTGGCATCCCACACGAGAAACCACTGAAGCTGTTGAGGGACAAGGTGAATCAAGCCAGTTCGCAGAGGTGAAAGCCATCCAATTGGCTTTGGAGATTGCTGAGCGAGAAAAGTGGCCGAGGCTCTATATCTACACTGACTCGTGGGTGATGGCAAGTGCCCTGTGGATGTGGTTGCAGCAATGGAAACAGAGCAACTGGCAACGCAAGGGCAGACCCATCTGGGCCGCTGAAGTATGGCAGGACATTGCAGCCCGGGTGGAGAACCTCGTTGTGAAGGTGCGCCATGTGGACGCCCATATACCCAAGAGTCGAGCCACTGATGAACATCAACACAACCAGCAGGCGGACCAGGCTGCTAAGATCGAAGTGGCTCAGGTGGACTTGGACTGGCAGCGTAAAGGTGACCTGTTCATAGCCCAGTGGGCCCGTGAGACCTCGGGCCACCAAGGCAGAGATGCAACATATAGGTGGGCTCGAGATCGAGGGGTGGACCTCACCATTGACACCATTGCAGAGATCATCCATGGATGTGAGATGTGTGCTGCAATCAAACAAGCCAAACGGGTGAAGCCCCAGTGGAATGAAGATCGATGGATGAAATATAAATATGGAGAGGCCTGGCAGATCGACTACATCACACTGCCACAGACCCGCCGAGGCAAGCGTCACGTGCTCACAATGATGGAAGCAACCACTGGGTGGCTCGAAACTTATCCAGTGTCCCACGCCACTGCTCAGAACACCATCCTGGGCCTTGAAGAGCGAGTCCTGTGGCAACACGGCACCCCAGAGAGGATTGAGTCGGACAATGGGACTCACTTCCGAAATAACCTCATAGATGCCTGGGCAGAAGAACACGGCATCGAGTGCGTCTACCACATCCCCTACCACGCACCAGCCTCTGGGAAGATCGAGCGCTACAATGGACTGTTAAAAACTCCATTGAGAGCAATGGGGGGTGGAACCTTCAAACACTGGGACACACATCTGACAAAGGCCACTTGGTTAGTCAACACAAGAGGATCTGCCAATCGAGCTGGCCCGGCTCAGTCAAAACTTCCACGTGTTGTAGATGGGGATAAAGTCCCTGTGGTGCGCATGAGGGACCTGCTGGGAAAAATGGTCTGGGTTAGTCCTGCGCCGGGCAAAGGCAAACCCATCCACGGGATTGTTTTTGCTCGAGGACCTGGGTGCACCTGGTGGGTGATGCAGAAGGATGGAGAGGTCCGATGCGTGCCACAAGGGGACTTGATTGTGGGTGAAAACACACCGTGAATTATACTGTGCTTTTGTTAATTTTTCTTTGTCAATGCTAATTGCTAAGTGGCAGCTGGACGTGACGCAGATGGTATAGAATAAAGGGGTGGATTATGTCCTGGTTTAGCCAGGATAGGGTTAAGTTTCCCCAGCAGAGGGGGGGAAGCTCTAGCCGGGTTATTCATAAGCCATGCTGATGTCACATCCTGGCGCGAGCGCGGGAAGAATCGGTGATCGCGTGGGTTGGTGCAGCCGGTTCTCTCACTGCTGTATCAGTATATACTTTGCTCTGTTCATTGTTATTACTGTTATTGTTATTGTTGTTGTTTGTTGTGTCGCTGTTGCTCTGTTGTATTAAACCTCTCCTTATCTCAGCCCCGGGGCTTTGTATTTCACTCCCTTTGTGGGGGAGGGGTAGCAGCCGTGTGGTCTCAGACCCCGGCAGGGGCTAAACCACCACACTCCCTACCCCAGGAATTTGATTTCTGAATAGTCATGCTCAACACCTCTCTCATCTCCAAAGAATACTATGTAACAATTTCCTGATGCCTACATAATTGTTCATATGCTGCAATTTATTTCCATGTGTTATGTTGCACAGATTTTTAATTCTTATATAAACCCATCAGTAAACCATTCACCATAAAATCACTTCTCCAGAATGGGTGAACATAGGAACAGTGATTATTCTCCAAATTGTTTTGTGTTATGTTGTGTTGTGTTGTGTTGTGTTACTAGAGGCCTGAAATTTGTATTACTCAAGAGCATTACTCTAAATCTATCAACTTGTAGAACAAAGTTTATTCCTGATCTTTTAAAAGAAATTTACTGTTCTTTCTGGTAAACTTTATATCTCTTTCTTTTCCTGACACAGCACTGATGCCCCTGGGAAGCCATGAACCTTCAGACAGTCTAGCAGTGGAAATTGTTACTCCTGAAATCAAGTAAGTTAACTCATATTTTTATTCTGTCTAAGCCTTAGAATGTGCACATAAATGACCATTCCCATCTGGTTTTCAGTGTCTGAAAAATTCTAAGATTCATGTTTGTTCTTCTCCTTCCCTTTGGATTTCCATAGAACAGCACCCTTTATGCTTATAGACAATATTCACTTGACATCTCTCAAGTTTTTCTTGTTTCAAAAGGAGAAACTTCTTATGTGCATTAATGGACAAAAATATTTGTAACAATGGCATATATTGTTATTATATGGGGAAAAACATTAAAATTGCCAAAATTAAGAATAGATTTTAAAATGCATTTGCGTTATGGCATTAGGACAGCCATGCACTATTAGAAAGAAAGAGAAGAGACAGGACTGAAAATCACTGTGGTTTAAGATAATGCAGTCTGTGTTTAGCCTTGCCAGGGTGCCTGGTATCACTGTAACTTGAAGTCATTAAGGGCCACTCACATCTCAGAAGTCTGCAAGCTCTTTAGGAGCTCATTTTTTCCTCTGCAAATGTTGGTACAACTATTTCAACATTTGGAAAGCTGCATATGGGTTCCAGAAACTTTTTAGAGTAGTTAAAGGATATTTTGCTAGTTAAGTAATAACAGAAAAAAGTTGTTTCTCTTCCAGCTGCATTGCTGTGCATTGCTACAAGAGTAGTTCCTTTCAGTTTTGTTCTCTAGCAGCAGAGGAGAGTAATGCTTTGAGGCAGTATTACAAAAGTAGGGGGTTATTGCATGAACATTCAAATGATTTGCATAGGAGAGAGCAGGATCCTAAATGCTGTAAATACCCAGGCACAGCCATGTAGAGTTCACTGCCTCTTTACCTTCAGCAGCTCCAGAATCTGGGTTTCAGATTAACATACATCTATTCTGGCCTCCTTGCTTACTTCAGAAAGATGGACAGTAGCAGTGGCTGAGCTGGGAAGACTGCTTCTTCCTGATCTACAGAGCTGGGCTGCTGCCACTGCTTCTAATGAAGTGTGAAGGTTGAAGGAGGCCTCTGTTGCTGGTGGGAGGGTTTCCCACCCATAGGAACAGCTACTGCTGCTTTCCTATCTTCTCCATGACAACAGAGTTTGGGTCTTTCCACTGTAAGCTAGCAAAAAGAGTATCTGGCCATTCAGACAAGATTTTCTGTTCAACCATCTTTTCTCATCCCATAGAGAAAAATTGTAGACTAGGTGAAAGTGTTTCTTTCACAAGGTGAATTTAGTCTATGAGCTGTTGGTTGGACTTGTTCTAAATAATAAACAAGTGAAGTGACTGTTGTGGGTTGACCCTGGGCAGCAGCTAAGCACCCATACAGCTACTTGCTCACTCTCCCCTGCCCTACCCCAAAGGGACAGGGGAGAGTACAGGAAGAACAAAAGCAAGAAAACTCATGGGTCAAGATAAAGGCAGTTTAATAGGTGAAGGAAAGAGGGAAAAAAAGCCCCAAGTGGTGCAAAGGCAATTACTCATCACCTCCCACAAGCAGACCAATGCCCAGTGTCATGGTTTGAACCCGGCCAGCAGCCAAACACCACGCAGTCACTCTCTCACCCTGCTTCTGCCCAGGGGATGGGTGAGAACAATTGGAGAGGGAAAGGGAGACTTATAGGTTGAGATTAAAACAGTTTAATAATTGTAATAAAATAAAATAATAACAATAAACGAAAGTACAAAGGGGTAATGCACACTGCGATTGCTCACCACCTGCCGACTGACACCCATCTCCTTCCCGGCCAGCAATCCCAAAAAGCCAAGATCCTTCAATCACAGTCCCAGAAGTGAGAGAGAACCCCCTCCTTCCTGGCTGACCCTCCTTTATATCCTGAGCATGACATTACATGATATGGAATATTTCATTGGCTAATTTTGGTCTGGTGCTCTGGCCGTGCTCCCTCCCAGCTTCTTGTACACCTGCACACGGGCAGGACATAGGGAGTTGGAGAGTCCTTGATCTCTTAGCAACAGCTGAACACATCAGTGTATTATCAGCATTCTTCTCATACCAAATCCCATGCTGAATCCAAAACACAGCACTACTAGCTACTAAGAAGGAAAATTAACTCTGTCCCAGCCGAAACCAGGACACCGAGCCAGTCTCCAAACAAAATACAACAACCCACCCCCTTCTTCCTCTACCCTAGTTTTTATTGCTGATCATGACGTTATATGGTATGGAATATCCCTTTGTACAATTCAGGTCAACTGTCTATCTGTGTCCTCTCCCAACCTCTTGCCCACCCCCAGCTTACTGGCTGGGCTGGAGCTGAGTGGGAAAAAAAGAAAACCTTGACTCTGTGCAAGCACCGTCCTGCAATAGCCGAAATATTAGCATGTTATCAACACTGTTTTAGCCACAAATCCAAAACACAGCACCATATGGGCTTGTATGAAGAAAGTTAATTCCATCCCTGCCAGACTCAATACAGTGACATTCGTGGGGGCTGCAGGGGGGAAGACCAAGAGGAGGGAAGTGACTTGCCCAGGTTCATGCAGTAGTTTATTGATAGCTAAGTTTACAACCTGTATCCTTTGATACCCAGATACCCAACTCTGCTTACTACCCATCAGTCTGTTGGACCTTGTTCTCAGATCTAATCTGGGCCCTCAGGCAATGTTCCTCTTCTATGTTTTGTACAATTGCAGCTTCTTTAATCAAGTTTGAATTTAGAGATTAAGAGTCAGTTGTAGTTTCATCTATTTCTAAAACTGGTAAAGATCTTTATGTTATCTTAACACATCCTGTGGTAAACTGTTTTATTCTTTATAGAGAATGGCAAGCTTCTTCTAGTAGATTTTATTTGTTTAGGGAGAAACTCATTCGCCTTCAGCATGAGAACAAGATGTTAAAGCTGAACCAAGAAGGTTCTGACAATGAAAAGATCACCTTGTTGCAGAGCTTGCTTGATGGTACAAATTTACGGAAGAATGAATTGGAGACAGAGAACAGGTAAGGAAGTATTGTTCTCTGTTCCAGTGACTTTCCTAACAATGCCATGCGCTTCTGTTTTAGCAGACTGTTGTCAGGGCCAAGTTCCTTTTGTAAAAAAGTGTCGTTAGCCCTATCAAAAAGTATCTCAACCAGCCTGCGAGTCTACTCAGTCATTCAATTTTGTTTCAGTATCTAGAGCCTGCAGTGTGGGATGAAGAATTCTGTAATAGATTGCAATTGGAATGATGCAAAGGCTCACAGAAGGAACCATATATTACTTCAGCTTCTCCTTCTGTAAAGCAAGTGTAACAAAAAGAATCCCTTATCTTCCCTACTACCCATTCCCTGTACATTTTCCATTTTCCCTTCTGTTTCCTATTTTGTTCTTTAAAAGTATGTTCACAGGTGTTAGAGCTGCTGTCAAGATGATCTAGATTTTGTAATACTGAATATTTTATGGAAGTTTAGGGTGATAAAAAATTTTCCATGATTTTATGTACTGAATTTTCTCTTACTGTAGTATGCAATAGGTTTTAGCTGTCTTGCTTCATCCACAGAATACTGTGATCAACGAGTGTCCTGGTTTAACCAGGATAGGGTTAAGTTTCCCCAGCAGTGGGGGGGAGCTCTAGCCGGGTTATTCAGATACCATGGGACTCACATCCTGGCAGGTCACATTTTTCCTGGCGCAGGAGCGCGGTGCACTCGTGGTTTTGTACATCGTGCTTCAAACTGCTGTATTTGGTAGCTATTTTGCTCTGTTCATTGCTATCACTATTACTGTTATTGTTATTGTTGTTGTTTGTTGTGTTGCTATTGCACTGTTGTATTAAACCTTTCCTTATTTCAGTCTTGGGGCTTTGTATTTCACTCCCTTTGTGGGGGAGGGGCAGCGGCCGCGTGGTCTCAGACCCCGGCAGGGGCTAAACCATCACAACGAGGACAAAGTCACCAGAAAGAATCTTAGACCAGTCACAGCCAGTTCCAGCTGGCTCTGCATCAGGCCAAAGCTGAGCCAATCGGTAAAGTTGGTGATACCTCTGTGAAAACATATTTAAGAAAGGGCAAAAATGCTGGACATGCAGAGGAAGAGAGAAAAAAAGAGAGTGAGAAACAGCAGCATGAACACTAAGGTCAGAGAAGGAGGAGGTGTTCCAGGCATCGGAGTAGAGATTTTCCTGCAGGCCATGGAGGACCTCATGCTGGAGAAGTTGGATATTTCCTGAAGGAATTGCAGCCCATGGAGAACCCACGCTGGAGCAGATTTTTCCTGAAAGACTGCAGCCTGTGGAAGGACTCATGCTGGAGCAGGGAAAAAGCATCAGGAAGAAGGAGTGGCAGAGAGGAACCTTTATGGACTGACTGCAACCCTTCATTCCCCATGTCTCCTGTGCCCCAGGTCCTTCGGGGAATATCCACCTGTTCTGGCATGTGGTCCTCCATGGGCTGCAGTGTGGATATCTGCTCTGGCATGGTCCTCTCCACAGGCTGCAGGGAATACCTGGTCCACTGTGGTCCTTTCCACAAGCTGCAGGGGAATATCTGCTCCGACACCTGGAGCACCTCCTCTCCCTCCTTCTTCTCTGACCTTGGTGTCTGCAGGATTTTTTCTCATGCTTTTTTCCTCATTCCTCATTCCCAGGCAGTGTTTTGCTCTTTCTTAAATATGTTTTCTCAGAAGTGCCACCAGCTTCTCTGATTGGCTCAGCTTTGACCAGTGGTAGGTCTGTTGCAGAGCCAGCTGGAACCAGCTGTGTCCAGCATAGGACAGCCCCTGGCTTCTTCTCACAGATGCTACCCCTGCAGCCCCCCTCCCCCCACTACCAAAACCTTGTCACATAAACCCAATGCAATTTTGAATAAAGAAATAGTGTTGTATCTCTTGCATAGATGTCCTGATAATGCTGGACACTAAACATCTTGGATTTCATCATGTTGTAATTAGTTGTTTCTGAAAAGTAAAGTTTTATCTATTTCCTAGGCTGGTAAATCAGAGACTGCTAGAAGTACAGTCCCAGGTTGAAGAACTACAGAAGTCTTTGCAGGAGCAAGGTTCAAAAGCTGAAGATGTAAGTAGAAACGTATGTAAAACTTATGTTCAAGTAATTGCTATTATCCTACCTTTCAGCTTTACATAATATCTCCTGCTTGTTACATGATGAAGAAATAATGCAGATGGAGATTTCTGGTAGCTTTCCATATGTGCTGTTATGGCCTTACATTTAAACTGTATTTTTCTCAATGAGAAATGTAAAATGAAATGTTTGTCTAGAATAAATAAAAACTTTCTTTGTTGAAAAGGAATTAAGTAAATTTTTTTCCCATCAATGTGTCCATTCCAGTAGTAAACTCAGTATCATTTTAAAATCTGTAATTAGAACAGAGACATTTATAAGAAATTAAGGATACATTGATTTTCCATTTCTTAGTAAAATATCCCAAGGTATATTTGTTTAACTGTTCTTCATTGTAGTAAATACCTTTCTTGCCAGTGGAAACCCAGTAATTGCTGATATAAATGTGTATTTCTAATGCAAGATGTCATGCAAGCCAAAACAAAAAAAGTCAGATGAGCAGTCCTTTAACACAGTGCAATATTTTCTATTTCTTTATACCTAGATACTGTACATTTTAATATTTAAAATAAAGACATTGACACAGAGTTAGTGTGGGAATACAAATTCTAATCTTCCACTGAAAATTTTATTTGCCACCTCCCTTATTTGAGAGTAGAAGCTATAGAACTATCCTGAAAGCAGTGATTTCCTATTTAGAAAAATGCTCTTAAGAAACAACTTATAATTTGTTTTAAAATGGGTCTATACTATTATGTCATTCCATGATATTCTTTGCTGTCTTGGTTACATGTTTTGTGGTAAACAGACTCAACAGAACCTTTGGTCTTTAGCATCCTTAACAGGAGCACCATTTTATAGTGTCCAGTTGAGTGGAACCCTTATTACTAACACTATCACTATCATTTTGATGTAGGAAGTCTCAAAAAGCCCAACCCAATTGATATTGATTCTGTTATGCGTGTACGAAAGGCTGAGAAATCTTAGGGCTTCCTCAGCAGTGCAACAGCCTAAGTAATGCAGCCAGCTAAGTCTCCACCTTTCTCATGCTCTCATAAACATTCCTGCCTTGTTAGCTCAGTGAGATCAGAGCACTGATATTTTGGTATTGGCATGAAGACTAATACAGCTTTACTGACATGCTGTTAGTCTCTCGGAAAAAGGATCTTTGTTGCTCTCAGCTCCACTCTGGCAAGAAAAGTTGTGGGAGCTGAAGGCAAATCATGGTCCTACTGAAAATCAAGAGGAAAACCTCTGTTTACTTCAGTAGAGTCAAGATTTCACCCGGTCTTGTCAAGGAATGCATTTAAATATTCTTGAAATTCAGGATTAGTGAATACAGACAGAGGAGTTTTTAGCAGTTCCATTTGACAAGTTTGATTGTAATATTGCTAAATTTAACATTCTCCTGAAAACTTCTAATGATATTTCTTAAAACGCACCTAGCCTATTATATGTATGTACCAGAAAATGAAACTTCACTTTTATGGTTTAGGAACACAGAGAAAGCATTTATTGATAAGACAGGTCTTTTTTTTTTTCTCATGAGTTTTGTTATTTTCAGCAGTTGACATATAAAGCTTTGGTTTGTGATTTACTTTTTGAGCAATGTGTTTATGAAAGCTATTCTCAGATGTGGAGAGTATTGTAAATAATCTCAGTCTAATCTAATATACCTTTATTTATTGTAATTTTAAATCTGGCCCTGTTTGAGGCCTTGATTTAGACAGTGATTTAAGATATGTCTACAGTGCACTTAAAGGATTGACTACAGCCCATGTAGGTATATTCTGAACTGGTTTGGGTTCAGCTAGTAGCAAAACCATGCTAGCACAGGTTTTCATATGGAACTGTACAGCCTGATGCAGGTACCAGGCAGAGTTGAAGCTCATGATGCACCAGCTGCATTCCTAGCTTCAGTATAAATTTGACCACACCAGTGGTGATATATAGGCACTACCCCCATGGACCTATCTTGTTGGGTTCTGAATATTTGCCTACACGTACTCTTAAACGAGCAGAAAAGGAAATGTAGAATCACAAAATACTTTAAGTTGGAAGGTACCTTTAGGGGTCTGGATGTCTGGTCCACCTTCCTACTCAAAGCAGGGGCCAACCTGTTAAATCTGTTAGGGGAAATCAGGCCAGATCCATCAGCCCGAGAGAGATGAGGCTGCCACAGCTCCATGTCTCTGGGTCCAACCAATAGCGAGGCTGAAGATATATTCCCAGTAAACATATGCATACAGAGCACATATACCACATATATACATGGCTGGCCACACAGATCACAGACAGACACACAGAGCACTCACATAAACACAGACAGCACCAATCGCCTCATCCTGCTCCTCTCTCTGGCTGAGCAGGATAGAGGTCCACTAGTGCAAATATATGTATATATGTATAATGTGGATGCCTTCAGCAGCAGGGCTCAGACACTCTGCTCAGTAGCTGGCCCCTGAATCCCAGTCTCCCCAGTTTCTGGCACCTAGATATAAGAGCCTTTGAGGCTGCAGGCCCACTCCAGTTGCTGGTGCAGTGGCTAGGACACCTCTGGTCCCCCAATAGCCAGTCTCGCCCTTAGAGACACACACACATTCCTGGCTCCTGGGTCACTTCACCTACATGCTGGCTAGTCCAGCTTGATATTTGGTAGCAATCACACACTCACTCACACAACCACCATACTCGCTCCAGTTGCTTGACACTATGGGCACCCAGATGCTCTGGCCCCTGGTCCCACTCCAGTGGCTGGCACTTGATTTCACTCACTGTGGTCTCTCTAGTTGCTGGCACACAGGCACATGAACCCCTGTGACCCGTGGTCTGACTCCAGTCACTGGCACTCAGGTCCCCATACACACACATGCACACAGAATAGAGTTCCTCACACAGGGAAAGAATTAGAAATGGAATTTGATAAGATAACACAGACTGCACTGATCAGGTACAGGGCATGGCCAGACAAGTTTACTGACCAGGCACTCATTTACGTGCGACTGGCCCTTTATTATCCCCTTACCCCTCTTTTTTCCCCACACTTGTTCCTCCCCAAATTACCTAAACCCCTTCCTTTTCCTGCCTTTGGTTCCTCCCCTAAACATCCCATAATAAGTCCTGCACAATCCCAAAATGTTTTTCCCCATAATGTGTCCCATACCCCTAGGCAGCAACCCTCCTCAGTCCAAAAGGTGCTCCAGCATTGACTCATCTTGATTGATTCTATGCCTGGACCTTGGGGCTGATGCTCTCTTGGGACAGCCCTGGGAAAGGCCAACAGGGTGTCCCTTCCTTTGAGTGTGTAATTTGTTATTATATTTCTTAGAAAAACTGGAAAAGGAAAAAAGCAAACGGCCAAAACCCACAGGTCCATAGCTACTGTAAAGTTCTCTAGCTCTGTTTGAACTCAATGGAGTCACTGAGTTATGTTACCTTCTTGGTCACTTGGTGTTAAAGGATTTCACCAGACTGCGGGTATCTCTAGGCTGGCTTTATTAACAACTCAGAGTTGGGCCATCACCTCAGTGAGTGGCCACAGCTAACAAAAAGCACCCTCTATATATATGATATAACATACAGTACAAAGAGTCTTTGGGGATTTTCCAGGAACTTTCAGCTCTCAATTCATCATCAGTTTCAGCAGTCCATTGTATTCCACAGTTTTGACTAGTTCTTATCATTCCGTTCCAATTCCTCTTCGGACACCACTGTTCACTGATGCAGTCTTCGGTCGTCATAGTTACTTATCTTCTGAACAATCTTCATCATAATTCACTTTTAGACTTCTGAGAAAAGACTCAAAATGTTCTATTTGACATATACTTAATCTATGTCTAGCTTTTCATTACCTAGCCTTTCTAAGTTGCTTAAACTGTCAGTATTGTTCCTAGAGCACCTGTGTCCTATTAATTAAACCTATAAAACAATATCTATTTATTAATTATTCCTGCTATTAATAATATCCTAAGAGAAAAGAGTTTTCTAAAGCTTGTTCCTTTTACACTTGGGTTATTTTACCTCCTATTCTCTTTATTCATAGTGTAAAAGACAATCCAGCTTTGAACTAACCAAACAGCACAACACAGGAATGTGATTAAAAATGATATTTTGAAGTGTTTAAACTCCAGCTAAAAATTTTTCTTGGATTACATACAAATTATCTGTATTGGCTTTGTGTTTAAACTTTTCTTGAAAGAACATAGAAAGGAAGAGCAATGAAGTAATTTTATTGATGATTTTATTTTATACTGTAATAGCATTTTATTTTATATTGTGATAGTATCAGTCACAGACTAGGACTCCACTATAACAGGTACTGGACAAATGCAAACAAGAAAGGCAGTCTTTGAGTTAAATATCCAATATTTAATGTCTTGTATTTAAACCATGTGAAAATAACACCAATTCAGAATCTCTTCACCAAAATACATGTATCTCTACATGTTGATTGCAGCCCAACAGACTACATATTGTCTGCTGCTTTGCTACTGCTGTGGTTTAACCCAGGTTGGCAGCTAAGCACCACACAGTTGCTCGCTCACTCCCCCCACAGTGGGATGGGAGAGAAAATTGGAAGGGTAAAAGTGAAAAAAACTCATGGGTTGAGATAAAGTTTGATAGGTAAAGCAAAACCGTGCATGCAAGCAAAGCAAAACAAGGAGTTCATTCTCTACTTCCCATCAGCAGGCAGGTGTTCAGTCATCTCCAGGAAAGCAGGGCTCCATCACACATAACAGTTCCTTGAAAAGACAGATGCCATCACTCCGAATGTCCCCCCTTTCCTTCTTCTTCCAGCTGTGTTCCTTCCCAACTTTTGTGCACCCCCAGCCTACTTCCTGGCAGGGCAGTGTGAGGAGCAGAAAAGGCCTTGACACTGTTTTCAGCACAATTCAGCACTGTTTTCAGCGTAATTTTCTATGAAGAAAATTATCTCTATCCCAGCCAAAACCAGTACAGCTACTACTGTGACCTCAATGTTAAAATTACTTTTCATAACAGTAGCTGCTTTCCTTTGAAATTTTGGTTTGAGTATGATGTTTGCATATGTGTGAAAGTAGAAAAGCATTCACATACTTGAACACAGTATGGATAATTTTTACTAGTTTTCCTAAACTCTCCAGAAAATGTTACAGGATGAAACTGTTAATGAGAAAGTAAGAAAAATGTGCATGTCTGGAAAAAATGCATAGTTTTAAGCTTTTCTGTTCATGAGTTACTAAATAGTTTCTTCTGTTGGTTGCTGTTTTTGCTTTATGCTAATATGTCATCTCTGTTTCCTGGCATGGGTTTCTGCTCAAGGCTATTGTGAGTATGGCTTTCTGTTTACTTAACACTACTTTTACTTTATAGGCATTTATGGTTTTGATCTTAAAAGATTCTCACTTGTATATAAAGTGAGTTTATGATTAAACTAAAATTTGCTTTGAAGCTCACCACCACCACCCCTGCCAAGAGCTTATTCAAATGTGACTTAGCCACAAATCAGAACACCATAAGGTGCATTATATTTACATATTTTTAGGCAAAGAAAGATGTGAAAACGGAGGAAAGCAGATCAATTGAGGATAAAATTTCTGCTGTGCTCTGGTCAGTGGCATTCTACTCCATCTAATTTTTGTGGGGACAGAATTTTACCTCAAGTCTTTATGTGAAATTGCTTTGATGCATTGGACAGCTCTTCAAGCAAATTTTTCACTATCTAATTTTAAATAAATTTGTTGAGTCTAATCTACAAAAGTACTGAATCACCAGTCAATGAAAACAACTGAAATACAATTTTGTCATTAATGGATGTCTCCTATACTGATCCAATTCCAAGAAAATATTTGTGAAGTTATAAGGCATTCTGATTTTGGGAAAGTCCAGAGATATCAAGGAAAGGACAACTACTACAGAAAACTGCTATGCAATTATGACCTAAAAATTGGTGAAATTAAATGGCTGTGTTCTGTTTATAATTGTGAATTTATATATTTTAATGTAACTGAAATGATACTAAGCACCATAATGTATTAAAATAACTGACACATTTAACTTTCTATTTAGTCACTGCTTCTGCAAAAGAAACTTGAAGAGCATCTGTAAGTAATAAAGCTTTCCGTATTTTGCTTGTCGTATGAAATGATCTGCTTTCTATATGCTTAGCAGGTGCTTAGCCATTAACAGCAGTGGGAAGGCAGTAGTGCATTTGAAAGATATATAAAGAAGAAAAATGCAGATAGCTCAGGAATATGTAGAGAATCTGTTATTGAGGCATTATTTTCATTTCTTATGGAAAGCCTTTGACAAATTAAAAGGAGTTATGAAAGAGCCACCATTTTCTGGTGGTTAGAAAACTTTATTTAAAATTGTATAAAGCTTAAGTTAAGAGGAATAATTAATTTCACCCTGAGGAAAATATTTTAATATAAACAATATTTACATTTTTACATTTTAGTATACATTATGGACTGAAAGATAACATTTTAGTGAGTTGGATCTTTCTGTTATACTATTTCTGCACTGTTCTTAATTTTAGACTTTTTTTAAACAGCAAATTTTACTTAAAGAATTGTTCACTTGTTAACCTGCTTACTAGAAAGTATAGTCTCTCTATAACTTTGGGGAGGGGTGAGCCATTCTTCCCAAATCTTATCACAGCTATTGATGTTATACACTTCAAACATGCTTTGTACAATTTATTGTAAATTCTAAAGTAAGTATAGAATTCTGGACTGAGAATGGAGCTGTCTGGTTTTATAATGCTGAATATATGGTAATGCTTTTTAGTATATTTTATAAACATTCCCATAGACATTGACCCACTTGTCATTTGTCCTCATGCCTCACAGCCAAGTCAACTATACTCCCAGAAATATACCATACTCTGAGGGTTTGGGGTTTTTTTTATCACTTAATGTTCATTCAAGAGGATAAGAGTATTGGAAAAATAATATGTGCTTTTATGGTTTGTAACAGTGAGAAGCTCCATGAAGCCAACAATGAGCTACAGAAGAAACGAGCTATTATTGAGGATTTGGAACCAAGATGTAATAACAGTTGTGAGTTTTCTGATATGCACTTCATTTCTTTTAACTGTAAAATGTTTTGCATGCAGGGAATGATCTTTAATATTTCATTTAATATCTATAAAAGCTGTAAGAAAAACAAAACATGTTTCAAGTGGTAGTGGTATGTGTGGTGTTAATTACTCTGAAAGCTATAATGACAAAAAACACGCTACTAATTCTTGAGATGTAGCAGATCACATTTTAGAGCCCACTGTGGCAAAGAATGATAGAATCATAGAATCATTTAGGTTGGAAAAGACCTTTAAGATCATCAAGTCCAACCATTAACCTAACACTGCCAAGTCCACCACTAAACCATGTCCCTAAGTGCCACATCTACACCTCTTTTAAATACCTCCAGGGATGGTGACTCAACAACCTCCCTGGGCAGCCTGTTCCAATGCTTGACAACCCTGTCGGTGAAGAAATTTTTCCTAATATCCAATCTAAACCTCCCCTGGTGCAACTTGAGGCCGTTTCCTCTTGTCCTATCTCTTGTTACATGGGAAAAGAGACCAACACCCACCTTACTACAACCTACTTTGAAGTAGTGGTAGAGATCAATAAGATCTCCCCTGAGCCTCCTTTTCTCCAGACTAAACAACCCCAGTTCCCTCAGCTGCTCCTCACAAGACTTGTGCTCCAGACCCTTCAACAGCTTCGTTGCTCTTCTTTGGATGCGCTCCAGCACCTCAATGTCTTTCTTGTAGTAAGGGGCCCAAAGCTGAACACAGTATTCAAGGTGTAGCCTCACCAGTACCAAGTACAGGGAGACAATCACTTCCCTAGTCCTGCTGGCCACACTATTTCTGACACAAGCCAGGATGCTGTTGGCCTTCTTGGCCACCTGGGCACACTGCTGGCTCATATTCAGATGACTGTTGACCAACATCCCAGGTCCTTTTCTGCTGGGCAGCTTTCCAGCTATCTAATGATTATGTAATCATTAAGTAAATTTTAGGTCCAAGAAATTTTCATTAGTTTCCAGTTAAAACCACAGAACAATATTACATGTTACAAAATTCCACATTTAGAAAATGATAAGACAACTGCAGATGAAGTTCAGGGGCTGAGTAGTTGATGAGTATGTAGTCCTTCCATACTTAACATGCCTCAGTTGTGGGGGGCAAGGCAGAAAGGGGCCTGGTTTTCTGAGTCCCTAACCTCTAAAATTGAGAGCATATTCAGACTTCTCTGATTGGCTTGCTTGAATTGCAAGTTGTTTGTGAAAAACCTTGGACTGAGCTTCTATCTTGGTATCACAAAGACAGTTAAAGTAATTATACTTCTTCCTTTCTTCACATGAATAGGATAAATTGTGTGTGGGTTGTTTCTTTGGATTCTTTTAACTAGACTGAATTATGTCCAAGAAGTTTGTGCCAGAATTATACAAAATTTCAAAAAACAGATTCTATAGTCTTGATGAATACCTACAATTGGTTCTGTAACAGATCAGTGGAAGAAATCTTACCCAGTCATCATTTTAGTGTTTTCATTATGCTTACAGAGAAAATTGTAAATAAGACAAACATAAATGAAAATTGAAAAATAAGGTTACAAAACAGATTAAGAGTCATCAAATATTTATCATTGTCTGAGAACCAGGCACCAATGTTATATACTATTTGATAGATGGTGACAAATTTGATCTTTCTCTGAGATGCAAGTAGGATGTATAGCTTGCACAAGTAGTAATGGCTTGGCACATTCTTAAATCAACACAGGAAATTGGCTGTATGGTGAAACTGTCCTATTGGTCTGCATCACTTCTTGAGAATGATGTGAAGAAAACAATTGGAGTGTTTTCATGACACAATTTTATATAATTTTGTTCATTGCTACCTTTGGGCAGATATGAGCAAGAATCTTGCTTGTCACTTAGGACTGTTAAACTTCTGTTCATTTGACCTACAATATACCATTTTTCATATGTATTTCTGAAGTCCTAGCCGTGGGTTTAATGTCTGTTTAAATGCATGTAAATAAATTTAATGTCATTATTTTATCCTCTAATCCTGACATAAAGCACTCAAAATTGAAGAATTACAAGAAGCTTTACGGAAAAAAGATGAAGAAATGAAGCAAATGGAAGAACGATACAAAAAGTATTTGGAAAAGGCCAAAAGTGTAAGTGTCCGGGTTCCAAGTTAACAATCCTTCCCTAACAGGCTGTGCCACATTTTCACTCTGTAGGAATAAAACTAAATTAAGTATCTATACTTGTGACTACTATCTAACCAAAACCCTTTGTACTACTTCTGTACACATATGTACCCCACTGATACAGATTTATATTAGAGTTACCCTGAAAAATCTCCTTAAGAGTCACAAGTGCCAGTGGATAACACAGAGATGGTGTTAACCCCTTCCTGATGTTATGATAACCTGTTTCTTGGTGGAAGTTCTCCCAGGCTCATTGTTGAGTGATGCAGTTTGGCTGAAGTCTTGTCCATGCTAGGGCTCACATGTTTTTAAAAAGTTTTTCATCTATTTTCTAGAACAAACTTAAAAACCTCGGCCTTTACTGGAATCATTCTTGAGTATTTGTTAGCACTCAAATGCTGCCTCTGATGGGTGCCACATAAGAATGTAGTTAGTTGTTCCCCTCATCTTATTTAGTGGCAGAAACTTCATCACACATGCACTGCTATGGATTCTTCTTGGCTGTAGCAGAACTTTATAAAATTTACATTACTGGTACTGCAGATCCCTGAATCACAGCCTCTTTCCAGATAGAAGTAGTCTTTGAGTTCACAGTGAGGAGTGAGTTGAGGGGTAACAGATAGGTAATCCTTAGCTATAAAGAGAAAAAGGCTTCAAGGAAAGGTTTCACATGCTCTGGCCACATGGCAGTACAGAATGGGGGTAGGAACTGCTTCCTTGTGTCCAAGATATTGAACCTCCAAGGTCTTGCTTCCTCCTATCAACAGATTTGCTTGACAGTCCTGTTAGAGCACGTTTCAGATGATGTGTGATATTTCATGATTGTTGTTTAGAGATAGTCTCCATCATCCTGGTTGACAAGTTAGAGCCTCTGTCTTATTAGGGGAGAGATGTATTTGTACTGTATGTCTGCATTTTAAAATTCTTTTGACATTTTTAAATGTCATTTTACTTTATTATATTGACATGTTTTAAGTCACTTCTATGTCTCTTAATCTGCCTTATGTGGTTATAATGCCTTGATGCCTTTTCCAACATGGAATTAAAAACAAACTGTGGTTTTCCTCTCACAGGTTATCCGCACCTTAGATCCTAAACAAAACCAAGGTGCAGCTCCTGAGATTCAGGCACTGAAAAATCAGTTGCAGGAACATGACAGAATGTTCCATTCATTAGAGGTAACAATCTCCATGTTTCACAGTAGATCTTTTAAGTTTCCTCATTTTTGGGTATAGACTGTGCTTCTCTAATATTTACTGTTCTCTGCAGTTAAACAATTTTAAAAACATATGGGGTTTGTTTTGTTTTAGAAAGAATATGAAAAAACAAAGAGTCAAAGAGAAATGGAAGAGAAGTTTATTGTTAGTGCCTGGTATAATATGGTAAGACTTTCTAAACTTAAAAATTATTAAAAGGTTAATCTTAGTTGTTTCTGTGGTGCTTATCAGGGTCTTTATTTATAATATTTTTGTGTGTAAAGTATTTTCAAATATATATGAGGAAGAAAGCATTCTCTTTTAGTTATCATTATATAACAGTTAATCCCTAGTGGAAAACAATAAACTTGTAAAAGGCTTGACAGAGTTCTTACTGAAAAACTGCAAAGTAAGTCTCAGTTCAGAATATAGAAACCAAGGTGGTTGTTATTTTCAAGTTTCAAAAACTGAAGCATCACTTTGTGGGGAGAAAGGAAGCCTCAGTTTTCTTTTTGTAATTTCAGACCTTTAGTTATACTGTCTTCTAATACTCAAATTCTCTTCTTTGCCCCTTCCCCAGTCTTCTGGTTGTTTCTATTTCATTAGAGTGACAATGCAGGTAGTTTTGTGCACACCTGATACTCTTGTGGCTTTTACCAAGCTATACATATTTGGTTCTTTCATTCTGTTTACTACATATGAAAATGGGTGAAGCACAGGGTCAAGCCTCACTTACAATATTCAAGGCATAAGGGAATTGTATATCAATCAGTGTTGGACCTTTTTGCAGGGAATTCATCTTCAACAAATGTGTTCAACTATTACCTTTGATAGGGTGTGACTGCTTTTAAAACTGCTCTCCTGATAGGTCCCTGAGCCCCCTGTAACATGCATCTCTTTCATCATAGAGGTTAAATCATTTCATTCTGGATTCCGTTGGAAGAGTTTCCTTCTTGCTATTTTATGTTTCTTTCTATGTTCATGAGTAGGAGAGTAAAATGGTGTTTAAACAGAGCATTTGAATCTTTTCAGTATTGTGGTGGTTTAGTCCCTGATGGGGTCTGAGACCACGTGGCCGCTGCCCCTCCCCCACAAAGGGAGTGAAATACAAAGCCCCGAGACTGAGATAAGGAGAGGTTTAATACAACAGTGCAACAGCGACATAACAAACAACAACAATAACAATAATGATAATAGTGATAGCAATGAACAGAGCAAGGTATATACCGATACAGCAGTGAGAGAACCGGCTGCACCAACCCACGCGATCACCGATTCTTCCCACGCTCTGGCACCTGGACGTGACGTCCGCATGGTATTGAATAACCTGGCTAGAGCTTCTCCCCACTGCTGGGGAAACTTAACCCTATCCTGGCTAAACCAGGACATAATCCACCCCTTTATTCTATACCATCTGCGTCACGTCCAGCTGCCACTTAGCAATTAGCATTGACAAAGAAAAATTAACAAAAGCACAGTATAATTCACAGTGTGTTTTCACCCACAATCAAGTCCCCTTGTGGCACGCATCGGACCTCTCCATCCTTCTGCATCACCCACCAGGTGCACCCAGGTCCTCGAGCAAAAGCAATCCCGTGGATGGGTTTGCCTTTGCCCGGCGCAGGACTAACCCAGACCATTTTTCCCAGCAGGTCCCTCATGCGCACCACAGGGACTTTATCCCCGTCTACAACACGTGGAAGTTTTGACTGAGCCGGGCCAGCTCGATTGGCAGATCCTCTTGTGTTGACTAACCAAATGGCCTTTGTCAGATGTGTGTCCCATTGTTTGAAGGTTCCACCCCCCATTGCTCTCAATGGAGTTTTTAACAGTCCATTGTAGCGCTCGATCTTCCCAGAGGCTGGTGCGTGGTAGGGGATGTGGTAGACGCACTCGATGCCGTGTTCTTCTGCCCAGGCATCTATGAGGTTATTTCGGAAGTGAGTCCCATTGTCCGACTCAATCCTCTCTGGGGTGCCGTGTCGCCACAGGACTCGCTCTTCAAGGCCCAGGATGGTGTTCTGAGCAGTGGCGTGGGACACTGGATAAGTTTCGAGCCACCCAGTGGTTGCTTCCATCATTGTGAGCACGTGACGCTTGCCTCGGCGGGTCTGTGGCAGTGTGATGTAGTCGATCTGCCAGGCCTCTCCATATTTATATTTCATCCATTGATCTTCATTCCGCTGGGGCTTCACCCGTTTGGCTTGTTTGATTGCAGCACACATCTCACATCCATGGATGATCTCTGCGATGGTGTCAATGGTGAGGTCCACCCCTCGATCTCGAGCCCACCTGTATGTTGCATCTCTGCCTTGGTGGCCCGAGGTCTCACGGGTCCACTGGGCTATGAACAGTTCACCTTTACGCTGCCAGTCCAAGTCCACCTGAGCCACTTCAATCTTAGCAGCCTGGTCCGCCTACTGGTTGTGTTGATGTTCATCAGTGGCTCGACTCTTGGGTATATGGGCGTCCACATGGCACACCTTCACAACGAGGTTCTCCAGCCGGGCTGCAATGTCCTGCCATACTTCAGCGGCCCAGACGGGTCTGCCCTTGCGTTGCCAGTTGTTCTGTTTCCATTGCTGCAACCACATCCACAGGGCACTTGCCATCACCCACGAGTCAGTGTAGATATAGAGCCTCGGCCACTTTTCTCGCTCAGCAATCTCCAAAGCCAATTGGATGGCTTTCACCTCTGCGAACTGGCTTGATTCACCTTGTCCCTCAACAGCTTCAGTGGTTTCTCGTGTGGGATGCCACACCGCGGCCTTCCATCGTTGATGTTTTCCCACAATACGGCAAGACCCATCAGTGAACAGGGCATATCGTTTCTCCTCCTCTGGCAGCTCGTTATATGGTGGGGCCTCCTCAGCACATTTCACCTCTTGTTCTGGTGACATCCCAGCATCTTTGCTCTCTGGCCAGTTTATGATCATTTCTACTAATCCTGGGGGGTCGAGGTTCCCTATTCGAGCCCGTTGTGTTATCAACGCAACCCATTTACTCCACGTGGCATCTGTTGCATGATGTGTGGAGGGAGCCTTTCCTTTGAACATCCATCCCAGCACCGGCAGTCGGGGTGCCAGGAGGAGCTGTGTCTCAGTGCCGACCACTTCTGAGGCAGCTCGAATTCCTTCGTACGCTGCCAGTATCTCCTTCTCAGTCAGGGTATAGTTAGCTTCAGAGCCTTTGTATCCCCGGCTCCAAAAGCCTAGAGGTCGGCCTCGGGATTCCCCAGGTGCTCTCTGCCAAAGGCTCCAGGAAGGGCCATTCTCCCCGGCTGCGGTGTAGAGCACGTTCTTAATCTCCTGCCCTGTCCGGACTGGCCCGAGGGCCACTGCCTGGGTAATCTCCTGCTTAATTTGTTCAAAGGCTTGTTGTTGCTCTGGGCCCCATTTAAAATCGTTCTTCTTGCGGGTTACGTGGTAGAGAGGGCTCACAATCAGGCTGTAGTTTGGGATGTGCATCCTCCAGAACCCCACAGCGCCCAGGAAAGACTGAGTCTCCTTTTTAGTGGTTGGTGGGGCCATGGCTGTTATCTTGTTTATCACCTCCATTGGGATGTGGTGATGCCCATCTTGCCATTTTATTCCTAGGAACTGAATCTCCCTTCCAGGCCCCTTAACTTTCTGTTGCTTGATGGCAAAACCAGCCTTCAGGAGGATTTCAATTACCTTCTTTCCTTTCTCAAAGACTTCCTCAGCTGTGTCCCCCCATACAATGATATCATCAATGAACTGCAGGTGTTCTGGAGCCCCACCTTTCTCCAGTGCAGTATGGACCAGTCTATGGCAAATGGTGGAGCTGTTTCCACCCCTGGGGCAATTGATTCCAGGTGTACTGGATACCCCTCCAAGTGAACGCAAACTGTGGCCTGCACTCTGGTGCTATTGGAATGGAGAAAAACGCGTTAGCGATGTCAATCGTGGCGTACCACTTGGCTGCCTTTGACTCCAGCTCATACTGGAGCTCTAGCATGTCCGGCACTGCAGCACTCATTGCTGGCGTAACTTCATTCAGGCCACGGTAGTCCACGGTCAGTCTCCACTCGCCATTAGGTTTTCTCACTGGCCACATAGGGCTGTTGAAAGGTGAATGAGTCTTGCTGATCACCTTCTGGCTTTCTAGTCAACGGATCAGCTGGTGGATGGGGACCAGGGAATCTCGGTTAGTGCGGTACTGCCGGCGGTGCACCGTCTTGGTGGCAATTGGCACTCGCTGCTCTTCAACCTTAAGCAACCCCACCACAGAGGGGTCCTCTGAGAGGCCGGGTAAGGTGGACAATTGCTCAACCCCCTCCAGGGCAGCTATACCAAAGGCCCACCAGTACCCTTTTGGGTCTTTAAAGTACCCTCTCCTGAGGTAGTCTATACCTAGGATGCACGGGGCATCTGGGCCAGTCACAATGGGGTGCTTATGCCAGTCCTTCCCAGTTAAGCTTACTTCAGCCTCTAATAGGGTCAGCTGTTGGGATCCCCCTGTCACTCCGGAGATGCAGATGGATTCGACCCCACTGTGGCTTGATGGCATCAGGGTGCACTGTGCGCCAGTGTCTACCAAGGCCTTATATTCTTGTGGGTCTGATGAGCCAGGCCATCGGATCCACACCTTCCAGTAAATCCGATTATCCCTTTCCTCCACCTGGCTGGAGGCAGGGCCCCTCTAATCCTGCTCACCATCACTCACTTGATCTAAGAGTGACTCCTGCAAGAATGACTTCCTAGTCCCCTCAAGAGGGTCAAGCATACTGTTGGCCATTCTATTCTGTCTGGGGGATTTCCGACTAGACACTGGAGCTGCATCTCTCTCGGAAGACTCCCCTTTCATGGTGGTCTTCCCTTTCAGTTGCTGTACTCGTGCAGCTAGGGCGGGAGTGGGCTGTCCATGCCACCTCCTCATGTTTTCCCCATGGTCGCGGAGGAAGAACCACAGGGTGCCCCGTGGTGTGTGTCTTCCACTGCCCTTCTCTTGGGTGGGGAAGCTCCTGCTTCTAATAGCTGAGACATCAGCCCGTGCAGGTGGAACGTAGGACATGTCCTGTTCCACTTTCTGGAGCCTCTGAGACAGTTCCTCTACAGCTGAAACCAAAGCATGTTGGAAGGAAGGGAGACTTCCCTCGTAGTGCCGGAGCTGGATAATCACTTCGTCCACTGTCTGAGTCTGGGTGTCTCGCCATCAGGACGCTACTGCTAATGCTTTGGAATGTCCCTCTGGTCCACTTTGCAGGAACTTCCGCCACATCAGCTGTGTGCAAGGGGCCTGATCTGGATCCATTGGTGACTGCTCATCATTCAGATCACCATAGACCATGTCAAACACAGCCAATTCCCTGAGGTTTTGAATGCCTTTCTCCATGTCGGTCCACTTGCCTAACCGACATAGAGCATCATCCTTGTAGGGGTACCTCTCCCTCACAGCGAGCAGGAGTCGCTTCCAAAGGCTGAGGGTTTGAGCCTGTTTCCCTATTGCCTTGTCAATACCAGCCTGCTTGGCTAAAGGTCCCACCTGCTTGGCCTCTCTCCCCTCCAATTCCAAACCAGCAGCTCCACTATCCCAGCATCGGAGTAGCCAGGTGCAAATTTGCTCGCCTGCAATGCGGCTGAAATCCTTCCGCATATCTCGCAACTCACTCAGGGATAGAGATCGGATGGTTACCTCCGGCTCTTCCTCCTGCTCTCGTGATGGGCCTGGTTCATTATCACCCTGTACATTGCGAGGGGATTTTTTGGTATATTTGGTTTTCCGTATCAGGGCGACTGATATTGGTACTGCTTGTCCCTCTGGCTCAGCTGCTGTGCTGGTGGAGGCGACTGGTACTGGCCCTGCCTGTCCCCCTGGCCCAGCTGCTGCACCAGTAGCTTCACTTTCAGACCCTGCAGCCCTTTCTCCCCCTTTAGGGCAGTGATCAGTGTTAAGGGCGATGCGGTAAGCATAGGCAAGCCCCCAGCACATCGCAAGGATTTGTCAGATTGGCAGCACACCTTTTCCAAACACTCCACCAGTTTATCAGGACTCTGCACTTGTTCGGGAGTGAGATCCCAAAGCATTGGGGGTGACCACTGACTCAGGCACTTGCCCATCTTTTCCCACACACCTTGCCATTTATAACTATCTGCCCCCGGGGCAGGTTTCCGGGTGGTGCTATTGTTGGAGAAGTACCCCATGGCCCAAAACAAGATCTGGCAGACATTTAGAAAGCACAGTGCCACAAGCACACTGGCCAGGAGGCTCCAGGGATAGCTGAAACTCTCAAAAACCGAGAGAATCTCTTCCCCTGGCTCACCCATAGAGGGGGTGAGACCCCAAACATAAGCCCAGGCAGCAAACAGGTACCGGTTCACCCCCACAAGCAGCGAAACGAGCCCATTATAAGCAGACAGTAACCAGTAGAGCAGAACAAGACCCTTGATACATTTTCCACCGAGAACAAACACCAGCACTGGGAATGCACAATGGATATAAGGGTTAATCCAGCCCCACCACACAAGCAAGTTGGTCAGCATTGCAAACATTTCTTATCAAACAAATGCAAATAAAAACAGAAAAAATTACACCTAACAGATTGCTCTAACACACCTTCTCCTTTTGTCCTTATCTCAGCCCTCTCGTGCCCCACGTTGGGCGCCAAAGTTGTGGTGGTTTAGCCCCTGCCGGGGTCTGAGACCACGCGGCCGCTGCCCCTCCCCCACAAAGGGAGTGAAATACAAAGCCCCAAGACTGAAATAAGGAAAGGTTTAATACAACAGTGCAACAGCAACACAACAAACAACAACAATAACAATAACGATAACAGTAATAACAATGAACAGAGCAAGGTATATACCGATACAGCAGTGAGAGAACCGGCTGCACCAACCCACGCGATCACCGATTCTTCCCGCGCTCTGGCACCCAGACGTGACATCAGCACGGTATATGAATAACCCGGCTAGAGCTTCCCCCCCACTGCTGGGGAAACTTAACCCTAGCCTGGCTAAACCAGGACAAGTATTGAAGGCACTTTCAGGTGACCTGGTGCCCTTGTCCCACTACATAATGTTGGTCCCACTGGTAAGCAGAAGACAAGGCTGTGCTGAGAGATATAGTTCAGTAGCCTGACTCTCATGTGGGTGAAGATGATTAGTGATAGCTTTACCTGCTTCCTCCTTTTAGTTAGTCTCAGATTTTATCCACAGCCCAACATAGCTTCTATCATCTCATACTGTTCAGGGTCTTCCAGTCAGCCTGCGATTTCCTTCTTTTCCCTGCCATTCAACAGTGGAAATATTTCATAGCTCCTAACTTCTGCTAAAGACATGTATTCTCGCAAAAACAGAGAATCGCAGAATAGCTAAGGTTGGAAAAGCCTTTGGAGATGATCTTGTCCAACCCCCCTGCTCAAGCAGGGCCACCTAGGGTTGCCCAGGACCATCTCCAGACAGGTTTTGAGTAGCTCCAAGGAGGAAGAT
Organism: Strix aluco; assembly: GCF_031877795.1. Taxonomy (NCBI): domain Eukaryota; kingdom Metazoa; phylum Chordata; class Aves; order Strigiformes; family Strigidae; genus Strix; species Strix aluco. The sequence goes on from NC_133970.1 coordinate 17,549,401, forward strand.
TCCACAACCTCTCTGGGCAACCTGTTCCAGTCTTCAGCCACCCTCACAGTCAGGAAGAGTTTTCTTATGTTCAGAGGGAATCTCCTGTGTTTCTGTTTGTGCTCGTTGCCTCTTGTCCTCTCACTGGGCACCACTGAAAAGAGCCTGGCTCTGTTTTCTTTGCACTCTCTCTTCAAATATTTGTACACATTGATGAGATCCCCCTGAGCCTTCTCTTCTCTAGGCTAAACAGTCCCAGCTCTCTCAGCCTTTCCTCATAGGTGAGATGCTCTAGTCCCTTAATCATCTTTGTGGCCCTTTGTTGGACTCTCTACAGTAGCAACATGTCTCTCTTGTACTGAGAAGCCTGCAACTGGACACAGGACTCCAGGTGTAGCCTCACTAGTGCTGAGTAGAGGGGAAGGATCACCTCCCTCAACCTGCTGGCAACACTTCTCCTAATGCAGCCCAGGATGCTGTTGGCGTTCTTTAGCACAAGGATGCATTGCTGCCTCATGTTCAACTTGGTGTCCACCAGCACAAAAATATGCTCCCACCACTTCTATTAAGTTTGTATTTTCACAGAGGGTGAATATAATTGAGAAGTACTCTTCTAGCTCAATTTTGGGGAGGGAGGTGGTGGCAGCTTTCCAAAAGGTTTGTTATAGCATCATGTGTTCATGTGCGGAAATACATGTTCAAGACCTAGCACATTGAGAGTCTTTTTTCTCAAGAATTACTTCAAACTTGCATGATGATAAAAAGTGAACTCATTGAAAAGGCTCAGGAAGAATGTCTTAACCCCATTCTTGAAAATATAATGCTTGAAATTCAAACCAGGTTAGCTTGTATTTGTGAAGAAGAAATAATAAATTGTAAATGAGTTGTTCATTGTTATTTATTGGTATTCACTAATAAGTTTTTTTTTTATAGGGAATGACTCTGCATAAAAAAGCAGCAGAAGACAGACTGGCTAGTACAGGCTCAGGACAGTCTTTCCTAGCTAGACAAAGGCAAGCCACAAGCACAAGGAGATCTTACCCTGGTTATGTCCAGCCAGCAACAGCAAGGTAAAGAAGTCTTGCCTTTAGAAAGAAAATTTCCCTGTGATCCAGGCCACTTCCGTTGCACATGACATTTCTGGAAACTCCACCAGTATCCTATCTCTTTGTCTCTTGCAACCACTGTTATTTCTCAGTTCAAAAAGGGGTTTTATCATGGTTTCTCATTGTTCTAATGTATTTTGTTCATGTTTTTTCGAGTCTCTGTCACTTATTCTCCCTTTTTGATTGTGCAAAAGTTTTCAAAAAAATCTAGAAAAATGTTGTATAATAATGGAGTCTTTAAAATTTCTATGAAGCCTTATCTCATATGAAAAGTGTGACATAGGCTGTATAGCAGACAAATTTCTCACAGTCGATATATTTGTGTCTATGTATTATTATCCTATAATATTATTGTGAAATGTATTTGCAGCCAAAAAACTTAACCCTAACCCCCCAGCTGTCTTCTCCTACATAGGAGAATAGGTTGCTTCTATTCTTGATGCTTGGCATTTAGTAGGGAAGTGGAATTTTTGCAGGCTTTCTTTTATTCTTCCCTAAAAGTGGTTCCTATCTGCTTTTGTTTATCAGCTGCTGTTATGTTTGCTGATAGGTGAATGTTTTCAAATGGTTTGTTCCACTCATGTTGAAGTTTGTGTGTGTGTGTATGCACATATAAATAAATAAATATAAAAGAAAGCTTTAAAATATTCAAAATGCTTTAATATGCTACAGCATCATTCATTTAAAAGAAGGCATTTATTTTAAACTTTTGTAATTATGGACTAACAGTACATAATGGATCAATCCATCAAGGTCCAAATGTGTAGTGTGGAGGTTAATATAGTCAAATTGTTATCCCCTACTAAAAGATCTATTTTTAACATATTAATTCAGAGGATGATTATATCAGCTGCCTTACTAATGGTACTAGCTTCTTGAGGCAAGTTTCTTTGTTGCTAACTGTTGAAAATTGACTGTTGTTCATTGTACTAACTTTTAAACATGTAACTGTCTATTAATGTCTCACCTTTGTAGCCCTGGTCCTACAAAGTTCTAAACATCCCCTGAGTAATTCTTAACCCTCCCTATCATTTATTTCAAGTAATTGATGGTGCTGGACACAAAGCACATCTGATCATTGGTTGAAATACATTTGCTCAGGGGAGAGTTTCATACACGTGCATTTTGTGGCAATTTCATCTTAAAGAACTTTTTATTTAATCTGTTTTGCTCCTAATATGCATAGTGTAGTTTATAAATTTATCTTTTTTGCATTATTTTAATACCTTCTCCAGTGAAAGCTTTTACTTTTGATATATCCCTTCAGATAAAACACACAATAGATTTTACTTTAACCATCCCAAGATATATTTTAATCTACACATACCATGGAAAAGGCAAAGGATCATTTAAAACCAGCATACTTGAATTAAAGGATAAGTATAGATGAGTGGCATTTATAGAAACTGTTTTAAAGCATCAGCTGTTCATATCAAATCCAGGCTAAAAACCTGCATTCAATATGTGTTTGAAGAACTTTTACCCTTTTTCATTTGCATTTTTTTTCCAGCAATGCAAACAATGTCTTCTGAAGTCTTGTCACTGATTTATACATTTGACTACAATTGCTCTTTGTGCAAAGGAGCAAATATAATAGTTTTTCTGAATTAATTTAACATTCTTGATTGACAACACAGGATTTATATATCATACAAAGGGATAAAAAAAAAACCAAGAATATTTAAAATTATATTTTTACTTTTAGCTGTCTGGCTCTTCTTGTCTGTTACCAAACTGCCAAAATCGATTTGTGAAAGAAAGGGATGCCAAGACTTTAATAGGAGGTTTTATCTCCTTGATTTGTTCACTAATTCAGTTTACTATTGCCATTAATTTGATGTGTATCTAAAAGAAACTCAAATACAGTCTCCACACTAGAATAAAACCACTTGCTCTTATTTTATCATTTGTGTTACCATTTTGCTAAGGCTTCAGTCACAAAGGCTCTTACAGGTTATACACTGAACAAACATTCATTAGAAACCTTCCTTCTGGCTTTTACTTTTCCATCTCTTGGGTCTCTATTCTTTTGTCTTGTTCTGAGGAGTTTTCCCCTCCTCCTTTTCCCACGAGATTAGATACTATAATGTTTTCCTGTGTTCTCTTCAAGAAAAAAAATCCTATTCAGCTTTGTGATACTGTATATGTAGGAGCAAAAAAGAGTATTACTGAATCTATGCTTCACTGCTGCTCATAAAAGTTGTCAGGTAAGACCAAATAAATATTTTATTCTCTGAGAACTTCCAAATTTGTGGAAATGCTGTATTCCCCAGAACTTGTGTTACATTTAAACCTCTAAAATATGCTAGCATCTTTTAGAAAATTCTCTACAGTCTGGTTAGTTCCAGGAGGTCATTTTTCCTATGTTTTGATGGTAACCTATAGGATTTCATTCTTTGTTCTTAGGCATTCACTCTTAACATTTGTTGCACACATCAGTTACTGTGTGTGGATGGTTCTCTTCAGTGCAGGTGGTGAGCATCAGTGAACCTTCCCTGTAACATTTCTTTATTGGAAGGATTCAACTTCATTACTTTTATGTTAAGGAATCTTGCTAGTTGTAGCTTTGGAAATAATTTTAGTATTAGAGTTCAGAGTGTGACTTCAAGGAGTAAGCAGATGTATGGATGAACTACCAGTGAGTACTCTCTCCTTTTCCTATCTTCAGTAATAAAAGAATATAAGCAAAAAAGCTGAAAAACAGATTTTCCCAATACAATAGCTACTTATAAATTTTCAGGAGGGTTTCTTATGGGGCACCAAAGACTAATTACATCAAAACTGTAATGATTAGTTATTAACTCAACATTATGTGCTGTCCTGATAAACTTAGAAAAAGAAGAGAGAAGAAAGAAAGAAAGAAAGAAAGAAAGAAAGAAAGAAAGAAAGAAAGAAAGAAAGAAAGAAAGAGGGAGGGAGGGAGGGAGGGAGGAAAAAAATCCTGCAGGGAGATGTTAGAGAGAAATGGTGAATAGTTCATAAGAGCACATACTGCCATTTCTAAGAACTGTTCCTGGGATCTAGCTGGCTGAATTTTTCCCAGAGATTTTAATTAAATACCAATTAAGGCTAACATTTAAACACGCAAATATGTTTACTGTCCAGCAGCTGGAGCTTAGTTTCTGATCTTCAAGAATGCATGCAGTCCAGTTTGTATACTTCCATGAGGAGTTGAGGTACTACTGTATATATAATTAGGCATCATAAAAAAGAATATTCATGATCCTCATTTTCCTGATAGCAACACTTACCACCTGTATCATGCCATATATTTTCCAAGTGCTCTATAAACTATAATAGTATGTAATATGTATCCCACTTACAGTGCAAAGGAAAATATCAGAGCACACAGCTATAAATATTTTAAAATTAAATAAGTACATATCAGCTGTCAGGTACTTTTATCTCCTTGGAGCGAAGCAATTGGGAATCCTTTGCAATTCTGTTGTCACCTGGAGATGGTAATAATACTTGTTCTGAAAGTTGTCTGGAGCTTTCTATTCAAGTAAGGAACACTAGCAATTTTATATTCATTAGAGTATGAAAGAATTAATGTTGACTTTTTCTGTTGCTGTTTTATGAATATCTTAGCTTGCACATACCACATCATTGTCAAGAATATTCAAGAGGTTTTTGACAATTGTAATGGTCCCTGTATTTTGATGTGTGCCAATAGCTTTTGTATTTTCTCAGTCCTCTTGTATATGATACTGTCCACTTAGCAACTTCCTGGAAGATTTTTTACGAGTTTGATTAACTCGATGTTTTCTTTGTAGATATGGTAATTTTATTTTTCCACTTGATTTTCCTTTAGTTAGTCATTCTGAAGAAGAATATCCTGAATGTGTCTTTCAAATTTTTTCGTACAAAGCAAACAATACCTTAATTTCACTCCTCTTATGGAGATTTTTTCCCCAAACTTAACTCTCCTCTCCTCTCCTCTCCTCTCCTCTCCTCTCCTCTCCTCTCCTCTCCTCTCCTCTCCTCTCCTCTCCTCTCCTCTCCTCTCCTCTCCTCTCCTCTCCTCTCCTCTCCTCTCCTCCCTTTCCCTTTCCCTTTCCCACGGATTGAGGGGGAGGGTTTTTTGCGCTCAGTCAGCTATTTAACTCTGACTTCTAGGGATTGTGCACATGTGTCTTAGGTAGCATGCAGACCCTGTATTTAGCAATAATTTTGTATTGACACATTTTGACACCTCCAAACCAAGCTTAGGTAATTCTGCAAGCTATTCCCTCACCTGTACTGTGTAATAAAGAGTAGAAAGAGGTTCCTCCATCACAACATACTTGTATAACCATGTATTTTTCTGCAAGTCTTAGGCATTCATACTGCAGGAATGTCACCTGCAGAGAAGTTTTGAGAGAAGAATTCTGACTGAAGTGTGATCTCAGGAAATCAAGTGCTTAAGAACTTTTTCAGAAACGGTTCCTTAGAATGATTGTATTAGCTGAAGCTGGAAATGTGACACACAGGTATTTTTTTCTGTTAAAAAGTTAATCCCTTCTGGACTAAAAATGATATTGCTTTCCAACTTTGAGGCTTTTGTGAGAAAGCAGAAGTGAAATTTTGCTTGTTCTTGTAAGGTGGAGTTAGGAGCCCTTCTTATAGCGAGGGACAAATCTCCCTTGCACTCAGAACATCTCCATAAGCTACATTCATGTCATCTGGGGAGGTAGGGTGAAGAGAGAGGTGTCAGATTATACATAGGATCCAGCAATATCTGGTTGCCGCTCTCAAGGAATTTAAGAGCTTTCCAGCACAGTTGATTGTGTTGCCTTGCACCTATGACATGTCTTCCCTCTCTGGAAGTCCATAAAAGCAACAGGAGCTTGTGAGTGACCTCTGCATGCAGTAAGTAAAAATAAGTGATGATTTCCTCAGTTTGGAGGGAAAGGAGGCAGAAGATGAAAGAACCTGTTCCAGGAAGTAGTATGTCGACATGCATGCTGCTTTTTCGCTGTAGTTTGAAAAAGAATCATGAGCTATTCGAATGAATCTCTTTTTTTTTCTTTTTTTTAAATTAACTTTGAGTTGCAGTTGACTATTTGGCATTTCACCCTATATGAATAAGACGGAAGTTGTTTTATCAGCCATGTCAGCCTCAGACTTCCTGCACCTGGTACAGTGAATTCCTGGAGATCTTGTCTTTGCTGCCAGCTTCACTGCAGTGTTTGGACAATTTGTGGACTTCTTTGGTTTTGCCCGGTTTTTTTTCTTGTTTTTTTTCCCCCCCTTTACTTTCATGTGTTTACTGAAAAATGAGACATGAAGGTCCTCTTAAAAATGTATCAACTGATACAGAATTAGAAGACTGTTGACCCTCAGCAAGTCTGTAGATGACACAAAACTGGGAGGAGTGGCTGATACGCCAGAGGGTCGTGCTGCCATCCAGAGGGACCTGGACAGGCTGGAGAAATGGGCTGACAGGAACCTCATGAAGTTCAGCAAGGGGAAGTACAAGGTCCTGCACACGGGGAAGAACAACCCCAGGCACCAGTACATGCGGGGTACTGTCCAGATGAAAAGCAGCTTGGCAGAAAAGAGCCTGGGGGTCCTGGTGGACACCAAGTTGAACATGAGGCAGCAATGCATCCTTGTGCTAAAGAACACCAACAGCATCCTGGGCTGCATTAGGAGAAGTGTTGCCAGCAGGTTGAGGGAGGTGATCCTTCCCCTCTACTCAGCACTAGTGAGGCTACACCTGGAGTCCTGTGTCCAGTTGCAGGCTTCTCAGTACAAGAGAGACATGTTGCTACTGTAGAGAGTCCAACAAAGGGCCACAAAGATGATTAAGGGACTAGAGCATCTCACCTATGAGGAAAGGCTGAGAGAGCTGGGACTGTTTAGCCTAGAGAAGAGAAGGCTCAGGGGGATCTCATCAATGTGTACAAATATTTGAAGAGAGAGTGCAAAGAAAACAGAGCCAGGCTCTTTTCAGTGGTCCCCAGTGAGAGGACAAGAGGCAATGAGCACAAACAGAAACACAGGAGATTCCCTCTGAACATAAGAAAACTCTTCCTGACTGTGAGGGTGGCTGAAGACTGGAACAGGTTGCCCAGAGAGGTTGTGGAATCTTCCTCCTTGGAGCTACTCAAAACCTGTCTGGAGATGGTCCTGGGCAACCCTAGGTGGCCCTGCTTGAGCAGGGGGGTTGGACAAGATGAACCCCAGAGATCACTTCCAACCTCAACCGTTCTATGATTCTGTGCAGCCCTAGAAAACTTGCCAAAGCACACAGTCCCACAGGACATCAAAGGAACACATGGCAGTAGAATCAAGGCAGCTTCCCAAACAAATTGTTTTGGTATGAAACCACAGCTGATAACTTGGCAGGAACTCTTCATAAATTCTGCAGTGAAACACTTATCTGTGGAGGCCAATGGATGCTTTTCTTCTTAGGGCCCAGATTTCACACTCTATTTGTAGGGCCTTGTTAATGCAATGGGATTCACAGAATCATAGAATAGCCCAGGTTGGAAGTGACCTCAAAAGATCATCTCATCCAACCTTTCATGGGAAAGGGAGCCTAGATGAGGTTACCTAGCTCCCTGTCCAGGCGCGTCTTGAAAACCTCCAGTGATGGGGACTCTACCATGTCCCTGGGGAGGTTGTTCCAGTGATTGATTGTTCTCACTGTAAAAAATTTCTTTCTTATATTGAAATGAAACCTCTCCCATTACAACTAGTACTCATTGTCCCTTGTCTTCTCCATGTGACTCTTTGTGAAGAGAGAGCCTTCGTCCTCTTTCTAGCTACCCTTTAAGTACTGGAATATTGTGATGAGGTCCTCCCCAAGCCTCATCTTTGTGGTCCTCCTTTGGACCCTCTCCAGTCTGTCCACATCTTTCTTGAATTGTGGGGACCAGAACTGGACACAGTACTCCAGGTGCGGCCTGACAAGTGCTAAGTAGAGTGGAATGATCACATCTCTATCTCTGATAGTAATGCCCCTGTGGATGCAGCCCAGGATCTGATTTGCCTTTGTTGCTGCAGCAGCACACTGCTGATTCATGTTCAGCTTGTTGTCCACCAGGACCCCCAGGTCCCTTTCAGCAAGGCTGGTCCCCAGCCACACAGATCCTTGCCTGTTATTTGTTTTATTTTGGTTATTCCGACCCAGGTGCAAGACTTTGTACTTGTCTTTGTTAAACTTCATACTGTTTTTGCTAACCCACTCTTCCAGCCTGTCCAGGTCTCTGTAAGATGGCTCTCTCTTCTGGAGTGTCCACCTCACCACCCAGTTTAGTGTCATCAGCAAACTTGGTGAGGGTACTTTCGATCCCATCATCCAGGTCATTTATGAAGATGTTGAACAACATGGGGTCCAGTATCGACCCCTGGGGAACCCCACTTGTGACAGGCTGACAGCCTAAGTAAAAACCATTGATCACCACCCTCTGAGTGTGGCCCATTAGCCAATTTCCTACCCATCTTGCAGACCACCCATCCAATCTGTATCTTGCCAGTTTGTCCAGGAGAAGGCTGTGGGAAAGTGTCAAACACATTGCTGAAGTCCAGGTAAACAACATCCACTGCTCTCCCCATGTCAACAGAAAATCTTATTTTGCTGTAGTAGGTGATCAGGCTAGTCAGGAATGATTTGCCCTTGGTAAATCTGTGCTGGCTTTTCCCAATCACCTGCTTCATTTGGCTTGTGATAGTTTCTAGGAGGACTTGTTCCATTACTTTCCCAGGGATTTAAGTAAGACTAATGGGCCTGTAGTTTCCTGGGTCCTCTTTTGGGCCTTTTTTGTAGATGGGTATGACATTTGCCCTCTTCCAGTCATCAGGGATATCCCTTGATCTCCCCAACTTCTCAAAGATTATAGACAGTGGCCTTGCAACAATGTCAGCCACTTCTCTTAACACCCTAGGATGGATTTCATCCTGGCCCATAGATTTGTACAAGTTGAGCCCTTGCAAGAGGCTGCAGACCAGCCCTTCCTCCACTACTGGTGGGTCAACACATGTGTTTCTGTAGCTACTTGATCCTGTGATCTGGGGTCCAGCTACGCTGGTAAAGACAGAGGCAAAGGCTGCACTGAGAACCTCTGCCCTGTCAGCAGTAGTAGTGACTAGCTTCCCTGCCCTGTTTAGTGATGGGCCTATGTCTTCCCTGTGCTTCTGCTTACAGCTCACGTACCTGAAGAACCCTTTCTCATTGTACTTGACATCTCTGGCCAATTTCAGTTCTAGCTGAGCTTTAGCCTTCTTGACTGCATCTCTGCATGCCCTAGCAAGGTTCTTGTAGTCCTCAATGGCTATTTGGCTGCCTTTCCATAGCCGGTATGCTGTTTTTTCGCTTTTAAGCACACCCAAAAGCTCTTTTAATCCAGGGTGGTATCTTATTATACCTTCTTCCTTTCCCTTTGTAGGGGATGGACTGTTCTTGTGCTTTCAGGTGGCTGTTCTTGAATAACTCTCAGCACTCACAAGCTCCTTTGCCCTCCATGGATGCTGCCCATGGAATCCCTCACAGCTTGACTCTGAGCATCTTGAAGGTGTGTCGTGGTTTAACCTCAGCCAGCAACTAAGGACCACACAGCTGCTTGCTCACTCCCCCCCCCGGTGGGATGGGGAAGTGAATCAGAAGAGTAAAAGTGAGAAAACTTGTGGGTTGAGATAAAGACAGTTTAATAGGCAAAGCAAAAGATGTGCATGCAAGCAAAGCAAAACAAGGAATTCATTCACTACTTCCCATTGGCAGGCAGGTGCTCAGCCATCTCCAGGAAAGCAGGACTCCATCACACGTAACGGTTACTTGGAAAGACAAACACTATCACTCCGAATGTCCCCCTGCTTCCTTCTTCTTCTTCCCCCAGCTTTATCTGCTGAGCATGATGCCATATGGTATGGAATATCCCTTTGGTCAGTTGGGGTCAGCTGTTCCCAGCTGTGTCCCCTCCCAACTTCTTGTGCACCCCCAGCCTACTCATTGGTGGGGTGGTGTGAGAAGCAGAAAAGGCCTTGACTCTGTGTAAGCACCGCTCAGCAGTAACTAAAACATCCCTGTGTTATCAGCGCTGTTTCCAGCACAAATCCAAAACATAGCCCCATACTAGCTACTGTGAAGAAAATTAACTCTATCCCAGCCAAAACCAGCACAAGGTTGCTCTTCTAAAATCCAGGGTCTTTGTCCTACTACTGGCCTTCAGCATGCTCGGCAGGATCTTAAACTCCACAGCGTTGTGGTCGCTATATCCAAGGCTACCATTGGTAGTTATGTTGTCAAGTAAATCTTGGTTTGTGAGCAGTAAATCTAGCAATACGCCATTCCTAGTCAGCATATCTAGCATCTATAGCAGGAAGCAGTCCTCAATGCATTCCAGGAACCTGATGGATTACTTGTGTTGTTTTCCCAACAAATGTCTGGATAATTTAAGTCACCCATGAGGACCAGGATCTGTTGGCCTGAGACTTCCTTGAGCAGCCTGAGTAAGGTTTCATCAGCCTCATGATCCTCATTGGGAGATCGGTAACAGATACCTAACATAAGATCCCCCTTGGTGATGATCCCTCTAATCTTGATCCAGAGGCATTCATGAACTCCACAGTTCACCTCCATGCACTCAATTTTTTCTTTTATATAAAGGGCAACTCCACCTCCTCTTCTTCCCTTCCTATCTTTCTGAAAGAGTTTGTAGCCATCCATTGTGGTCTTCCAGTCATGTGAGTTTTCCCACCAAGTTTCTGTGATTCCTGTGACATCATAACTCTCAGACTGGGCATTGAGCTCCAGTTCCTCCTCTTTGTTGCCCAGACTACGTGCATTGGTATACATGCACTTGAAGTGGTTGGACTTAGGGTTCTCGCCTTTGGAGAGGGTCAGGGAGCATTCCTCACTACTCTGGTAGTAGTGGCTCATCCACCCTGTTGCTTATGAATATGCAGGTGTCACAGCTGTGGACCCTACCCCCCCAAGTTTGTTAGTTTAAAGCATGATTCACTGTCAGTCAATCTGCTATCAAAGATTCTCCTGCCTCTTCGAGATAGGTGGATTCCATCTCCTCCCAATAGGCTGTATTCATCAAAAAATGTCCTGTGACCATAGAAACCAAAGCCCTGATGGTGACACAAGCCATGAAGCCAGGTGTTGATCTGCATGATGCGTCAACTTCTGCCTGCACCCCTATCCCTGACTGGCAAGACAGAGGAGAAGATCACTTGGGTACCTGTCCCTTTTACTTGGGCCCCCAGTGCTCTGAAGTTGTGCTTGATATTGCCCAGGTTTTGCTTTACCGTGTCATTGGTGCCCACATGAAAGAGAAATAGTGGATAGTACTCTGTACTTTTTACCAGTTGTGGCAGTCTCTCTGTGACATCCCGGATCTTGGCTCCTGGCAAGCAGCAAACTTCCCTTGACTGTATATCAGTGTGGTCGTTTAGGCCCTGCTGGGACTCAAGACCACGCTGCTGCTGCCCCTCCCCCCACCCTCAGACCGGCCGGGGCAGGGAGTGAAATACAAACCCCGGGGTTGAGATAAGGAAAAATTTAATACAACAGTGTAACAACAACAAACCGAACAACAACAATAACAATAACAGTAATAACAATGAACAGAACAAGAGATATACCGTACAGATACAGCAGTGATGGTACCGACCCAGACCAAAACCGTCCCTGCTCTTCCTTGCTTGGGCGCCCGGACGTGACGTCAGCATGGTATTGAATAACCCGGCTAGAGCTCCCTCCCCACTGCTGGGGAAACTTAACCCCATCCTAGCTGAACCAGGACAATCAGGCCGACAGATGGGTGCCTCAGTGCCTCTCAGCAGAGTCACCCACTACTAGCACTTGCCACTTCCTTTTGCAGCTTTGAGTATGTGCTGCTGGTGCAGTTTGTCCCTGTGAATCTTGTTCATTAGTTTTGTCCACTGCCAAGGCTTCATATCTGTTGCTGGTTGGCACATATGAGGAAGAGGAGTGAAGTGATATCCTGTTCCCATGGATCACTAAAGACCATGGCACCTCCTTCTCCAACGTGCTGTCTGTTCACTGTGGACACTCTTTGTCTGGTAATCCTTGGAGAATAGTGTCACGGAGACCTAGTATTTCTTCTTGCAATGCCTCAAATAATACTCTGTTTCTTGTTCCCTCCCCCTAATATAGCATAACCTGCTGACTTCCTCCTGCAGTTCCTCTACCTGCTGCTTGAGTGACTCCACCATAGCACACCTTGCACAGGTGGAGTTTCCACCCTCCTCCACCTAGGAGTGTGGAGTGCAGTCTTTGCAGCCCTCCATCTGGACGGCAGCTTCCCTGATAGGAAACTCTGTCTGGATGGCTGCCTCCACTCATCCCAGGCTAGCCTGGCTAGTTAGCAGATCCCTGTCTGCTGTAGAGTGCAGCCCTTGCCTGGTCTCTACCACCATGCTTCTGACAACCTCAAAGCACTGCCTAATAAGCCCTTCTAATTCCCTGGAGAGCTCAAGCTGCTGGGTGGGCTTGTACAGCCACCAGTTAGTTGGGGTGACCATTGGGACTGCAGCCTAAGCCTGTGAGTGAGCAGAGCAGGCAGCAGTCTGACAGCTGGTAGTGCATTACCTTTCTCATGCAAATTCCAAACTACCACACTGCTCCCTGTTTGCATGCTGGTTATATGCGGCTTCCAGTGGTTTGAACTAGCTGCAGGGACAGCTGGCATTGCTCAGCTCTCGCCTGCCCTTCTTGCAAGACCTGTCACCTGCCAGACGGTCCCTTCCCTACACAGCCCAAGGGTGCCAGGGTCCAAGAACCCCCCTCACAGTCTTCTCACAACCCTACCTCACAAGCGTCTCAGTCTTCTCAGCATGCAGGAACAACTGCTGCCACCACTGCTGGCATTGGCTTCCCATGGCTTGAACATTGTTTCTCTGAAATAGTCAGCCACAATAGCAAATCAAGAAATTCCTCTGCTGGCATTTACTGTGTATATACAAAATTATTTGGGAAACTGATAGCATAGCCTTCAGTCTCCTTAGCACTATTGTGTTGGTCCCAGACTGAAAGTGGATTCTATCTGACAGTCATAGAAAAACCTCTTGGTGCTGTTCTGTTGCCTCTGATCTCAGAGCATGATCCAGACAAAGTGAAAAGTGTGGCTAATAGAGGGGAAATGTGGGGCAGTCAGGAAACCTTTCCTGTTTGGTGGCAGCATTATTAATTGTTTGGCCTTGGAGGGGTTCTTGACTGTCAGATAAAGGTAGACTATTACATTTCAGAGAGCACAACATGGTTACTTTAATCTTTACAGAAGTGGAATTTCCAACTTCTGGTTCCAGCTGTGAGCTCTCCCGTTGTGTCCAGGTCTGGTTTTGTTGTGTCATTTCTATGTTTGTTCTTGAAAACTTTCTTATACATTGCATCTGTTTCAAAATTTATAACACAACTTTTCTAGGTGAGAAAATGTGCTGCCCCCAGTTCAGAAACAACATTGGCTACCTGTTACTCAAACACTGTGCACACTCAGCACATCATGCTAATTTATTGTCACTGTGAAGAGCTGTTAACTATTGTAGCATGGAACAAATTTGAACTATTGCAACAGCAGATATTTCCACAGCTATGATATTTCCACATTAATGTATGAGATAGACAAACTAGAAATAGCTTTCCTGTTACAAAAAGAAAGAGCTTTACTGGTAGTGGTTATTCTGCAAGTAGAAATTGAATCCTTAATAATGAAGTCAACTTTTTAAAGAGAAAATTAACATGAAGACTGATTGTTAGTATGGTCATTAAATGTGCAGAATTTTCATTATCAATGCCATTCAAAATATTGAAATGGTAATGAACATGTCATAGGAAAGTCAATTCTTTTTCATTTATAATTTGTGCTCTCAGATTGAAGGAGCTATAAAAATGCAAGGTGGTGTTAATACAGCTATAGAGGATATTATGTTGCTAGGTTCTTTTTAAAAATCAAAATAAATTACCATGGTAGATGGAGGGGACGGAGGACTTAACAGTAGAAGCCAGGAAGTAATGAAGTTAGGAAATCTGCAAGCAAATAAATCTGAAGACAGTTAATTCAGAGCGGAGACTTGGTAGAAATACTTGGGAAATGAATGCATATAGTGCTGGACTTAAAAGTAAACAGACTACATTGCTCTGATTGCTTTAGTGATTGTGTGTCAGTGGCACTTAGGGACAGTAAATGATTGGCTACACAAATCCTGGTCCATCTTAGGACCAAAGCTACATTAAATTGACAGAGGTTAAAAACCCAAGCAAACAGGAAGTTCAGTGTTCTTTGCATTTGATTTGGTTTGAAAGACTACTATAAACATGTTTTATAGTGCACATGTGGATAGGTACCTCCAGATCTGGTGAGGGTGGTGAAAAGGAGAAGTTGCCATCTTTTCTGCAGCTGAGACAGCCTGGAGATGTCTATATCACTTCTGTGCATTCAAAAACCACAAGATCAGAGAGAAGTTGAGTTTTTTAAAGGAATGACGGCCACATGTGATGAAGTAAAGCTAATGAGGTTTGACACTGACTATCAAAGGGAGATTCCTTACTAAGGAATAATCACCCCAGCTAGCAACGATAGCAGCATTACGTCAGTTATTTACAGTCAGAATATTCTGTGCTGGCAAGGGAAGCAAATAAGAGAAAAATCTCTCTTTTCTATAGACAGAGTCTCTGCTGAAGAATTGTCATATTCTGATGAAACCACAGAAGTAATGACATGCTATGCCAGCTGTGGATCTACCCTCACATCTTGCATTTCTCTTCTCTGAAATATTGCTGCTGCAACAGGTTCCTTTTGAAGTTAATGATTGATTTCAGGTGTTTCCTGAAAGGAAAAAAATGAAACTGTTCTCATTTCTAAATGAAAGAAAATTTCTTGTCAGAAAAGAAGTACTATCTTCTTGGATGAATCAGGGTATTTTGTAATATCCTTCAAAGAGAATATACTGTCCAGTGTTTACAAGATATTAACTTTTATTTTCTCAGAAGAGCTAACATCTGAAAGACAAAATTTTAATATCAGCTCTGTTAATGTGCAACAGGGCTAATGAAATTCTACCACACAGCACAACTGAACTGGGTTGTATCCAAGTGAGACTAGAGGACAGGTTGTGATTATTTATATGTAGTAGAATAGATGCACTCATATAAAATCATAGAATATCTTGAGCTGGAAGGGACCCATAAGGATCATTGAGTGCAATCCCCTGCTCCTCGCAGGATTACCTAAAACTAAATCACATTACTAAGAGCATCGTCCAGATGCTCCTTGAACTCTGACAGGCCTGGGGCTGTGACAACTTCCCTGGGAAGCCTGTTCCAGTGACTGACCACCCTCTTCAGTGAAGAACCTTTTTCTAATGTCCATCCTGAACTTCCCCTGATGCAGCTTCATTCCATTTCCATGTGTCCTATCACTGGTCACCAGAGAGAGGAGATCAGCATCTCCCCCTTCATTGGCCCTCTTGAGGAGGTTGTAGACTGCCATGAGGTCACCCCTCAGCCTTCTCTTCTCCAAGCTGAACAAATCAAGTGACCTCAGCCACTCCTTGTAAGTCTTGCCCTCAAGACCTTTCACCATCTTGATCACTCTCCTCTGGACACACTCTAATAGCTTGATGTCCTTCTTATATTGAGGCATCCAAAACTGCACACAGTACTTGAGGTGGGGCCACACCAGTTCAGTGTAGAGTGGGACAATCATCTCCCTCAACTGGCTAGTGATGCTGTGATATAGCTTGAACATTTAATTTTTAATGGACTTTACAATAAAATTTGTCCTGAACACTGTGACTTTATGCTTACTTAGCAGTGTTTATGTGCATAACAACACACTTCGAATAGACATTATGCAAAATATACTCTCAAGTTCTGCTTTGAATGTGTTCATTTTATGCATTCTTTATTTTTATTTTATTTTATCTGTTATGCCTAGGCTTCCTGTGTGCTTTCTGACTACTGTTAGCCTTCTAGGTTGGAGGACAAGGAGGAAAAGGGAGGGATACACAAGCTTAGAATAGTTTCCTGATCAGTGCAATAGTTAGGGGGGACAATAACCATAATTCACAGAATAAGAGTTCAGTCCAATTAAACCATTTTATTCTTTGCAGCACAGTGGGACAAGAGAAAATCAGGATTAGCAGATAATGCTGTGCTGTGTAGAGAGATTTGTATTTGTGGGGGGAGCTGAAAGCACCATAGCTGTGGTAGTAAAGCATTTAATCTGGCCAATTTCATGTGCTGAGAAAGAGGGTATAATAGCCAAGATGAAGTAGTATGCTAACATCTTCTATGCTGTTCTTTACCCAGACTGGCTTAAATATTGCTATATAGCGCCATGATGTGATGTGCAGACTATTCAGTGGCTCCTATCCTGCATATTTTATTAGGAATACCTATAAATTGCATGTGCTGAAAGAAAATAAATTTGTATGAAACTAATAGAGCTTGCCAGTGTAATATGACACTGCATTTTTAACATCAAACATGGGGTTGGCTTTGGTCAAAGATGATAAGCACTTAAAGATTAAGAGCTTTCTCTTGTGCTCAGAGCTTGAAGTCTCATATAGGGGAGTTACAATCCCTATTGTCTTTCTGTAGATAGCTATACATTGTATTAGAGCTTTCGCTTCATAGTGTGTCTTGGTTTTGATTTTTGTTTTTTAACTGATTGCACTCAGCAAGAAAGCATGAGGTGTTTTCATAGCTGTGTGGACTAATTTCATAACTGTGTTAGTTGAGAGTGATGCCCTTTAGGCTCTTAGCAGAAAAATATTAAAATTTATCTCAGTTTAGCCATTGTTAAAGGCTCACTTTTGTTGCTTCCATTTTTGGCATATAACCTTCCTGTGAATCGGAAGAATTACCCTAACAAAGAAGTTTTCCCTGTGAATTTGCACAACTCTAACTAGCAACAGCATTACTAAACAGCTTTGAAAATATCTGTTCTGACAGTAATATGTTTGTTGATTTTTTACTTTCTTGATTTTTTATTATATTAAGTGCAGTGATGTGGTTGCATGACCTGCAGCATTATTATAACAGGGACTGTTCAGTGCATGGCTTGCTTTTCTGTCCAGACTGCATAACCAAAACATAACCAGTTCTACAATTAAGACTCATGGGCATATGATTTCAAAGAGGTCAACTTGCAGAGAAGCTTACCATCTTGGGGAGTTGCTTTCCCATTTCCTTCTTCCAGTTTTTTGCCATCACAAAAAGTATCCTATGAGGCTAGAGAGGAAACCCACTATTCAGAAGTTCAGAGAAGGCATTCTGCAAACTGACAGCACTGTCAGATCTCCATTTCATTTCCTTCTGTCAATTGCTAATTAACAGCATTAACACAGAGATTTCCTGCAAGATTTTACAAAAAAATAGTCTTAATGGGTTCATAAAAAAGCACCTTTGGTTACTGTTACAATTTTTGAAGCAGCTGCACCCTTAAAGGATTCACTTGGCGTCTTTAAATAATTAAAAGTAAAGCCAGGAAGGTGTGTTCTTCCAGGAGAAATGAGTTGGGTTCATCTAATAAGCTCTGAGCCAGGCAAAATATCATGCCTTATTTTGTTTACAGTCATTGCCTGCTTCCTTATTATGTATATACCCTGTAGTTTGTGGCTGTTGTGAGTTTCTTTCCTATGGGAATTAAGAACTGGTGGTTAACAAAAATGTAAACTGACCTTGAGGTTAGAAGAATGATTGTAGATAAATGAGGCAACATTACGGAACACCGTGTTGCTAGTGTGAGAAGCAGCAGGTTGGAACACCATCTGCAGAGAGCGTGTGATGAGTGTGTGAGCAGTAAACAGACAAAATCTGAAGGTCAGTGTCGCTGTAGAGACAGACAAAGCAACACACACACACACATTCACATGGGTGAATAAGCGGATAGGTTTTTTTTATTACTAAAAGCATGTATTTTTATATATTTCAGGTGCCAGAGTGTCACAATATAATTGGTCAAAAAGTTGTTTTTAACATTCTCATTGGATAACCTTTATCAGTTTTCTCCCTGCTTACTTCATCCTGCTGTGTAGTCAGCAGCTCCTTGAAAGTTATTTGCTTTAAGCATAGCTTCCTTATCTCAGGGGTACACCGGAATCTTGTCAAGGTCAAACTCTTCTTCAATCAGGTTGTCGGCAGACCAGCTGCCTTCCCCAACAAGTCAGTAGGATGTAGAAGTGGAAATGAAACTATGTAAACATTTGGTAATAAATTGGGAGCTTGCACACAGTGCAGCAGCATTTGCTCTTGGCAATGCCCCCCCTTCAACAAACTTGAGTGAGTTTGTCATGATTCAGTGCGTTGCCCCAATCCCGGCTGGTCCGAGACCGGCACTTTCCAACACTTTTTTAAAAAATCTGTGTACAATTGTTAAACAGTCTGCGGAAAGAACATGAATAGTGATAATGAGAATGAAAGCAGTCTACTTTTTGTATTATGCAGTGTCCTTGCTAGTTTATAATTTGGCTTATCTTTTACCTGTACTATTTTTCTCTCTTCTCCCCTTATTTTAGCTATTTAATTTCCAATTGCACTAACATGGCTGTTTCTTAGTATTATGAATTTTTGCTATAAGATTTTGCTGTATTTAAGGGGTATAACTCAAAGTTTTGTGTTGCCTGTAATAATTAAAAAAACCCCAAGCCTACTTATTTAATATTCTTAAATATCTGCACATTTGTACTACTATATATTCATTTTGTACTACTATATATTCATTTTGTACTTGGTCAACCTGTTTAACTGATTTGATATCCTTCTACAGTAAGGTCACCCACCTAATGGATGAAGGGAAGGTGGTGGATGTATTTTTTCTGGATTTCAGTAAGGCTTTTGGTACTGTCCCTCACAGCATCCTTCTGGACAAGTCGTCCAAACTGTGGGATGAGCAGGTTCACAGTGTGCTGGGAGAAGAACTGGCTGAATGGCAGGGCTCAAAGGGTTGTAGTGAATGGGGCTACATCTGGCTGGCAGCTAGTCACCAGCAGTGTTCCTCAGGGCTCAATCCTAGGGCCAGTCCTGTTCAATGTTTTTATCAGTGATCTGGATGCAGGAGTTGAATGCACCATTAGCAAGTTTGCTGATGATACTAAACTGGGAGGTGCTGTTGACTTGCTCAAGAGACAAGAGGCCTTGCAGAAGGTTCTAGATAAATTGGAGCATTGGGCAATCATCAATGGCATGAAATTTAACAAGAACAAATGCTGGATTCTGCACCTGGGACGGAATAACGCCAGACACAAGTATAGATTGGGAGAGGAGTGGCTGGAGAGCAGCCCTGCAGGAAGGGATCTGGGGGTGCTGGTCGACAGCAGGCTCAATACGAGTCAGCAGTGTGCCCTGGCAGCCAAGAGGGCAAACCGCAGCCTGGGGTACATCAAACACAGCATAACCAGCCGGTCAAAAGGGGTGATTATCCTGCTGTATTCAGCGTTGGTGCGGCCTCACCCTGAGTACTGTGTGCAGTTCTGGGCCCCACAATTTAAGAAGGCTGTTAAGGTACTCGAATGCGTCCAGGGGAGGGCAACAAAGCTGGTGAAAGAGCTGGAAGACATGTCCTATGAGGAGCGGCTGGGGACTCTGGGTCTGTCTAGTTTAGAGAAAAGGAGGCTGAGGGGTGATCTCATTGCTCTCTACAGCTTCCTGAGGAGGGGAAGTGGAGGGGGAGGTGCTGAGCTCTTCTCCCTGGTATCCAGTGACAGGACCATGAGAATGGCTCAAAGCTGCATCAGGGAAGGTTCAGACTTGACATCAGGAAGCATTTCTTTACCAAGAGGGTGATCAAACACTGGAACAGACTTCCTAGAGAGGTGGTCGATGCCCCATGCCTGTCAGTGTTTAAGAAGATGTCCTGGTTTTGCCTGGGATAGAGTTATTTTTTTTCCTTCTTAGTATCTAGAATAGTGCTGTGTTTTGGATTCAGTATGGGATTTGATATGAGAAGAATGTTGATAATACACTGATGTTTTCAGTTGTTGCTAGGAGATCAAGGACTTTTCAACTTCCCATGTCCTGCTAGTGCACAGGTACACAAGAAGCTGGGGGTAGCATAGCCAAAACAATGGACCCAAATTGGCCAATGGAATATTCCATATCATATAATGTCGTGCTCAGTATATAGAGGAGGGTTGATCAGGAAGCTCACTCTCCCTTCCGGGATTGTGGTTTCAGGATTCTCTCTTCTCTGGGATCACTAGCTGGGAACAGGCTGGGCATCAGTCAGCGGGTGGTGAGCAATCACATTGTGTGTTACTTGTTTGTATTTTCTATTATTATTATTATTATTATTATTTTTATTTTATTTTATTTTAATTATTAAATTGTTTTTATCTCAGTCTACAAGTCTCCTTACCCTTACTCCTCCAATTATGTCCTCCATTCCCTGGGGGGGGAAGGGGGCAAGCAAGCAGCTGCCTGGTGTTTGGCTGCCAGATGGGTTTAAATCACGACAGAGACATTTGGACAATACCCTTAATAATATGCTTTAACTTTTGGTCAGGCCTGAAGTGGTCAAGCAGTTGGACTAGATGATCGTTTGTAGGTCACTGCCAACTGAAAATATTCTAGTCTAGTCTAGTCTAGTCTATTCAGTATTGATAAGTGTCCACTAGTCACTGCAGTCACTTCCAATCACAACACACAGCATGAGCCTAGTCCCTGGCCCATCAAATGAGGCTCCAGGCAACCTCATGCTGAGATACCTGCATTTGTTTAGTCCTCAGGGACCTTAAGATCTGTGTAGGTAGTGATATGCAGAGTGATTTGGAGGTACAGCTTGTTGTTACCTCCTTTTGCACAGGAAGGTCTGCCATACTATGAGGGGAAGTACAAGTAAGGACTGAGCTCCAGGCAGACTGTTGGAGAAGAGAAGGCTCAGGATAAGTTACGAGACCATTCCCTCTCTCTACCCCCGTCTTGGAAGAAAGAGAAGTATACAGTCTGGGCCTGTATTCTCTCTTCTGATTTTGGGAGATTTGAGAGTTCCATGGATGCCAGATGCTCTCTGGCTGACAGCAGTCTGGGATGGCTCCTCATTGTTTAGGAGACAGAGACACATCCTTCCTGATCCCCCAGCATCCAGGGGCAGTGCAGTATGACTTGGCCTCCAAAGAGTAATTGAGTTCTGGACAGTAACATGTAATTTATTCACCCAGCAGAGATAGGGGATGTTCTGATCAGCCTGAATCCTGAGGCGAGTGGGTCTCTAAAACTGTATGCTAAGCCTGGGATTTGGTTCAAGTCCTAGATCTCTAGTTAAGTATCAGAGCAAGCTGTATGAAAATATCTTCTCTTCCTTCTTGAGAATTTATTGTGTGATGCATTTCCCGTTTGTAAACACTGCTGCCATTAGAACCTCACCCCTTCCCAAGCCACATTGGATGTGGGAATCCCATTGCTTATAGTTCTGTGTTGGGTGGCAGGGGTTGGCTGTGCTTTGTTTGTAGCCATCTTGATGGGTGTTCCAAGACACAGTAGAGCTGTACTTCATTTTTCCAAGTGGTCTTTGGCATTAGTGACTAATGTTTTTGAGCCTGAAGGCATTTATATGGAAGTGAGTTTAGCTTGACAAAAGCTGTTTGAGTACACTTAATGCAGCAGATAAACATCGTGTGGCACTAGTAACTTCCAGCAACTGTGCTGGTAATTTAATTAGATTAGCATTTCTGTCATTAAGTGACTGCAAATTTCAGTCACAGCTCAGCAGTGATCTCCACCATGTCTATGATATGCTAACTTCATTTGTGCTGCATAGAAAACTGTTTTAATTTCTTAATAACAAATTGTTTGATAGTCCTGAATTAGGTTTTGACCAGTTACCAAAATACCTGTTTATGAAATTGCCAGTGATATATTTTCTGTAAGAGACTGAATTCTTACAGTGTCAAATAATTAATTTTCCATTTCAGTTCACCTATGACTTCTGTAACTACTAAGTTGTCATGGTAGTGGTAGCAATATCCAAATTTGTATATAGGCAAAAAATACTTGGTAATGGTCATTAGAATTAAAACATTTAATATTTTTCCCAAATAAACTAATGATTCCAAGGCAACAGAAAAGTGTACAGTTGTTGTTATAGACTATCCTGCCAAAATGATGCAAGTTAGGACAAATTAAATTTCAATTATTTATTTTAGCAAGCGGCAATAAGCAAAACAGCGCTGGGCGGCCGGGGAGTCCCTGCTCCACCAAGGGCGCGCACTCACTTCCCGAGGGTCCGTCTTTTTTATATCCTCCGCCTTCCGGTATCGGGTCTCTCTGAGAGGTGTACCCTGCGTCTGCGCACTTTGCAGCTAGGGGGTCGCTCCATCCGGGTCTTCCTCACGTCACCAGCTTCTCGTATTTCCTACTTTCCTGAGAGTGGCTCACAAAGTCTTTGTTTATATCTTACAGAATATAGACACTACCCCCTTTTTTTTTTTTCTTCTTCTTCTCCCCTTTGTCTTTCTCCCCTTTGTCCTTCTTCCCTTTCTCCCTCTTTTCAGTCTTTTGCCTAGTAGGAGTCCTTGCTTCAGCATTTCAACTTAGATAAGCACTTACAGTCAGTTAGTCGTTACACAGTGTAATAGTTAAGATTAAGCTTAGGTCTACATAGTTTATGGAATAACATGTCACGAGCTCCCAGTATCTTTAATGGAATTTGATGAACAAACAGTTTACTGTCTATCACAATCCCCCCTTTTTCTTTTTATCATTTTGTTCATCAAATCGTTGCAATTCTTGTTGACTTAACAGGAGAGTTTTTTTCAATTTAAAGTCATCATCTAATTGATTGTTTTTTGGCTTTAATGAGTATTGGACGGGTGACAGATATCAGATATGTTACCCGTTGCATCATTCTCCAAGTTATGACATATAATATTATTGACAAAGTCAAACTGATTAAGATTAATATCAAGAGAACCACAATGGGGTGACATAACTTGTTCAAGATGCCTGTAGCAGTAGGTGACCATCCAAAAAGGGTGTCCCACCAATTATGTTCTGCATTCTTTTTTGTTCTTTCCAAGACTCGGTGTATTTCTTCCACATTGTGATGAACAGTTATTAGAGTTTTCTGTCCGTTTTCTCTAACTTTCTCTAAAATTCTAACTAAGTCTTTGTGTTGAAGTAACTGCTTAACCAAAGTGAGATTCATTTCAATGGGTGTAGGTTGTAGATTATGTATTAATGTATAATTGGATTGCAGGAGTTGGTAAGACGTGACCGGGGCTAAATAGGAAAAGTCACATCCGATTACCTTTGTGAAATTGCAAACACAGAGATTTGAATAATTTTTTGTCTCTATTATGATCTTGTCTACGGTTAAGAATTCACAAACCGTCCTCAAACATACACAACCTTCGCCAATATATATAAGTACTGTTTTAGGATTTTCATTGGGATGGACCTCAAAGTGACAAATATTTTGTTCGGTATCTAAACAAATATCTTGTGCCTCAATTGCATTGCCTTCACAAATGAATCCTTGTTGTTCCCGTACAATGCAGGACTCTAGATTGACAGTTTGCCATTTTTCGTTTACCTTTCGGGCCCATACTCTATGCTCAGAAGGATAGAGTATGGTCCCGTTGTGATTCAGCCCTAATGAAATGATAGGATAAATTTGGTATATGGTGGCATTGTAAATAGTGAGTATAAAGGTAGTAGCTGTGTTTGTGATGGGGTCATAGGTAAAGTTTACCAGGTTCCACCAGGATTGGAGTTTCTTTTCAAAATTAGTAGCACTGTCCCAAATTATTCTCCGAATTTCAGTAGGAAGAATACCTTCTTCACCTTCTCTTATAATTGAGGCAGCTATCGACTGCATCCATATTTGAGCCTGGATGCAGCTGAGAGCTAAAGAGAGGTTATTTTGGAGCACACTGAGTGCATCTGTAATCAATTCATGATCCTTTATATTTACCTTTTCCCCTTTTGGTAATATATTCGACAACAGCCACTGGTTAGCCCCCAAAGCCAATAAGGAAGATCGCAAAGGCCTTTGTATATTAGTTAAATCACTAATTGAGGTAGCCAACTTGTTCATTATCACCTCCGAATCAATACTATTTAAAACTCCCAATCCTGTTCCCAAAGCACCGGTTAAGTCTCTCTGCGTTCTTTTTGTGTGAGGAGTTTGTTTTTGCAGCCAGGTTGTCCATCCCTCGTAAGAAGTCTTTAGGAAAGGTGAACATGCTGGCTGAATATTTGAAACATTATTTTGCATTAACAATTCAACTTGTTTGAGAGACCACGCCGGGTTAAACAGCATTTGTTGTAGTTTCCTCCTGTATATTCAATGGAAATCGGAAAGATATAGCTTGATCTCCTGACCTGGTCCCTCCCAAACAAACTATGGACACCGGTTGGGTTGCAGTAAATGCATACCAACAGGCTTCCGACTCACAACGGGTTTGAGCTATTTTAGATTCCGTTTTGTCTCTGATAACGATTTGAGTAAAAGGGGGCTGACGGACGGTTTGAATTAAAGGGTGCCGACTTATTATCACATTTACATTGAATACTCTGCAGCCTATCTGTATCTCATTTCCTTTTTTAGCTGTCCAGGTATGGGATGAATTCTCCCATTTATATGTTTGGAGTGTTAGGTTATTGCTTAGTATGGCAGTTGCTAACTCTGTCCCATACAAATCTGCATCCATACTTCCTGTATGTCCATAATAAGCATCTGTCCAAGGCCATATAATTTGATTAGTTAGGGTATGTTCAAAAGGTTGGTGGGATTGGTTAGTCGTTCTAGCCCATCCTGGTAGTGTATTCATTGTAGCTAATACACCTAGCCAGACTATCCAATAGCTCCAATAGAAGGCTGACGGGATTCTATAGATTTGCATATTTTTTCTTAGTCTCTTTTGTATCGGGGTGTCTGACACTCTCGTCTGGCCCTTCTTCCTCAGAGGTCCTTTTTTCTTCAGAGTAGGGCAGTAAAGTTTTCCCCACTTTGATACGTCTCTGCCTCCTCTGCCTACTCTGTTGCTTAGAGCAGCAGGGTGTTCCATCTTCTCGGCAGCAGCCGTATTCTTCAGGGGTACGTTTGCCTCTACTCCGGGACACATAGGTCTCCCAGTTTTTATCTTTGACCTCGGGTTCACGACAGGGGACCCAGGGGATCTGCTTTCTACAGATCACCCTTAGGATCTGAGAGTGTTATTGAGTAGGTCAATTAGAGTGAGTGCACTCTCTTTCAGGATTTATCCCTTTAGTAAATATTTTCTACCAAGTTTTAGAATCTTCAATTATTTTCCTGTTTTTACTCCAGTTTTAGGGCCTGATTAGTTAATCTCCGTTCTCGTTAATAACACTGATTACAGCTAGACCGAAGATTTATTCCATGTGCATTATGAAACCCCCAGCCTTCTTTACATACATTACACTTTACACTTTATGCATATAAAAGGAAAACAAATATAAGTTTCAATTGGACAAAAATATCAGGGTCTCACTCATCGAGTCCTTTGTAGGTTCTTATCTCACAATGTGTAGAGAGTTCTTTCAGGTTTTCCGAAGGGTGACTCGTAGATCCCCAGGAGGGCTGGTCACTTTCCAGGCTGGATCCTGTATAGGTCCCTTTACTCGGCTTGCGTGTGTCCACCCCTTCTCAGCAGTCCGAACAGCAGTTTCTGTAGTGATAAGAGCAACATAGGGTCCTTCCCAACGGGGGGTCAAAGAAGATTCTTTCCATGATTTGATTAGTACTTTATCTCCTGGTTGGATTTGATGCATGGCCACATCCAATGGAGGCCTTTGTACTACCATCCCCCGAGCCTGTAGTTGTTTTCTCCTTGTCATTAGCTGTATCAGGTAGGACTTTATCTTTAATTCTTCAAGTTGGGGGTGATCCGGTGGCATTTCTAAATCATAGGGCATCCCATATAGCATTTCAAAGGGAGAAATGCCTACATCAGTTCGGGGCTGAGTTCTGATATTTAACAAAGCTAAAGGGAGACACTTTACCCATGACATTTTAGTTTCTAGCATTAGTTTGGTAAGTTGTTTTTTTATTTCTCCGTTCATACGTTCAACTTTCCCTGAGCTCTGCGGGTGCCACGGAGTGTGGTATTGCCACTGTGTACCCAGGGCAGCCAAAGTCTCTTTGGCTACTCTGGATACAAAGTGTGGACCCCTATCTGAGTCTATTGCTTCTATTGCTCCATACCGAGGTATAATTTCTTCAAGTAATATCCTTGTTACCGTGTGAGCTGTGGCTCGAGCTGTGGGAAAGGCTTCTACGAATTGAGTTAAATGATCTATAATTACTAATAGGTATTTATACCTCCCCACCTTTGGTAATTCAGTAAAGTCTATTTGTATTCTTGCAAAAGGTCTATGAGCCAATTCTCGCCCCCCATATACTCGTTTTCTTATTTGATGTTTATTTACTTTTTGACAAACGAGACATTCTCCTATCACTCGTTTGGCTATATCATATATCCCAATGCACATGTATTTAGTTGCAAATTGATCCACTAATGCCTGAGTTCCCCAATGAGTGTTTTTATGGAATTGCTGCATTATCTTGGTAGCTATGGGTTTTGGGAGAACTTCTCGGCCATCCGGGAGTTCCCATTTTCCATTAGCTTTCTGTTTAATCCCCATTTGATTTAATTTTGCTTGTTCTTGAACAGTAAAACTTAAAAGTTCATAGGATTTTCCATGAAAAAAGCACCACTTAAACCCTGGTCTTTCACATACACATTCTATGCCGTCTACTCCGAAATCTTTCCAGCAAGCATAACAGGGGAGGTAATTATCTCCACAATTAACACACCGCTTTCTGTCCTCTATCGGATCATCCAAGTGCAGTGCTAATAGCGCTGCTCTCTTTGCCTCTTGATCAGCAAGGTTATTCCCCCGTACTAAAGGATTTAGCCCCCTCTGGTGTCCCTTTAAGTGTACTACCGCAATTTCGCTGGGCCCCCGTATAGCTTGTAAAATTTGTGATATTAACTCCTGATGTACTAGGCTCTTCCCCCGAGAATTGATTAAACCTCTTTCTTCCCATATTTTCCCAAAGGTATGTACTACTCCGAAGGCATATCTGGAATCGGTGTATATAGTTCCCACTTTTCCTTTTAGTAATTGCAAAGCCTTTAATACTGCATATAATTCGCATGCCTGTGCTGACCAGCTGGGACTCAAGGGTCCTGATTCTATCACCTTAAAAGTTTTTCCATCAATTATGGCATACCCTGATTTTCTTTTCCCTTCTACCACCCGAGAGGATCCATCTACAAATAATTTTTCTCCTTTCCCTAATTCCTCTTCTTCCAAATCTGGTCTTATCTTAGTCTGCTCCTCGATGTTACGGAGGCAATCATGAAAAAGATCTTGACTAGGTTCTCCATACAAAAATTGGGCTGGATTTTGTAACGATGTTGTTTCAAGGGTCAGGTGGGGGGACGTAATGAGGATTGCCTCATATTTTACTAGTCTAGCATCGGTTATCCATTTTTCTGCTTTTTGCTGTAACACACCTCTAATATTATGGGGTGATAGTACCCTTAATTCACTACCAAAAGTTATTTTATGCGCTTCCTCAATTAACAAAGCGGCTGCCACCACAACTTGTAGGCACGTAGGCCATCCCCGACTTACGGGGTCCAGTAATTTTGAAATATATGCTACTGGTTTCTTCTTTCCTGCCCATTCCTGGGCTAATACTCCAAATGCAGTTCCTTCCTCTGTGTTGACAAATAAGAAAAATGGTCTTTTTAGGTCAGGCAAGCTCAGAACGGGAGCATTTACTAATTCAGTTTTTAGTTCTTTTAACCGTTGATCATCTTCCTGAGTCCATTTTAATAATCCTTTTTTAGTTATTTTGGTGTATAAAAACTTTACCTTTCCACTATACCCTTCGATCCACTGCCTACAATATCCAAATAGCCCTAATAGCTGCCGGACTTGTTTTTTAGTGTTTGGACTTGGTAGGGAAAGTATCCCTTTCACCCTTTCTGGATCCAATTTCTTAGTTCCTTGACTTAATCGATGCCCTAGGTATTTAACTTCCTTTTCAACAAATTGCAATTTGGATTTTGACACCTTCAGTCCCTTTAAGCTCAGGAAATTTAACAACTTGATGCTTTCTTCCCGAACCCTTTCCTCATCCTCCCCTGCTATTAAAAGATCATCTACATACTGGACTAGGGTAAGGGTATCTCCTATCTGGTAATCCTGCAAAATTTGTTCTAAAGCTTGCCCGAACAGATTTGGGGATTCAGTGAAACCTTGGGGTAGGACTGTCCACCGGAGTTGAGTTTTCCTGTGGGTGTCTGGGTCCTCCCACTCAAAAGCAAAATAGTTTCTACACTCCTCTTTTAAGGGACATGTCTAGAAAGCGTCCTTCAAGTCTATTACACTGTACCACCGGTCGTTCGGGCCTAACTGACTTAAGAGAGTGTGTGGGTTAGCTACTACAGGGAATCTAGTTACAGTCCTTTTGTTAATTTCCCTTAGGTCATGGACTAATCTGTACCCCCCATCCGCCTTCTTGACAGGTAAAATGGGAGTATTGAAAGGGGACATGCAGGGTTCCAATAATCCCTGCTTTATTAATCTCTGAATTTCTGGTTTTAATCCTTGCCTTCCCTCCAGAGGTATGGGATATTGCTTAATCCTCACCGGTACCTCAGGATCCCGGACGGTTACCATAAAAGGTTCAACATTCAATTTTCCCACCGTATCCGGAGTGTACCATACTTCAGGGTTGATTTTAGTCTCATCTTCAACCCGTAGGGGGCATAGTTTGATTTCAAGTTTGTGTTCTGTTACTTCCAAACTAATTCCTAATTCAATCATTAGATCTCTCCCCAGTAGGTTATAATCTGCCTCAGGTACTAACAATAAGGATCCCACCCCCACTTTAGAATCTGTTTCAAGGAGTACATCTTTAATTACCGGTACTCCGAATGGTTCTCCTTTCGCCCCAACTACTTGTACTTTTTCTGATGAAATCTTACATCCTTGGGGCAATGATTGAACAGTAGATCTCTCCGCTCCTGAATCTACTAAAAATTCTACCTCCTGTTGCTGAGGACCTACTTTTAACTTTATCAAGGGCTCAGTTCGTTCTTGGGTCCCCAGCAAATAGAGCCCCTGACACCCCTAATCTTCTTTAAACATTCTCTCATCCATCATTCTCCTTCTGCAGCTCTTCTTTGTGTGACCTTTTCTTCCGCAATAAAAGCAGACAATACTCCCTTTTTCTCTCTCTCTCTCCGGTTCCTTTGATCTATAGCCTGTTCTTTGACCTTCCTGTTTTCTCCCAGCACTGTTCACTCTCTGTCCTTCCCTTATCGCAGCTACCATCATTCTGGTATGTTTCTTTTGAGTCTCATCCTCCCTTCGGACATAGACTTTCTGTGCTTCCCTCAGTAATTCATCCAATCCCCGATCCTGCCAATCTTCTATTTTTTCTAGCTTCTTTCTAATATCTATCCATGCTTTTGCCACAAATTGTGTCTTTAACAATGCCTGTCCCACTGGGGTATTAGGGTCTAGTCCTGAGTAAAGCTGAAGATTTTTCCTCAGTCTCTCTAACCACTCAGTAGGGGTTTCATCCTTTTTCTGATGTTCACTAAAGGCTTTGTTTATATTTTGTCCTCTAGGGACTGATTCTCTTATACCCTGGATTACAATCGTCCTCAGGTCTTGCATATGACCTCTATCGATTTCATTTTGATTATTCCAATTAGGTCGATTTAGAGGCCATTTTACATCTGCTGCCGGACCTTGCTGATGCTGTTGATCCCAAATTCTCATTCCTGCTCTCCTGATCATATCCCTTTCTTCAACAGTGAATAGTATAGCCATTATGGCTTGTATTTCATCCCAGGTATAGATGTTTGGTCCTAAAAACTGATCCACCCGCTCCGCCACACCTAAGGGATCCTCCAATAGATTCCCCATCTCTTTTTTAAATTCTCTGACGTCCCCTGAATTAAGAGGGACAGTCACATATCCCATGCCAGGCTGGGGTCCTCCCATCGCAACCTCCCTTAGGGGGTACAAGCCACTATCACCCCACCCCATTCTAGTTTGACTACGGGTTATTCGTCTCGGTTCTTTCGGGGATTCAGGTGGGGAGTCTGAATTCTCTGGGTCCTCCGGCGCAGTCGGAGGAGGTGAAGGCGCCGGAGGTGGGGGTGGAGGTATGTAAGGAGGAGGAGAGGTGGGAGGTTCATCCTCATCACGTACCTTCTTTTTCTTAACTTTTTCTTTTAGAGGATATAGATTTATTCGGGTATCTGATGCTATCCATACCTGTGCATATTCACTCTCCTCTAAATTAAAGGGTTCCCTTGAGTTGACATAAATGTTTAGGGCTTGGCAGACCCATTCTTCAAAGGACCCAAAAACAGGCCAATAGAGATGATCGCCTCTGATTTGTTTCCCTCCCCAAACTTCCATACAATAATAAATCATTTTTGCTTTGTCCTTACCCCGCCTAGAGGGGTAATCTTCCCAATGGTTTAACATCAAGCCTAAAGGGCTATCTGGTGGTATTTGGGGGTACCTCACCTCGGGTCCCAAATCACCCATGGGATCAGAAGGCTTGCTTTTCTTCTGTCCCATCTTCCGGAGCGCCTTCACACACTCACACAATTCGCTTCCCCCTTTTCGTGACCCAGTCCCTCGCGGGATATGGGAAATGCACTACCGAGGGGTCCGCACTCGCTTCGCCCTGCTGGGCGTCTCACACACCACGCTCCGGGAAACCCAACCCCAACCGAACGGTAACCGGCCTATACTCACGCAACCCTGCGTCTTCGTCCGGGGCTTCGTGCACAAAGATTACGGGGTTACCGGTATTTTTTTTTTGCTTGTTGCCGAGTTTTGGAGTTCGTCGGTAGAGGGTGTGATGTGATAGCACTCAGCCGGGGCCGCTGAACTCAGCGGGGCGCCTCCCCGTATGGGGCTTCCCACCAGATTGCCTCTATCCGAGTCATGGCACCAATTTTGTTATAGACTATCCTGCCAAAATGATGCAAGTTAGGACAAATTAAATTTCAATTATTTATTTTAGCAAGCGGCAATAAGTAAAACAGCGCTGGGCGGCCGGGGAGTCCCTGCTCCACCAAGGGCGCGCACTCACTTCCCGAGGGTCCGTCTTTTTTATATCCTCCGCCTTCCGGTATCGGGTCTCTCTGAGAGGTGTACCCTGCGTCTGTGCACTTTGCAGCTAGGGGGTCGCTCCATCCGGGTCTTCCTCACGTCACCAGCTTCTCGTATTTCCTACTTTCCTGAGAGTGGCTCACAAAGTCTTTGTTTATATCTTACAGAATATAGACACTACCCCCTTTTTTTTTTTTCTTCTTCTTCTCCCCTTTGTCTTTCTCCCCTTTGTCCTTCTTCCCTTTCTCCCTCTTTTCAGTCTTTTGCCTAGTAGGAGTCCTTGCTTCAGCATTTCAACTTAGATAAGCACTTGCAGTCAGTTAGTCGTTACACAATGTAATAGTTAAGATTAAGCTTAGGCCAACATAGTTTATAGAATAACATGTCACGAGCTCCCAGTATCTTCAATGGAATTTGATGAACAAACAGTTTACTGTCTATCACAGTTGTTAAACAAGTTGTAAATAAAGGCTTCTATAAAAATTTTAATGCTTGTTTTCTCTCTGTTTCTCACTCTGTTATAAGGAGCAGTTAAAACGCAGTTCATGTTAAAAATATAGTTTTGAATGTGAAGTGCTCTTTGCTGTATAAGATGTTAGTAGGTGATACCTTCTGCATCCAGCAGGTGATTATCCAGGATCACACAGATAATGCAAAGCAGATGTAAACTATGTAATAAGAAATTTGGTCAATCTGCAATGGGAAAGAGAACAATCATTGATGCTGTTGCCTATAGTGCATGGAGATCTGTAGGTTACCACTGACTTGAGCCATAAGGACAGGTGACTGTGCTGTTTCCAGACTTGAAAAGAGTCAGCTCAGGGGTCTCTGCACTGACATCTGGGGATATTAATCATGCCATGAGCTTATTCTGCTGTGCTTTTAAGTTTAGGATTGATGTTGCATGCAGTCCAATTAAATCTTAAAAGCAAGTATGCTTGCTTGCTGCATTTCAGATGGACCAAGGGAGGAAGCAGGACAAGGTCTATTGAGAGAGCGGGGGCGGGGGGGGGGGGAGTCAGAGACAGACATAGAGAGGCAGACAGAATAAGAGGGAGAGAGACAGAGGGAGAGGGGAATGGACAGAGGGAAAGGCCCAGAGAACAAATCAGAGAGGCAAAGAGTGTGAATGAGAGAGCTGAAGAGACAGAGAGGGAGAATGTCAGGAAAGGGGAGCAAGAAAGACAAAGACAGAGATAGAAAACAAGGAAAAGAATGAGGGGAGCAGGGAGAGAGAGACAGGGAGGGACAGGGAGAGGGAGAACAAGAGAGAGATGGTGAGATAAATAAAAGGAGGCACAGCTAGAATGAGACACAGAGAGAGACTGTAAGACTCCTCGATGTACAGTGGTCTTCTGGTCAGGATTACTACAGAGACCAAGAGAGAGACACAGAGCAAGAGAGAGACAAAGACAGAAAGAGACCAGGGGAGAGACCAAGAGAGAGCATGCCACAGGGAGGAGGGGGGGGTAGATACACTGAAAGGGAGTGAGCCCAAAGTAGGGAGAGGGGCACACTGAGGTAGAGTGTGGGACCAAAAGAGAGACTTACAGGGAGAGAAAGGCAGGGGAGGGGGCCTGATACTGAGAGAAAAAGAAAGGGGCACACACCAAGAGATTCGGGGGGGGGGGGGGGGGGGCATGCTGAGAGTGAGAGAGGGCCTGCATGACTGAGAAGGGGAGGCTGAGGCTGAGAGAGAGACAGAGATCAAGGTAGAGAGACAGACCAAAAGAGAGGCCAAGGCTGAGGGAGATCGGGAGAGGCTGAAACCAAGATAGGTGGAGGAGAGGCCAAAACCAAGTAGAGGGTCGGGGTTGTGGTGGTGCAGTTCTTACCCCTCCCTGCCCCTCCTTTTGGGCTGCTTGGTGCTAAGTGTGATTCCACCCACATCCCCCAAGCTATACACCAATCTGTGGAGATAAGGACTGATAATGTTAAGGAGCCTGGCTCCTGCCCCTCCTGCTTGCTCGGAAATGGTTAAAATGGCCCATCAACTCCTAAGGGCCTGGCACACCTGTGCCTGGGATGTGGTCAAATGGGAACAATAACAGAGTTGCACATTAATCAAATTCTTTTGTAACTGCTGGAAGGCACCAGATGGTATCTGACAAAAGTCAATTATCTTGGACCCTATAAATGGCGACCACCAGGGAGACCCTTTGAGCTCTCCTGGATCGCAGCGGGCCTGTGACCAGCACCTCCCCTGAGCTGGGACGCCTCTCAGGTACCAAACCCTTAAGGTGTTGTCTGCTCCAGACAGAAGGCCAGGGCGAAGTCCCCCGCTCGAGTCTCAATTATCGCCCGTTGAGGAATGCCAAGGCATTGGGAGTATTTGCTCTAAACTCGAGAGGGACATTTTCTTTGAGCTAGCTTCTCTTTACTCTGTGTGTGTGTGTGTGTGTGTGGGTACGTACCCTTGTTTCTGTGTGTGTATGTCCGTTCCGTGTTCATTCTACTGAATCGAAACACCTTTGTTTCTGTATTTTTGTCCGTTTTGTTATGTGCATGCACGTGTATATATATAGGTACCGTTAAGTAAGTTAGTGTGAATCGCAATCTGCAAGAACTTAGGGTTAAAGGATTAGTAGCACAAAGTACCCCTCTTGAATTCTCAATACATAAAATACAACCAGGCGACTGGGTATTAATTAAAAGTTGGAAAGAAGATAGCTTATCCCCTCGATAGGAGGGACCATTTCTTGTTCTTCTAACTACAGAGACTGCGGTACGGACAGCTGAAAAGGGTTGGACTCACACCACTCGAGTTAAAGGACCAGTGAAGCAGCCTTCAACGGAATGGACTGTGGTATCTAAACCGGGAAGTCTCCAAATGACTATAAGGAAAGACCAGAAGATGACTGAATGACCCACTCTAGAAGGGAAGTAAGAAATAGTCTATACCAGTGGCTCCAGATAGCCCCTGGGGATACTTTACAAAAAGTATATTTTGCACCTTGGAGGAGAGAAAGGATACCTTACCAAACTGGGGGAGCGGGGTTATATAAGTTAATGGGAACTCCACAGGTCCATCCTTTCTGTTGCGAAACAGAAACTGATGTACCTGAACTGTCCGCAACAGAAAATATATTGGAAATTCCATGCATAAAACATCCTACTT
The DNA here is from genome assembly GCF_031877795.1 of Strix aluco. NCBI lineage: Eukaryota > Metazoa > Chordata > Aves > Strigiformes > Strigidae > Strix > Strix aluco. The sequence goes on from NC_133970.1 coordinate 17,583,677, forward strand.
CTGGACACTCATGTTGGGTTACTTGTCAATGTTCAAATTGTAATAGAAAATGGTCTTGTATTTCATTTAAAAGGCAACTTTATTGTATGCAATGCCGAGATAATATAATAGTTAGTAGAGAACAATTTGCTCAAGTAGAGATCTGTACTTTGTTTTGTGGATGGGAGTTGTTGATACCTACAACTTGGGAAGTATATGAAGCAGATTGGCACAAAGTCTTAAGACAGTGTGCCACAAGATTTGCTTGGAAGCGGGCACAACAACAAAACAGGTGGAAATATCAACAAATTTAGATTCTGAAATTTGATTGGTAATTATGAACCTAGAATAAAACTCAAAATAGGCTGTGTGTCTTCAGGTAATTAGGTTTATGGCTGAAAAGAATAGCTCCTGAAGAATACCACTGCTGTCAAGAAGAATTTCATACCTCGTTGCTCCAAGCAAAGGAGTAGACGAAGGAGACAGAGGGGTATAATGGTGGAGATAAAAGCTGGATAAAATACATCCACTAGTAGCCTACAACTGAAGACAATGCACAAAAATATGAGTGGTATTCTAGTGTTGTTATACCTAATCTATATTAAAAGTGTAACAAATGATTGGATACACCAACCTTTCGAATGGCTTTTAGCCCGCTTTGAGGATTCATCAATAATTCGAAAAGTGATTACCTCCAGAGCTTCCACATTCAATGTCACTAATTGTGACGTATTGAGCCCTACTTTGGGGTCTCATTGTAACTTGGAACATCAATGGAGCTGGGGGGCGACTAACCTAAAGGCCACTTATTGGTGTCCCAGTTCGAATCCCGGAAGAAGTTATTTCAACTCACCAGGTTATTTTTATTGTGCCTATTGGGGTTGTGAAACTATAGCTACTGCCTGGGATGTATCAGAGAAGGACAAATATCTAAAAGTCGGGTGGAGTCCTGAACATTGTGAAACTCCAACCTACGACTATTCTGGGGGTGTACTCAATGCTGGAAACTGTAAAAATTTGACCCTGACAATACAGAAACCTGAAGAACCAGGGTGGGTTGTAGGAAGAACTTGGGGCGTAATGCTGAGGGAACCTGGAACTGATAGGGGAGGATTAATCCTGATCCAGAAAAGACCTGTTCTACTGACACCTAAACCTAAACCCGTAGGCCCGAATAAGGTAATAACAAATGAAATTGGCCAGAATAAGACAGTAGCAGATAAAATTGGAACTAACATCACGAATACCCAGGAAAATATTACTGCTTTGAGACGCACAAGAAATATCCAAGAAAATATTACTGCTTTGAGACGCATAGAATCTAACCCCTTATGGCGATTGGTACAAACTGCGTACCAAGCCCTTAACAGAACCAATCCCAACACTACTCTTGGATGTTGGTTGTGTTATGATGTAAGACCACCTTTATACGAAGGGATAGGACTTAATGTTACATACAGCCTAAGCAATGAAGCTAGCCCAGAACAATGTAAATGGAATAAAAAGAAAATCGGGCTTACTATGCAACAAGTTAGAGGGCAAGGGACATGCATAGGAAAAGTGCCTAGAAACCAAAAGAATTTGTGTGGAAATAAGATACAACGATTAAACAAAGCTGGAAATAAATGGGCTATACCAAGAGAAGGGGGATGGTGGATTTGCTCAAAGACAGGACTAACTCCCTGTTTGTCCCTAACTATGTTTAATGAGAACAAAGAATTTTGTATACAAATAACAGTCATGCCTTGGATTTTATATCATCCAAAAGAGACTGTCTTTAAATATTGGAATAATAATAACCTCAGGATAAGGAAAAGACAACCACTCACTGCCCTGACAATTGCAACCCTCATAGGTCTAGGAACTGCAGGGGCAGCGACTGGAATTACTTCTCTAGTTCAACAACATAAAGGGTTATCATCCCTAAGGGCTGCAGTTGATGAAGATTTAGAAAGAATTGAAAAATCAATATCATTATTAGAAAAGTCCCCTACTTCCCTTTCGGAGGTCGTTTTGCAGAATAGAAGGGGGTTGGACTTATTATTTTTACAGCAAGGAGGGCTCTCTGTAGCTCTAGGAGAAGAGTGCTGCTTTTATGCAGACCACTCTGGGGTGGTTCGGGAATCCATGACCAAGCTGCGTGAGGGCATTATACAAAGAAAGAAGGAAAGGGAAGCTCAGCAAAACTGGTTTGAATCATGGTTTAATCAATCCCCTTGGATGACCACTCTAATAGGAACCTTAATGGGACCCCTGATTATTTTGTTATTAATTCTCACTTTTGGACCTTGTATCTTAAACAAATTAATTAACCTTGTTAAGAACAGGATTGAAACTGTCCAACTCATGATATTAAGGCAACAATATACTGACTTAACCCAACAAGAAGAACACCGATTAGAGACTGAACTAGAAGATGACACCTTTTTATGGGCTGCTAAAGAAGCTATTTTTAAGCTTAACCAGCAAATTGAGGTATAAAAAGAAAAAGGGGGGACTGTAATAAACCATTGTAACTAATTTGCTAAGTTAAGCAAGGCGGGTTTGTTACGCTTGAATGATTTGTAAATGTCAAACCATAATATCTTGCTGTCTGAAATATTATAAAAGTAGAATATGGTACCCTGTATGGATCTGAAATGATTTGTGATCACTATAACCTATATTATAATTATGATGAATGTTTGAATATATACGGATAAAATATAAAGTGTGCTATTCGCTTGGAACAATGTAATCATTTCTCAGAAACCCCACCTAGAGCTGATATGTAACCGCTTCTTAGAAACCCCACCTAGAGCTGATATAACTGCTGCTTGAAAAAGCCCGCTGAAAGATGGAATCATGAGGCTTTCAAAAGATCCAATAGGAGAAAAGTGCACCAAGAGACCAAGGCTTCGAGACTTTCAAAAGACTCAATAGGAGGAGGACACGTACCCCAGCAACTCAAATGACCCAATGGAAGAAGAGCAGGACAACTATCTGACGAAAAGGGATTGGTTAAGACGGTGGTACAAGAGTATAAAAGACGCCGCTTTTTAGAACTCGGTGTGCGTATTGGCGGAGCGGAGACTCCCTACGCACCCAGCGCTGCTTTGCTTATTGCCTTTTATAATAAATTAACTATTTTTGTGGATCGGAATCTTGGTCGTTTATAACAGGCTTATAATAATTTGCACAACTGGGAAGAGGTAGAAAAACGGTTAAGTAATGCTAGAGGTACAACTAAATTTGGAAAAAATAAAGGTATGATTTGTAAAATGTTGGGAGTGTGCCTGGAAGCTGCCTGTCATGAACGAGAGAAGGTTAATCGTAAAATACAAAATTTACAAGATGAAATTGCTGGGCACAAATCCACCAATCTGCTGTTATCGATTAAATTAGAGCAGCTGCAAGAACAACTTAAGGAATCCCAACTAAAACAACAAAAACTGGGGGAACGCATTGAAATGATGCTAATGCAGTCTCGGAACCCCCTGATATAGTTGAAACCAGAAAATTAATTGTGTCCTCTGAAGACTGGGATGGTAACATTTGGAGCGATACACACAATAATGACTCAGACGAAAAAAAAATTATTTTCAACCACCTGAGTCTCCCCCACTTGCAAACAGACCAATTATTAAAACAGAAGAAACAACAGAACCTCGGGGTGGTGTGAGAAGTCGCATCAGCAAAACAACCCCTTTTGATCCAATTCAAATAGCCAATTTACAAGATCGTTACGGCCGTAAGCCTGGAGAAACTGAAACTGAATACCTATGGAGAGTGTCTCTAAACGGGGGAGATAGAATTTTACTAGATGGTGATGAAGCCAGTGGTTATTGGGGTCCTGGTGTCTTTTTGGATGCTGGTCCCAACCCCCCGAATGACCCCCACTCACTAACAAGCAGAGTGGCATATTGGGCTGGTGGCATTGATGCCTTAGAGAGAGGAGAACCTCTGTTAATACCTATCAAATCTCTAAATGACCTCTCCGTAAGCCTACTGATGTTCCTCTTTCGGCAACTGTAGCTCCTGCTATACTTAAAGTACTGATAAAAGGAGCCCCTGCCATGCTCAAACCTTTTCTCATTGCAAAATGGGATGAGATCCAGAGAGACTTAAATTATAATGAATTGGTAAATCTAACACAAACTGTTGGAAATAGTGGGGAAGAAGAACTAGAACCAAGAGTATTACCCACTTGGGCAACTTTAGTGCATGAAACTGTAAATCATGCCCGAGAAATGGGATGGGATGAAATTCCCAATGAAACAAAAAAAATATAGGTTGCACTGTTAGGCAAATTAAACAATTGCATCAAAATAATTCTCAGGAACAAAAACCCTCTGACCGACAATCTAGGGGTCAGGAGTGGAGAAATGAACTGTGGGACCAAGCATTGTCACTGGAAATTCCTAGAGCCACAATTCAGAGACAGCCTACCGGTGTTATTCTGAGTTTGATTCAGGTATTTTAAAAATATAACGCTTCAAATGTGCCAACTCCCAGAGAAAGAGATGACTCTTTCCTCCCTCACGGGGATCAGTTGCAAAACACAAGATCAAAAAAAAAAAAAAAAAACCCAAACTGGTAAAGCCTGGACGGCAATTGGGCCTGCCAGTACGGCAAGTAAAAGCTTATCAGTGGTTAAATGAGAACGGCCCTTACATTTTAATTTCATTTGGTCCTTGTTATAAATTGGGGAAAATAACTTTCAGAAGCCAAATCAAGTGACTTATAAAATTTATTAATTCAGCAAGCGGTTGAGCAAGTAAAGCAGCGCTGGGCGGCCGGGGAGTCACTGCTCCGCCAACGGCGCGCGCCCCTCCTCTTTGGCAGTCTCTTTTTATAATCTTCAGGTTCTGGGCTGACGTGGCCTTTTTGGTTTCATCTGCGGCTGCGCCTTTTGTTGCTAGGGGGGTCGTAGTCTTCCTCTGCGTTATCTTCTGCTGACCCTCTCGGGTTTTTCCCTTACATGGCATAGCTCATCTCTGTGCCTACTTTACAGGATATCGCTAATTGCAGACTTGGCGTAAATCACATCAGACAGACATGCCCACACTCAGGCCTTCACCCTTTGTAAACTATCTGACCACCAAATGCCATTTGCCTCTTATCGCAATTGTAAATCCCATCAAACAGACATGCACATACCCAGGCTCCCACCCTTTATCTGATTGACAAATACCATATGTCTCTTATCACCTCACCCTTTATCTGATCAACAAATACCATATGTCTCTTATCACAATCCCCCCTTTTTCTTTCTATCATTTTGTTGATCAAATTTTCTTACAGCTTCTCTTGCTGACTTTAATACGGGGGCGTTCTCTTGATTCTCGACTGGTTGATATTGTTGCCTGACTAACAGTAGGTGCGCTGCCTCTAACTTCCCTTTTACAATAGCAATTACCTTGTTCATGATACAAGGACCAAAGGTTAAACCAATTATAAGTAATATCAGGGGTCCTGCAATTGTGGATAACAGAATATTTAGCCATGGGGAATGAGTAAACCAGGATTCATACCAGCTTTGTTGTTGTTCCCTTTCTCTTCGGCGTTTTTCTAATCCTTCTCGAAGTTTTGTCATGGTGTCTCTCACTACTCCTGTATGATCAGCATATACACAACATTCTTCTCCTAAAGCCACACATAACCCACCTTGTTGGAAAAACAGTAAGTCCATTCCCCTTCGGTTTTGCAGGACTACTTCTGATAATGATGTGAGGGATTTTTCTAAAGCTGATATTGATTTTTCAATTCTCTCTAGGTCTTCATCTACTGCTACCCTTAGACTGTGTAGTCCTTGTTGTTGTTGTACTAATGATGCAATTCCTGTTCCAGCTCCCGCTGCTCCTATCCCCAAAAGAGTGGCAATCGTTATGGCTGATAAAGGTTCTCTTTTGACAATTCTATGGCCTATTTTTTCGACTTGTTCAAACACATCATTTTCCCGATGATATAATACCCTGGAAAGCACTATCACTTGCACACAGTATTCAGAGGAGCTATCAAACACGTCTAGGGTTATACAAGGGGTTAGACCAGTCTTAGAGCAAATCCATCTCACCCCTGGAGAAGGTATTAGCCATTTTCCCTGAATCGAGTTGGGGGCTACAAGGGTATTTTTACATAGTTTCCGTTTTCTTTTAGGTACCGTCCCAATGCAAGTCCCAGTCCCTTTTACATGTTGCATAGTGATTCCCTTTTTCCTATCCCCCCAATTACATTGTGGTGGGCTGGCTTCATTGCTTCGATTAAATGGGGTTCGAGTTCCTATTGCCTCATAGTATGGAGGTTGCACATCGTAACATAACCAACAATGAGTGGTTAACTCTGGGTGGGTAAGATTTAAGGAGGTATAGCTGGCCTGCACTATTTTCCACAAAGGGTCTAGTAAGGGGTTGGTTTCTGGTGTTAAGATAGGTTCTACCTGAATTAGGGAGGGAAGGGTGGTAGTCCCGCTTTTTGAGCCTTTTTTTGTTTTTTCTTTATTCCTATTTGTTTCTTTCATCACCTTATTTGGTCCAATAGCCTGTGGTGTTACTGGAGGTACCGGCTCCTTTTTAACTGAAAATAACCCTCCCTGATCAGTACCTCGTTCCCAAGATCGGATGCCCCAAGTTCTCCCAACGATCCAGCTAGGGTCCTGAGGCTTGGATACATTAAGGTATATATAAGAACACCAGCCTTCTATGTTGCACGAGGACCACGGTACACCATCCTCGTCACCACATCCATAGTGGTGAGGTTGTGGCTTTTTACACCCAGGAGGTCCCCACCCTACAACTAAATATGCTTCGCCCGATCTTGTCCAATCAGAAGCCCATGTTTCACATCCCCAATATGCACAGTAATAATGCCCTGGATAATTACAGTATCCTTTCCCGGGGTTGGAGGCGGGACATATATAAAAGGCCTTATATTGTGCTTGCCACTTCCAGGTATCTCCTTCTCCTGCTCGAATCAAGGAGCTCAAGCGTACCTTAAAGGAAGGGCTTCCTGCGATGATTGTGGAGTTTACGAGTTGCGAGGCTTCCATCTGAATTAATGACCACTTGTGAGGTTGATGCACATTACTGGCAGCGGTGTGCACAGGATAACAAAACCAAAATACAATTACATATCTTAGGAGAGTTGGAGGGCTCAAAGTTATTCCTTGATGGTGGGTTTTTAAAAGGGTGTGATGCTTTTCATTGGTCACATTCCGAGTGGGTGTCGGAATTACTCGCAACCCGGGGTTATGGGGCCTTTTACCGGAGGGCTTGGGGTTTCTAATTCCCCACCGTCTCCTCGCGCCTCTGCCTCCTTTGCCTACTCCTTCGCTTGGAGCAGCAAGGTTTTTCATCTTCTCGGCAGCAGTCGCAGTCTTCAGGGGTTCCCCGTTCCCTTTCCCGGACCTTATAGGCTCCCCAACTATGGTTCTTTACCTCCGGGGCTAAGCAACTCAAGTATGATACCTGCTTTCGACAAACCACTGTTATGATTTCTGGATTATTTTCTTTGGTTTCGTTGGCGTGCACACACCCTTTCTCAGGATTAATTCCTTTAGCAAATATAAACAATTTGTCCTATGTTCACAGCACAATTAAGATATAGCTGAGTTAATTTTCATTTTGCCCAATAACATTCACTGCAAATATCTTTAGAAGGGTAACCGGATTTACAATGAGCCCACCAGCTGTCCTTACACCCTTTATACTTGAAACACACAAAAAGATAGCATATACAACCGGGATTCGAGCAAAATACAGTCTCACTCATGGGGCTTGTAAGATTTCCTCCTTATCCAGAGTCGCAGTCCTTCTGGGAGGGGAGTAGATTCCCAGGTGTCCGCAGCAAGCGGTCCTTTAACTCGGCTGGCGTGAGTCCATCCCCGTTCAGCAGTTCTTATAGCAGAGTCTGTGGTAAGTAAAATGAGAAACGGACCTTCCCATTTAGGAGTTAGTGAAGTCTCTTTCCATGTTTTTACAAGTACCGAGTCCCCAGGTTTAATGTTATGTATTGCCATGTGCAACGGAGGTCGTTGGGTGATTAATCCTCTTTCTCAGAGCTCCATTCGCCTTCTCATTAGCTGACTAACATACTCAGAAAGGTATTGATTTTCTACTACTGGGTGATTGGTGGGAATTTCCAAATCATAGGGCATCCCAAACAGCATCTCAAAGGGCGAAATTCCCGGGTCGCTCCGAGGCTGAGTTCGAATATTTAACAGAGCCAGTGGGAAACATTTCACCCAGGATAGATTAGTCTCCAACATCAGTTTAGTTAATTGTTTCTTTATTTCCCCATTCATTCTTTCCACCTTACCCGAACTCTGAGGGTGATAGGGAGTATGATATTCCCATTTTGTTCCCATGGGTGCTAATGCTTCTTTAACAGCTCTTGATATAAAGTGTGGACCCCTATCAGAATCGATTATTTCTATGACCCCATACCTAGGAACAATATGCTCTAGTATTGCCTTTATCACCACTTGCGCTGTAGCTCTGGCAGTTGGAATTGCCTCCACATAATGAGTAAGGTGATCTACCAACACTAGTAAATAGCGATACCTCCCTACTCTGGGCAATTCTGTAAAGTCAGCTTGAATTTTGGCAAAAGGTCTGATCGCCAGTTCTCGTCCCCCAGGTATCTTTTCTCGTAATTGCTGTTTGTTTACTTTCTGACAAATTAAACAGGCATCTACCAGTCGCTTAGCAAGGTTATAAGCCCCTATGCACATATATTTATTAGAAAAATGATCTACTAATGCTTTTACCAACCAGTGAGAGTGCGTCTTGGTGTGCAGATCCTGTAAGATTTTCCAGGCTAGAGTTTTAGGGAGAACCTCTCGCCCATCTGGTAGGATCCATCTATTTCCTTCCTTGATAACCCCTTCTTGTTTTAATCTTTCTTCCTCCTGCTGTGTGAAAGAGGGAGCTATCCCTGCCTCTGGATCTTTTATATCCTGGGGATTCTTTTGGCATAAAGGTAAAAGCGCGGCCCTTTTAGCCTCCTCATCTGCTAAATTATTTCCTCTTATCTGTTCGGAGGTTCCCCACTGATGTCCTTTGACATGTACTACAGCAATTTGGAGGGGTTCTCTCAGAGCTTCAAGGGTTTGTTTTATTAGGGATTCATGTACTAACCCTTTTCCTTGTGAATTGACTAACCCTCTTTCCTCCCATATCTTTCCAAAGGTGTGGACCACCCCAAAAGCATATTTTGAGTCAGTGTAGATTGTTCCTTGTTTTCCTTTTAATAGCTTCAGTGCTCTGAGTACAGCATATAATTCACACGCTTGTGCCGACCAGGACCGGCTAAGGGGGCCAGATTCAATTACCTTCAAAGTTTTTCCATTAATTAGTGCATACCCCGACCTCCGGCTTCCATTAAGTACCCTGGAGGATCCATCCACATAAATCTTTTCTCCCTCTTCAAGTTCCTGGTCTTCTAAATCTTCCCTAATTTTAGTTTGTTGCTCTATACATCGTATACAGTCATGGGTTAAGTTCTCTTCGGGCTCTCCATGTAGAAACTGAGCTGGGTTCTGAAGGGAGGTTGTTTCAATCTCCAACTTAGGAGAGTGGATCAGGATGCTCTCATATTTTAAGTCGGGCATCAGTGATCCATTTTTCTGCTTTTTGTTGCAGTATTCCCCTGATATTATGAGGGGTTAATACTTTCAATTCCCCCCCAAAGGTTATTTTATTTGCTTCTTCCACTAACAGAGCTACTGCCACTATAGATTGTAAGCAAGAGGGCCATCCTCTACTTACTGGGTCTAGGAGTTTGGAAATATATCCTACAGGTTTCTTTTTTCCTGCCCACTCTTGGGTCAGTACCCCATAAGCCGTTCCCTCATGGCTATTGACAAAGAGGTAAAAGGGTTTTCTTACATCTGGCAAACTTAATACAGGGGCATTAATCAGGTCTTTCTTAAGTTCTTCCAGTTTTTGTTCATCTTCCTGACTCCATTTTACTAATCCATCAATAACCAATTTTTGGTATAAAAATTTTACCTTATTACTAAAATCCTCAATCCACTGCCGACAATATCCTAACAACCCTAAAATCTGCCTAACTTGTCTCTTGCTTTTTGGTGCTCCCAAAGACAAAATACCTTTCACTCTTTCAGGATCTAACTTCTTGCATCCTTTAGTAATCCAGTGTCCCAAGTACCTTACTTCTTCTTCTGTAAACTGCAGTTTTGATTTTGATACTTTGAGTCCTTGCATGCTAAGGAAATTCAGCAGCTTAATACTTTCATTTCTGACATCATCTTGGTTCTGCCCAGCCAGTAACAAGTCATCCACATACTGTATCAAGGTCACTCCTTTCCCTAACTGATAGTTCCTTAAAATTTGTTCCAGTGCTTGCCCAAATAAATTGGGGGATTCTCTAAATCCCTGGGGGAGTACTGTCCATCTTAGTTGTTGTTTTCTATGGGTATCTGGATCCTCCCATTCAAAGGCAAAGTAATCTCTACATTGCTCCTTAAGGAGACAAGCCCAAAAGGCATCCTTGAGGTCTATCACCGAGTACCACTGACATTCAGGGTTTAGTTGACTTAATAACGTATGGGGGTTTGCCACTACCGGAAATCTGGTAACAGTTCTTTTGTTTATCTCCCGGAGGTCATGTACCAATCGATAACTCCCATCAGGTTTCTTAACAGGGAGTATAGGGGTATTAAATGGAGACATGCAGGGTTCCATCAATCCTTTTCTTAGAAGCCTCTCAATTTCAGGTTTTAACCCTGCTCTCCCTTCTTGGGAAAGAGGATATTGTTTGATCCTTATGGGTACTTTGGGATTTTGAATTGTTACTTCAAATGGTTCAATTTCTAGTTTACCCACCGTATCAGGGGTATACCAAACCTCTGGGTTAATCTTCTCTTCATCCTGTACCCTCAAGGGGCATAACTTAACTACCAAATCTTTGTTTTTAATTTCCAAATTAATTCCTAATTCAATCATCAGATCCCTCCCCAATAAGTTATATTCAGCTTCTGGTACTACCAAGAGGGATCCAACCCCAAATTTACATTTAGATTCCAATTCTACACTTTCTATTACCGGGGCCGAGAAGGGTTCCCCCTTCGCTCCAACCACCTGCACAAATTTTGAGGAGGGTTTACACCCTTTAGGTATCCGTTGAACAGTGGATCGTTCGGCGCCCAAGTCCACAAGGAACTTGACCACCTCATGCTGGGGACCCACTTTTAACTTTATCAAGGGCTCTGAATTCCTTGGGATCCCCAGCACAAAGAGCCCCTGACCCCTCTAATCTTCACTAAACATTTTTTCGTCCTGAATCCGTTTTCTACACTCTTTCTTCATGTGCTCTCTCTTCTTACAATAGAAACATTCCAATCCACTGACGTCCCTTTTGTCCACCATCGAGGGTGGCCTTCTAGGTCCCTTAGAATCCCGTCCAGGGGGTCCAGGTCATCCGGATCCCCTCTGCCCTTCTCTCACAGCAGCAACTAGCAATCTCGTCTGTTTCTTCTGGGCTTCCTCTTCCCTTCTAACAAACACTTTCTGAGCCTCTCTAAGTAATTCATCCAGTTGTCTCTCCTGCCAATCCTCCAATTTCTCCAATTTCTTCCTAATATCCACCCAGGACTTGGCCACAAATTGGGTTTTAAGGAGGGCCTGCCCAACGGGGGTAGTGGGGACTACCCCCAAATACAACTGTAGACACCTACGCAGTCTCTCGAGCCACTCAGTGGGAGTCTCATCCTTTTTCTGTTCTTCCTTAAAGGCTTTATTAATGTTTTGACCCCTAGGCACACACTCCCTGATTCCTTGGATTACTATGGCTCGTAAGTCAGACATATCATTTCGGCCCCTTTCCTCCTGATTATTCCAATTCAGTCACTGAAGGGGCCACTTGGTGTCAGCGGCCGGTCCAGCCTGATGTTGTTGGTCCCATAGCCTCATTCCTGCTCTCTTGATCATATCTCTCTCTTCTACAGTAAAAAGTATACCTAGGATGGCTTGTAATTCATCCCAGGTGTAAATGCTGGGTCCCGGAAACTGGTCCAGCCTCTCAGCAACTCCCAGGGGGTCTTCCAGTAAGTTCCCCATTTCTTTTTTAAAATCTCAAACGTCCCCTGTGTTAAGGGGGACCGAGACGTACCTAATCGCCGGGCCCTGCCCACCAGCTACGGGAACTTCCCTAAGGGGGTATAAATTTCCCGGAGTTTCCTTTGTTTGACTCCGGGTTACCCGCCGAGAGGGCTCGGGTTGAGGGTCGGCTTCCCCTACAGGGGGTGCTTGTACTTGTGCCTCCTCGGGTTCCTCGGGGGCACCAGGGGCATAGGGAGGAGGTAAGATTAATTCCTCTTCCCTAGGTTTCGGTGTCTTCTTCCTTTCATTCAGGGGATATAGTAATGATCGGGGTTTGGGGAGCCACAATCTAGCGTATTCCCTTTCTTCAGGGTTCACAGGTTCCTTACTATCAACCCAAATATTGAGGGCTTGCCGTACCCAATTTTCAAATGATCCAAATTGGGGCCAGATCACTGCCGGACCCTTAATTGCCTGCCCTCCCCAAACCTCAATACAATAATGATCCATTTTTACTTTACTTTTTCCTTTTCTTCGGGGGATATCATTCCAATACTTTAACATAAGTCCCAGCGGACTGCCCGGAGGAATATCGGGAAATTTCTTCCCTTCTCCTCCCATGGGATCAGAAGGCTTGCTTTTCCTCTGTCCCATCTTCCGGAGCCCCTTGTTTCACACACGCACTCGTTCCCCTTATTCGTGGCCTATGCCCTCGCGGACAATGGGAACCGCACTACTAAAGGGTCCGCACTCACTTGGCCTCAACGAGACCTCACACACTCGAGCTCCAGGATTCCCAACCCCAACCAAACGGATTCCCTTTTTCACTTATACTTACTCCATCCGGAGTCTTCGCTTGGTCTTCGTGCACAAATATTATGGGGTTCCGCGGTTTTCCTTTACTTGCTCACCAAATTTGGAGGGGGTTCGGATTTCCAGGTCCGGGTGCAGCAATCGTCCACACCAGGGCTATCCGGAGATAGGGCGCCTCCCCAGTATAGGGATTCTGAACCACAGTTACCTGGATCCGATTCACGGCACCATGATTGTTATAAATTGGGGAAAATAACTTTCAGAAGCCAAATCAAGTGACTTATAAAATTTATTAATTCAGCAAGCGGTTGAGCAAGTAAAGCAGCGCTGGGCGGCCGGGGAGTCACTGCTCCGCCAACGGCGCGCGCCCCTCCTCTTTGGCAGTCTCTTTTTATAATCTTCAGGTTCTGGGCTGACGTGGCCTTTTTGGTTTCATCTGCGGCTGCGCCTTTTGTTGCTAGGGGGGTCGTAGTCTTCCTCTGCGTTATCTTCTGCTGACCCTCTCGGGTTTTTCCCTTACATGGCATAGCTCATCTCTGTGCCTACTTTACAGGATATCGCTAATTGCAGACTTGGCGTAAATCACATCAGACAGACATGCCCACACTCAGGCCTTCACCCTTTGTAAACTATCTGACCACCAAATGCCATTTGCCTCTTATCGCAATTGTAAATCCCATCAAACAGACATGCACATACCCAGGCTCCCACCCTTTATCTGATTGACAAATACCATATGTCTCTTATCACCTCACCCTTTATCTGATCAACAAATACCATATGTCTCTTATCACAGTCCTCAACAACAATTAACAAAATTTATGATTGATACTGGTGCACAAATTTCAGTAATTACACAGCAAGGTGCCGCTAAGCTAGGCATATGACCTGGACGGCAAAAGGTTAAAATTACCAGAGTTACAGGAACCAGCGCTGTGTGCCAGACAGCAAAAGTTAATTTAAGGCTCCCTGAAAAAAAACCCGAATAACATCGCTTTGCGATCAAGGAGCACTGTGAAAATATCCTGGGTGTTGATGGCATTGAATGGCTGGACCTGGAATTTGCCAGACAGCAGTCTGTGGACTTTTGGTTCAATTGGCAACACTAACCCTAATAAAAATCAACAAACTGCGACAGTGCGTGTACTCCGTGCAGCTCCAGCACTTACGGAATCAAAAATTACTAACGTCCCACAGAATCCAGTTTCTGCTACAGCATGAATTGGAATTTCTGAAGTAATTGCAGATTTAGAAAAATGACAGATTATTTCCAGAACTCACCCCCCATACAATTTTCCTGTTTGGCCAGTCCAAACCAGACGGGGAGGTGGTATTTAACAGGCGATTATCGGCATTTAAATGCTAATACAGCCCCATTGACAGCGGCAGTCCCCAACAATGCAACTTTAAGGGCTACACTGCAAGTCCCTGCACATCCTTGGCTGGCAGTGCTACATGTGAAAGACATGTTCTTCCCTTATGGGAAGATGATAAAGAAAAATTTGCTTTTACATGGGAGGGCATCCAATATACCATTAACAGACTCCCAGAGGGGTATAAACACTCACCCACAATTGCTCATGCTGCACTTGTTGAACTTTTACCGACAGTTTCACTCCCTGCAGAGGTAAAACTATATCAGTATATAGATGATATTCTAATTGGAGGACCCTCTCCTAACAAGGTGGGAGAAGTGGCAGCAACAGTTTGGCAAACATTGCATGAAGCAAAAATTGAAATTCCACCTGAAAATGTCAGAGACCAAGTAAAGAAGTGAAATTTCTGGGCACTTAGTGGATTGCTGGAAGTGCAGCAATTCCACCAGATACTCTAAATAAAATAGAACAATCAGAAATGCCCCTGTGGCACGGAATCAAACTCTACAACTCAGTAAGAGTTATAAAGTAGTATGTTTATTACGACGTTGGGTACACGGGGGATCGCTCCACCACAAACGTGCGCGCCCGGAGCCAAAAAACCAGCTCCTTTTATTGTTTGAAATGTTACATATGCATTAGGTTTCTTAAGATAAGGAGAGAATATTACAATTAGTTCCGAGAAATTCCCCTCTTGCCCCCCCCCCCCCAAGTCCTTCTTCTTTGCACCTGTGCAGTGCCTCCTGGTGAGGGTGGGCCGGGGTCTTCAAGGGTCTTCAGGATGAAGTAAGACTCCTTCCTTTTCATGAATTTTTTGACTTTGCTTCCTGCTCATGCTCTCTGGACCTTTGGCTCCTCTTCAGGTTGTAGAGTTAGTTTTACCTGTTTGTTTTGTTAATTGGAACTTTTGTGTCTATCAAGATGTTCCAGGAAGTAAATCCTTAGTGTTATCAGGAATTGGTCATCCTTTAGCTGGTACGGCTCCTCCTTTATCTCAAAGACAGGGATTAGTTTACTATCTATCCTGTTTTCTGTAAGAATGTTATCTAGCTAACATTGCCTAAGGGCTAGCATTGTTTAAGGGGCCTCACAACTTTGTCCATATTTCTTTGCTTCCTTTTTTTCCTTTTTTGCTTTCCTCAGATCACCCCAATCTAGAAAAAAAATTACAACACCTAATGGGTACTTTAGGATATTGGAGAAAACAGGTACCTGGATTCTCCATTGCCTGTCCACTGTATTCGCTTTTATAAAAAGGAAAACTGTGGAGTTGGGTTTCAGAACATGAAGAAGCGATAAAAACTCTGATACTAGAATTAAAAACATATCAATCCCTAGGACCTGTCCATCCTCGTGACCCTATTATAGCAAAACTGGGTTTTGCAGAACATGGCACTTATTGTAGTTTATTTCAAAATGGTTCTGAGGGACCAAGAAGACCTTTACTGTTTAGCTCAACTGCATTTAAAAAGACAGAACAGAAATATTCATAGTGGGAAAAGGAGCTTTTGTCTTTAGTCTGTGCAATTACACAAGTTAAGAAAACACATCAAGAACAAGCTGTCCAGACTAGAGGTGCCTTTAAAGGGGACTGCTCCCTGAAGTGCTAAAGCTTGGACAACAGGCCCATACCAGAGTTGACCTATAGATGGATCCTGTATATTTTATAACTAATAACCATTGTGCTAGTAGCTATTATACTAAGTTATAACAAACCACCTATTCTGATGTAAAAAGTGGAAGTATTGAAGCCTGAACAACAGGCCCTGAACTGAAGCTGCTAACTCAGTAAGTAATCATTAGTGAAATATGTACAGAAGATGTAGCTGTTTTAAATGTATCTTTATCTTTCTTTGTGTGTGGATAAAATAACAGGGCCACAGAGACAGTTGTCTGGCACTGTGACCTGATGTGTGATCCTGCTCATAATCCAACTAGATAAGCAGGGAAACTCCCTTAGCTTCTCTCTTGAGCCCTGGCCAGGCTCTGGGGGAATCTAATGTGAGATGGAAACCAGATATTTCCACTTAAAACAAAGGTGCCAGCTATTCTGGCTTACTGATTTTTGGGTATAAAAGGCTGGACCCGCTCACAGCGACTTTGGAAGCCTCACCTACGGGTGGACGCACCGCGTAGGATTTCCCACTTGCCGGGAAAGGCTCAACAAATCCTCGCTGTAACCAGGGCTGCTCAGCGACTGCGGGTCTGGATGATGGTAAAATATGAAAGTGGTGATGTAACTTTTTTTTTTTTAAGCACTTTTTTTTCTCTCATGTAGTAATGATTTGATGCATTACCCTGTATTTTCCTATATGTTTGCTTTAAGTGCAATATTCTGTCTTATTGTATGTTTTCTGTATTATTCTGTTACATTATTTAGTTATCCCCAGTGAAATACACCTACTCTTTTTACTCTGGTGTCCGAATGTAATTGGTACCCTTAATCAGAAACACACCACCCCCCCCCCGAGGGAATTGTACAAAACCCTACAATTATCCTGCATCCTAAGGGGTAATCTGTTCAGCCTCCCCCCCCCCCCCAAGACCATTCTCTTTTCTTTCCTTTTCAGAAATAACCAACTCCATCAACAACATCGTGGAAACAAACACCACATCCAGCAAGCCCACCAGTAGCACTGTGAAAACAATCCTCGTCTTTAATATGAGAGTCTCTGCAGAACTGTGCCTACCCTTTAAAACCTGGACAAAAGACTCTTATCATGGTCCAACATGATATAAAAGAAATACATCAAGTGCTAACGAGAGTCAAAGGGCTGAAGAACATCGATGGTGGGAAAGCTTATTTGGATGGTCACCAACCGCAACAGGACTGTTTAATTCCATGTTCCATCCGGTCGTGATTTTCTTAATTCTAATTTTAATATGTTTACTGCTCATAATCGTATTGTATATTAAGGTTTGGAGGATGGTTAAACAGATTACTCAGTTACAGAAGTATCCCCGTGTGTATATTCTATCCCAAAATAGGTTTGGGTTTTTTTCTGAACCTAATCAAACACAAAATTTCCTTCAACTGTAATTGGATTATGGCATCCTCTGTTTATAGGCATAGAGGCAAGAGGCAACCACACTGCCACCCTATGGACAAGATAAATTGACTTTAGTCACGGGGTGGATTGTGGTGGTGCAATTCTTACCCCTCCCTGCCCCTCCTTTTGGGCTGCTTGGTGCTAAGTGTGATTCCACCCACATCCCCGAGCTATACACCAATCTGTGGAGATAAGGACTGATAACGTTAAGGAGCCTGGCTCCTGCCCCTGCCGATTGCTCGGAAATGGTTAAAATGGCCCATCAACTCCTAAGGGCCTGGCACACCTGTGCCTGGGATGTGGTCAAATGGGAACAATAACAGAGTTGCACATTCATGAAGTTCTTGTGCAACTGCTGGAAGGCACCAGATGGTATCTGACAAAAGTCAATTATCTTGGACCCTATAAATGGCGACCACCAGGGAGACCCTTTGAGCTCTCCTGGATCGCAGCGGGCCTGTGACCAGCATCTCCCCTGAGCTGAGACGCCTCTCAGGTACCAAACCCTTAAGGTGTTGTCTGCTCCAGACAGAAGGCCAGGGCGAAGTCCCCCGCTCGAGTCTCAATTATCGCCCGTTGAGGAATGCCAAGGCATTGGGAGTATTTGCTCTAAACTCGAGAGGGAAATTTTCTTTGAGCTAGCTTCTCTTCACTGGTGTGTGTGTGGGTACGTACCCTTGTTTCTGTGTGTGTATGTCCGTTCCGTGTTCATTCTACTGAATCGAAACACCTTTGTTTCTGTATTTTTGTCCGTTTTGTTATGTGCATGCATGTGTATATATATAGGTACCGTTAAGTAAGTTAGTGTGAATCTTGTCACTTTAGAATCTGAATAAGTCGCTTTTCTTTCTTTTAGTATTTCTGAATTATTTTATAATAATAAATTGCTGTTAGTTATTAATAAACCTTGATTTCTTACTAAGTATTACCGTGTCAATACTTTCATCCGTGACAGGGGTGGGGTGATAGAGTTTGCTACATGCAAAGATATAGGGTGAGACAGAGGGTGAGACAGGCAGAGGGATAGGCAGAAGGACAGAGAGGGGTGGAGATCAAGCAAGATAGACTTCCAAGGCTGAGTGGAAGAGGGAGAGAACATGGCTGGAGCAGGGGCAGAAAGGGGGGGGAGCATATATGTATATATATCTATGAGACCTTTGGGAGGTGAGAGAGGGCAAGAGATAGTGGATGATGTGATAGACAGTAAACTGTTTGTTCATCAAATTCCATTAAAGATACTGGGAGCTTGTGACATGTTTTTCCATAAACTATGTAAGCCTAAGCTTAATCTTAACTATTACATTGTGTAACGACTAACTGACTGCAAGTGCTTATCTAAGTTGAAATGCTGAAGCAAGGACTCCTATTGTACAAAAGATTGAAAAGAGGGAGAAGGGAAGAAGGACAAAGGGGAGAAAGACAAAGGGAAGAAGGACAAAGGGGAAGTGTCTGTACTCTGTAAGATATAAACAAAAGCTTTGTGAGCCACTCTCAGGAAAGCAGGAAATACGAGGAGTTGGTGACGTGAGGAAGACCCGGATGGAGCGACCCCCTAGATGCAAAGTGCGCAGATGCAGGGTACACCTCTCAGAGAGACCCGATACCGGAAGGCGGAGGATATAAAAAAGACGGACCCTCGGGAAGTGAGTGCGCGCCGTTGGTGGAGCAGGGACTCCCCGGCCGCCCAGCGCTGTTTTGCTTGTTGCCGCTTGCTAAGTAAACAATTGAAATTTTGATTGGCTCTGACTCACATCAGTTTGAGAAATCTACTTATAACAAAATTGGTGCCGTGACTCGGATAGAGGCAATCTGGTGGGAAGCCCCATACAGGGAGGCGCCCCGCTGAGTTCAGCGGCCCCGGCTGAGTGCTATCCTATCACGCCTCTACCGACGAACTCCAAAACTCGGCAACAAGCAAAAGAACACCGGTAACCCCGTAATCTTTGTGCACGAAGCCCCGGACGAAGACGCAAGGTTGTGTGAGTATAGGCCGGTTATCCGTTCGGTTGGGGTTGGGTTTCCCGGAGCGTGGTGTGTGAGACGCCCAGCAGGGCGAAGCGAGTGTGGACCCCTCGGTAGTGCAGTTCCCATATCCCGCGAGGGACTGGGTCATGAAAAGGGGGAAAAACGAATTGTGTGAGTGTGTGAAGGCGCTCCGGAAGATGGGACAGAAGAAGAGCAAGCCTTCTGATCCCATGGGTGGTGTGGGACCCAAGGTGAGGTACCCCCAAATACCACCAGATAGCCCTTTAGGCTTAATGTTAAACCATTGGGAAAATTACCCCTCTAGGCGGGGTAAGGACAAAGTAAAAATGATTTATTATTGTATGGAGGTTTGGGGAGGGAAACAAATCAGGGGGGACCATCTCTATTGGCCTGTTTTTTTTGGGTCCTTTGAAGAGTGGGTCTGTCAAGCCTTAAACATTTATGTCAATTCAAAGGAACCCTTTAGTTTGGAGGAAAGTGAATATGCACAGGCATGCAAATTATATGCAGTAGTAAAGGCTTTACAATTACTAAAAGAAAAAGTGGGAACTATATATACCGATTCTAGATATGCCTTCGGAGTAGTACATACCTTTGGGAAAATATGGGAAGAGAGAGGCCTAATCAATTCTCGGGGGAAGGGCCTAGTACATCAGGAGTTAATATCACAAATTTTACAAGCTATACGGGGGCCCAGCGAAATTGCGGTAGTACACTTAAAGGGACACCAGAGGGGGCTAAATCCTTTAGTACGGGGGAATAACCTTGCTGATCAAGAGGCAAAGAGAGCAGCGCTATTAGCACTGCACTTGGATGATCAGATAGAGGACAGAAAGCGGTGTGTTAATTGTGGAGATAATTACCTCCCCTGTTATGCTTGCTGGGACGATTTCGGGGTAGACGGCATAGAATGTGTATGTGAAAGACCAGGGTTTAAGTAGTGCTTTTTCCATGGAAAATCCTATGAAATTTTAAGCTTTACTGTTCAAGAACAAGCAAAATTAAATCAAATGGGGATTAAACAGAAAGCTAATGGAAAATGGGAACTCCTGGATGGCCGAGAAGTTCTCCCAAAACCCATAGCTACTAAGGTAATACAGCAATTCCACAAGAACACTCATTGGGGAACTCAGGCATTAGTGGATCAATTTGCAACTAAATACATGTGCATTGGGATATATGATATAGCCAAACGAGTGATAGGAGAATGTCTCGTTTGTCAAAAAGGGGGGCGAGAATTGGCTCATAGACCTTTTGCAAGAATACAAATAGACTTCACCGAATTACCAAAGGTGGGGAGGTATAAATACTTATTGGTAATTATAGATCATTTAACCCAATTCGTAGAAGCCTTTCCCACAGCTCGAGCCACAGCTCACACAGTAACAAGTATACTACTTGAAGAAATTATACCTCGGTATGGAACAATAGAAACAATAGACTCAGATAGGGGTCCACATTTTGTATCTAGAGTAGCTAAAGAGACTTTGGCTGCCCTAGGTACACAGTGGCAATACCATACCCCGTGGCACTAGCAGAGCTCAGGAAAAGTTGAACGTATGAATGGAGAAAATAAATAAATAAAATAAATAAAAAAAAACAAAACCAAAAAAACCCCTTACCAAATTGATGTTAGAAACCAAAATGTCATGGGTAAAGCGTCTCCCTTTAGCATTGTTAAATATCAAAACTCAACCCCGAACCGATGTAAGTATTTCTCCCTTCGAAATGTTATATGGGATGCCCTATAATTTAGAAATACCACCAGATCACCCCCAACTTGAAGAATTAAAGATAAAATCCTATCTGATACAGCTAATGGCAAGGGGAAAACAACTGCAGGCTCGGGGGATGGTAGTACAAAGGCCTCCATTGGATGTGGCCATGCATCAAATCCAACCAGGAGATAAAGTACTAATCAAATCATGGAAAGAATCTTCTTTGACCCCCCCGTTGGGAAGGACCCTATGTTGCTCTTATCACTACAGAAACTGCTGTTCGGACTGCTGAGAAGGGGTGGACACACGCAAGTCGCATAAAGGGACTTATACAGGATCCGACCTGGAAAGTGACCAGCCCCCCTGGGGATCTACGAGTCACCCTTCAGAAAACTTGAAAGAACCTACGAAGGACTCGATGAGTGAGACCCTGATATTTTATCCAATTGAAACTTGTATTTGTTTTCCCTTTATCTGCATAAAGTGTAATGTATGTAAAGAAGACTGGTGGGTTCATAATGCACATGGAATAAATCTTCGGTCTAGTTGCGAACAGTGTTATCAACGAGAACGGAGATTAACTAATCAGGCCCTAAAAATTGGAGTAAAAACGGGAAAAATAATTGAGGATTCGAAAACTTGGTGGGAAATATTTACCAAAGGGATAAATCCCGAAATAGAGTGCACTCACCCTAATTGGCCTACTGAATATCACCCTCAGATCCTAAGGGTGATCTGTAGAAAGCAGATCCCCTGGGTCCCCTGCCGTGGACCCAAAGTCAAAATTAAAAACTAGGAGGCCTACGTGTCCCGGAGCAGAGGTAAGCGTACCCCTGAAGAATACGGCTGCTGCCGAGAAGATGGAACACCCTGCTGCTCTAAGCAACAGAGTAGGCAGAGGAGGCAGAGACGTACTGAAGTGGGGAAAACTTTGCTACCCTACTCTGAGGAGAAAAAGACCTCTGAGAGGGGAGGGCCAGATAGGAGTGCCAAACAACCTGATTAAAAAAAAAAATATATATATATATAAGAGAAACTACATAAATCTATAGAATCCCACCAGCCTTTTGAACATACCCTAACTAACCTAATACCATGACCCTGGTCAGACACTTATTATGGACATACGGGAAGTATGGGTACAAATTTGTATGGGATGAGGTTGACAACCACCATATTAAATAATAACCGAACACTCCAAACATATAAATAGGAAAATTCATCCCATACCTGGACAACTAAAAAAGGAGATGAGATACAAGTAGACTGCAGAACATTCAATGTAAGTGTGATAACTCATCAGCCCCCTTTGACTCAAATCGTTATAAGAGACAAGACGGGATCTAAAATAACTCAAACCCGTTGTGAGACTGAGATCTGTTGGTATGCGTTTACTGCAACCCAACCGGTGTCCATAGTTTGTTTGGGGGGAACCAGGTCAGGAGACCAGGTTGTATCTTTCCGATTCCCACTGAACATACAGGAGGAAACTATAACTACTCCTACTCATACTGTTCCAACACAACCAACTGCCGTGTTTAACCCAAGAATCTTTAGAATCGGCCCATATGCAATTAGAAATACAGGTCAACAACAAATGTTATTTAACCTGGCGTGGTCTCTCAAATAAGTTGAATTGCTGATACAAAATAATGTTTCAAATATTCAACCAACCTGTTCACCTTTCCTAAAAACCTCTTATAAAGGTTGGACAACCTGGCTACAAAAACGAACTCCTCCTATGAAAAGAATACAGAGAAACTTAACCGGCGTTTTGGAAACAGGATTAGGAGTTTTAAATAATATCGACTCGGAGGTAATAATGAACAAATTGACAACCTCAGTTAATAATTTAAATGATTTACAACAACCTTTGTAATCTTCCTTATTGGCTTTGGGGACAAATCAGTAGCTGTTGTCAAATATATTACCAAAAGGGGAAAAGGTAAATATAAAAGATCACGAATTGATTACAGGTACACTCGGTATGCTCCAAAATAACCTATCTTTGGCTCTCAGCTGCATCCAGGCCCAAATATGGATGCAGTTGGTAGCTACTTCAATTATAAAAGAAGATGAAGAAGGAACCCTCCCTACTGAAATTCGGAGAATAATTTGGGACAGTACCACTGATTTTGAAAGGAAACTCCAATCCTGGTGGAATCTGGTAAACTTTACCTATGACCCCATCACAAATACAGCTACTGCCTTTGTACTCACTGTTCATAATACCACCATATACCAAATTTACCCTGTCATTTCATTAAAACTAAATCACAACGGGACCATACTCTATCCTTCTGAGCATAGAGTATGGGCCCGAAAAGTAAACGAAAAATGACAAACCGTCAATTTAGAACCTTGCATTGTACGAGGACAACAAGGAATTATTTGTGAAGGCAATGCAATTGAGGCACAAGATATTTGTTTAGATATCGAACAAAATATTTACCACTTTGAGGTCCATCCCAATGAAAGTCCTAAAACAGTACTCATATATATCGGCAAAGGTTGTGTATGTTTGAGGACGGTTTGTGAATTCTTAACCGTAGACAAGGTCATAGTAGAGACTAAAAATTATTCAAATCTCTTGTGGTGGTTTGACCTTGGCTAAATGCCAGGTACCCACCAAGTCGCTCTATCACTTCCCCCCCTTTCCCCTTTTTTTCTCAATAGGGCAAAGAAGGGAAAGAAAATAAGATAGGAAAACAAAACAACCCTTGTGGGTAAAACAACAGCAGTTTTAATATAAGCAAAGCGAAGCAAAGGTCCGCGCGTGGAAGCAAAAAAAAGAAAACAGATTTATTCTGTACTTCCCATGAACGGGCGATGTCGAGCCTTCTCAGGAAGCAGGGCTCCGATACGCGTAGTGGTTGCCTCGGAGGACCAAGGGTGACCCCACCCCCTTCCTCCTTTCTCCCAGCTTTATACTGAGCAGACGTCATATGGTCTGGAATATCCCTTTGGTCAGTTCGGGTCAGCTGTCCTGGTTGTGTCCCCTCCCAAGATATTGCCCACCCCGTCCCACTGTGGGGGGGGAAAATGTTGGAAAGAGTCTTGGTGCTGTGTAAGCACTGCTCAGCAGTAGCCACAACACCAGTGTGCTATCAACACCCTGCCAGCTCCCAACATAAAACACAGCACCATGAGGGCTGCTACAGGGGAAAACCAATTCTGGCTCAGCCAGACCCGATACATCTCTGTATTTACAATTTCACAAAGATAATCGAATGTGACTTTTCCTATTTAGCCCCGGTCATGTCTCACCAACTCCTGCAATCCAATTATACGTTAATACATAATCTACAACCCACACCCATTGGAATGAATCTCACTTTGGTTAAGCAGTTACTTCAACACAAAGACTTAGTTAAAATTTTAGAGAAAGTTTGAGAAAATGGACAAAAAAAACCCCAAAAACTAATAACTGTTCATCACAATGTGGAGGAAATACACCGAGTCTTGGAAAGAGCAAAAAGAATGCAGAACATAAATGGTGGGACACCCTTTTTGGATGGTCACCTACTGCTACAGACATCTTGAATAATTTGTGTCACCCCATTGTGGTTCTCTTGATATTAATTTTGATCAGTTTAACTTTGTCAATAATATTATATGTTGTAACTTGGAAAATGATGCAGCGGGTAACATATCTGATGTCTGTCACCCGTCCAATACTCATTAAAACCAAAAACGACCAATTAGATGACGACTTTAAAACAAACAAACAAACAAACAAAAACCAACAAAAAAACAACTCTCCTGTTAACTCAACAAAAATTGCAACAATTTGATGAACAAAATGATAAAAAGAAAAAGGGGGGATTGTGATAGACAGTAAACTGTTTGTTCATCAAATTCCATTAAAGATACTGGGAGCTTGTGACATGTTTTTCCATAAACTATGTAAGCCTAAACTTAACCTTAACTATTACACTGTGTAATGACTAACTGACTGCAAGTGCTTATCTAAGTTGAAATGCTGAAGCAAGGACTCCTATTGTACAAAAGATTGAAAAGAGGGAGAAGGGAAGAAGGACAAAGGGGAGAAAGACAAAGGGAAGAAGGACAAAGGGGAAGTGTCTGTACTCTGTAAGATATAAACAAAAGCTTTGTGAGCCACTCTCAGGAAAGCAGGAAATACGAGGAGTTGGTGACGTGAGGAAGACCCGGATGGAGCGACCCCCTAGCTGCAAAGTGCGCAGACGCAGGGTACACCTCTCAGAGAGACCCGATACCAGAAGGCGGAGGATATAAAAAAGACGGACCCTCGGGAAGTGAGTGCGCGCCGTTGGTGGAGCAGGGACTCCCCGGCCGCCCAGCGCTGTTTTGCTTGTTGCCGCTTGCTAAGTAAACAATTGAAATTTTGATTGGCTCTGACTCACATCAGTTTGAGAAATCTACTTATAACAGATGAGACTAAGGGGAGGAAGTAGGGGAGGAATAGAGGGGGGCAGGAATCTAGATGCTGAGAAAGAGAGGATGAGAGAGCATGGGGTGGGGGATCAAAATGCAGGTGTGCAAGAGCGAGACTGAGAAACAGAGAGGCTGAAGCGGGGGGGGGGGGGAGGGGCAGAGACAGGGTGAGGGCAAAAGAGACCTTGAGAGAGGCAGAGACTGAGAGAGAGACTCAGATCAAGAGAAAGAGAGAAGTCCAACGACAGTGAGACAGAGACTGGGAAGGGGGGGGGAGGGGAAGGACGAACAGGGGACAAGAGAGTGAGACAGAGAGGGGGGTACAGGGAGGAAGAGATCCAGATAACGTGAGACTGTGAGAGAGGCCAAGACCAAAAGAGAGTAGTAAAGAGGCAGAGAGTGGGAGAGGTGCACAGCAAGACAGAGACACAGAGAGGCTGAGACCTGCCGAGACAGTCTGAGAGAGAGAAAGTAAGAGGGGATGAGAGTGGGTGGGTGAGGCGGGAGGGGGGGGGGGGGGCAGAGGTGAGATGGGGAGGTAGAGAGAGGGAAAGAGAGGGGACAAGGCAGAGAGTGGGAAGGAAAGAGATCGATCCAATGACAGAGAAGGGGTTGAGACTGAGACAAGAGAGTGAGACAGAGACTGTGAGAAACTGTGGACTAAGGTATTGTTTATTAAGATTTATGTTAAGCTCAATGTAAAATTAGACGACAGAAACCACTCATGCAAACAACCACTGGACGCCGCCTGTGTGAGATAAGATAACTGTAATCACTCACACAAACTTAACCAGATACTGCTCATGCAAGATAACTACCAGATTTCCAGGAAGCGACAAGAAACAGGACAAGACGGCCCATATAAGGATATATGAGTAAAAGATCAACTATGAGACAAAGAGGGAAGACTTCTTACTTCAGCCTCAACAAATACCAGGAGGCAGGAAACGACCCCCCTAACAACAACTGAAGCATGCGCGGAGTACCTCCACTACCTCATGAGCAGGGAAGTAAAGATGTATAAAAAGGGGACTATTTGAACTACTCAGCACGGCAGTTGGCGGAGCGCAGACTCCCCTGCCGTCCAGCGCTGTCTTTGCTCATATTCTACTTGCTATAATTAATAAAGATTGAATTATAGTCCATTGTGGTCTCAATTTATAACAATTCCTGGTGCCGTGACTCGGATAAGGAACGGTGGGCTTCTGTCCTCCGGGGAGGCGCCCCGCGGCAATCCGCGGCCCCGCGACTGACAGCCTACCTCAACCTTACCGACGAACCTAAATTCTAGAATAGTGAGCAAAGGAGAAAACCGGTAAGATCCCATAAAAATTCTGTGCACGGGAGTCCGGACGAAGACGCAGGACGCGTAAGTATATTGCGAATTTGCTCGCAGGTTTGCCGTTCGGGCGGGACTGGGTTTCCTGGAATATAACGAATGAGAGGTTCGATATACTGAACCAAGCGAGTGTGGACTCTTAAGTACTGCGTTTCCCATCTCCCGCGAGGGATTGGGCCAGGAACAAGGGGAGTGAGTGAGTGTATGTTTGTGGATATTCCAGAAGATGGGGGCGAAGGGCAGCAAGCCTTCGACTCCCATGGGAAGGGTACACACTGTACCTAAGAATACCCCTTTGGCATATGTCTTAGACAATTGGAGGTATTTCCCTGGAACCCTAGGGAAAGATAAGCAGAAAATGATAGAATACTGTACTAAGATATGGGGAGGGAAGAAGATTTCTAAAAATACCTTTTGGCCAGTCTATGGGTCAGAAGAAGATTGGGTAAGACAGCAATTAAACCTCTGGGTCAATAATAAAAAAAAAAAAAACCCTTAACCCAGAGGAGAGTCAGTATGCGGAAGTATGGATAAAAAGACCGGGAGCTAAACTTTACCCACTGAATGAAGTAAAAACTAAACAAAAGAAAAAGCAGGAAGAGTTAGACGAAACCCTTCTAACCCCCCCCTCCTTACATTCCTCCTCCTGCTCCCGTAGCCCCTCCCGAGGTCCCCAGAGCTCCCACTCCCCCACCGGAGTCGGAACAAGGGTCTTCCCCTCCTCCTAGACGCATGACTAGAAGTCAAAAAGGGGCAGCTCAGATGTATCCTCTAAGGGAAATGCCCATGGGGGGACCTCAGCCTATGATTGGATATATTTCTGTACCCCTAAACTCGGCTGACCTACGAGATTTTAAAAGAACCGAGATGGGAAAACTTGATTGAGGACCCACTTGGAGTGGCAGAAAGATTAGATCAATTTTTGGGACCAAACCTTTATACTTGGGATGAGATGCAATCTATCCTTGGTCAATTATTTACTACCGAGGAAAGAGATATGATTAGACGAGCAGGAATGAGACTGTGGGATGTTCAGAATGCCCAGGGACCCCAAGCAGATATCAAATGGCCACTCCAAAGACCTAACTGGGATAATCAGGATCCAGTGCATAGAACTCATATGCAAGATCTGAGAACTATAGTAATTCAGGGGATTAGAGAAGCAGTACCCCGTGGCCAGAATATCAATAAAGCATTTAATGAAATGCAAAAGAAAGATGAGAGCCCTACTGAGTGGCTGGAACGACTGAGGAAAGTCCTTCAACTGTACTCTGGGGTAAATCCAGACGACCCTTTAGGGCAAGCGCTCCTAAAAACTCAGTTTGTAGCAAAATCATGGGAAGTTATCAGGAAAAAAAAAAAAAAAAAAAAAAAAAAAAAAAAAAAAAGATTGAAAAGCTAGAAGACTGGCAAAATAGAGGGTTGGATGAATTATTGAGGGAAGCTCAGAAAGTCTACGTAAGGCGGGAAGAAGAGAGCAGCAAGCGACAAGTAAAAATGATGGTAGCAGCTGTCAGAGAGGATCGCAACGGGCGGACTGGTGAACACAGATCTGCTGGAATAAAACAAGAGAACGCAGTAGTAAAGAAGGAACAGAGATGTTGTTTTTACTGTGGAAAGAAGGGACACATAAAGAAGAATTGCAGAGAAAGGATCAGAGATGAGGAAATATTGAAAGCAGAATAGGAGAGTCAGGGGCTCTATATTTTAGGGGACCGGAGTCAACATGAGCCCTTGATAAAGTTAAAAATAGGTCCCCATAAACAAGAGTTCACCTTTTTAGTAGACACAGGGGCTGAGAAATCGACTATTAGGCAAATACCTGAGGGATGTAAAACTTCCTCTGAAAAAGTACAAGTAATAGGGGCAAAAGGAGAACCCTTTAAAGTAAGCAAAATCAAAAATGTGATATTCGAAACTGAAAATAAATTTGGAATGGGTGAACTCTTGCTCGTCCCTGAAGCAGAATTTAATCTGTTGGGACGGGATTTAATTGTTGAACTACAATGTGGAGAAGTATTATTTATAGATGGGTCATCACGAATAGTGGAAGGTAAACGATTGTCCGGATATGCCATCGTTAAGTTGGAAAAAGGAGAATTTAAGACAATAGAATCAGGCCCCCTGAGTGCCAGCTGGTCAGCTCAAGCCTGTGAGCTGTATGCATTGTGGAAAGCATTAGTGTCACTGAAGGGAAAGGATGGAACTATATATACAGACTCACGCTATGCGTTTGGAGTGGTACATACCTTTGGAAAAATATGGGAGGAAAGCGGATTTATTAACTCACAAGGAAAAGAATTGATACACCCGGAATTAATTCGGCAAGTTCTGGGGGCATTGAAAGTGCCGAATAAAATAGCAGTTGTACATATAAAGGGACACCAGCGAGGTACAAATTATCAAGTCAGGGGAAATAACGCAGCTGATATAGAAGCAAAACGAGTGGCAGGCAATTATAATACGATTTTGACTATACAACCAGTACCTGTTAGTAAAAATTTGAGTTTTGAGTCTGAAGAAAAGGAAAAACTAGAACAAATGGGAGCTAAGGAACGGGATAGTAAGTACATATTACCAGATGGGAGAGAAGTCTTGCCGAAGGGCATAGCACTCGAAATATTTTCAAAAATACACAGTAAAACCCACTGGGGAACCCAGGCATTAGTTGATCATTTCAATCAACAGTTTGCCTGTATAGGCGTATATAATATAGCAAAGACAGTCACAGCAGCCTGCGAGACCTGTCAAAAGGTTAATCGAAACAACACGAGACAAAAACCTCTTGGAGGACGTTCCCCAGCATACAGACCTTTCTCACACATACAAGTGGATTTTACTGAACTACCCAGAGTAGGGCGTTACAAACATTTATTAGTAATGGTGGATCATTTAACACATTATGTTGAGGCTTTTCCTACCTCCAAGGCAACTGCTAACCAGGTTACTAAGGTATTACTTGAACACATTATACCTAGATATGGAGTACCTGATGTAATCGACTCAGACAGAGGAACACATTTTGTGTCAAAAATTGTTAGAGATCTAGCAGAAAACTTGGGAATTAAGTGGGAATACCATACGCCATGGCATCCACAAAGTTCGGGAAAAGTTGAAAGGATGAATGGAGAAATCAAAACTATTTTGACTAAATTAATGATAGAAACCAAACTATCATGGATCAAGTGCCTACCCATGGCACTATTAATACTCAGAACCAGACCCCGAGCAGATATAGGAATATCAGCGTTTGAGATGGTATATGGAATGTCCTATAGAATTGAAAGTCCACAAACAAATGTTTTAATTCGAGATCGTGTAATTAATGAATATGTTTCACAATTAGCAGAGCATCGTAACAAACTTTGGGAACATGGGCTGATTGTGCAACGACCTCCATTGGACTTAAAAATTCACACTTTCAAACCGGGGGACTGGATATTAGTTAAAACATGGAAAGAAGAAACCCTAAAACCCAATTGGGAGGGACCTTATCTTGTTTTGCTTACAACAGAAACAGCTGTCCGGACTGCTGAGCGTGGATGGACTCATGCCAGTCGCGTTAAAGGCCCAGTGACAAGACCCCACTGGAAAGTAATCAGTACTCCAGGTGACACCAAGATAACCCTGAAAAGATAAAGTAATGATAAAAACTTTGCTTGATCATTTTGTCGCATTACCTTTTGGTATAAAGTGTGTATTGTTGTTTATATTCGCAATAATTATTTCTCTCTTCGTATATTATATATGGAAGCATACAAAATGTACTAAAGGAAATTGTTAAACTCATGCAACCACACAATATTGAATATAGAAAATATGTTGATATAAACACTCTAGATATACGAATTAAGTGTAATAATTTGAACCGCAATTGTTATCTGTTTGCTTGTTCCAAGTGTATGGTATGCCAGGACAAATGGTGGACTCACTGTGAATGTGGATACCCTTCAATAGGGGTTTGCACACAGTGTTGGAAAATCCAAAGAACTCTCACTGAGTGAAAATCAAAGCAATTAGAGTCTAAACAAGAAATTATTTAAGAATCCCATGAGTGGTGGGAAATTTTTACCAAAGGAATAAACCCTCAATATTATTGTTACTATTCCAATGAACCAATCCCCTTTGTAACTGAAATCTTGGCTATAAAGTGTAAGAAGGGAAGTACCAACTGTGCCTTGCCTCATCCCATTAGTTAAAGCTGTAAAGTGGGAAGCCTATATATAAACAGGCAGAAAGCCCAAAACAGCTGTTCTCCTGAAGAATTCCCTTGCTGCCGAGAAGATGGTACACCCCGTGGCTCGAAGCAACCGAGTCGACGGGCGAGGCAGAGGAGGAACAAACTGTGGAGAAAAGAATCAGAACAATGGGACACAAAAGCAACAATGGCCAAACTTCCCCAGGGATGATAAAAATATACTTAAATTGGCAAAATTGACAGACACCTTTTTTTTTCTGGTGTACCGCTAGT
Organism: Strix aluco; assembly: GCF_031877795.1. Classification (NCBI taxonomy): domain Eukaryota; kingdom Metazoa; phylum Chordata; class Aves; order Strigiformes; family Strigidae; genus Strix; species Strix aluco. The sequence goes on from NC_133970.1 coordinate 17,614,866, forward strand.
TTTGTTATTGATAATAACCCAAGCAAATGGAAACCCCCATGAACCAATGCTCTGGAAACTATATAACTTACAGGAATCTAGACTAATACAAAACCAGACCTCTCCGGGAAATTGGAATTTTACTGTCCAATTAGTCTCAATGATTCCGGTCGATATCCAAGAGAGGCTGGGAGGCGACGGAAGCCAACTCCAAAGCCTTCTATGTGTGTCCAGCTTCCAATCCTGGAAAGAGTTATTGCAACTATCCAGGCCATTTTTATTGCGGTTATTGGGGTTGCGAGACAATAGCCTCAGACTGGCCAACAAAAGGAGACAAATATATAAGTATCACTTGGGGACCTCCAGGTTGCATTCCACCACAACATGGATCTGACGGCTCCGGGGTCTGGGGATCCGTAAGGGGGGTGAAATCATCTCCATCAGAATGCGACAGAATAGAAATTGAAGTTAAACAACCAGAAGATGACACATGGTTAATTGGCCGTACCTGGGGAATTAGATATTGGGAACCTGGAGCAGATAGAGGAAGCTTTTTCAAAATAATAAAAGAAAGGATACCCCACGATCCTTTACCAGTAGGACCAAATCCGGTCCTGAATCCACCCACTTTCTCTAAAAAAAAAAAACAAAAAAAAAAAAAAAAGGTTGTCCCCGTGAACATCGCAACCCCTTCCCCAGACTCCTTTTTGAAAACAGCTAATGGTACCATGACTGAATTCTCCTTATCTAGGGATTTAAAGTTGTTAGAATCCAAAGACCCTTTATGGAATCTAATGCAAGCCTCTCTAGTACAAGGTCAGGAATTACAAGGTTTGCAAATGGCTGTAGATGAGGATTTAGCGAAAATAGAACAATCTATCCAAAATTTAGCCACTTCAGTAAAGTTTTTATCAGAAGTAGTACTACAAAATAGAAGAGGATTAGACCTATTATTTTTGAAGGAAGGAGGGTTATGTGTAGCTCTCAGTGAAGAATGTGGTTCTTTTGCTGACCATACGGGAGTCGTCCAAGACTCCATGTCCGAACTTCGGAAAAGGTTAGACCAACGTAGAAAGGATCGTGAAGCGGGCAGGTCATGGTATGAAAACTGGTTTAATGTTTCACCTTGGCTAACCACTTTGTTGTCGGCTTTAGCAGGACCGCTTATTATGTTGATCCTGGGACTTATATTTGGGCCTTGTATATTACGCTATATTTTTCATTTTATTAAAGAACGGTTTGACACAGCTAAATTGCTTATTTTAACCTCGAGAGTAGAATATGAAAGTGTATCTAATAATGAAGATGAAAATTATTGTGAATGTATTATGCCACGCAAAAATCATTATTGTGAGTGCTATAATAAATGTCGAAATTGTGAAAAAGAAATTGTTTACAAGAATGAAGATGAAAGTAGCACCTAATAAACAATAGGATAAAAAGAAAAAGGGGGGATTGTGAGAAACTGTGGACTAAGGTATTGTTTATTAAGATTTATGTTAAGCTCAATGTAAAATTAGACGACAGAAACCACTCATGCAAACAACCACTGGATGCCGCCTGTGTGAGATAAGATAACTGTAATCACTCACACAAACTTAACCAGATACTGCTCATGCAAGATAACTACCAGATTTCCAGGAAGCGACAAGAAACAGGACAAGACGGCCCATATAAGGATATATGAGTAAAAGATCAACTATGAGACAAAGAGGGAAGACTTCTTACTTCAGCCTCAACAAATACCAGGAGGCAGGAAACGACCCCCCTAACAACAACTGAAGCATGCGCGGAGTACCTCCACTACCTCATGAGCAGGGAAGTAAAGATGTATAAAAAGGGGACTATTTGAACTACTCAGCACGGCAGTTGGCGGAGCGCAGACTCCCCTGCCGTCCAGCGCTGTCTTTGCTCATATTCTACTTGCTATAATTAATAAAGATTGAATTATAGTCCATTGTGGTCTCAATTTATAACAGAGACCAAGTCTGAAAGGCAGGGAGGTGCTGAGACCAAGAGAGGGTGAGACTGAGGAAAAGAGAATGACATCCAGAGGGTGGTGGGGGAAGGGGGGGTAGGTGGAGGCAAGACAGAGATTGGAGGGGAGAGAGTGACGTGCGGAAACAAACTCTACAACTCGGAGAGAGTTATAAAGCAGGTATGTTTATTCCGGCTGGGGTGCAAGGGGATTTCTCCACAAAGCTTGCACACCGTCTCTGGCAAGTAGCCAAATATTTATTACACCAAAGCATACATATTCATTAGGAAAGGCCGGGTTATTACAATTAGTTCGGGGGATAGGCGTGATTATTATAATTATTTCTTTGATGGTCAAGGGGAGAAGTACGTGGTCCTCCTCACGGTGTCCGGTGTCCGCTCTTTCCAGGGCATGCGTTGTGAAGCAAAGTCCAGGTGTCTTCTTCCTAAATCGGTGAGATCATCCTCCCTAGATAACATCTCTGAGTCCTTTTGTTCAAGTTTAAGTTTGCCTAAGTGCCCATTGAGGGCTTTGAGTCTGCTATCAGTGAGTTATCTTTTTAATTCATACCCTGGTGCTACCTGCTACTTTTTATCATAGCCAATCCCCAAACTATCTGGTAAGCTACACTGAATCCACAAAACAGTCTGGGCAAGCGGGATTCTTAGGCAACGTTCAGAAATCATCATACGTTGTTATAAGTAAATAATTTGCAAGGAAAGTGGACATTTCTCTGTATCAATTCCCCCCTTTTCTTTCACCAATGCAAATTCTTTAGCTATATCATGCCATTCCCTTTAAGGGTTTTGGCAAAGTATGCACCACTCTCCACCTTTTGACATAGCTGATGTCTTTTCCAATCCCCATAATGGTTGCTAGTATACTTGCATATCCACATAAAACACCGTAGCATGCAACATATCAATATTCCTAGAATAATTGTTAAGACACAGGCTATAAAGAGCTGTTTTAACCATGTTAGGTCTGGTAGCCAAGATGTGAGTTTCTCCCATAGGTTTGTAAATCCTAACGATGTATTGTCCTGAGTTATTTGGTGTAGTATTTTTGACTGCTGCCATATTTGGGTCATATCTGTTTCAATTCTTTTACCTTGGCTGATGTATGAGCAGCAACTTTGATTTATTATCAAACATACTCCTCCCTCTTTAGCTGTTATTAAATATAAAACCATACGATTTTGTAAGACTACTTTACTAAGTGAGGAAATTTCTACTTGTAGTCCCTGGATGGCATCTACAGTGGAATTTACTATTTTTTTCCATTGTGGCCGAAATATTTACTATGGCCTTTTCTAATTCACTGACTCCTAATTGAGGAAAGACCCATCTTACAAAACTATGATAAGCTGTCGGTCTTTTTATAAGAGGGTTTTCTAGAGCCCTACGCACCTTCCGCCAAGGGGTCCGTATAAATCCAGGTGGGGGATGTGAGTGGTTATATATCTTGTCCTGGGGAATCACATAACCCAGGGTGCAATCCCCATCCCAATATTTAGGCAGAGATTTCCTTGCCCTTCCATCCCCACACAACCACCAGTGACCATCAGGGATACAGTCATAAGAATAGTTGAACCATAGTCCTTTCAGTATAGCTGGTGGTCAAGTGCTGTTAAGGGTGGCATGGAGGGTTTCTCTTATTTCACATTTGGTTATATTTTCTAAAGGAAATCTTCCAAACTTCAGGGCAGTCTTATTATTTCATCTGATGATGATTGGCTTTTCTAATATTTGCAAATAGCCATTTTTGCTCCCACAAGAATGATTGGGGACTAATTCCTTAGGAGGCAGTGGGCTCTGGGAACCCCAACATATGGTTTCCCCTGAGGGTAATTGGCTCTCCTGTTGGCCAGGGCCACAACTAGTACCCATGTTCCAGATTATGTTATCCCCTGTGGGCAAAGTGGAGTTATTTAAGCTATTGTGGGGCCAACTCCATTTGTTATAAGACACTGGAATTCCAAGGAGTGAAATCTCTAAATTTCCTCTGGGGAGAGCAGTGCATACCCAACAATCAGAGAGGTTAAAACTTTCTGCGATTGTTTGAGTCCCATGCACCTACGGTCCCTACCCATAGTCCAATCATGTTGATAATCAGTGTCCATCCTTTCATTGGATTTGGAGTCTTAGGGGTCCAGTCGATTTTGATTCCCATTGCTGTTTTGGGGCTCCTTTGACTTGAGTGTGATCTATCCACGATGATCGTTCTTTAATCTTGATTGCTGTATGGGACGTTAACAACACCTGAAATGGACCCTCCCACTTTGGTTCCAGAGGTGAATCTGAAAAAGATCTGATATATATATAATCACCAGGTTTAATGTTGTGTACAGGCCTGTCCAGACCTCGAGCTCTGGTCCCCAGGACCAATTTCTCTATTTCCCGCAGCTGCTTTTGTAGGCTTATAACATAATCAGTTAATATTTCATTCCCAACCTGGGTTGATGTCCCCGCCTGTATCATATATGGTCTCCCATATACTATTTCAAAAGGACTTAATCCCTCCTTAGTTCTGGGTTTGGTTCTGATTCTCAAAAGTGCTGAAGACGATGATTGGGGCCAAGGCAATCCGGCCTCCTGACCTAGTTTTACTATTTGTAATTTAATTAAATGATTCATCTTCTCTACTTGACCACTTGCTTGTGGACTATATGTGGTATGTAATTGCCAGTCTATTCCTAGAAGTTTACTAACCTGCTGGACAATTTTTGCCACAAAATGTGATCCCCGATCTGAGGATATTGTTGCTGGAACCCCAAACCTTGGTATTATTTCTTGTAACAATACTTTAGTTACTTCCCTAGCTTTATTGGTTCGGCAAGGGAATGCTTCTGGCCACCCAGAAAAGGTATCTGTTAGGACCAAAAGGTACCGAAACCCCCCTTTTCTTGGGAGTTCTGAAAAATCAATCTGCCATTGTTGTCCTGGGTAATTTCCTTTCCCTATCCGCCCGGGTTGAGTCTTCAGTCCTGTTTTAGGATTATTTTGTAAACAGATTTCGCATTGCTGTGTCACCTGCTTGATGGTAGTATACAGATTTTGGGCTACTATATGTTGATTTAGATACTTATATAAGGCCTCTACACCCCAATGGGATTTTCTGTGTTCAGCCATAACTATGGCCCATAATAATGCAAATGGTACTATTATTTTACCTTGAGGAGTCTTTGCCCACCTGCCCTTTTCTCTCATCCCGCCTAAATCTTCAATAAGTTTTTGATCCTCCCTAGAATATTGAGGCTCACCATCAATTTGTATTTTACCGTCTGGGACCAAAGACTGCACTTCTACCTCACCTTCTTCAGCCACTCTTTTAGCCTCACGATCTGCCATAGCGTTGCTGAGTTCATGGGTGGAGTTTTCTTTTTGGTGAGCCTTACAATGCATTACGGCCACCTTTTCAGGTAGTTGTAACACTTCCAGGAGTTTGAGGATTTCTTCAGCATGCTTTATATGTTTTCCCTGTGCAGACAAGAGTCCTCTCTCTTTCCATACTACCCCATGGGCATGGACCACTCCGAAAGCATATTTAGAGTCCGTCCATATATTGATTTTCATGCCCTTGGCCATTTCCAGTGCCCGAGTTAGAGTTATTATTTCTGCCTTTTGAGCTGAGGTATTTGGAGGAAGGGCTTTAGATTCTATTACCTGATCTTCGGTGGTTATCGCATATCCTGCCTTGCGGATACCTTGTCAGACCAAACTGCTCCCATCTGTATACCAGGATTCATCAGCTTCCTCTAATGGCTCCTCTTTGAGGTCTGGCCGGCTGGAATAAACTGCTTCAATCGTTTCCAGGCAGTCGTGTGTCACAGGTTCTCCTGTGGTCCCACTGAGGAAAGAAGCTGGGTTGACAATATTAGTAACCTCTATTTCTATATCATCCTGTTCCACTAGGAGGGCTTGGTATTTCAGGTACCTTTGGGGTGAAAGCCAGTGTCCTCCTTTCATGTCTAGTACTGCAGACACCGTGTGGGATACTAGTACTGTGATTTTCTGGCCTAGTGTGAATTTCCCTGCTTCCTGGATATTTAAAACTACTGCTTCTACTGCTCTTAGGCAACTAGGCCATCCTTTGCTTACTTCATCAAGTTGTTTAGAGAAGTATGCTACTGGTCTTCTACCTGGTCCCAAATTTTGGGCTAGGATCCCTAGGGCTATTCCCTGTTTCTCGTGGGAGAATAACCAGAAAGGCTTCATGATGTCTGGTAAACCCAGAGCAGGGGCATCCATCAGCTTCCTTTTCAGCTGATGGAATGCTCTGTCTGCCTCTCCATTCCAAGTGAGGGTTTTTGGATTTGATTTTAATAGTTCATAAAGGGGTTTTACCATGAGTCCATAGTTATATACTCACAGGCGACACCATCCGGTCATTCTTAGGAGTGGAGCTCTTTAGCTGTCTGTGGGCGAGGGGTCTGACAGATGGCCTCCTTCCTTCCAGTTCTAGGGTCTGTTGACCAGCCATGACCTCGTATCCAAGGTAAGTTACTTGCTACTGAGAGACCTGGGCTTTCTGTGGAGAGACTCGATAGCCATTAAGTCCTAAAAAATTCAGCAAACTAATCGTCCATATTATGCACATTTCTTTAGTCTCTGTGGCTATTAATAAGTCATCCACATACTGCAGGACTTCTCCCTTTCCATATGGTCGTTCCCACTGTTCCAGGTCTTTGGCCAGCTGGTTTCCAAAGAGAGTAGGGCTGTTTTTAAATCCCTGGGGTAATACAGTCCATGTTAATTGTGTCTTTCTTCCGGATTCTGGGTTTTCCCATTCAAATGCAAACAATAATTGACTTTCTGAGCTCAGAGGCAAGGAAAAGAAGGTGTCTTTTAGGTCCAGCATGGTAAACCAGGCCAATTCAGGTACTAGCTTGGTCAATAGTGTATATGGGTTTGCTACAACAGGATGCAGATCCTCAACAACTTTGTTGATAGCCCTGAGATCTTGTACTATTCGATAATTACCGTCTGACTTTTTGACTGGTACAATAGGAGTGTTATATTCTGATTCACACTCCTTCAGTAATCCAAATTTAATAAGCCGGTCAATTATCGGTTGAATTCCCTTTCTGTCCTCTATTTTAAGAGTATATTGCTTAATTCTCATGGGCTTTGTTCACTGTCTTGGTTTGATTACTATAGGGGAGGCGGTTTTTGCCTTTCCCGGTATCTCTGAGGCCCATACCATCAGATATACTTGGTCCTGTACTTCCTCAGGGATCTCCTTTTTAATTGGAGTGTTTATGAGGGCTAAGCTCAGAATTTTAACTAACTGTTTATCCCCAACTCTAATTTCCATTTTTCCTTTTTTGAATTTGATTTCTGCCTTTAATTGCTCTAATAAGTCTTGCCCCAATAAAGGTTTCGGCGAATTTGGTATGTATAAAAATTTGTGTACTCCTAATTGTTTTCCTAATTCAAATTTTAGAGGTTTCAGAAGATATGCCTTTTCACTTTGGCCAGTAGCTCCCCTTACTGTTACAAAGTCATCATCTAAAGGTGTTAAGGCTTCATTTAAAACTGAAAATGTTGCTCCAGTATCAACTAAAAGCTCTATATTGTGCTTTGGTTTCCCTAGCTTTATTACAACCAGTGGATCCGCTAGGGTAGACTCCCCAGGTTCCCGTCAATCATCCTCGACATGGGCTTGTACCCTCCCTTTTCCTTTCCGCTTCTCACGACACTCATTTTGCCAATATCCCCTCTGCTTACACCATGCACACTGGTCCCTTCCTAAAGGCCGCTTGGGTCCCACATTCTTAAATCCTCTATTTTCCTGTAGTGCTGCTACTAAAGCCCGCTTTTCTTTCCTTTGGTCCTCCTCCTCCCTATTGCTATATACTCTCCATGCTTCGTCTAACAAAGTCTCCAAATTCCTATTCTCTGGCGCTCTCAGCTTCTGCAGCTTCTTTCGAATGTCACGTGCTGATTGCCCTATAAATAATGACACTAACTGTTGTATTCCCACTTCCGATCCTGGATCTAAGGGTGTGTGCCGCCTCACGGTATCCCGCAGTTTATCCAGGAATTCTGATGGAGTATCTTTGGGTCCCTGCCGAACAGCATATAGAGTCGACCAAATAATTGCTTTCGGTATAGCCCACTCCATGCCCCTTACAATCCAATCCCTATATGCTTTTAGCAATTCAATGTGGGCTCCCTTGTTAGGGTCCCAGCGTGGGTCCTGTAAGGGGAAGTGATCTTTTATATCTCCTCCTGTACTTTTGAGGTGATCAGTAGCCAGATCCTGGGCTGTTTTTAATATTAATTGTTTTTCAGTTTCTGTCATGTGATCCAATAATAATTGTATGTCACTCCAATCAGGATCATGTTGTTTTATTAGAAACTGAAAATGCTTGGTCACCCCGACAGGGTCGTTTCGATACCCCTTCACTACACTTTTCCAAGCTTCAAGATCGAAGGAAGTGAATGGGACTTTTATTCTGACAGGGCCCCCATCTGGCCCCACAGCCTCTCTCAAAGGAGCCTGCAAGACCATTCATTTCTCCTGTCTCGAGTGTGAGAGGTGTGAGAGGATACGGGGCTGTGAGGTGGGGAGCCTGGCTCTGGCTCCTCCGAACTTTCACTCTCCTCCTGCCGGCCTCTTACTGGTGGTTTACAGTACTCTGGTAAATCCTTTATTTCAAACCCTTTCTCTTTCCCCAGTTTTGTGAATCTCTGTCCTATACTGCATGATGAACAACATCTTTTCAACTTCCCTTTCCCTTCCTTCTTATTTTCCTTCTCCAGTGCCAGCACTAGTGGATCTCATGGGGGTGCCAGGCCACAGTCTATCTGATATTCAGGATGGTTTTGGAGGGTGAAAAACATGTCTGCATAGGAGACTTCATCCCACTTCCCTTCCCTCCTTAAAAACGGCATCACTTGTAGCAGGGTGTTGCAATTCAAAGTCCCCTTTAGGGGCCATTTGTCCCCTTCATCCAATTTATATAGGGGCCACCACTGGTTGCAATATTTTATCAGGGTCTTTTTGTTCACGCTTCCACTTGGAGGTCCCCCTATCTTTTTCCATTGTGTTAAAATACAGCCTAGGGGACTCTTTCTAACTATTCCCCCACTCTGGCCACTTCCCATCTCGTCTATCTTACCAAAGAAACACTTAAAATAATATCTCGCTCAGGCAAATGGTACAAAGGTACACTCTTACCACAGCGTATGCACCCTAACTCCAAACAACAATGAACAGAGAATTACTGCCTCCTCGTTAAAGGAGATACCGAGCAAACAAACAAGCAAGCAGCACCGATGACACAGCGGGTGGGCACTAGGACGTGCTCTGTACTAAGGAATGTTAACTTGTCCTGTCCATACAGTCTCAGACCTCCATTAAAGAATTCTTTTACTGATTCTTTACACTATCTAAATTTTCACAAATTACTTGTATGAGCTCTCCCAAGCGCTCTATTCTGTCCCAATCTGACCACTTCTTACAATTTTCACAATAAAAAATCGTTCCCAAACCCAACCCAAATGTAATTGTCACAAGTAAAACACTCAATAACAAAGACTGGGTTACATGAAAAATCCCGACACCCGTGTATAGGACAACAGTAGTTGACAATAGGTTCAGTTAACACCATTACAGAGTCTGCCATGCGCTTTGTTCATCTCCAACCGCTTCCCTTGTGGGATAACGGAACTGCGGATCAGAACTCCACACTCGCTTCGCAGCTGGGGTGTGTCTCACACATGCAAAACAATCACACAATCACACGAAGAGGCCTCTTACACATATTACTCACACAACATAAAATAACGAATACTACAAGCATCAAAACACTAATTATAACAATTGCCAAGGTTGCGTTTCCCAGCATAAATCATAAACTGTGAGCCGTTTTGCCATTTATCATTCACCACAGATCCACACCTAATCAATATCGACTAAATTATTATAAACGGTACCAGATTTTACATTTGATGGTAACACGGCAATGCCACACCACTCCCGTAACCCCATACTAGGAGTACCCAAGTCGACCCAGGATCCCAATGTGGTCAGAGTGTCGAATCCACCCTGCCACCCACGGGCCCACCACCACTTGGGGACTCGAACCCCAACCCCAGGGGCGAGCACCAAGGCTCTTTACCTCGCGTAGGACGTCTCCTCACGACTTACAGGTCCCCCTTTTTCAACATATCTGGTCCGCTGACGGATGGTCCTTGTCTGCCCCTGCCAAGATCGGGAGAGCGAGGGAGGTTCTCCAAGAAAGGAACCTCAGGGCGCCCCTAGAACATCCCCCTCTCAACCAGTCCTGCAGCCAGACAGAGAAGGGTCCCATCTGGGTCACCAAAATTGACGCGTGGAAACAAACTCTACAACTCGGAGAAAGTTATAAAGCAGGTATGTTTATTCCGGCCGGGGTGCAAGGGGATTTCTCCACAAAGCTTGCACACCGTCTCTGGCAAGTAGCCAAATATTTATTACACCAAAGCATACATATTCATTAGGAAAGGCCGGGTTATTACAATTAGTTCGGGTAATAGGTGTGATTATTATAATTATTTCTTTGGTGGTCAAGGGGAGAAGTACGTGGTCCTCCTCACGGTGTCTGCTCTTTCCAGGGCATGCGTTGTGAAGCAAAGTCCAGGTGTCTTCTTCCTAAATCGGTGAGATCATCCTCCCTAGATAACATCTCTGAGTCCTTTTGTTCAAGTTTAAGTTTGCCTAAGTGCCCATTGAGGGCTTTGAGTCTGCTATCAGTGAGTTATCTTTTTAATTCATACCCTGGTGCTACCTGCTACTTTTTATCATAGCCAATCCCCAAACTATCTGGTAAGCTACACTGAATCCACAAAACAGTCTGGGCAAGCGGGATTCTTAGGCAACGTTCAGAAATCATCATATGATGCTGTAAGTAAATAATTTGCAAGGAAAGTGGACATTTCTCTGTATCAAGAGGAAGAGATCCAAAGGCTGAGAGAGAGAAGGTGTGGCCAGGATAGGGGTAAGAGGCAAGGGCAAGAGAGAACACAATAGACTAGGGGGTGGAGTAGGGGAGAGGGAGAGATGTTGAGACAAAAAGAGATTCAGTGGCCGAGGGGGGCGAAGCTGAGAGAGGGACAGAGAGAGGCAGAGATGGAGGGGAACTATGCTATGACACAGAGAGAGGGAGAAAGAGGTTGAGGTCAGAGGAAGGGGGAGAGAATAAGACAGGGAAAGGGAGAGGGAGGGGGAGAGAGATTGCTTGGGGTGTTGAGATACAGCAGGCAAAGCGGGGGGGGGGCAGGGGCGGGGACAGAGAGAGGTTGGGGTGTGCATGAGCAAGAGAGGCCAGAGGCCGCAGCTGAGAGAAGAAGGGGGGGGGGGGGTATGAGAGAGAGGGAGGCCGAGAGAGGGGAGAGAGGCCAAGAATGAGAGCATGCATGAGCACAAAACCGAGAGAGCCTGAGAATGATACATGCCAAACGACACTTAATGAGAGAGGGGCTGAAAGAGAGAGCATGGGTGTGCCAGGGGGTTGAGGGAAGGAGAGATGCTGGGCAAGACTTAATGATACATGCCACGAGAGACTTAGAGAAAATATGAGAGAGAGCAAGAGGCAGAGGGTAGGAAAGAGGGGGGGATCCAAGAGCCCAGACAGATGCACGGGGCGGGGGGGGTGCAGAGAGGCGGAGAGGGAGAGGGCATGAAAAAAGATGAGAAAGAGACTGACACATGCCAAGAGGGACAGGGGGAGGGGAGAGGAAGGGGGCAAGTCAAATTGAGGGAGAAGCTAAGGCTAGAGGGGAGAGGCATAGAGAAAGAGAGGAAAAGGGAGGGTATCCAAATGAGGAGAGGAGACAGAGATCCAAAGGGGGGGGTGTGTGTGAGACTGCAGGAGAGGGGCAGAGAGACTGAGACATGGCAAGGGAGACTTAAAGAGAGAGGGGCAGAGACCCAGAGAGGGGGTTAATGCAGGGAGAGTGTGTGTTGCGGGGGAGGGGTGTGTGTGTTGAGAGACCACACACACAGAGGCCAGGCATGGGGGGCGAGAGCAGGGGTAAAACAGATTGATACATGTGATGCCTGCTAGCTGATGCCTGCAAGCAGTTGATGCTAATTGCTGTAAGGGGCCTCAGGCAAGATTGCACCCAAGGACATAATTTTTCAAACTGTGATGGGTACATCCTGGGGAGGGCAGAGAAACCAACAGACACCTGTGGGAGCCACAGATAAGAAAGCTGAGAAACTTTACAGACAGAGCAATAAGCCAAGACGAGGCCTTATAATGACGTGCGGAGTCACGACTTTACAACCAGTAAGGTTATACAGAAGGTATGTTTATTCAGCGCTGGGTGCACGGGGGATTGCTCCTCCACAAACGTGCACATTTTGGAGCGAAAAGCAGCTCCTTTCTATAGCGTAAGTGTTTACATATTCATGATAATCCTGAGAATAGGGAGAGATATTACAATTAGTTTTGAGAAATCATTATCATAAATCCCGCCCCAAGTCCCTCCCCGTTGCGCCTGCGCAATGTCTCCTGATGGTCTTGGGCAGGGGTCTTCAGGATGAAGACTGAAGATTCCTCTTCTTCCTCTCGTGACTTTTCACCCAATTAGGTCTCTTCAGCATGTCAATTTAGCATTCTTTGAATTCCCCTTCCTTATCTTGGGACTCAGTAGTTGCAGCTCCTCCCTTATCTCAAGAGCCCATCCTGCTGAGAGCCCACCCTGCTGAGAGGCCTGCATCTATTTTGTTAAGATTTCTCACTTCAATTCCCCCCTTTCTTTTCCTAGTAGTAAATTCTTTTACTTCTTTCTGTAAGGGAAAGAATGTTGTTTTCGCATAATAAGCCTGATGGGAAGGGCAGGAGCGATTCACCAAAGCAATCAACAAGAGCAATTCACAACCATTGAAATCCCTGGCCTAGGGCTAGAAGACAAGTGGTCTTTTTGTCAACTGTGATGACCCAGTACTTGGAACTGGCTTTAGATGGATGCAGATACCGAAAGACTTGGGGCGATCTTTTCCAGTACGCTTGCGTGATGAGCTCATGCATATTAACTTCTCCGCCCTGGAGAAAGCCAAGGTTCATTTCCATGAACATGCGACGTATGAACACATACATGAAGGGGCGTATCGGTAGGAGGTTTGGGAAGTCTGTACACCCTGTAGTACTCAGCCAATGAGGAATCAAGGGAGGGAACTGGCGGTTGGGAGAAAGGGATATAAACCGTTGCACGATGGCTGGTAGGCGCGTCCACTTGATGGGGGCGCCCGGTCTTGCAAGAACGTAATAAAGAGTGCTTCACACCGCATCCTGTCTGAGCTATGGATAATTGGCAACTGAGCGTTTCTCACATTTCGTTAGCTAAAATTCACTCATAATCCTTATACTAACTAATAGTTTTACTTATTGAAATTTATTCCTAACTCTAATACTTATCTTATAGTTTAAATCTAGTTTTCAAGGTCTTATTGGTTTTTTTTGGTATCGGAGTACAGTGAAGAGCCTCGTATATAGCCTGTATGCGTCTGGTAAGTCTCCAATTCCAGACATATATGGCTATAGTGAGAATTAATAGGATTGCTACTGCTATTAGCAATGCTATAATTGGGTGGAGAGCTATAGTAAGTATTCCAGTAGCTGTAGGTGACCACCCAAGGAGAGTATCCCACCAGTGGTGATCAGTGGTTTTCTGTACTTGTGTTAGAATCTCATGAATTTGTTCTGTATCGTGTTTTACTACAACTAACATTTCTTTTCCTTTCCTTTTTACATCTTCTAGGATGGAGATTAAGTCTTTATGTTGCAACATTTCTTTAATCCTATTCAAATTCATTCCTATAGAGACAGGATCTATTTTTCTAATCAAGGTATAATCTGATTTTATTACCTGAGAGGTTAGTACTGGGATAGTATAGGTAAAATCACACCCTTCAATTTTTGTGAAATTACATACACAATGATTGGAATAGTTTCCTATCTTTACCTTAAAATAGCCATCTATGAGCACACTTGTGCAAAGGGTACGAAGACATATGCACCCTTCTCCTATATATATCATGGCTGTATCATTGTTTATGGATGACTGTATTTCAAAATGACACTCTTTCTGATGTGTGTCTAAGCACATGTCTTCGGCCTGTATGCCGTTCCCTTCACAAACGTATCCCTGCTGGCTCATATTAATGCATAGTTCTGTGTTGACGGTTTGCCATTTATCCCCTTGCTTCCATGCCCATCTCCCATGCTCTACTGGACTGATTATCATTCCCCCATGGTTTAGTCCTATAGAGGTAACAGGGTATATGCTATGCTGGGCAGCTTCTACAACTGTTAATACAAAGGCAATTATTTTGTCATCCTGTCTTTCATATGTAAAATTCACCAGTTTCCACCAGGACTGCAACTCCCTCTCTTGAGGTTTTGCCTTATCCCAAATTATCTTTCTAATCTCTGTTGGGAGGATTCCTTCTTCGCCTTCTCTTAAGATATCGGAAATGACAATTTGCATCCACATTTGTGCCTGGATGCAACTAAGGGCCCAGGATATGTCTTTTGGTATCATTTCCAATCCTTCTACTATCATCAAATGGTCCTTAATATTGTTTTTTTCCCAATCAGGGAGTAGTTTAGACGTCAGCCATTCGTGATTTCCTAAGGCTAACAAGGATGATATCAAAGGTTGTTTTAGTTTGACCAGCTCTCCGGTTGCGGATGCTAGCTTGTTCATTATTACTTCTGAGTCTATGCTGTTTAGTACTCCTAGTCCTGTTCCTAGGACCCCTGTCACATCCCTTTTTGACCTCATAGTGTGAGATTTTAACCACTCTCTCCATCCCTCCTGGGTTGCTTTTATAAATGGGAGGCATTTTTGGTGGACACCTGACATATCTAGTTGCAAATGTAATTCTATTTGCTTCAATGACCATTTAGGATTGTACAATACAATCTGCTGTCCTGTTTTCCAAATTATGTGTGGGCCTGTTTCATAAATATGGTATCCAGGGTATGGGGGAGCTATTGGCTTTACCATTGTTGTTATTGTTGGTTTAACCGTCGTCGTTGTTGGCTTTATTGGTCTTGTTCCATTTTTAATTCTAAAAATTATGTTTTCATCCGGACATTTCCATATACAGCTGACTTCTACTGTCTCAGTTAATGAAAAACTCAGCCAAGTTGGTTCAGCTTGGACTTGGATCCGAAATTTAAATTTTAACCCATTTCCCTGTCGTTTCCATAGGCATTTCACTATAATATTTTGTTCTAAAATGTGGTCGTGCTAACACTCAAGCTTACTACTACCACAGTCTGTAACAATTTTACCCTGTGAGGTTGAAATTGAGATCTGGGTGGACCCACTATATTTGGTTCCATCCACCATTCGACATCCTATGCTAATTTCTTCTCCGGATATCCCCCATATCTGAGGGATTCCTTCACCTTCATTCCATATTCCCTCTTTATATACATAACCTCCACAACTCTCTTTGTACATGACCACAGTAGCTAAAGTTAGCCCTCGTATTTCTGATTTTTTCCTATTGTCTCTGTGTACGCCAAATGAGCTTGTGACCATGGCCACTTGTCATTGTTAACACCTGGGGTGCTACAGCATCCCAGTTCACAGCATTTCCATAGATCGAACAATCGTTTAGAAAACCTTGAGATTTGTTTCCGACTAGGGGGCGGAGTTACAACACTTATAATACTTGCCGGTTCAAAACCGTTCCTTGCACACCCTACTAACATTCCTCCTTTTTTTGCCATGATCTCATACTTTCCTGTTTCCTCATCCCAGACCCATGAGTCATTCAGAAATGGAGTCGCTTGTATTGTTACTACTGCTAGATGTGGTTTTTGCTTATTTGGTCGAAACATATGCAGTGGTGACAAAAAAGAACTGCTTCCCACTGTCATATCTTGACTCAATATTATGACCGAGATAAGAATAATTTCCCTGGCTGGACTTGCGTGATTTTCCATTGGGACTTAGGTGCCTTCTTCACTCGTGAGTGATGAATCCAGGCGTTCTGTTCCTTGATTTTGATAGTCGTGTAAGAGGTCAGCAGTACTTGAAACGGTCCTTCCCACTGTGGTTCCAGGGTCTTATCTGCAAAAGACTTTACATATACAAAATCGCCAGGTGATATCTTATGTACGGGTCCATCAAGCCCCCTGCCTCTTCTACTGTATACATGTTTCTCAATCTTTCTGAGTTGTTTGCTCAACTCTATGAGGTACCCATTCATTATTTCCTCCCCTACTTGTGATGATATCCCCATCTTTACAGAATACGGTCTTCCATATAGAATTTCAAAAGAACTTATCCCTTCCTTGGCTCTGGGCCTTGTCCTGATTCGTAAGAGTGCCAGAAGCAAAGATTGTGGCCAAGCCAAATTTGCTTCTTGTCCCAATTTCACAATCTGTTGTTTAATCAAGTGATTCATTTTCTCTACCTGGCCACTCGATTGTGGTCGATAAGGTGTATGCAGCTGCCAATCAATTCCTAACAGCAAACTCACTTGTTGAACTATTTTTGATATAAAGTGTGATCCTCTATCTGAGGACATTGCTGATGGTACACCAAACCTTGGAATGATTTCTTGTAGCAAGACTTTGGTGACCTCTCGGGCTTTTGCCGTTCTACAGGGAAATGCTTCTGGCCATCCTGAAAAAGTATCTGTTAATACCAACAAATACCGGTACTCCCCTTTCCTTGGGAGTTCCGAAAAATCGATTTGCCACTGTTGCCCAGGCAGGTTACCTCTGCCTATCTGTCCTACTTCGAATTTTGGGCCTCCTTTGGGGTTAGTCTGAAGGCAAAGATCACACTGTTGAGTTACTTGCCTCACTGTCGTATACAGATTTCTTGCAACAATCTTCCCAATTAAGTATTTATATAATGCTTCCGTCCCCCAATGACCCCTTCTATGTTCTTCCCGAACTACGGCCCATATCATGTGTGAGGGGACTATGATTTTCTTCTGTGAGGTAATAGCCCATCTATCCTGATTATATTTTCCATCTAAATCCTCTATAAGTTTAAGGTCTTCCTTATTGTAGTGGGGTTTTTCCCCTAGTGTGACCTTACCATCTGGGATTAGTGCTCCCTTGGTTACCTGTTCCATCCGTGCCACTAGTGTTGCCTCTCTGTCCGCGAGCTCATTGCCTCTTTCTATGTCCGATTGTACTTTCTGGTGCGCCTTTATATGCATAATAGCCACCCTTTCTGGTAATTGAACGGCTTCTAAGAGTTTCAGAATCTCTGTGGCATGTTTGATGATTTTTCCTTGAGAGTTCAAAAGTCCTCTTTCCTTCCAGATGGCCCCATGAGCATGCACCACTCCAAATGCATATTTCGAATCAGTCCATATGTTGATTTTTAGCCCTTTAGCTCTCTCAAGGGCCTTTGTTAAGGTAATTATTTCGGCTTTCTGGGCTGAAGTCAAAGCAGGTAGTGGCCCAGAATCCAGGACTTTGCTGGTTGTTGTGACTGCATACCCCGAGTGTCGGGTACCGCTTACCATATAACTGCTTCCATCGGTAAACCAATCATCGGCTCCCTCCAATGGAGTGTCTTTCAGATCTGGTCGGCTGGAGTACACGGCTTCAATAGTTTCTAGGTAGTCATGTTCTAAAAGTTCCCCGTTCCTGTCATCTAGGAAAGAAGCTGGGTTGACAATGTTAGTCACCACTATTTCTACATCATCTAGTTCTACCATGATAGCCTGGCACCTCAGGTATCTCTGTGGTGACAGCCAGTGACCACCTTTAGCTTCTAAGACTGCTGATACAGTGTGGGAGACAAACACAGTCATATTCTGACCCAGGGTAAATTTACGAGCTTCCTGGATATTCAAGATTATGGCTGCCACTGCTCTGAGACATCCTGGCCATCCTTTCGCAGCCTTGTCTAATTGCTTGTAGAAATAGGCCACAGCCCTTCGATAGGGCCCAAGATCTTGGGTTAGGATTCCCAAAGCTATTCCCTGTTTTTCGTGCGAGAATAGAGAGAAAGGTTTACTCACATCTGGGAATCCAAGTGCAGGTGCTGACATCAGGGCCTTTTTCAAGTTCTTATAGGCCCTGTCTGCATCTGGGGTCCATTCTAACCTGTTTCCGCTTGTGCCTGCCTTAATAAGGTCATACAGAGGTTTGACCAGGAGCCCATAGTTGTATATCCAAAGCCTACACCACCCAGTCATGCCTAAAAAGGTGCGCAGTTCTTTCACAGTTCTGGGTTGTGGTGTTTGGCAAATTGCCTCTTTTTGGGATTGCCCCAGGGTACGGACTCCCGCGCTTATTTCATAGCCCATATAGACAACCTGTTGTTGTACCACTTGTGCCTTCTTCTGGGAGACTATATCCCTGTAGACCCAAAAAGTTTAGGAGGTTCACCGTCCAGGCGATACATCCTTCTCTGGTTTCCGTAGCGACAAGCAGGTCATCCACGTATTGGAGAATCTTGCCTTTGTCAGGTGGCTGGTCCCAGCTTTCAAGATCTTTAGCTAATTGATTGCCAAATATCGTGGGGCTGTTCTTAAATCCTTGAGGCAGCACCGTCCAAGTTAGTTGAGTTTTGCGGCCTGTTTTGTGATTTTCCCATTCAAAAGCAAATAATTTCTGGCTAGACTCGTGGAGAGGGAGGCAAAAGAAGGCATCTTTTAAATCTAGAACGGTAAACCAGGCTAGTTCCTGGGTTAAGGTGGTGAGCAAGATATAAGGGTTAGCCACTACAGGATATAAATCTTCGGTTATTTTATTAATTGCTCTTAGATCCTGCACCACCCGGTAGGACCCATCTGGTTTCTTTACTGGAAGGATAGGGGTATTGAAATCGGATTCGCATTCCCTCAGCAATCCCTGATCTAAAAATCTCTCAATGATGGGCTGAATGCCTTCCCAATCCTCCCTTTTTAGAGGATATTGTTTTATCCTTACTGGTTTTTGCCCTTCTTTTAATTTTATTATAACTGGCATAGCATTTTTAGCCTGTCCTGGTATATCTGTTGCCCATACTCTGGGGTATACCTGGTCCATAATTTCTTTACTAATTACTTCTTCCTTTATTGGAAGATCTGTTAAAAGTAAGCTCATCATTTGTATATATTGTTGATTATTTACCTTCAGAGTAACTTCCCCTTTTTTGAATGTAATTATAGCTTTCAATTGTTCCAAAAGATCTCTTCCCAGAAGAGCTTTAGGTGAATTTGGTAGATACAAGAATTTATGTATACCCATTTGCTTTCCCAATTTATATTTTAATGGCTTACAAAAATAAGCTTTTTCAGTTTGTCCAGTAGCTCCTTTTACCATCACATATTCTCCTAGGGGCATCAGAGCTTGATTAAGTACTGAATAAGTTGCTCCGGTATCTACTAAAAATTCTATTTCTTTTTGTTCTTTCCCTAGCTTTATTGTAACCAGTGGATCCGCTAGGGTGGACTCCTCCGGTCCCTGTCAATCTGTATCTATTGATGCAAGTACTTTCCCTTTCCGCTTTTGTTTCGGACAGGCAGCCTTCCAGTGTCCTCTTTCTTTACAAAATGCACACTGGTCTTTATCCAGAAACCCCTTCTTAAATTTTCTCCCCTTTAGTTCATCTATTACTGCCACCACTCTTCGTTGCCCCTTCCTATATTCGTCTTCCCTATTGCTAAACACCTTCCATGCTTCATCCAGTAATACTTCTAGGTTCCTGCTTTCCGTGGTGCGTAGTTTCTGTAACTTACGCCTGATATCCCCTGTGGATTGCCCCAAAAATAATGATACCAGCTGTTGTATTCCTGCTTCGGATCCTGGGACTAGTGGCGTATTTCGGCGCATGACTTCCCTTAGCCGATCCAGGAATTCAGAAGGTGATTCCGAAGGACCCTGCTTAATTGCATATAATGCTGACCAATTTATATTTTTGGGCATGGCCCTTTCCAATCCCTTTAAGATTAAATCCTGGTATCCTTTTAACCTGTCCATTTGAGCAGAACTGTTTGGATTCCACCTTTGGTCCTGAAGGGGAAAGAAATCCTTAACCTCGTTCCCCATGGTTCTGCAATAGTCTGAGGCCAAATCACCTGCTGCTTTCAGAACCAATTGTTTCTCGGTCTCTGTTAGGTAATCCAGTAGTAGCTGTATATCATTCCAATCAGGATTATGTTGTTTCAGTATAAACTGAAATTGTCTGGTCACGCTTATTGGGTCACTTCGGAACTCCTTTACAGCTCTTTTCCAATTTTCTAAATCTGTGGTGGAAAAGGGTATTTTTATTAGCATGGCTCCCCCATCAGGACGGACTGCCTCCCTGAGGGGTGCCTGAAGAATTGTTTGAGCAGATTTTCCCCGTGTGCGGGAAGATACCGGGCTACCTGGGGGAGAGGGGGTAGGAGTAGGGTCTGAATCTGAGTCTTGTTCTTGTTTTTGTTGCGGTGGAGGAGATTGCTTTCGTGGGGGAGGCTTAAATAAGTCTGTCAGGTCGGGGTCTGATCCTTGGTGCATGTCCTGGTTTAACCAGGATAGGGTTAAGTTTCCCCAGCAGTGGGGGGGGAGCTCTAGCCGGGTTATTCAGATACCATGCGGATGTCACATCCTGGCAGGTCACATTTTTCCTGGCAGGTCACATTTTTCCTGGCGCGGGAGCGTGGTACACTCGTGGTTTTGTACATCATGCTTCAAACTGCTGTATTTGGTAGCTATTTTGCTCTGTTCATTGCTATCACTATTACTGTTATTGTTATTGTTGTTGTTTGTTGTGTTGCTATTGCACTGTTGTATTAAACCTTTCCTTATTTCAGTCTTGGGGCTTTGTATTTCACTCCCTTTGTGGGGGAGGGGCAGTGGCCGCGTGGTCTCAGACCCCGGCAGGGGCTAAACCACCACAACTTTGGCGCTCCAACGTGAGGCTGGAGAAGACTGAAATAAGGACAAAAGGAGAAGTGTGTTAGAGCAATCTGTTAGGTGTAATTTTTTCTGGTTTTACTTGTATTGTTTGATAAGCGTTTACAATGCTGGCCAATTTGCTTGCGTGGTGGGGCTGGATTAATCCTTATATCCCCTGTGTGTTCCCAGTGCTGGTGTTTGTTCTCGGTGGAAAATGTATCAAGGGACTTGTTTTGCTCTACTGGTTACTGTCTGCTTATAATGGGCTCGTTTCGCTGCTTGTGGGGGTGAACCGATACCTGTTTGCTGCCTGGTCTTTTGTTTGGGGTCTCACCCCCTCTATGGGTGAGCCAGGGGAAGAGATTCTCTCGGTTTTTGAGAGTTTTAGCTATCCCTGGAGCCTCCTGGCCAGTGTGTTTGCGGCACTGTGCTTTCTAAATGCCTGCCAGATCTTGTTTTGGGCCATGCGGTACTTCTCCAACAATAGCACCACCCGGAAACCTGCCCCGGGGGCAGATAGTTATAAATGGCTAGGTATGTTGGAGAAGATGGGCAAGTGCCTGAGTGAGTGGTCACCCCCAACGTTCTGGGATTTTACTCCCGAACAAGTGCAGAGTCCTGATAAACTGGTGGAGTGTTTGGAAAAGGTGTGCTGCCAATCTGACAAACCCCGGGAGACACAAATCCTTGCGATGTGCTGGGGGCTTGCCCATGCTTACCGCATCGCCCTTAACACTGATCACTGCCCTCAAGGGGGCAAAAGAGCTGCAGGGTCTGAAAGTGAGCCTGCTGGTACAGCAGCTGGGCCAGGGGGACAGGCAGCGCCAGTACCGGTCGCCTCCACCAGCACAGCAGCTGAGCCAGAGGGACAGGCAGTACCAATATCAGTCGCCCCGATACGGAAAACCAAATATACCAAAAAATCCCCTCGCAGTGTACAGGGTGATAATGAACCAGGCCCATCACGAGAGCAGGAGGAAGAGCCGGAGGTAACCATCCGATCTCTATCCCTCAGTGAGTTGCGAGATATGCGGAAGGATTACAGCCGCATTGCAGGCGAAGAAATTTGCACCTGGTTGCTCCGGTGCTGGGATACTGGAGCTGCTGGTTTGGAATTGGAAGGGAGAGAGGCCAAGCAGGTGGGACCTTTAGCCAAGCAGGCTGGTATTGACAAGGCAATAGGGAAACAGGCTCAAACCCTCAGCCTTTGGAAGCGACTCCTGCTCGGTGTGAGGGAGAGGTACCCCTACAAGGATGATGCTCTATGTCGGTTAGACAAGTGGACCGACATGGAGAAAGGCATCCAAAACCTCAGGGAAATGGCTGTGTTTGATATGATCTATGGTGATCTGAATGATGAGCAGTCACCATTGGATCCAGATCTGGTCCCTTGCACACAGCTGATGTGGCGGAAGTTCCTGCAAAGTGGACCAGAGGGACATTCCAAAGCATTAGCAGCAGCATCCTGGTGGTGAGACAATCAGACAGTGGATGAAGTGACTATGCAGCTCCGGCACTATGAGGGAAGTCTCCCTTCCTCCCAACATGCCTGGGTTTCGGCCGTAGAGGAACTGTCTCAGAGGCTCCAAAAAATGGAACAGGACATGTCCTATGTTTCACCTGCACGGGCCGATGTCTCAGCTATTAGAAGCAGGCGTTTCCCCACCCAAGAGAAGGGCAGTAGAAGGTACACACCACGGGGCACCCTGTGGTTCTTCCTCCGCGACCATGGGGAGAACATGAGAAGGTGGCATGGGCAGCCCACTTCCGCCCTAGCTGCACGAGTACAGCAACTGAAAGGGAAGACCACCATGAAAGGGGAGTCTTCCAAGAGAGATGCAGCTCCAGTGTCTAGTCAGAAATCCCCCAGACAGAATAGAATGGCCAGCAGTATGCTTGACCCTCTTGAGGGGACCAGGAAGTCATTCCTGCAGGAGTCACTCTTAGATCAAGTGAGTGATGGTGAGCAGGATTAGAGGGGCCCTGCCTCCAGCCAGGTGGAGGAAAGGGATAATCGGATTTCCTGGAAGGTGTGGATCCGATGGCCTGGCACATCAGAACCACAAGAATATAAGGCCTTGGTAGACACTGGCGCACAGTGCACCCTGATGCCATCAAGCCACAGTGGAGTTGAATCCATCTGCATCTCCGGAGTGACAGGGGGGTCCCAACAGCTGACCCTATTAGAAGCTGAAGTAAGCTTAACTGGGAAGGACTGGCATAAGCACCCCATTTTGACTGGCCCAGATGCCCCGTGCATCCTAGGTATAGATTACCTCAGGAGAGGGTACTTTAAAGACCCAAAAGGGTACCGGTGGGCCTTTGGTATAGCTGCCCTGGAGGAGGTTGAGCAATTGTCCACTTTACCCGGCCTCTCAGAGGACCCCTTGGTGGTGGGGTCGCTTAAGGTCGAAGAGCAGCGAGTGCCAATTGCTACCAAGACGGTGCACCGGCGGCAGTACCGTACTAACCGAGATTCTCTAGTCCCTTTCCATCAGCTGATCCGTCGACTAGAAAGCCAGGAGGTGATCAGCAAGACTCACTCACCTTTCAACAGCCCTATATGGCCAGTGAGAAAACCTAATGGCGAATGGAGACTGACCGTGGACTACCGTGGCCTGAATGAAGTTACGCCAGCAATGAGTGCTGCAGTGCCGGATATGCCAGAGCTCCAGTATGAGCTGGAGTCGAAGGCAGCCAAGTGGTACGCCACGATTGACATCGCTAACGCGTTCTTCTCCATTCCAATAGCACCAGAGTGCAGGCCACAGTTTGCGTTCACTTGGAGGGGTATCCAGTACACCTGGAATTGATTGCCCCAGGGGTGGAAACACAGCTCCACCATTTGCCATAGACTGGTCCATACTGCACTGGAGAAAGGTGGGGCTCCAGAACACCTGCAGTTCATTGATGATATCATTGTATGGGGGGACACAGCTGAGGAAGTCTTTGAGAAAGGAAAGAAGATAATTGAAATCCTCCTGAAGGCTGGTTTTGCCATCAAGCAACAGAAAGTTAAGGGGCCTGGAAGGGAGATTCAGTTCCTAGGAATAAAATGGCAAGATGGGCATCGCCACATCCCTATGGAGGTGATAAACAAGATAACAGCCATGGCCCCACCAACCACCAAAAAGGAGACTCAGTCTTTCCTGGGCGCTGTGGGGTTCTGGAGGATGCACATCCCAAACTACAGCCTGATTGTGAGCCCTCTCTACCACGTAACCCGCAAGAAGAACGATTTTAAATGGGGCCCAGAGCAACAACAAGCCTTTGAACAAATTAAGCAGGAGATTACCCAGGCAGTGTCTCTCGGGCCAGTCCGGACAGGGCAGGAGATTAAGAATGTGCTCTACACCGCAGCCGGGGAGAATGGCCCTTCCTGGAGCCTTTGGCAGAGAGCAGATGGGGAATCCCGAGGCCGACCTCTAGG
This sequence comes from Strix aluco, assembly GCF_031877795.1. Taxonomy (NCBI): domain Eukaryota; kingdom Metazoa; phylum Chordata; class Aves; order Strigiformes; family Strigidae; genus Strix; species Strix aluco. The sequence continues at coordinate 17,639,097 of NC_133970.1, forward strand.
CTTTTGGAGCCGGGGATACAAAGGCTCTGAAGCTAACTATACCCTGACTGAGAAGGAGATACTGGCAGCGTACGAAGGAATTCGAGCTGCCTCAGAAGTGGTCGGCACTGAGACACAGCTCCTCCTGGCACCCCGACTGCCGGTGCTGGGATGGATGTTCAAAGGAAAGGCTCCCTCCACACATCATGCAACAGATGCCACGTGGAGTAAATGGGTTGCGTTGATAACACAACGGGCTCGAATAGGGAACCGCGACCCCCCAGGATTAGTGGAAATGATCATAAACTGGCCAGAGAGCAAAGATGCTGGGATGTCACCAGAACAAGAGGTGAAATGTGCTGAGGAGGCCCCACCATATAACGAGCTGCCAGAGTAAGAGAATCTATATGCCCTGTTCACTGATGGGTCTTGTCGCATTGTGGGAAAACATCGACGATGGAAGGCTGCAGTGTGGCATCCCACACGAGAAACCACTGAAGCTGTTGAGGGACAAGGTGAATCGAGCCAGTTCGCAGAGGTGAAAGCCATCCAATTGGCTTTGGAGATTGCTGAGCGAGAAAAGTGGCCGAGGCTCTATATCTACACTGACTCGTGGGTGATGGCAAGTGCCCTGTGGATGTGGTTGCAGCAATGGAAACAGAACAACTGGCAACGCAAGGGCAAACCCATCTGGGCCGCTGAAGTATGGCAGGACATTGCAGCCCGGGTGGAGAACCTTGTGAAGGTGCGCCATGTGGACGCCCATATACCCAAGAGTCGGGCCACTGATGAACATCAACACAACCAGCAGGCGGACCAGGCTGCTAAGATCGAGGTGGCTCAGGTGGACTTGGACTGGCAGCGTAAAGGTGAACTGTTCATAGCCCGGTGGGCCCATGAGACCTCGGGCCACCAAGGCAGAGATGCAACATATAGGTGGGCTCGAGATCGAGGGGTGGACCTCACCATTGACACCATCGCAGAGATCATCCACGGATGTGAGACGTGTGCTGCAATCAAACAAGCCAAACGGGTGAAGCCCCAGCGGAATGAAGATCGATGGATGAAATATAAATATGGAGAGGCCTGGCAGATCGACTACATCACACTGCCACAGACCCGCCGAGGCAAGCGCCACGTGCTCACAATGGTGGAAGCAACCACTGGATGGCTCGAAACTTATCCAGTGTCCCACGCCACCGCCCGAAACACCATCCTGGGCCTTGAAGAGCGAGTCCTGTGGCGACACGGCACCCCAGAGAGGATTGAGTCGGACAACGGGACTCACTTCCGAAATAACCTCATAGATGCCTGGGCAGAAGAACACGGCATCGAGTGGGTCTACCACATCCCCTACCACGCACCAGCCTCTGGGAAGATCGAGCGCTACAATGGACTGTTAAAAACTCCATTGAGAGCAATGGGGGGTGGAACCTTCAAACACTGGGACACACATCTGACAAAGGCCACTTGGTTAGTGAACACAAGAGGATCTGCCAATCGAGCTGGCCCAGCTCAGTCAAAACTTCCACGTGTTGTGGACGGGGATAAAGTCCCTGTGGTGCGCATGAGGGACCTGCTGGGAAAAATGGTCTGGGTTAGTCCTGCACCGGGCAAAGGCAAACCCATCCACGGGATTGTTTTTGCTCAAGGACCTGGGTGCACCTGGTGGGTGATGCAGAAGGATGGAGAGGTCCGATGCGTGCCACAAGGGGATTTGATTGTGGGTGAAAACACACCGTGAGTTATACTGTGCTTTTGTCAATTTTTTTTTCCTTTGTCAGTGCTAATTGCTAAGTGGCAGCTGGATGTGACGCACATGGTATAGAATAAAGGGGTGGATTATGTCCTGGTTTAACCAGGATAGGGTTAAGTTTCCCCAGCAGTGGGGGGGAGCTCTAGCCGGGTTATTCAGATACCATGCGGACGTCACATCCTGGCAGGTCACATTTTTCCTGGCGCGGGAGCGCGGTGCACTCGTGGTTTTGTACATCGTGCTTCAAACTGCTGTATTTGGTAGCTATTTTGCTCTGTTCATTGCTATCACTATTACTCTTATTGTTGTTGTTGTTGTTTGTTGTGTTGCTATTGCACTGTTGTATTAAACCTTTCCTTATTTCAGTCTTGGGGCTTTGTATTTCACTCCCTTTGTGGGGGAGGGGCAGCGGCCGCGTGGTCTCAGACCCCGGCAGGGGCTAAACCACCACAGTGCACCTTTCCAATTTTTGTACATCTCTGGCCAAAACTACATGCTGAGCAACATTGTCTCAGTTTTCCTTTTAATCCTTTATTGTTTTCTCGTTCCAAAGCGAGTACCAAGGGATCTTGTGGTATGATTAGACCACAATCTTTTTGCCAATCTGGATGATTACGGATAGTGAAAAACATGTCTGCATATGATACTTCATCCCACTTCCCCTCCCTTCTTAAGAACAACATTAATTGTAGGAGGGTATTATAGTCCAAAGTTCCATTTAGTGGCCATTGTGACTCATTTTCCAGTTTATAAAGTGGCCACCACTGATTGCAATATTTTATGAGAGTCTTTTTATTTTCTGTACCCCCAGACTTAATGATATCTTTCCAATGCATTAGTATACATCCTAAGGGGCTTCTTTTTAGGACTTTTTTACTGTGGGTATTTTCATCCTGCTCCCACCTCTATCCTAAAGAGTTTGTTTCAGATTAAAGTGGGAACAAATGGGGAACACTCTTATACTTTCTATTTACGCTTGAAATTTCCCAATTTTATCCCAAAGTACAACCTATCTCAGCTGCGACAACCGTAATATTGGTACAGGCAATTACTACAATTAAAACAAGCCGAACCCAGCGGCTTTTACACCATACACAGAGTCAGTGTGTTACCACAGAATATGGCAACAAACAAGAAAGGATTACAACGATTATTATTCCTGCTATTAACCCACCAACTGTCGTCAGGGACATACAACTCATCATACCAGCCTCATACACTCTTAATATGTTAAGTTGGATATCCCCCTACAACCACTTTGCTCGCCTGGCAGCTGAATTCGCTTCGTTCGTCTCCGGCCGCTCTCCTCGCGGAGAATACGGAAACTCGGATCAGAACTCCACACTCGCTTCGCAGCTGTGCTGCGTCTCACTCACACTCTGCAAGCACTCAGTCACACAGTTACTTAAAGGGCCCGTCTTGCTTTTTACTCACACTCATGCTACAAAATGTACCAATTAAGATAAGAGCCAAATTCGTATATCACATAAATCGTAAACCATTAATTGTTTATCACAGGTATAAAGCCAGTTAACTTAAATGTAACACATATAATTTCAATATTTCAATTTCCCATGGGTTACAACAGATGATTTGAACGATAGCTATCCCGTTTAACACCCTAAACAGAGCTCTTTCCGAGGCGCCTTAACCAGACTGGGTACCCCTCTAGGCTGTGCGCCAGACGTCTCTGCGCGCCTTACCAGCCTCCCGTTACCCTGTAAACATACCTTTGTCCGTAGTTTAGATGGCTCTTGTCTGCCCCCGCAGTGAACGGCTGAGAGCGGAGTTCCTCCGAGAATTCCCGGGCCGCGGCTAGGACGTCCGTTCCTCAGTCGTTCCGGCAGCCGAGCAGAGAGAGTCCCATCTGGGTCGCCAAAATGACGTGCGGAGTCACGACTTTACAACCAGTAAGGTTATAAAGAAGGTATGTTTATTCAGTGCTGGGTGCACGGGGGATCGCTCCTCCACAAACGTGCACATTTTGGAGCGAAAAGCAGCTCCTTTCTATAGCGTAAGTGTTTACATATTCATGATAATCCCGAGAATAGGGAGAGATATTACAATTAGTTTTGAGAAATCATTATCATAAATCCCGCCCCAAGTCCCTCCCCGTTGCGCCTGCGCAATGTCTCCTGATGGTCTTGGGCAGGGGTCTTCAGGATGAAGACTGAAGATTCCTCTTCTTCCTCTCGTGACTTTTCACCCAATTAGGTCTCTTCAGCATGTCAATTTAGCATTCTTTGAATTCCCCTTCCTTATCTTGGGACTCAGTAGTTGCAGCTCCTCCCTTATCTCAAGAGCCCACCCTGCTGAGAGCCCACCCTGCTGAGAGGCCTGCATCTATTTTGTTAAGGTTTCTCACTTCAATATGAAAAAAACTGCAGAGTTCATGGAAAGGACACCAAGAGACACCTCTTCAGCAACCACTAGGGACCACCACAGACCACTGAAAACCCCCATGGAAGCCCCTCAGAGACCCTTCCCCAAATTTTAGTACGCTTGCACAATGTATTAACATATGCATTAGATCCTCTGGAAATAGGTGTGTACTTCTCAGAAATGACATGAATATTCATTTCTTTTATTGTATATAATAAGTGTGCCCTTGTCTTTCGTCATGCACGTTGGGTGGACTGATCCCCTGTGCATCCAGTGCTGCAATAAAGAATGCCTGCCTCTAAAACTTCAAACTAAGTCTTCGAGGGTTCTTTTGAGACCGAATTTACAGTAACATTTTGGCGACCCATGTGGGACCCTGTGAGAGATGAGAAACCAGGCCTGAGAAAACTAAGAAAAACATCCTGAGAAAGCAAAAGGTGAGGCTGATCGAAGAAAGGCCTCAAACACTCGCAAGACAAAACTATGAGTCACGGGGTGGATAGTGTGGAGGTCGAAGCTGATAAGGCTGCCCCAATAACACAGGATGCAGCTGGAGGAGGGAGCCCTGTGGAGACAGGACAGCTCTGCTCTGGTGCACCTGGCCAAAACTTCAAGGGCCATCTGTCCGGTGAATGACCTTTGCTTCATTATCCACAAAATGCATATTAAAGTTAACACCCCTCAATATGCTAACGAAGGCTAACACGATCATGCTAATTACATCATCCCATGAAACACCTTACCCCTCCCCGTACATGGGATACGTAGGTATGTGGGTCGACCTAGGGGATGGACCCAAGGAAAGTGGGTATAAATCAAGGGGGGGAAGGAGGGGGGGGGCGCCCTGGAGAGTGCAGTGAAGCGAAGAAGATGGATGCCAGCGAAAAAGACGGCTGTCTCCTGTGCCTCCTGGAACCCTCGCCAGCGGGATCGACGCAGAAACCCAGACCGGTGATCTGTATTTTCCCATTCCCTCTATCTCCCTCTTTTCCCTTTCCCATTAAGCAATGCAAGGCATATTGTATTGCTTGCCACAACTTGCTATGTACTTAGCCAACTATCGTGTGTTCAATTAGTACATTGTGAGTAGTTAATAAATGTTTGGACTTGGAGACTTGTTGTCCGCTCCATTGGGGATTTGCGAATCTGAGTCACTTGTCTCCCTCGTCTGAGCGGGACGTGACAGACCCTGCTTCTGAATCTCGATGGATCCGTGGGATCGCAGGACCTCCAGCCGGCACCGAGGGATTCTCGGGGAGAACCTCTAATCCCCAGACCAAAGAGCTTGGAGCAAATCCCCTAGTAAGATTAAAGGCATTCTTTTGGGATTTCCGGTTACCTGACTGTCAGACATGGTGAAAGCCTCACAAGGTTGGGCCAGAAGGGTACCTGAGGGGTTCGAGTCCGCTCCTGGATAAGTTCTACCAGACGAAAGTTTGGAGGACTCCTGGTCTGAAATATTGTGGGTTTGAGTCCCACCCCGTCTGAAACTAGTTTAAGTCCCCTTTAGGAGAATTGTGGGTTCGAGTCCCACACGTTGGTCTTGGTAATTTTCAATTATGTGCTTTGTTTACTGGATTACAATTTTTGGATTGCATGCTTTGTTTACTGGATCACGGTTTCTGACTTTGTGCATTGGATTATGGTTTTTGGCTTTGTATATTAATAAGGTTTAACTAAGATGGGCACAAAACAATCTAAAAATAATCTTTTGAAAAAGTCTCCATTAGGATGCATTTTAAGGAGCTGGAAACAAATAGTGGAGTCCCCTTTGGGTTAATACACTAAGCTGTATATTGTAGTTCTGTGTTAGGTTATTGTTTTGTGTTGTTATTGCACTATTTTGTTTTGTGTGTTGTTATTATACTATTTTGTTTCATGTGTTATTTTTGTAATGGGTTCTGTCCAGTCACAGAATGGAGGAATTCTAAAGGCTGGTCCTTTAGGCTGCTTATTGAAACACTGGAAAGATCTGCAGGGGAACCATTGACCCAAAAGAAACTGATTGAATATTGTAATCATTGACGGCCCTTATATACTTTAGATGATCAGGAGAAATGGCCTAAGAGCGGAAGTATAAACTATAATACTGTGTTGCAACTGATATTGTTTTTTTAGACATGAAGGAAAATGGAATGAGATGCCATATGTGAATTTGTTCTTTGCATTATGGGATCATTATTGTGAGAAACGCTCAGTTGCCAATTATCAACGGCTCAGACAGGATGCGGTGTGAAGCACTCTTTATTACGTTCTTGCAAGACCTGGCGCCCCCATCAAGTGGACGCGCCTACCAGCCATCGTGCAATGGTTTATATCCCTTTCTCCCAACCGCCAGTTCCCTCCCTTGATTCCTCATTGGCTGAGTACTACAGGGTGTACAGACTTCCCGAACCGCCTACCGATACGCCCCTTCATGTATGTGTTCATACGTCGCATGTTCATGGAAATGAACCTTGGCTTTCTCCAGGGCGGAGAAGTTAATATGCATGAGCTCATCATGCAGCGTACTAAGATGGAAAAGTTCGAAATTCAAGTTCCCCAAGTCTTTCGGTATCTGCATCCATCTAAAGCCAGTTCCAAGTACTGGGTCATCACAGTTGACAAAAAGACCACTTGTCTTCTAGCCCTAGGCCAGGGATTTCAATGGTTGTGAATTGCTCTTGTTGATTGCTTTGGTGAATCGCTCCTGCCCTTCCCATCAGGTTTATTATGCAAAAACAACATTCTTTCCCTTACAATTATGATGTATGTAAGGAATGTGGTTTGATTGTAAGTGAAAGTGATGTATTAGAGAAGTGAAAGGGAGGTGAACGGAAGGCAAAGGGAACAAAAGGATAGTAGGAGGAAGGTTTCAGTCCGGTGGTGGGTAGGACTAGGCGGGGAAATGCTCAGAACATACAAGCCCCTCTCAGGCAAGCAGTCGGAACAGATAGATTGGTTGAATAAAGGTGCCATTTTCTGTATCAGATTTAATGAATTGGAAGAAGTCTGCTGGGTCCTGCCTGAGGAAAAGAGAGTGGTGCTGGAAAAAGCTCAGGAGGAGGAAGAGAGGCTAAATACAAGGGATGGTCCAGATTGTTTTATGCCAGCACAAAAGCCAAACTCGAATACAGGAGCAGGCAGATTGATGAATAAATAGTATCAACAGTTGACTGCTTTGTTCGTAGGTCAGTCAGCACCAGATATAAGAAGAAAGTTACAAAAGTAGAGGGCTTGTCTGGAATGTCAACATCTCAGTTAACAGAAAATGCTGCAATTTTAGCAACTGCATTTGCTTAAGCACAAACCTCCTCTGGGGGAAGAGGTTTCCCAAGAGGACAAAGAACAAGAGGAAATATGAGAAATAGAATCCCTCTGGGAAGGGATCAGTGTGTGATCTGCAAGGGAAAGGGACATTGGAAAAATGAATGCCCAAAGAGACAATCAGTTAAATTCCTAGTTGATACAGGGGCAACATATTCTGTACTAAATAGTTGTAAAAGAACCATGAGCAAATTCTTTGTCAGTGATTTGTGCCACAGGGTAGAAAGAAAAACAACTGTTTTTCCAGCCTTTGAAGTTTGGAATTGGGAACAGGGTGTTAACCCATCAATTTCTCTATATACCAGATTGCCCTATGCTGCTATTAGGACAGGATATATTAAGTAAACTGAATGCATAAATCACTTTTGAAAAAGGGAAAAATCCCAATCCATATTCCTGAAAATAAAGCTTTGGATGCCCAAGTCTTTATGCTACAGAGGGAAGCCGAGTTACAGGAGGTACCTTCAGAATTAGAAGACGCTGTGATTCCTATCGTATGGGCCGGAGGAATCCTGGGAAAATCCAAAAGAGCAGAACCAGTAAGAATTGACCTTAAATCAAGATCATCCCCAGTAAGAATTAAACAGTATCCTCTAAAGCTGGAAGCTAGAAATGGATTGGTGCTGACTTGCAGAAACAGACTCTACAACTCGGAGAGAGTTATAAAGCAGGTATGTTCACTCCGGCGCTGGGGTGCAAGGGGATTTCTCCACAAAGCTTGCACACCCACAGCACATTTTACCAAAAACTTATCGAGTGTGGATATACATATTCATTGGATTACATAACACAAACATACATATGCATGAGTGAGGCTGGGTTAGTTCTAGAGGCTGGTGTCAGCAGTTTATGTTCTCTTTGCACCTGCGCATTGCCTCCTGGGGGGCGTCTTCGGGGGGCTTTGGGAGGAAGGCTCGTAGTCTTTCTCACCTTGTACTTTTCCCCAGAGCATGCGCAGATTCTCTTGGCCAATTTCTTGAATAACAAGAGTGTTTTCAGCCGGTTTACTCATCCTATCTTATTTAAGGGAACCAATGAAACTTCTACCATCCGTATATGGCTACCTTTACTCATTACTGAGGCCCAACTAGTTAGAGCACACCTGTTCCTCAAGGACAAAACCACAATATTTTGCTGAACACTGCAGTTCTTGGTAGTTTTTCACAGTAAACTGCTTTGTTTTGATGGACACAGTAGTCCTTGGTAAAATTCTACAGAACAGTCTGGGCAAGCAGGATTCTTAGCAATATTAAAAAATACTATAAGTAATACTATAACTAGCTAGAAGTAAGTAAATAAGTTGCTAAGCAGTTTTCTATAAGTAAATAAGTAAATAAGTCTTAAAACAAGTAATCATTTCTCTGTATCAGCGTTGAAACGATGCTAATGCAGTCTCCGAACCCCCTGATATAGTTGAAACCAGAAAATTAATTGTGTCCTCTGAAGACTGGGATGGTAACATTTGGAGCGATACACATAATGACGACTCAGATGAAAATAATTCTTTTCAGCTGCCTGAGTCGCCCCTGTAATAAAACATATATGGTATTTGTTATTCAAATCTCAAGGGGAAAAAGAAGTTGTAGTCAGGATGTTGTGGCCGAACAGTTTTGTAATTCTCTTATGTAAATAAGAAATAAGATATATGTCTATAGTTTCTATTGTTAAAATCAGTTGTTAGAAGGGAGCTAAAATGGCCCCCATCTTCAAGCCACTACAAAAACACTTGTGCTGAGTCATCCCCCCTTCTATGATGGAAACCTGAGAAAAGCCCGCGAAAACCGGAGAAAAGCCCGCGAAACTTGTTTACACCTTTGCAGACCCCTCAGGGTACGCCCATCATGAATATGGATGAAGCCTACACTATAAAGGGACTCGGTTCTGCCGGGTCAGGTGTGTGTCCTGGTAGAGCAGAGACTCCCGGCACACCCAGCGCTGTTTTGCTCACTCGCCGCTTGCTAATAAAATTTTATTGATCACTAAAAATTGAGAAGTGGTTATTTCCCACTAAATTACGATTAATCAATAACAAATTTGGTGCCGTGACTCGGATCCAGATCTTTTGGTGCGAAACCCCAGATAGGGGAGGCGCCCTATCTTCGGATAGCCCCAGTCTGAGGATCTCGTGGCCAAAACGCTGGATATCCGAACCCCTTTTAATTCGGACTCGGGAGTGAGCAAAAGAATCTGCAGAACCTCTTAAATTTTGTGCACGAAGACCGATCGAAGACTCCGGGGAGGAGTAAGTGTGATAGATAGTAAACTATTTATTCATCAAATTCAGTTAAAACAATGGAAAAGTAAATCACCACATGAGCTATGTAAAGCTAATATTGCTACATTGTATAAAACTAACCGACTAACAGCAAGCGCTTAGCTGAACTAACATAATAAATCAAGGCTGTGTAGGGGGTAGGTAGAAGATATAGTGGTGTGTCCTTATCAGAGCTTTAACAGAGACATGTAGAGACAAGAGGCATGCAGAGACATGTCAGAGAACTACAGAGGCTGCGCAGAACCTTGGGGTGAAAAGTTCAACGGCGAGGAAGAGGAGATACTTCATCTCTACGACCACTACTCAGGACTCTGCGACCACCGCCCAGAACTGTTGAAGTTTACTGCGCAGACGCAAGTAGGAGGAAACCTCATTAAAATATGAAGCGGGGGTAGACGGGGATAGATTATGAATATATATGAGAGTTTCATTAATATACATCACTTTGTAACACATAAGCAAGACGAAAAAACTTCGAAGGTGCGCGCCGTTGGTGGAGTTGAACTCCCCGGCCGCCCAGCGCTGTTTTGCTTGTTGTCGCTTGCTAAATAAACAATTGGAATTTTTATTGGTCCTGTCTCACATCAGTTTGAGAATTTGCTTATAACAGTAAGTATTTGCGTTTGTGCGGTTATCCGTTCGGTTGGGGTTGGTAATCCCAGAGTGCGAGTGAGTGAGAGGTCTCGAAGAGATCACGTGAGTGATGTAGTGCAGTTCTCGTAGCCTGCGAGGGAGCGAGTCACGAATAAGGGGAGCGTGTATGTGTGTGTGAAAGAAGTGGTGGTATTGTTCTCATTATCAGTTTGGATACCCAGATAATGATCTATTTAAATGTTGTTTCACTTCTTCATAACTCGTTTATTATTCAGTATACCTTTGCCTGCTTGACTTGGTGATCAGAAGGTGACAGCTTAGAACTTTCTGTCCTCTTGGTATTTTAAGGACTGTAGACAAGGATCAAAAGATCACTGTGATAGATACAAGCCCTTGGCTAGCTTCAGCAGCTTTTTTTTTTTTCTTAACAGTGATGAATCAATTTAAATAAGAAAATCGGAGTAAAACATTATCAGAGTGAAAGCAATAGTCCAAGAGGGAAAAAAGTGAGCAGATCTGCAGCTTAATCTGGCTGCCTGTTCTTCAAGCAGGCAGCTCTCTTACATCATTGGCAGGAGTTGGAAAAAAAAAAAAAAGAGAATCAGGGTTCTAGCATACAGGCAGGTATATGGGCTGGGGAGCCAAGTTCAAGCTAATTTGCCCCCAGACCACATTCTTTTGGAGCTGCTAATCTGGTTTGTACTTCTTAGCCAAAAGACGGGGAGCTGACATAATTGTAGCACACTGACTAGACAGCTCATAAATGTTGTGTCTTTTCCAAAGGAGGAGGATGCTGCTGTGCCCTTTGCAGACTTTCTCCTCAACAGGCCGTGGCCTAGAGCTTACCAGTTTTGTAATTTGTGATGTGCTATGTAAACACCGCGCAGCGCGTGTGTGGTATAGCTGCCCAGATGCTTTATTTGATTGCATCTGGAAGTACATGGGCAACAGTCTCGGTAGATTTAAACTACCCTTGCTCTAAATGTCTAGACCCAGGAGTAGGAGTTTCAGGTTGAGAGGAGGCAATGCAGAGTGTGTAACAACTCAAACATGCAGCAAACTGCATTATTTTAGCCTGAAAACTGTTCCCCAGTACCTGCATGTAATAAAGCTGTGCAGAACATGGATGTTTTATGTGATGATTACCTGGAGACTATGGTTTCTTTGGGATCAGAGATTTTCATTCATTGAATGGTTCTGCCTGCTTTAATATGAAGGAAGTGGAATGTTTTTATTGCAAAAGGAAGGGGCATGTGAAGAAGGTTTGCTGGAGGAGAATCCAAGATGAGAAAATGTTTTCTGAAGATTAGTGGGGTCAGGAACTCTATGTGCTGGGGACCCAAAGAACAAAGAGCCCTTGATAAAACTTAAAGTGGGTCCTCAGCGACAAGAGGTAGAGTTCCTTGTGGACTCAGGAGCCGAAAGATCTACCATTCAGGCTCTGCCTCCAGGCTGTAAAGTATCATCAGAAAAAATCAGTGTAATAGGGGCTAAAGGTGAACCATTTGAGGCCCCGGTTCTTCATGATGTGATTGTTGAATCAAAATGCAAATATGTGATTAGAACATTTTTATTATTACCAGAAGCAGATTATAATTTACTTGGATGGGATCTGATTATAGAATTGAGAATTAATCTGAAAGTAGAAGAAAAAGAACTCAAAGTCAGATTATGCCCCCTCACAGTGGCGGATGAAGAAAAGATTAACCCAGAAGTATGGTATACCCCAGAGACAGTGGGTAGATTGGATATCACCCCCTTTGAAGTCACCATTAGAAACCCAGAGATCCCGACTAGAATCAAACAGTATCCCTTGCCACAAGAAGGCAGGAGAGGCTTAAAGCCTGAAATAGAGAGACTCCTTAATCAGGGGCTATTAGAACCTTGTATGTCACCTTTTAATACTCCAATATCGCCCGTTAAGAAGGCAGATGGGAGTTATAGATTAGTGCATGACTTAAGAGAAATCAACAAAAGAACTGTAACCAGATTTCCTGTAGTAGCAAACCCCCATAACTTTACTTAATCAATTGAATCCTGAAAATCAGTGGTATAGCGTAATAGACTTGAAAGATAATTTTTGGACGTGTCCTCTAAAAGAGGAGTGTAGAAATTATTTTGCTTTTGAATGGGAAGACCCAGATACCTTTAGGAAACAACAGCTGAGGTGGACAGTTTTGCCTCAGGGTTTTACTGAGTCCCTTAACCTCTTTGGACAAGCCCTCGAACACATCTTAAAAGATTATAACTTGGGGGAAGGTGTTACTTTAGTATGGTACGAAAGGAAAACATTAAGTTGTTAAATTTCTTAAGCCTCCGAGGATTAAAAGTATCCAAATCTAAATTGCAATTTGTAGAAGAAGAGGTGAAGTATTTAGGTCACTGGATCAGTAAAGAAAGCAAGAAATTAGACCCAGAGAGGGTAAATGGAATTCTTTCTCTCCAGGCTCCCAAAAACAAACAACAGGTTAGGCAGCTCCTTGAACTACCTGATGGGAGGAAGGTTCTCCTGAAGACAGTGGCTTGGAGAGTTATGAAAGATTTCCATACTAAAACTCACTGGGGAGTACAGACGTTAGTAGATCAGTTTGCTATTAAATACATGTGCATAGAGATTTATAATGTTGCTAAGGAAATAATAAAAAGCTGTTTAACGTGCCAGAAAATTAATAAGCACCAATTAAGAGAAAAGATTCAAGGGGGACGGGATATGGCATACAGACCATTTGGAAGAATTCAAATCGATTTTACAGAACTACCAAAAGTAGGACGGTACAAATACCTCCTAGTACTGGTAGATCATCTCATTCATTATGTGGAGGCCTTTCCCACCGCTCGAGCTACAGCAAATACTGTGATAAAAATACTCTTAGAAAACATCATCCCTAGGTATGGAAATATAGAAGTAATCGATTTGGACAGGGGTCCCCACTTTGTGTCTAAAATAATCAGAGAGACATTGACTTCCCTGGGGACCAAGTGGGAATTCCACACTCCCTGGCATCCAAAAAAAAAACCTCAGAAAAAGTAGAAAGAATGAATGGGGAAATCAAGAAACAACTTACCAAATTCATGTTAGAAACAAAGATGTCTTGAGTTAAGTGCTTACCCCTAGCACTTCTGAATATCCGGACCCAACCCCGAACTGATACTGGAATATCCCCGTTTGAAATGCTATATGGTATGCCCTATGATATGGAATTTCCCACTGATCACCCAGTATTGGAAAAAGACAATTTGCAACCATACTTAATAAATCTCATGAATAGGAGAAAAGAACTACGCAAAAAAGGGATGGTAGTACAGAGACCTCCATTAGAAATTTGTATGCACTCCATAAGACCTGGAGACAAGGTGTTAATAAAAACTTGGAAAGAATCCTCTCTTACCCCTCGTTGGGAGGGACCGTTTCTTGTTATACTCACAACAGAGACTGCTGTCCGGACTGCTGAAAAGGGATGGACTCATGCTACCAGAGTGAAAGGACCCTTAACGCCTGATCACTGGGAAGTAGCTGAAACATCAGGAGATCTGAAGCTAGTGTTGCGAAGGAAGAAGGACTAAATGAATTTTGTAAAACCCCTAACTGTGTTTGTTATCCTTTTGTGTGTTTTAAATGCACTACTTGTGAGGAAAGTTGGTGGGCGCACTGCGTCCACGGCTATTCCCCAAAGGAATACTGTGACCAGTGCTATATAAGAGAAAGAAAATTAACCAGTCAAACCTTACGAGTGGGAGTATCAACAGGAAAAATTGTAAAGGAGTCCCATGAATGGTGGACTATATTTATAAAAGGGATAAATCCTAAAAAGGGTGTGTGCGTACCAATGAACCTAAGCCCCATAACGTGAATATAGTACAAACTCTTTGCAAATTCCAAATACTCCAAGTGCCCTGTACAATCCCACAAGTAAAAGCCCAGAACTGGGAGGCGTTTAGGTGTCGACAACGAGACCCTAACCCCAAAGAATACGACTGCTGCCGAGAAGATGGAAAGCCCCGCTGCTCTAAGGAATGGAGTAGGCGGAGGAGGCAGAGACGTATGGAGAGGGGAAAATAAGAAAGGCCTCGAAGCAACCAGTTCAGGTGATTGTTGTGGCAAGGAGAACGGGAAAGTATGGGGAAGGAAAAGATCTGAGCATGCAAATCCTGTCGCAAGACAGAAAGGGGACACGTTTGTACAATTGGCTAGTAATTGGAAGATGAACCCACCAACTCTCCTCACTATAGTGGTCATTTGGGCTGTGGGAGGAATCGCAATTTTGATGTTAAACCTCCATTTTATGAAACCCCTAGTGTTATTATTAATTGGGTTAACTTTCGGACCATGTATATTTAACAAGTCTGTGATGTGTTAAGGAGATTTGAAAAACAAAATTAGTTAAAAGAAAAGGGGGGAATTGTAATAAAACATATATGGTATTTGTTATTCAAATCTCAAGGGGAAAAAGAAGTTGTAGTCAGGATGTTGTGGCCGAACAGTTTTGTAATTCTCTTATGTAAATAAGAAATAAGATATATGTCTATAGTTTCTATTGTTAAAATCAGTTGTTAGAAGGGAGCTAAAATGGCCCCCATCTTCAAGCCACTACAAAAACACCTGTGCTGAGTCATCCCCCCTTCTATGATGGAAACCTGAGAAAAGCCCGCGAAAACCGGAGAAAAGCCCGCGAAACTTGTTTACCCCTTTGCAGACCCCTCAGGGTACGCCCGTCATGAATATGGATGAAGCCTACACTATAAAGGGACTCAGTTCTGCCGGGTCAGGTGTGTGTCTTGGTAGAGCAGAGACTCCCGGCACACCCAGCGCTGTTTTGCTCACTCGCCGCTTGCTAATAAAATTTTATTGATCACTAAAAATTGAGAAGTGGTTATTTCCCACTAAATTACGATTAATCAATAACACCTACTCTTTTTACTCTGGTGTCCGAATTTAATTGGTATCCTTAATCAGCAAAACACCCCCCCCCCCAGAGGGAATTGCAGAAAACCCTACATTAGGAAATGGTATACCTATCTAGTGGGCGTGGCAGATGAAACGTGATTGGCTGAAGGATACACAAAAGTTTCGAAATTGCAAATACCTATTAATACTGACCCACCAGCATTACAACAACCATTTAAACCTTCACCAATTTTAGATGCATCCCCCCTATTTCTAACATGGGATGCTATTGACAATAATGGAGTAAAACAAAATCAGTACTAGATGGACTTATCCTGCATCCTAAGGGGTAACCTGTTCAGCCTCCCCCCCCCCCCCCCGAGACCATTCTCTTTTCTTTCCTTTTCAGAAATAACCAACTCCATCAACAACATCGTGGAAACAAACACCACATCCAGCAAGCCCACCAGTAGCACTGTGAAAACAATCCTCGTCTTTAATATGAGAGTCTCTGCAGAACTGTGCCTACCCTTTAAAACCTGGACAAAAGACTCTTATCATGGTCCAACATGATATAAAAGAAATACATCAAGTGCTAACGAGAGTCAAAGGGCTGAAGAACATCGATGGTGGGAAAGCTTATTTGGATGGTCACCAACCGCAACAGGACTGTTTAATTCCATGTTCCATCCGGTCGTGATTTTCTTAATTCTAATTTTAATATGTTTGCTGCTCATAATTGTATTGTATATTAAGGTTTGGAGGATGGTTAAACAGATTACTCAGTTGCAAAAGTATCCCTGTGTGTACACCATCCCAAAATAATTTTTTTTTTTTGAAGCTAATCAAACACAAAATTTCCTTCAATTGTAATTGGATTATGGCATCCTCTGTTTATAGGCATAGAGGCAAGAGGCAACCACACTGCCACTCTATGGACAAGATAAATTGATTTTAGTCACGGGGTGGATTGTGGTGGTGCAATTCTTACACACACACACACCCACACACACACACACCCGCCCCTCTTTGTTGGGCTGCTTGGTGCTAAGTGTGATTCCACCCACATCCCCCGAGCTATACACCAATCTGTGGAGATAAGGACTGATAGCATTAAGGAGCCTGGCTCCTGCCCCTCCCGATTGCTCGGAAATGGTTAAAATGGCCCATCATCTCCTAAGGGCCTGGCACACCTGTGCCTGGGATGTGGTCAAATGGGAACAATAACAGAGTTGCACATTCATGAAGTTCTTGTGCAACTGCTGGAAGGCACCAGATGGTATCTGACAAAAGTCAGTTATCTTGGACCCTATAAATGGTGACCACCAGGGAGACCCTTCGAGCTCTCCTGGATCGCAGCGGGCCTGTGACCAGCACCTCCCCTGAGCTGGGACGCCTCTCGCGTACCAAAACCCTTAAGGTGTCGTCTGCTCCAGACGGAAGGCCAGGGCGAAGTCCACCCGCTCGAGTCTCAATTATCGCCCATTGAGGAATGCCAAGGCATTGGGAGCATTTACTCTAAACTCGAGAGGGAAATTTTCTTTGAGCTAGCTTCTCTTTCACCCATTCTTTCTCTGTTTTTTGGGGGGTGTGTGTGGGTACGTACCCTTGTTTCTGTGTGTATGTTTGGACGTTTTGTGTATGCGCATGTATATATGTATATATTAAGGTACCGTTAAGTAAGTTAGTGTGAATCTTGTCATTTTAGAATCTGTGAATAAATCGCTTTCCTTTCTTTCAGCATTTCTGAATTATTTTGTAATGATAAATTGCTGTTAGTTATTAATAAATCTAGATTTCTTACTAAATCATTACCGTGTCAATACTTTCATCCGCGACAGAAATAACCCAAACACTAGCAATAAACTAGTATTTGGGGTTACCAAAAGAAGACATTCTTCTGGAGATTACTAGCAAATAGATTTTACTGAACTACTTAGAAAGAGGGGGTATAGATATATTTTGGTTTTAATTGATACCTTTACTGGGTGGTCCAAGGCTTTCACCTGTCGCACCAACAAAGCAAAAGAGATAATTAAAGCTATGCTAAAAGAAATTATCCCACGATTTGGTACACCTTTGGGGATGTCATCAGATAATAGGCCTCACTTTATTGCTGGAATTGTGAAACAGATAAGCACATCTTTGTCTATAACTTGGGATTACCACACTCCTTATAGACCACAATCCAGCAGTAAAGTAGAGCAACTGAATTATACTCTCAAACAGCAGCTTGGAAAATTTGTCAGGAAACATCTATGACTTGGGTACAAGTCCTACCCTTAGTGTTGCTGAGAGTTAGAATCCAGCCCCATGGAAAGGGTAATTTGAGTCCATATGAGCTATTATATGGACGCCTGTACTAGGCTCCACATGTGCCATGTGCTACTCATATCATGGGAGAACTAAATCTTAAAACTTATTTAATATCTTTAGGGAATACCTTACAGAAGCTCCAGAAATATGTCGTGACTAATAGACCTTTGGAACTTGACACACCAGCACATCCTTTCCAGCCTGGAGATTGGGTGTACGTCAAGTCATGGAACACTGAACCTCTGACAGAAAAGTGGAAAGGACCTTTTCGAGTTTTGTTAACTACCTATACGGCAGTCAAGGTTTGGGGCAAAGGCCTTTGGATTCATTATTCAAGAATCAAGAAAGCTCCCACCCCATGGGTAGTGGAGCAGCAGTCTCCTCTTAAATTGAAATTAAGGAGGTCATGATTGAGTTTTATGTTTGGTCTGTGACAATTACAATAGCCATGAGTCAAGTCTGGCCAGAACCAAAATGGAATCAGAATCTCCATTTAATTTGAACACAACAAATTACTTGGATACTACATAGAAGTGATTGTTGGGTCTGTACACATTTACCAGAACACTCTCTAGGATCACCAAAGTACATAGGAATTCCAGTGCCTGATGATACCCCCTTACACGATAATATTACCATTACTCGAGGCCAGAGCTACAGACAGATTACAGTGAGCGCAGACTTTGAGTGGGGCAGTGCTAAGATGACTACTCAACAAGAAATCAAAATAGAAGAACCACAAGTATCCTATAACTATACTTGCATACAGCAATGTCATCTAAATGATGCAATGCCATACTGTAAAAACAATACTATAGATGTAGGACTAACCAAGGAGTGTAACAGTTATATGAAATATGTAGATGGCCAATTTGATCTAGCCCTCTTAGAAAGATTTAAACCCTCAATTAGGTGGCCTGTACGCCAAACAGAAGGAATAGGATGGTATTGGCTATGTAATAACAGAGCTCAGAAAATATTACCCCTGGGATGGAAAGGAGTGTGCACCTTAGGAGCCCTAGTCCCAAATATGACAATAGTTAATAAGCTACATGAACAGAGCGGATGGGTGAGGACCTTCCTTAAATGAACCAGAAGGACTCACAATGCTATAGCAGACCATCATTATGCATTCCACAGTTTCATTAAATGGTTTCTCCCTTGGCTCGGAATAAGTGAATTGTAAAAGACAATTGTAAATATATCCGCCGTAATTAAGAACATAGAAAACAAAACTATGGATGCCATACAAGCATTACAAATTGAAGTGTCCAGTTTATCTCAGGTAGTATTACAAAATCGAATGACCCTTGACTTACTATTGGCTTCACAAGGAGGTGTCTGCACTGTGATTAACACAAGCTGTTGTGTAGATGTAGATCAGAATGGTAGCATTTCCATGGATTTGGCAGAAATTTGGGAACAGACAGAAGTCCTGCATCAGGCCACCAAGGACGATACGTCCTGGGGCTTTGAAGAATTGTGGCACAAACTTACCTCATGGCTACCGAATTGGGTATGGTTAAGAAATCTGTTTGCAATGATAAGAGTAATAGTCTGCATCTGTATCTTAGCTTGCATTATGATTCAGTGTTGTAGTTGTTGTAGCAAAATCTGCATGAAAATAAGGTATGGGTATTGAGTATCAAGACCTTGGATTTGTGAGTCCAAAGTCTCAAGAAAAGGGGGGAGCTGATGCCTGCTAGCTGATGCCTGCAAGCAGTTGGTGCTAATTGCTGTAAGGGGCCTCAGACAAGAATGCACCCAAGGACATAATTTTTGCAACTGTAATGGGTACATCTTGGGGAGGGCAGAGAAACCAATAGACACCTGTGGAAACCAAAGATAAGGAAGCTGAGAATGAAAGAAAGACTCAGAGTTCATGGAAAGGACACCAAGAGACACCTCTTCAGCAACCACTAGGGACCACCACAGACCACTGAAAACCCCCATGGAAGCCCCTCAGAGACCCTTCCCCAAATTTTAGTACGCTTGCACAATGTATTAACATATGCATTAGATCCTCTGGAAATAGGTGTGTACTTCTCAGAAATGACATGAATATTCATTTCTTTTATTGTATATAATAAGTGTGCCCTTGTCTTTCGGCATGCACGTTGGGTGGACTGATCCCCTGTGCATCCAGTGCTGCAATAAAGAGAATGCCTGCCTTCTAAAACTTGAAACTAAGTCTTAGGGGGTTCTTTTGAGACTGAATTTATGGTAACACATGCCAAGCAAGACTTGAGTGACAGCGCAAGCTGGGGGGGGCCGCCAAGGCCAAGAGAGAGGGAGAGGCTGAGATCAAGAGAGATTAAGAGAGACATCGAGAGAGACATGAGGAGAGTGGAGACAGGAGAGGTCCAAAGGCCAGGGGGGAGATCGAGGCTGAGAAAGCAAGCAAGAGGCTGAGACACAGAGAGAGAGAGGCAGAATCACACAGGTAGAGAGAAATCCAAAGGCGGGGGGGGGGGGGGGGGGAAGGGCAAGAGAGAGGCAGAGAGGAAGGGGGAGAGAGGGAGAGGCACTAAGACACACAGAGAGATATTTATATTGAGGGGTGAGAGAGATTGTGGCATTTGGGGGGACAGAGAGGGAGTCAGACAAAGAGAGGGAAAGGCTGATACCAGGAGACAGAGAGGTTGAGACTGAGGCCAAAAGAGGGGGAGAGGGGTTGAGAAACACATGTATATAGAGAGTGAGACAGAGGGACAGAGAGGGGCTGGAGGGGGTAGAGAGCAAGATATTTCCAAAGATGGGGAGGGGGCAGACCTAAAAAAAAAAGGGGGACAGAACAGGAGAGGGATGATGAGACTGAGGCTGGGGGTGAGACTGGGAGAAGGAGGGGGGGGGGGATCGACAGAAAGATGAGGTGGCAAGACCACCTGCATGAGAGAGGCTGAGGGAGAAAGACTAAGACTGAGAGATGGAGACATGCTGAGAGAAATCTACAGAGGGAGAGGGAGGGAAGGGGAGGAGAGAGGGTAGGGTGCTAAGACCAGATGAGAAAGAGAGCTTGAGACGTACCAAGGGCAAGAGAGGGCCGGAAAGAGCTAGAGGGAGACAGAGACAACCAGTGAAGGAGTGCAGGAGAGAGGCCAAAACTGACAGAGAGAGGGAAAGGGGGGCAGGGGAGGGGGGTGGGGGAGAGAGAGTGTAAGCCTGGAAATATGAGAGAGATTGAGACATGGGGGTGTGTGTGCAAGAGACAGAGGCTGAGGCCAAGGGTGGGGGACAAAGGGAGGGCAGGAATCCAAATTCTGAGTGGGGGGAGAGGCTGAGAGAGATTGAGACATGCTGAGAGAGACAGTGTAATCATCGATGACAGAGAAGTAGGAGGGGGAGGAGGTGCTTCAGGCACCAGAGCAGATATTTCCCTGCGGCCTGTGGAAGAGAACATGCTGGAGCAGATATCTACATGGCAGCCTGTGAAACCTAGTTGACCTTGTGAGTCGTGTGTATAGGGTGGTCTATGGCCAGGGCATTGCTGTCATAATGGACATGCTAGAACTCCAGAGTGAAGAGACAGTGACCTGCGATTAAGTCCATGCTGGAGCAGGTATGCCCCTGAAGGGACTATGGCCCATGGATATGCCCCCACTGGAGCAGGTAGCCTCCAAAGGGACTGTAGTGTATGGATACACCCACATTGGACCAGGTACACCCTGAAGGGAGTGTGGCCCATGTATAAGTCCAGGCTGGAACAGGTACACCACCAAAGGGTCCATGGATAAACTGACACCAGAGCAGGAGCAAGGGGTGGAGTTCATTGCAGTGTTAGACCACATAGCCCGGTCCAAAGGGAAAAGGGGTGGTGATTGGAATGGATATACCTTTAAATTCTGGTAACCCATGACTTGAGTTATATGTTATAGGAAGGACTATAGCAGGAAAAACATGAACCACCGAAGGATGAACCTTGCATGAAGCTGGGAAGTCCTGCAGTGACTCAAACTGAGCTGTCTTTGGCACCAAATAACTCCATGCAACACACTGCCTCTCCTGTCCTGAGTGACCACCTGTGAGAGACAAAAAAACAGGCCTGCGAGGAACTAAGAAAAACAGCCTGAGAGCGATAAAAGCTGAGGCTGATCTAAGTAATGCCTCAAACACTCGCAAGACAAAACTATTAGTCACGGGGTGGATAGTGTGGAGGTCGAAGCTGATAAGGCTGCCCCAATAACACAGGATGCAGCTGGAGGAGGGAGCCCTGTGGAGACAGGACGGCTCTGCTCTGGTGCACCTGGCCAAATTTCAAGGGCCATCTGTCCGGTGAATGACCTTTGCTTCATTATCCACGAAATGCATATTAAAGTTAACACCCCTCAATATGCTAACGAGGGCTAACACGATCATGCTAATTACATCATCCCATGAAACACCTTACCCCTCCCCGTACATGGGATACGTAGGTATGTGGGTCGACCTAGGGGACGGACCCAAGGAAAGTGGGTATAAATCAAGGGGGGGAAGGAGGGGGGGAGCCTGGAGAGTGCAGTGAAGTGAAGAAGACGAATGCCTCCTGGAACCCTCGCCAGTGGGATCGACGCAGAAACCCAGACCGGTGATCTGTATTTCCCCATTCCCTCTATCTCCCTCTTTTCCCTTTCCCATTAAGCAATGCAAGGCATATTGTATTGCTTGCCACAACTTGCTATATACTTAGCCAATTATCGTGTGTTCAATTAGTACATTGTGGGTAGTTAATAAATGTTTGGACTTGGAGACTTGTCTCACTGTTGTCCGCTCCGTTGGGGATTTGCGAATCCGAGTCAGTTGTCTCCCTTGTCTGAGTGGGACGTGACACTACCACCATAAGAGATAGTGCCCAAAGTCATGGACTAAATGAACTCAATGGACATTTTATGGACATTGTATGGACATTTACAGGGGTGGCCCATAGACTGAGGTTATGATATTTGTGTATATATCAGAGGATGGGAAGGGGGGTGGTGATTAATGTGGAGGTATTGGATAGTGTAGGACTTGAGGAAGATGTAAATGGTATGGAATAAGGGGTGGAGATTGTATTGGGACTGGCTGGGATGGAGTTAATTTTCTTCAGCCCATACGTTGCTATGTTTTGGAGTTGTGACTAAAACAGTGTTGATAACACAACAGTGTATTAGCTATTGCTGAACAGTGTTCACACAGTGTGCTGGGTTTGTGTATGTGGCGGGGTTTTGGTAGCAGGGGAGGGGGCTACAGCAATGGCCCCCTGGGAGAAGCTTCTCAAAGCTCCTCCGGCTCCAAGTCAGACCCACCTCTGGCCAAGGCTGAGCCAATTAACAATGGTGGCTGCGCCTCTGTGATAATGTATTTAAGAAGGGAAACCAGAGAGGAGGAGGAGTTGTGAGGGAGATACCTATGCAAACACCAAGGTCAGTGAAAGAGGAGGAGTGAGGGGAGGTGCACCAGAGCAGAGACTCTCCTGCAGCCCATAGTGAGAGGGCAGGCTGTCCCCCTTCAGCCCATTGAGGTCCACGGTGGAGCAGATGCCCACCTGCAGTCCATGGAGGAGTCCACACCGGAGCAGGTGGCTGTGCCTGAAGAAGGCCTTGACTTGGAGGGAAGCCTGCGCTGGAGCAATTAGTCCCTGGGAGGATTGCAACGTGCAGGAGGGACCCACACTAGAGCAGGAGAAGAGTGTGAAGAGTCCTCCCCCTGAGGAGGAAGGAGTGGCAGAGACAATGGGTGATGAACTGACTGCAACCCCCATCCCCTGCTCCCCTGCGCCGCTGGAAGGGAGGAGGGAGAGAAATCGGGAGCAAAGCTGAGCCTGGGAAGAAGGGCGGGGTGGGGGGAAGGTGTTTTTAAGATGTGGTTGTATTTCTTACTGTCCTACTCTGATTGATTGGTAAATTAAGTGTTGGAGGTGTTTAAATTAAACTGATGTTCTTTTTCTTCCCCTAACAAGTCTGTCTTTTGCCCATGACCATAATGGGTGAATCATGCCTCCCTGTCTTTGTCTTGATTCCCGAGCCTTTTGTTTTAGTTTTCTCTTTCCTATCCCTGAGGGGAAAGGAGTGAGCGGCTGCATGGTGCTCAGTTGCCCTCTGGGCTCAAACCATGACACACAGCATCAAGGCCTTTTCTTTTTCCCACTCTGCCCCCACAGTGAGTAGGCTGGGGATATATAGGAAGCTGGGAGCAGACACAGCCAGGACAGCTGACCCAAACTTACCAAAGGGATATTCCACACCATGTGATGTCATGCTCAGCAATAAAAGCTCAGGGAAAGGAGAAGGAAAGGGGGATACATTCATGGTTATGGCATTTGTCTTCCCAAGTAACTGTTACACATGATGGAGCCCTGCTTTCCTGGAAATGGCTAAACATCTGCCTGCTGATGGGAAGTAGTGAATGAATTCCTTATTTTGTTTTGCTTGTGCACACAGGTTTGTTCATTTATTAAACTGCCTTTATCTCAACCCATGAGTTTTCGCACTTTTACCCTTCTGCTTCTGCCCCGGTTTCGGTTGGGATAGAGTTAATTTTTCTTCTTAGTAGCTAGCATAGTGCTGTGTTGTGGATTCAGTATGGGATTTGGTATGAGAAGAATGTTGATAATAATACACTGATGTTTTTAGTTTTTGCTAAGAAATTAAGGACTTTCTAACTCCCCATGTCCTGCCCGTGTGCAGGTGTACAAAAAGCTGGGAGGGAGCACGGCCAGAGCACCTGAACCAAATTGGCCAATGAAATATTCCCTATCATGTAACGTCATGCTCAGGATATAGAGGAGGGTCAGCCAGGAAGCGGGGGCTCTCGCTTCCATAATTGTGGTTTCAGGATCTTCTCTTCTCTGGGATCGCTAGCTGGGAACGGGCTGGGCATCAGTCGGTGGGTGGTGAGCAAGCGCATGGTGCATTACCTGTTTGTATTTTCTATTATTATTATTATTATTTTTTAATTTCAATTATTAAACTGTTTTTATGTCAACCTACGAGTCTCCTTACCTTAACCCCTCCAGTTCTCTCCCCCATCCCCCAGGTGGGGGAGTATGAGTGAGCAGCTGTGTGGTATTTGGATGCCAGCTGGGTTTAAACCACAACATATTCTCTCCCCATCCTACTGGAGGGGAGTGAATGAGTGACTGGGTGAGGGCTTTCCTGCCAGCCAGGGTCAGCACACCACAGCCTGTCATCCCTTCTTTACAGATGAGCTGGTTAAGTATTCAGGCCCACTCCATGTTTGCAGCCAGCCTCAAGCACAGTTTGGTTTTGTAGCATCTTTTCTTTAACATGCCTATCCCTTTTTCTGAACCTTTATCAAGAGCACTGTATTTCCCCTTCCCTTTGACTAGAAGAATTTAACTGTTTAAGTGATGGTTCAGATTTTTCACATATGATATCCACTCAGATAGTGGAAATTAAGGAGACATATATTCTAACTATGAAGTTTTCAATGAGAATGACCTGATAAAAGATATCATAAATATACAAACAGGCAGTAAAGGGTGGGGGGGAGAGGAAACTGTGAAGATATCTTGAATAAAAGGAGTCAGGCGATTGGACAGACAGATGATCCCAGAAACAGACCTAATTGCCTGCCTGGGGAGCAGCTCTGCTAGAAATGTCCCTGTGGGACAGCAAGCTGAGCCTGAGTTAACAGTGCGCCCTGGTAGCAAAGGAAGCCAGCAGAGTCCTGGGTTGCATCAGCCAGAGGATAAACAGAAGCATGAGGGATGTGAGCATTCCTCTCAGAACTTGTCGAGCCACACCTAGAATATTGCACTCTGTTTTGGTCCCCCCAGTTTAAGAGAGACATTTAAGAACTGGAAAGGTTTCAGTGGAGGGCCACCAAGGTGATTAGAGGGTTGAAGGGCTTGATATATGAAAGAAGGTTGACAGAATTGGGTTTGTTCAGCCTAGAGAAGAGAGGGTTAAGTGGGGCTCTAATTACAGTCTTCTAATACCATAACAGTAGTTATAGAGAAGACAAAGGTACTCTCTGCACAAGGATGCATGGTGACAGGAGACAAGGCAACTGGCACAAGTTGTTTCAGCGGAAACTCCATCTGAATTTAAAAAAATACTTCAGTCTGAGGACAACTAAACAGTGGAAGAGGTGGAATCTCCCTTGCTGGAAATATTGAAGACTCAAGCTTGACAAAGCCCTGGATAACCTAAGATGCCCCCTTTGAACAGAAGGTTGGACCAGATGATCTCCAGGGTTCCCTTTCAACATAGATTTTTCTATGATTCTATGAATTTATATCCTACTGGAAATTCAATTTTTTTTGCATTTTCTTGCAGCCAGATTGGACCAAAAGACAAAATATTAATAAAAATAATTATTACTTTGAAGCAGAAATTAAAAAAAAAAAGCACCCACAACTGATTAGGAGCTGTTCAAATGTATTATTCCAGATCAGTTTCGCACAGAATCATGCCCATCCAGCTGCCACTCTGCCTCACTATAGTCAAGAGACCTTGTGTCTCCTTTTTCTTCTGGCCAGATACCCAGCCAGATGGAAGACTGCTGCCATCACAGAAATTGTGACCAAAGTCTGTCTGGAAGAGAAAGATAAGAATATAAATTATGACCAAAAAGATATTTCTGCATTCTAAAAACTTAGATAGTGACTTCAATATGTTGCAAACCCATTCTAAGTGCTACCAAAAGTGCAGAAAATAGTGTCTGCCTATTCAGATTTTTAAAGCTGTAAAGACTACACCCTTTAACAAAAACACATATTTATTTTGTGAAAAAAAAAATCATACTCATTGCTACATAGGGTTATAAGTATCTTGGGAGTCTTGCTGAGAAAAGAGTAAGCATATTCATCACTTTCTCATTTTTAAATAGATGATGCTGAGGTGGGACTATGAGCCTATAACTTTCTTTAGAATATAATTTAATTATCTTTGGGTAAAAACAATGATAGACAAAATTCCTTACATTTTTAAAAATTATTACAGCCTCTACTTTTTTAACTTTTATCAAGGCAAAACATTTATTTCATTCATCTCAAGGCTTTTTATATTTGGAAGGACACTTTTCTGGTACAAAGTTACTCAATTTCCAGTACCTCTATTACCTTTTCATTAGTTATTTCTGAGGTACTTGCTTCACCTTTTTGATTCTGAACTCAGTGTTTCACTCTTTCACAGGTAGTTACATTCTTTCCTGTGATGACTGATACTACTCATGTTATTCCTTGTAGGATGCCAAATTCCAGTCTCAATAATATTCATAAGAAATTGCAGTTCTTACACAGTTAAGCATAAGGAGCTTGATAATAGTAATGGCACAACCCAGTCAGCTTGTTTTCTCTATTGTGTCTGCTATCACAGAATCACAGAATGACAGGATCCCAGAATGGCTGAGGTCGGAAGGGACCTCTGGAGGTCATCTTGTCCAACCCTCTGCACATGCAGAGCTATCTAGAGCTCATCTTGAATTCTGTTTTTTGATTTACAATTCTTTAAATGATTAAAAAGCGTTAGACTGGGAAATCTATAGTGTTGATCCCTGGCGGTCAGTAACTAGCTAGCTACTGGCCTCCAACTAGACTTTGTGCCACTGATCAGCATGAAATGCAAAAATGCATTGGCAGTATCAATTGCAGCATACCACTTGGCTGCCTTTGAGTCCAGTTCATACTGGAGTTCTAGCATGTCCGGTACAACAGCACTTAACAGCGGTGTGACTTTGTTCAGGACATGATCGTCTACTGTTAGCCTCCACCCTCTGTCAGCCTTTCCCACTACCCATATGGGACTATTAAAGGGTGAGTCTTGCTGATTGTTCCTTGGCTCTCCAATTGATGAGTCAGTTCATGGTCAGATCAGGGAGTCATGGTTGGTGCAATATCGCCACTGGTGAACCATCATGGTAGCAATCAGCACCTGCTGTTCTCTGACCCTCAGCAACCCCACAACAGAGGGATTCTCTGAGAAGCCAGGTAAGATAGACAACTGTTTAATCTTTTCTGTATCCACAGCAGCTACACCAAAATCCCACTGCTCAGATAAGACCATGATCCAAGGGACTGTAGGAATTCCTTTCTAAGGAGTTGAGACCCTATCTAGAGCATGCCTCTAATGGGTCATGGGTGTCCAGCAATCACAGCCCTTGCACCCTGCACAGGTAATTCCCAATGGAGTCAGGCTCCTGCCTGATGTTTGCAGCCCACAGAAGGGGTGCCACAGGAGGCCCATTCAGGCTCTATGGGAGAGAGAAGAGGTGGTGCAGCTTCTTCTGATACTACTGTTTTGCTGATCAGGGATATCAATTAAACTCAGACACCAGAGTGAAAAGAGCAGGCGTATTTTACTAGAAATAACTAAATAATATAACAGAATAATACAGAAAACATACAGTAAGAAAAGACAGAACAGTGCACTTAAACAAATAGGAAAATACAGGGTAATGCATCAAATCATTACTACCTGAGAGAGAGAGAACGGTGATTAAGAAAGATCCATCACCACTTGCATACGTTACCATCATCCAGACCCGCAGTCGCTGGGCAGCCCCGGTTACAGAGAGGATTTGGAGAACCTTTCCCTGCAAGTGGGAAATCCTACGCGGTGCGTCCACCCGTAGGTGAGGCTTCCAAAGTCGCTGTGAGCGGGTCCAGCCTTATATACCTAAAAATCAGTAAGCCACAATATCTGGCACCTTTGTTTTAAGCGGAAACATCTGGTTTTCATCTCACGTTAGGTTCCCCCCAGAGCCTGGCCAGGGCTTAAGGGAGAAGCTAAGGGAGTTTCCCTGCTTATCTAGTTAATTTATGAGCAAGGTCACAAGGCCAGACAACTGTTTCTGTGGCCTTGTTATCTTGCTCACACATAAAGAAATATAAGGATACATTCAAGATAGACATGTTTTATGATGTTTAAGCTATATCTTCTATGCATATTTCACTAATGACTACATACAGAGTTAGCAGTTTCAGTTCAGGGACTGTTGCTCAGGCTTCAGTACTCCCACCTTTTACATCAGAATAGTTGGTTTGCTATAACTTAGTATAATACCTATTAGCACAATGGTTATCAGTTATAAAATGTACAGGATTCATCTGTAGGCCAACTCTGGCTTGGGCTTATTGTCCAAGCCTTAGCACTTCAACTACCTGTGAGAGACGAGAAACCAGGCCTGCGAGAAACTAAGAAAAACAGCCTGAGAAAGCAAAAGTTGAGGCTGATCAAAGAAATGCCTCAAACACTCGCAAGACAAAACTATGAGTCACAGGGTGGATGGTGTGGAGGTGGAAGCTGATAAGGCTGCCTGAATAACACAAGATGGGACTGGAGGAGGGAGCCCTGTGGAGACAGGACGGCTCTGCTCTGGTGCACCTGGCCAAAACTTCAAGGGCCATCTGTCCGGTGAATGACCTTTGCTTCATTATCCACAAAATGCATATTAAAGTTAACACCCCTCAATATGCTAACGAGGGCTAACATGATCATGCTAATTACATCATCCCATGAAACACCTTACCCCTCCCCGTACATGGGATACGTAGGTATGTGGGTCGACCTAGGGGATGGACCCAAGGAAAGTGGGTATAAATCAAGGGGGGGGAAGGAGGGGAGGGGGGCGGGGGCTGGGAGAGTGCAGTGAAGCGAAGAAGACAGATGCCAGCGAAAAAGATGGATGTCTCCTGTGCCTCCTGGAACCCTCATCGGCAGGATCAGCGCAGAAACCTAAGCCCTCGGTACACAGAGTGGAACAGCAGGAAAATCCATCTCCTTCCCCTCTGCAAGTTTTAAGAGCAAAGAGAAACCTCTTGTGGACTGAGGGAATTGGACAGGGGATTCCCCGAGAGTTAATGGACGGTATGCCTGCTACAGTTTTAGAAAAGCTCATTCGAGCCTGGAAAGACAAAAGGAAGCTGCCCCCCCCAACCGAGCGGACCTTTCGGGCAAAGGGAGGGACAGAACTGAAAACTAACGAGATGGTGGTAATTGCTTCTCAAACACCGACTGCCCCTGAAGAGGACTTGATTGATTTAGAGTCAGGAAACTGGATGCGCCATCCCCAGTAAGTGAGCCGGGGGATGGCGGGTGGGTCCACTTAAGGAGGCTCACAGAGAATACTAAAGGAGACTTGTTGATTACCTTTCCGCTCGGTCCCTTTAAAACTCCAGTTACATTTCTAGTAGATACGGGTGCTCAGATCTCAGCACTCCAAGCTGAGGTTGCCAAGCGCAATGGCATAATTGCTGACAAAAAGCAGATCTGGGTTACAGATGTTTTCGGGGACTCTAAGCCACAGCCGACTGCTCGGGTGAAATGCTGGTTACCTGGGAATGAAACTGCAACAGAGGCTATGATGATCCTGGGAAATTTCCCCACAAATATCCTGGGACTTGACCTATTGAAGGGACAAGCTTGGGTGGATTCAAAAGGAAGGGAATGGAAATTTGGGTCCCCAACTGCCTCTATAAGACTTCTACAGCAAGCGCCTGCGCTTCCTCCTTCTAAAACTGTTAATGTGAAACCTTACGCCTTACCGTTAGGTGCCAGGGAGGGGATCACTCCGGTAATAGCAGAGCTGCAGGAGCAAGGGATAATCGTTCCAACTCACTCACCCTATAATTCCCCAGTGTGGCCAGTCCGTAAACCTAACGGAAAGTGGCGTCTGACAATTGACTATCGGCGATTAAATGCCAATACAGGTCCTCTAACAGCTGCAGTGCCTAACATAGCTGAACTGATTGCAACCATACAGGAACAAGCCCACCAGATCTTAGCAACTATTGATGTGAAAGATATGTTCTTTATGGTCCCCATACAGGAGGCAGACAGAGATCGCTTTGCCTTTACATGGGAAGGCGTGCAATTTACTTTTACACGTCTCCCCCAGGGATACTGCCATTCGCCGACCATCGCTCATTATGCACTAGCACAGGAGCTTGCTCAAATCCCTCCAAGGGAAGGGGTCAGGATATATCAATATATTAATGATGTTCTGACTGGTAGCTCTGATGCTGCTGCAGTGGGACAGACCCAGTCAGGAAATCACCCTGCCCACCTACTAAACAACCAGGTGGATTATTTTGGCCCTTTCCGGCTCTCCAAGGGAAAACACTATGTATTGGTGGGGGTGGAAATAGTGTCGGGTCTAACCCAAACAAAAGCTGTATCTTGAGCAACTGCAGAAAATACGGTGAAGGGGTTAAAACGCTGGTTTCGCTGCTTGCCTAAGCCCAAATCGATCCAATCAGACAATGGTGGTCACTTTATTACCGGGGTGGTTCAGGAGTGGGTTCGAGATGTGTTGCGGGAGGATATCAGACCTGCACAACTCTATGAGAGTTATATCCAGCAAAGCCGTTTATTTTTCCAATAGTACATACTTATGCTCTCGCCAAAGCTCTTACTTCATAATTAGCAAATCAGCAATTAGACAGCTATCAACCTTTTCTCCTATCAGCATAAGACCACTCTAACACGCGCTGTGCAGACCAATCACCTTCTTGTTCACGCGGCGGTAACTTCACGCGGCGGTAACTTCTCACAGCTCAGTACTTTTCCACAGTTCAGTGTCGCAGCTGTCTATTGTTTTTCCCTGCCACCTTGGCACAACTCAGCAGTTTCTTATCTTTCTCCCAAGGCCTGTTTCTCATCAAAGCCTAGCTGTTGATTCAGAGGCTGTGCAAGGCTGACAGGCTGATGCCTCCCACAGAGATGAAGGAATTCAGTGGATTTTCCATACTCCATACTATCCCCAAGCAAATGGGATTGTGGAACGCACCAACGGACTGTTAAAGCAGGCCCTAAAACCCCTCGAACCAGGATGGCCACAACGGGTGTCAGACGCAGTAATGAAGATAAACAGCCGGTGGGGAATTAATGGGTGCCCACGACTTACCGCGTTCTGTCCTAAGCCTCCGTCCATACTCGCCAGGAAAAAAGAGACTAAAGACCCTGCAAACCCGCTCCATTATCCTGGGCAACCTGTTCTAGTAGACTTGCCCACCGTGGGGCAAGTACCCCTAACCCTAAAAACTCCCATCAATATTTGTTCATGGGTGGCTGCTGATGCCCATGGGAAAGAATACTGCATCAATACCAGGTGGATTGTCCCTTCTTTCTAACCATCATTGTTTTGTCATGTATATATGTGTTTTACAGAGCATTGATCCTGGACAACAGGAGACCTATGTTACTTTTAGCACTTTCAGTGGTTGTAGGCATTATTGGCTAGTTATTATTTGTAATCTGCTTACATTATTATATAATTTGTGGAATCATACCTGCTGAGTGTGGAATAAATCATTGCCAATCAATTACAATCAACAATCCAGGAAATTTTACAGGTACATTTAATGAGTTCACCTATTGGAAGGCTAACCTGGAGTTGTGCCTTAAGTTACCTTATTGGGAATCACCTCCAAAATAAAGGAAGCCTGTGAGTCACCTGTGACTGCACACTGGTGCTTGCAAATACCAAACAGATTACAGTGCTAGCTCATATAACTGGATGTGGTCCTTACAACACCACATCCACCAACAGCAAGATGAAGTAATCAAAAAGTAGCTGGAGGGGTCTGATCCCACAAATTAAGCATTAATGAATTGTACCTGAATATTAAATTGTATTCCCATTTAAATCCTTATAGACCTGCTAATGTGATTGTGTAACCTCAAATAGCTTTAGAAAATTTAACTTAGCAATTATATGTACTAACAAGGTATGCCTTTAAGGAATTAAAGGTGCAGACCCAACAAGCATCTAAGATGGCGTTGCAGAATCCGGCTAGCATTGCTGAAGGAACACGGACTGTGCGGTGTGCTGAACCTAACTGAGGGAGAATGCTGCATCACCATCCACAATGCCACCACCTCTATAGAGGAGACCGTACCATGATGAAGATATCACCAACGGGAAGTGAGAACCTTTTTATTGACTGATGGACTAGTTTGATGGATGGAACCCTGGGTCATGGGTCACATCACTGGGATCCTCAGGACTCACGGGGTGGGGAAGATGGCTTGTAAATATTAGTATTGTGATATTATGCAAATTTTTGCTTTTAATAGTATGCCTTGCAGCAATTAGCTATATGCTCTCTCACCTTCTGTCTTCCTTTTCCCTATACCTTCTGAGATCACAACGGTCAAAGAAGAACTTGGAGTGTTTGAGTCATGGGGTGGGATGTGAGAGACGAGAAACCAGGCCTGCGAGAAACTAAGAAAAACAGCCTGAGAAAGCAAAAGTTGAGGCTGATCGAAGAAATGCCTCAAACACTCGCAAGACAAAACTATGAGTCACAGGGTGCATTCTGTGGAGGTTGAAGCTGATAAGGCTGCCCGAATAACACAAGATGGGACTGGAGGAGGGAGCCCTGTGGAGACAGGACGGCTCTGCTCTGGTGCACCTGGCCAAAACTTCAAGGGCCATCTGTCCGGTGAATGACCTTTGCTTCATTATCCACAAAATGCATATTAAAGTTAACACCCCTCAATATGCTAACGAGGGCTAACATGATCATGCTAATTACATCATCCCATGAAACACCTTACCCCTCCCCGTACATGGGATACGTAGGTATGTGGGTCGACCTAGGGGATGGACCCAAGGAAAGTGGGTATAAATCAAGAAGGGGGGGGGCCCGGGGCCGGAGAGAGAGTGCAGTGAAGCGAAGAAGACGGATGCCAGCGAAAAAGACGGCTGCCTCCTGTGCCTCCTGGAACCCTCGTCAGCAGGATCAGCGCAGAAACCCAGACCGGTGATCTGTATTTCCCCATTCCCTCTATCTCCCTCTTTTCCCTTTCCCATTAAGCAATGCAAGGCATATTGTATTGCTTGCCACAACTTGCTATATACTTAGCCAACTATCGCGTGTTAAATTAGTACATTGTGGGTAGTTAATAAATGTTTGGACTTGGAGACTTGTTGTCCGCTCCGTTGGGGATTTGCGAATCTGAGTCACTTGTCCCCCTCGTCTGAGCGGGACGTGACACTACCTTTAAGTGGGAGAGTGTAAGGATATGTGGAAGGAAAGTGTCTGCTCCTTTAAGGGTATCTGGTCAAAGGAGCCATAAACAAGAACATACAGAGACACAAACCCGACGAAGAAATTGTAAGGGAGCTACTGGTAAGAACAAACCTGGTCAGTCGCACTAACTGATGGGTTATTGTGGCAGGTGCACCCACCCCAACGAGGATGGGGCTTCCTGGCTGCTGAGACATAGTGGCCATTGATTTCTTTTTTCACACCCTTATTCTCAGGTTTTTATGGTAATTGGGGCGTTCAGCCAATAAGGGCTGATATTGACCACAGAGCAGATTCGGCTTGGGTATAAATGGAGTCCCTTGGGGGAACCGTTTTGAGCTAGTCTCCCCTGGAGCAGCACGCTGCAGTTGAGGACTCTCCCCTGGGTTGGGATGCCGCCCAAGGAAACTCCTTGAGGTTGAGACCACTCACTTTTTAGGTGAGTGATTAAGCATTTTGGATTGTCATTAAATCCTAGGAGTTTATTAAATTTTTTGCAGTAATAGTTTTGTTTTCCTCTCACGGACATTTGGATCTGCTGTTTATGAATAATTGCTGGAGTGCCAATCTATTGTATCTAAAATAAATTTTATTTTAATTTTTTCCTGTTTATTTTGAGCGCCTCGGCAACAGTTATGAAGAAACTGCAGGCAAACCAGGACTTTGCAACTGATAAGGATGCAAATCTGAGGGTCCAGGATGTTGGAGGGGGATCAGTGAAACTGCCAACTGATGAGACAATGTGCAGGGGGAAGGGGGAGCAGGGAGGAACAAAGAGGGGGATAGACAGAAAGGGGTATAAAAGGGGCTGGTTGCATGTAAAACAGAGCTGGTCAGTATGCTTGTCTGGCTGAGCCCTGAGCCTGATCACTGCAGTCTGTCCTGTCTTCTTATATCTTCTATTAAATCTTTTCTTAACTGTCTCTCTGCATAATCTCACCCTCTATCCCATGTGTATATGTGCTGCAATGACTAAGTGCCAGCTACTGTTGAGGCTGGTGTCAGTGGACTTGGTGCCAGCTATTCGAAGCAAACCAGGGGTGTAGGCATCCCACGACCTGTGGTGTCAGCTACTAGATGGGGGTGGGTCTTTTACCTCCAGCCACTGGGGCAGGAATGGGGTGTGTCCTGAAAACCAGCTACTGGGGAGACTGGAGCCAGTGGCTGGAGCAGGACCACAGGTCACGCAGCCCATGTGCCTGGTGCCAGCTGTTGGCAGGGTGAGGTGCCAAGTGTCTGTATCTGTCCCCAAACCTGGTGTGTGTGAGTGTGTTGGTGTGTGTATTTGCTAGCAAACTTCAGGCTGGACTAGCCAGTGAGTAGGGGGGACCCTGGGTCTGGGTGTAGCCAGCAAGTAGGGGACCTGTGAAGCGGGTAAGAGGGCCCAGGATCCAAGCAGGAGTACAGAGAGGACAGAGGGGGCTGTGCCGGTACTCGGGGGATCCACAAATGTGCGCATGCTTGTGAATCTAGAGAGTGTTTTGTGTGTGCCTTCACTGAGTGACCGTCTATCTCTACCATCCAAAGAGGAAGAAGGGGACTTGGCTATCTATACTTATGTTTTATGTGAGTCCTATATGTCGGTGCTGTTGAAGGCAGCACCTTGTCCGTGGCAGGTAAAGCTGGTGACTACCACAAACTTCGGATATAATTAATTGCAGTAGTCTTATGTTGAGGTGATGGTCACATTAATGGATTGTTGTCATTATCTTTTCAAAGTAAAGAATTAAGAATTTTTGCCTACAGAACAGATATGAAAAAAAGCATCTCTTATTCTTCATAATAATTCAGAGCTTTGCAAGTCTCACCTTTGGTAACTGAGGGTAGATACCTTCAGCTCTATAATCTTCTCTGTATCCACAGTGGCTACACCAAAAGACCACCAGTACCCCTTTGGGTCCTTGAAGTACCCTCTCCTTAGGTAGTCTATGCCAAGGATACATGGAGACTGGACCAGTCACAGTAGGATGCTTTTGACACTTGTCCCCTGTTAGGCTCACCTCAGGCTCCAACACAGACAACATTTGGGATCCCCCTATCACTCCAGAAATCCAGATAGGTTCAAGTCCCCTTGTACCCTGATGGCATTAGGGTACACCGTGCACCAGTGTCCACCAGAGCTTTATACTTCTGTGGATTCGATGTGCCAGGCCATCAAATCCACACAGTCCAGTAGTAAACCCAGTCGTCCCTTTCCTCTACCTGGCCAGAGGCAGGGCTCCTCTATTCCTGGTCGGAGCATTCATTACTTGACTCCTGTAATTGCAAACCAGAAGTCCCTTCATCAGGATCAGAAATAGAATCAGGATTCTACTCTGCCTGGGGAATTGCTCAACAGCAACTGGAACAGTAATCTTCCTGGAGAGACCCTTTTTTTGGCTGCTGTTTTTCCTCGCAATTCACAGATGCAGGCTTCCAGGTAGGTGCATCATCCCACTTCCTCATGTCCTCCCTGTGGTTGCACAGATAGAACCACAGGGTGGCATGCAGTGTGTGCCCATGATTCCCTTTCCCTTGAACAGAGAAAGGCTTTTTCCCTATCGTGCTCTTGATAGCTGAGATGCCAGCCTGTAGGGGCGAGGACAAAGGCATATTTTCTTCAAGTCTCTGGACCTGTTGGAACAGTTTATCCACAGCTGAGACACAGGCCCATAGGGTCGGGGAGGAAGAGAGATTCTCTTCGAATTGCTGGAGCTGTCTGGTTAGTCTATCCACAGTTGGTGCCTCGATGTTCGTCTAGTCCATTATCGCTGGCATATGACATCAGTATGCTCCGTACAAAATTTCACCACATGGACCACATGTACTGGACTTCATCTGGATCTTTGGAGGCCTGGTTGTTGTCCAAGTTGCTGTAAATCACTTCCACCACTGCTAATTTCCTCAGATACTGGATACCTTCCTCAATGGTTGCCACTTGTACATGGCAAGGTTTTGGTAGTGGGGGGGGGCTGCAGAGGTGGCCTCTGTCAGACAGAGACAGTTCCAGCCAGCTCCAAAATGGACCCACCACTGGCAAAGCTGAGGCAATCAGCAAAGCTGGTGGCACCTCTGTGATAACATATTTGAGAAAGGGTAAAAAAATGCTGCACAGCAAACGTGAGAGAGAGGAGTGAGGAAAAAAAAGAAGAGTGAGAAACAATCCTGTGGACACCAAGGATGGAGAAGAAGAAGGGGGAGAAGGTGCTCCAGGTGCCAGAGCAGAGAGTCCCCTGCAGCCCATAGAGAGACCATGGTGAAGCAGGTTGTCCCCCTGCAGCATATGGAGGACCACCTCAGAGCAGATAGCCACACTGCAGCCCATGGAGGACCCCACACAGGAGCAGGTGGATATGCCCTGAAGGAAGCTGCAGCCAGTGGAGAGCCCACGCTGGAGCAAGCTCCTGTCAGGAACCGTGGCCTGTGGAGGACCTACACTGGAGCAGTCTTTTCCTGTAGGACTGTGGCCCGTAGAGAGGACCCACGCTGGAGCAGGGGAAAAGTGTGAGGGGGGAGTGGCAGAGAGGAACTGTTATGAACTGACCACAAGCCCCCATTCCCCATATCCCCTGTGCTGCTCAGGGGAAAGGGAGGAGGTTTAAGATTTGGGAATGAAGGAGTCTGGGAAGAAGAGGGGGTTGGGGGCAAGGTGTTTGAGTTTTTGTCTTTGTTTATCACTAAATTGGCAATAAATTAATTTTCCCCAAGTCGAGTCTGTTTTGCCCATGACAATAACTGGTAAGCAAGCTCCCTGCTTTTATCATGACCCATGATCTTTTCCATCTTATTTTCTCCCCCTGTCCTGTTGAGGAGCGGGAGCAAGCAAATGGCTGGGTGGGCATCTGGCTGTTGGCCAAGGTTAACCCACCACAGTACTTTACAAGATCTTCCTTGAGAGGATAGCTTGCCTTCATGTTTGACAGCAGCCACCTCCAGAGGCCCATCTTCTGATCCCTTTGTTGATTCCCTGGTCCCTAGCTAGGGATCCCAGCTGCTGGGCTTCCTTACCCTCTAATTCCTGACTGTGGGCCCCAGCAAACAGGTGATGCAAACATCTTGCCTGGCTGATGGCCATAATCTTTATGCATGTCTTGCAGCTCGCTCAAGGACAGGGACCGGGTTTATTCTGACTCGTTTATGATTTCTGTCTCTTCCCTCTCCTGTCCTTGTGGTTGCTCTGCTCTTCTGATTCTTCTTCCTGCTACCCCTCAAGGAGGAGCTTCTTCCTCCCTGACTAACCTAGTTGACCTCCTTTTCCATTGTTTCTTCTTGACTGCAGGACTGACTGTTATAGTCAAGGGTTGGGTCTCTGGCTTAGCCACAGTGTCCATTTATATATCCTCAGACCCTCTGGCCCCTTTGAGGGTGCCGGACAGAGGTTCAGTAGGCATAGGCCAAGCCCCAGCACAGTGTGAGAAATTGTGTCTCTTTGGCGTAGCCAGGGCATCCTTTCTTCAAGCGGCCTGCCAGTTCAACAGGATTCCATGCCTGTTCAGGTGTGAAGTCTTAGACCACTGGAAGTGAAAACTGCTCTAGGTACCTGCCTAAATTGTCCCCCACACCTTGCCACACATGACTTGACTGCCTCAGGGCACATCCCTGTATGGCATTCCCAACCAGTTGGTTAACCTCAGGAAAAGCCAAAATCAGATACATGGCACACACCAATACAAGCATTCTGGTTACACAGAGATGTTCAATAAACTGAAGGCCTATTGCAACAAGGCAGAAAACATCTACCGCAGAGGAAAAGAAGGGGGAGGTGCCATTCTTAATTTCCCCCATAAAGTGGCTCGGGGAGGAGGAGAAAGGTGTAATTGTTAATTGTCTCCACGGGATGGTTCTTGGAGTACTGGGATGGCAGTATTGCAGGGCCCAAACACCAGATTAGGTTTAAGGCCAGTGCTTTTATCATAGCTCTCCCAGGCAAAGAAAAACAGAATGATAAACAACATAGCAAACAGCAAATGCCAAAAGCAGCCATTAACGAGCCCTGGATTTTGATGTACAGCAGGAGAGGGATCATGCCATGGAGCAGGTGAGGGGAAAAAATAAACCAGTATCAAGATCAAACAAGTCAACATCACAGCAAGTGACACCAAGTAACAACCTACCAAGTAACAGCTAAACAGGTATAATGCCTATAAATTCAGTCTTGCACACTCTGACCAAATCCGTCTTTATTTCAAACTCCTCGAGCCCCACATTGGGTGCCAAAAAGGTGGGTTGCCCCTATCCAGCAACTAAGCACCCACCACCTGCACACTCACCACCCCTCCCCCAGCATCTCCCCCATGGGGAGAGAATCAGAAGAGTAAAAGTGAGAAAAAGCTCAGGAGTTGAGATAAAGACAGTTGAATAAGTGAAGGACAGAGAGGGAAAAAAACCCAAAACACAAGAGCATCAACAAGTGATGGAAAGGTAATCACTCACCACTTCCCACAGGCAACCGGATGCCGAGCCAGTCTTTGGAAAGACTACCTCCCAGTTTTACTGCTGAGGTGCATTTTCTATTCAGAAAATGGGTGGAATTACAACACTATAAAGCAGTGGTTAAGTTAGTAGATCTCATAGATCTTCCAGTTTTCAGAAGCGGGGAATCTGGCACTTCTCCGTTTCAGTAGGCCCTGCCAATGTCCTGTAGCTATTGCTCTAGAATAGTGAAGTATTGTGGGTTTTATGTAAGTGAGTGGCAGCAAGTTCAAGTTCTGTTTGATTTGCTTCATAAGAGATAATGCTTAAATAGTGTGGCAGCATAAGAACATTGTGGGACATTGTGGAAAATTTCACGACATTAGAAAATTGTGGGAAATAAATGAACACAGAAGTAGGAGACCAGTACTGAAAACGCAAAAGCAGCTACAACTTTATTATTGTTCAGCATTGCTTTTCTAAGAGAAAAAAAGCACTGGAAAAAACAATTGCTTTATGGGTTGGGTTATATGAAAAGAGCCTGATTATACATCCTCTTTTATTAACTAAAGAACTTTTTAGAAGGTTGGTGGGTTTTTTTTTTAAATCCTTTTAATCCTTTTAAATGTACAGCAACATTTTTGTGATAAAATGTTTGGGGGGTTTTCCCTATGGGAGAATGTTACTATGTAAAAATAGAAACTCCCTGTAAAACTGTGTTTTAATGAAATGTGGTTTTAAAGGGATAAAAAAGCATTTCTGTGAGGTCAAAGTGTTTTCCTTTAATATTATTTTGGGGTTTTTTTGTTTTGAAATTGTACTGGGTCTGGCTGAGCCGGAATTGGTTTTCCCCTGTAGCAGCCCTCATGGTGCTGTGTTTTATGTTGGGAGCTGGCAGGGTGTTGATAGCACACTGGTGTTGTGGCTACTGCTGAGTAGTGCTTACACAGCACTGTGATAGACAGTAAACTGTTTATTCATCAAATCCCGTCAAAGATACTGGAAGCTTGTGTTATGTTACTCTATAAACTATGTAAACCTAGCCTAGGATTAATCTTAACTATTACATTGTGTAACGACTAACAGACTATACTAACAGACTATAAGTGCTTATCTAAGTTAAAATGCTGAAGCAAGGACTTACATTGTACAAGAGACTGAAAGGAGGGAAAAGGAGGGGGGTTGAGAAAGGCAAAGGGGAAGTGTCTGTACTCTGTGTTACCTTATAAGGTATAAACAAAAGCTTTGTGAGACTACCCTCAGGAAAGCAAGAAATACGGAGCCTTCATCCCCATGACCACCGGGAGGCAGAAAACGACCCCCTAGCAACAAGGCGCGCAGACGCAGAGTACACCCTTTG
Organism: Strix aluco; assembly: GCF_031877795.1. Classification (NCBI taxonomy): domain Eukaryota; kingdom Metazoa; phylum Chordata; class Aves; order Strigiformes; family Strigidae; genus Strix; species Strix aluco. The sequence continues at coordinate 17,679,296 of NC_133970.1, forward strand.
ACGAAACACAGACACCGGAAGACGGAGGATATAAAAAGAAAGACTTTTGGGAAGTGTGCGCGCGCCGTTGGCGGAGTTGAACTCCCCGGCCGCCCAGCGCTGTTTTGCTTGTTGCCGCTTGCTAAATAAACAATTGGAATTTTTATTGGCCCTGTCTCACATCAATTTGAGAATTTACTTATAACAAGCACCAAGGCTCTTTCCGACATTTCCCCCCACAGTGGGACGGGGTGGGCAAGATCTTGGGAGGGGACACAACCAGGACAGCTGACCCGAACTGACCAAAGGGATATTCCAGACCATATGACGTCTGCTCGAGTATAAAGGTGGGAAAAAGGAGGAGGGGGGGGGTGGGGTCACCCTTGGTCCTCCGAGGCAACCACTACGCGTATCGGAGCCCTGCTTCCTGAGAAGGCCCGACATCGCCTGTTCATGGGAAGTAGAGAATAAATCTGTTTTCTTTTTTGCTTCTGCACGCGGACCTTTGCTTCACTTTGCTTATGTTAAAACTGCTTTTGTTTTACCCACAAGGGTTGTTTTTATTTTTTTCCTATCTTATTTTCTTTCCCCTCTTTGCCCTGTTGAGAAAAAGGGGGAAAGGGGGGAAGTGATAGAGTGACTTGGTGGGTACCTGGCATTTAGCCAAGGTCAAACCACCACAGCATATTAGGGGAAACTTATAATTATTGTATGTTTAACAGTTGCTGATTGCGATACTGACTTACCTGTTCTCGACATTAGTTTATCTGATCTCTGCCATGCTCCCTTTTTCACTGTACATTTTGAAGACTTTGGCTTTTGCAGTTTGCCGTGCTCTGTGGCACTTAGTGATGTTTTGCCTGGGAGATTTATTGTAAAAGCACTGGCCTTGATCTTGATCTGGTATTTGGGCTCTGCATTGATGCCATCCTTGTACTTCAGGAACCATCTCATGGAGACAATCAACAATTAGACTTTTTCCCTTTTCTCCTCCGAGAGCCATTCCATGGAGGAAACACAGAATGGCACCTTCACCACCTTCTTCTCTGTGGCAGATTTTTTCACCCTCATTACAATAGCCCTTCAGTATCTTGAACATCCTTGAGTAACCTATTGGTACTTCTCAATGATACTGTTTCGGCTTTTTCTAAGGTTAACCATCTACTTAGCAATATCACCCAGGGATATGCCCCGAGACAGTATGGCTCTGGGTGGCAAGGCATGTGGGAGAATACGGGCAGGTACAGAAAAGGTTGTCACTTCCAACCATCTGGGACTTCACCCCCGAACAAGTGTGGGATCCTGATGAAGTGATAGAATGTTTGAAAAAAGGATGCCCTGGCCCTGGCTATGCCAAAGAGACACAACGTCTCGCACTGTGCTGGGGCCTGGGTTTGTGTGGCAAGGTCTTGGTAGTGGGGGGGCTATAGGGGTGGCTGCTGTGAGAAGCTCCTAGATAGAGCCAATGGCAGCCGGCTCCAAGATGGACCAGCCACTGGCCAAGGCTGAGCCAATCAGCGACGGTGGTAGCGCCTCTGGGATAACATATTTAAGAAGGGGAAAAAACACCTGCTGCATAACAGCAGCCGGAAGAGAGGAGTGAGAATATGTGAGAGAAACAACTCTGCAGACACCAAGGTCAGTGAAGAAGGAAGGGAAGGAGGTGCTCCAGGCACCGGAGCAGAGATTCCCCTGCAGCCCCTGGTGCAGCCCATGGTGAGGCAGCTGTGCCCCTGCAGCCCATGGAGGTCCACGGAGGAGCAGATCTCCACCCGCAGCCCGTGGAGGACCCCACACCAGAGCAGGTGGATGTGCCCGAAGGAGGCTGTGACCCCGTGGAGACCCCACGCTGGAGCAGGCTCCTGGCAGGACTTGTGACCCTGTGGGGGACCCACGGTGGAGCAGGGTCCATTCCTGAAGGACTGCAGCCAGTGGGAAGGATCCATGTTGGAGAAGCTTGTGGAGGACTGTCTCCCATGGGAGGGACCCCACCCTGGAGCAGGGGAAGAGTGTGAGGAGGAAGGAGCGGCAGAGACAACATGTGATGAACTGACCGTAACCCGCATTCCTCGTCCCCCTGCGCCACTTGGGGTGGGGGTGGGGGGGGAGGTAGAGAAATTGGGAGTGAAATTGAGCCCAGGAATAGGCTGCCTATTAGGTTTAACCCACAACAGCTGTGATGGTAACTGGTAGGTGATCTCCCTGTCTTTATCTTGGCCCACAAGATTTTTCATCCTATTTTCTCCCCCTGTCCTGTTGAGGAGGGGGAGTGAGTGAGCACCTGGGTGGACATCTGGCTGCAGTCCAAGGTCAACCCACCACATATACTCAGGCTGGTTACGTCTATGCACATGCATTTACTGCCACGGGGGATTAATTGCATATCCATTTTTTTCCTTCAGAAGCTGAGTAACAACAAAGTAGCCATCATAGCCTTTGGTGTTATGCCCTAGGAAGATGTAGCCCCAAAACTTTGTTGTCCATAAACAACTGAATAAAGTCTATGAGATATGTGTCCCTTTTAAACTCCCATTCTCATTCAGTTTTCCTTTCTGCCCCTTATTCTTCATCCCATGGGGTGTTCAGTGCTAACTCCATGGCAAAAATGTCGTTCAGGATATGTGTTCTGGTTTCCTGCATACATTTCATCTCATAGATAATATAGCCCTGCCCTCCTTCTGGATTTTTGAAACATTGGTGCTGGTGTACATTACAGATCTGTTTATAGCACATTCCACACTTCCAGCCTTTACATTCATGATAGATTGCTACATAGGCCTTGCGCTTGTCACAGAAAACCATAGACAAACAATCAATTTCTCTTTTAATAGCCAGGGCCTTGTGCCTATCAAAACATTTCCCCAGACCTGCTCAGCAGTCTGCAGCTGGGGCACCTTATCCCTGTCCCTAAGTTAACTGTATAGTCACGAGACAAGCAGAGCCAGCAATAACATTTACAGCTATGGCCATGGTTCTACAGTGGATCAGAAAGATCACAAACGTTTCTCACCCCAAACACCTTCCTGCCATCCTTAACACCATAATAATGTTCATCATGTAAAAGGAGGAAACAGGTCTTGGGATACTGTGGTAGGTTGACCTTGGCTGGATGCTCTATCACTCCCCCTCCTCAACTGGACAGGGGGAGAAAAAAATACGTGAAAGACTCATGGGTCGAGATAAGGACAGAGAGATTGCTCAGTGATTACCATCATGGACAAAACAGACTTGATTTGAGGAAATTAATTTAATTTATTACCAATCAATTACCCTCCCTTCTTCCCGGGCTCAACTTCATTCCCGATTTCTCTACCTCCTCCCCCAAGTGGTGCAGGGGGACAGGGAATGGGGGTTGCGGTCAGTTCATCACACGTTGTCTCTGCCGCTCCTTCCTCCTCACACTCTTCCCCTGCTCCAGGGTGGGGTCCCTCCTATGGGAGACAGTCCTCCACATACTTCTCTAACATGGGTCCTTCCCACAGGCTGCAGTTCTGCACAAACTGCTCCAGCGTGGGTCCCCCACGGGGTCACAAGTCCTGCCAGGACCCTGCTCCAGCGTGGACTCCTCTCTCCATGGGTCCACAGGGCCTGCCAGGAGCCTGCTCCAGCGTGGGGTCTCCACGGGGTCACAGCCTCCTTCGGGCGCATCCACCTGCTCTGGTGTGGGGTCCTCCACGGGCTGCGGGTGGAGATCTGCTCCTCCGTGGACCTCCATGGGCTGCAGGGGCACAGCTGCCTCACCATGGGCTGCACCAGGGGCTGCAGGGGAATCTCTGCTCCGGTGCCTGGAGCACCTCCTTCCCTTCCTTCTTCACTGACCTTGGTGCCTGCAGAGTTGTTTCTCTCACATATTCTCACTCCTCTCTTCCGGCTGCTGTTATGCAGCAGGTGTTTTTTCCCCTTCTTAAATATGTTATCCCAGAGGTGCTACCGCCGTCGATGATGGGCTCAGCCTTGGCCATTGGCGGGTCCGTCTTGGAGCCGGCTGCCATTGGCTCTATCAGACATGGGGGCAGCTTCTGGCAGCTTCTCACAGCAGCCACCCCTGTAGCCCCCCGCTACCAAACCCCAATGCAAACGCAAACCCAATACAGATATGTAAGAGTGTTGTTTGGCTTTAAAATCCCCCAATCCTTTTCCACCTCAGATAGGAGGAGGATGCGTATATTAACATGTCGCAGAGCCTTAAACAAGGGAATGTCACTCAGCATGACTTTCCTGTGCACAGACCACCTCAGTTTGTTATGTAGCTTGTTTGCTCCACTTATCAGTTCTGCATCTGTCAGGTCCCTCACGGCTGTAAGCACTGCAAGACTCCCAGCAAAACAGAGATTATTGTCACCGTTATTTAGATCAACTAAATAGCACCAGTTTTACTCTATAATTTTGGAATGGGGTGCATACCCCACCCCCAACAGCTTTTACAATATTGACAGCCAGGCAGAAAGTCTGATCAAAATGCAGCTCTCTCTTACTTTGCGGGAGAGTACTGACCCAGTCTAAAAATTTTGCAGCATTCATATTACCTAAATTAATACTGAGAGAATATAAAGACTCGTGTATGCTGACAGCTTCAAGATGGAGCTCAGCATAATCACCAGGTTCAAACAGTTGGCATAAATGGTCAGAAATTTGCTCTATACCCTGAACAAATGTTTCATAAGCTTTGTGTAGTGATATCTGATCTAAATTAACAAATCTGTATTCTTCTACATATTGCCTATCCCCGAACCTCTGGATTGGCCATTCCCAATGTCAAACATGCTCCATAGAAGCCACGGGGCAGTCTGTTGCCTCCTCCACCACTCCTGCTGCATTTGAGGGTGGGGGGGTAAAGCTGGGTTTTCAAGCGTCCGCTCAGGCCTTGGGAGTACAGCTGGTGGTCCTCCCTGGAAAATATCCTGTGTTCAACAGCCTTTCGCTCTGCAGGGGGCTGCAGTAACTGGGAAATCCCTTCCAGGGGATCATCTTCTACCCTTGTGGGAGACATGTTCAGCGGCCCATCAAGTTCAGAAAAGCAGTTTGCATATGGGGCCCTTGTGGTCCCCATAACCCCTTGCAAACAAGACGCTTGCAGCGACGCAAAATTCATTTAGCTTTCATAATTAGCAGTTTTGTTGTGAGTTTTTTCTGCTTTGCTAGAAACAGGAAAACAGTCCCACCAGCCCTTTTAACAGCCCCATCAGCTCTTTTATCTCCACCATCCTACCTGCTAGTCCTTTGCACCTGGAAATAAATATGGTCTTTCAGCTCTGCAGCACCCTCATTGCTCTTACTGATCCACTTGCTCTTTCTGCACTACCTGTCATCTCTAAGAGAATAGGGATTCAGTCTCTGTCCTAAAGCCTGGGTCTTGCTGCTTTCACAGTAATCACTAACAGGACAGTCTTGATTGCATACTCAGTCTTTTGCTGCTTCTTTGCAGCAGTGCCCTAAGGATAAGGAAACACATATAGGACCAGCCTGCACACCACAATGATCTCACAGGTAGATAGCCATAAGATTGCCCACAGCAATGGGCAAAGGGATCTCCCCTAACACGCACACTCTGTGAGACACCTCAAAATCCAGTTTGGGATTCATAGTCCCACTGACCAGATCTCCTGTTTTGCGTGTTCTTTTTGGGAACCCCTTAGGGTCTTTCCCTTATTAACCCCATGCACATGTTCACCAAATCACAGAATGGCTGAGGTTGGAAGGGACCTCTGGAGGTCACCTGGTCCAACCCCCCTGCTCAAGCAGGGCCACCTAGAGCCAGTTGCCCAAGACCATCTCCAGACAGCTTTTGAATATCTCCAAGGAGGGAGACTCCACAATCTCTTTGGGCAATCTGTGCCAGTGCTCAGTCACCCTCACAGTTCTCCTAGTGCAGCCCAGGATACCAATTGCTGGCTCATGTTCAACTTGGTGTCGGTATTGGCTTTACATGGCAAGATTGTGGTAGTGGGAGGGGCTGCCGGGGTGACTTCCATGAGAAGAGACCAGGAACTGCCATTTCAGACAGAGCCATTTCCAGCCAGCTACAAGATGGACCAACTGCTGGCCAAAGCTGAGCCAATTAGAGACGTTGGTAGTGCCTCTGTGATAAAACGTTTAAGAAAGGGTAAAAAATGCTCCGCAGCAGCTGTGAGAAAGGAGCAAGAGAAACAACCCTGCAGACACCAAGGTCAGCGAAGAAGGAGGGGGAGGAGGTGCTCCAGGCAGCAGAGCAGAGATTCCCCTGCAGCCTGTGGAGAAGACTGAGGTGAGGCAGACTGTGCCCCTGCAGCCCACAGAGCACCACGTCAGAGCAGATATCCATGCTGCAGCCCTTGGAGGACCCCACACGGAGCAGGTGGATGTGCCTTGAAGGAAGCTGCAGCCTGTGGAGGGGAGCCCACGCTAGAGCAGGTGAAGAGTGTGAAGCAGAAGGAGCAGCAGAGATGAAGTGCTATGACCTGACCGCAACCCCCATTCCCCATCCCCCTGTGCTGCTCAGGGAGGGAAAAGGAGATAGAAGAGTTGGGAGCAAAGTTGAGCCTGGGAAGAAGGGAGGGGTGGGAGGCAAGGTGTTTTTAGATTTGTTCTTATTTCTCATTGTCCTACTCTGTTTAACTGGCAATAAATTAAACTAATTTCCCCACGTCGAGTCTGTTTTGCCTGTGACAGTAATCGCTGAGTGATCTCCCCGTCCTTATCCCGACCCATGGGCTTTTCATTGTACTTTCTCCCCCTGTCCTGTTGAGGAGGGGGAGTGATAGAGCAGCTTGGTGGCCACCTGGCAACCAGTCAAGGTCAACTCACCACCCTATCGACTAGGACCCCCAGGTTCTTCTCTGCCAAGCTGCTTTCCATCTCGGTGTCCCCCAGTGCATGGATTTCTTCTTCCCCAGGTGCAGGACTTGGCACTTCCCCTTGATGAACTGCATGAGACTTAGAGAGAGGGCGAGACTGAGATACGGGGGGGGGGAGCACATGGCCAAGGGTGAGAGAGATAGGCTAAGAATGAGAGGGAGATATTCAGACATCCCAAGGGCAATTAGAGAGAGGGGGATAAGAGAAGTCAAGAGAGAGGACGATGCCAAGAGAGGGAAGAGAGAGAGAGAGATGAAGGGTGAGGGGTGTGAGGCAGAGAGAGGGACAGAGAGGAGGAGAGTGAGAAAGAGGCCGAGATGGGGGAGAGAGAAGTTGAGGGCAAAAGACAGAGAGGGAGTGTGGATGAGATGGGGGGGGGGGGGGGAACACAAAAGAGGGAGAGAGGCAGAGGCTGAGACCATGGGTGGGGAGAGGGGGGCAGAGAGAAGCACCTACTCACTGGTGGGATGGTGTGAGAAGCAGAAAAGGCCTTGACTCTGCATAAGCGCTGCTCAGCAGTAACTAAAATATCCCTGTGTTACCATCAACACCGTTTCCAGCACAAATCCAAAACATAGCCCCATACTAGCTACTATGAAGAAAAATAACTCTATCCCAGCCCAAACCAGCACAGAAGGAATAAGATTAACTCATCACAACAAGCTATTTCCTTTTGTTTTGGTAAACAAAGCACAGCCAGCAGTAAAGCTGAGGTTGCCAGAGAGGAGGAAAGGAAATGATGCAACTAGAAGAGAGTTAGCAAACACCAAAGGCATTCACTGTTTAGCACCCTCTGACAGGACTGAGGCTTCTCTGTGTAATAGCAAAGAATCACCTTTATTCCCTCCCAAAAGCACATCCAACAGAGGCAGCAGCTTGTACAGCAGTCTCTTGATTCTGCTTTGGGAGCTTCTGGATCTTCTGGGGACAAGTTTCAGCATCATCGAGGAATGCCTGGGAACCCTCTGAGAAATGTGAGGGTGCCTGCTGCTGCCAGGGAAGGATGTGGGTTTGAGGAAGCTCTAGCAGCTTCTCTTGACCCAAGGGTGTCTGGAGCCTTTGTTACAACTGCCCCCTGATTAGGGAGGGTCAAGCACCCTTTTAGCTGGTGCTAGGAAGACGCCTATATAAGAGACAGGCCCAGAGTACAGCTGACAGACAGAGAAGTTTGCACAAAAGGGCACAAAGAAGGGGGCCTCAGCTGAATTTGTACCAGCATAACAGTCTCAGGTATAGTAGTGACATGCCACAGGGCAGTTTCTCCATCAGGTGCTGGAGCAGCTGCCCCTGCCAGGGCAGAGGCTTTGTTGCAGACAGAGCTTGGGATGGTGGATGCAGCCCTCCAAGTCCCAGGCTGCAGGGAGTGCCTGGGGCCTCTCTCTGATTCCAGGAGAGATGGCCTTCTTTCCTGCAGAAGATGTGCTGTCTTGGAGGAGCTGTGTCACCAAGCGGAGGAGTTACGAAAGGAAGTGAGCAGGCTGCGTGGCATCAGTGAAGATGAAAGGGAGACGATAGACAATATGTTCTCTGAGATGCAATAGCTTGAAGAGGCCTGGACCCCAACTGCGGTAGAGACACAGGCAGTGTCCACCCCTAGTACTAAGGTAAGTGCAACCTCTGGAGAAGGCAAAAGATGGAAGCTGGTGACTTCTGGCACCGAGAGGAATGCTCCTGACCCACCTAAGGGGGTTTACAACTACAAACTAGGTTCACCACCCTCAAAGTTGAAGAGGAGCCAGATGTGCCCACAAGCAAAGAACCTGGTCCACCTGACCCTAAACCGTGCAAGACTACCAAGAAGAAGCAGCAAGTGATCGCAGTGGGTGACTCCCTGCTGCAGGGGTCAGAGGCACACATCTGCCTACCTGACCTATCATCTAGAGAGGCTTGCTGCCTGCTGGGGGACATAATCTGGGATGTTGTGGAGGGACTGCTGAAGCTCATCCAACCCTCTGACTACTACCCCCTGCTGTTCTTCCATGTGAGCACCAATGATACTGCTAGGGGAAACCTGGACAGTATCAAAAGTAACTACAGAGCTCTGGGGGCGGTAGTCAAGGGCATGGAGGCCCAGGTGGTGTTCTCCTCCCTCACGCCGGTGAGGGGAAAGGGTGTGAGGAGGAGGTCAATAATTGGCTGCTGGGGTTTTGGGTTCTACGACCATGGGTCCCTGTTTGCAGATCAGCATCTGCTTGGGAGAGATGGGACCCACCGCACTAAGCGGGGCAAAGGTATCTTTGCTGGCAGGATGGCTGATCTCATAAGAAGGGCTTTAAACCAAGAATGAGAGAGGAGGAAGGGTAACCAGCAGCCCTGTGAGGGAGTGACAGACAGGGCTGACATGCAAAGGACCTCATGGGGGACTTCAGCCACCCTGATATCTGCTTGAGAGACAACACAACAGGGCATAAGCAATCCAGGCAGCTCCTGGAGAGCATCGCCGACAACTTCCTCATCCAAGTGGTAGAGGAGCCAAGGGGGAGAGGGGGCTCTGCTGGACCTCATACTCAACCACAAGTAGGAGCTCGTTGGGGATGTGAAGGTTAAAGGCAGCCTTGGCGGCTGCAGTGACCATGAGATGGCGGAGTTCAGGATCCTGAGGGGAGGGAGCAGGGCAAAAAGAAGGATCACATCCCCAGACTTCAGGAGAGCAGGCTTTGGCCTCTTCAGCAATCTGCTTGAAAGAGTCTGATGGGATAAGGCCCTGGCAGCCGAGAAAGCTGGTTGATACTGAAGGATCACCTAATCCAAGCTCAAGAGCGGTCCATCCCAATGAGCAGGAAGTCAGGCAAAAATACCAGGAGGCCTGTGTGGATGAACAAGGAGCTGCTGTCCAAACTCAAACACAAAAAGGAAGCACACACAAGGTAGAGGCAAGGATGGTGTACTGGGTTTACGTGGCAAGGTAAATCGGGGGGGGGGGGGGGGGGGGAGGGCGGGCTGTAGGGGTGGCTTCCCCCATGCCTGACAGATGACTCCAAGATGGACCAACGGCTGGCCAAAGCTGAGCCAATCAGTGACATTGGTAACATGTTTAAGAAAGGGTAAAAAAATGCTGGAGCAGTCTGTTACTGAAGGACTGTACCCTGTGGAATGGACCAATGCTGGAGCAGTTTGTGAAGAACTGCAGCCCGTGGGAAGGACCTGTGCTGGAGCAGTTCATGAAGGACTGTATCCTGTGGGAGGGACCCCACACTGGAGCAGGGGAAAAGCATGCGGAGGAAGGAGCGGCAGAGGTAATGCGTTATGAACTGACTGCAACCCCCATTCCCCATCCCCCTGTGCCGCTCAAGGAGGAGAAAGGAGGTAGAAGAGTTGGGAGCGAAGTTGAGCCTGGGAGGAAGGGAGGGGTGGAGGGAAGGTGTGTTTAGATTTGTTCTTATTTCTCATTGTCCTACTCTGTTTAATTGTCAATAAATTAAACTAATTTCCCCAAGTCGAGTCTGGTTTTGCCCATGATGGTAATCAGCGAGCGATCTCCCTGTCCTTATCTCGATGTTGCGGATGGAATGACGCACTTCACTCGTAAGAGAGAAGTAGCAATATGTCTATTGATATAAAACAGCGATTTAACAAAGTTTGATAGTAAATGTGACAGCGGTTTAACAAGATTCGACGGCAAGGTACACTTGATTATTTACTGCATAGAGGACAGGGTCAGACGAAACTGTCAGGGAGACCCTCCTGTTGAGTCGTGAGGTTCAGAAAGGACCCCCTTGCTTTCTAAACTCCTTCTCAGAGAGGAGTCTAGGTGCCGTTGGATCCAATCCTAGTCCCAGACTTGGTCAATGGTTTATGTCTAAAGGATTATATATGTGCAATCAATCCTTTATATCACTTATTTAGTTAGGATTTCAAAGTTTAGCATGCTATTAATCACTTACCAAGAATCTGTTGCAGCAAGGACTCTCTCAACCTCGAGGAGTAACCTTGAGAGGTGTCCCTACTCAAGGGGAGATCCTGGTGTGCAGCCCACTTCTGTGCAGGAGAGCTCAATGGGCCCTGGGCTGTCCACTATTTATGAAGTGAGATAACTGACTTATAGTCATATTTACATACTGACTACAGGTGTTAGTTTCTTCCAAATTTGGCTTGAGTCAGACATTGACCAGCACTGAGGTTAGGTGGGCGCACTGCTCAAATTAGCCCTTGGCTACTGTGTTGTTATCTGTCTCCCCCGAATCCACTTTGAGTCAGATGCAGCCATCACGACCAGACGCAGCCATTACGACTGCCACTGGTAGTTATTGCTTGAGCAGGCAGGTCACACTCGACCCATGAGCTTTTTGATGTATTTTCTCCCCGTCCTGTGGATGGATGAGGAGTGATAGAGCGGCTTGGTGGGCACCTGGCAGCCAGCCCAGGTTGACCCACTACAGATGGGTAACCTGGGAGGAATACCGAGACATTGTCTGAGCATCCAGGGATGAGATTGGGAAAGCCAAAGCCCAAATGGAATTGAATCTGGCCAGGGATATCAAAGACAAATAGAAGGGCTTTTTTAAGTACACAGGTGACAAAAGGAAGACTAGGAAAAACGTGGGCCTGCAGCTGAATGAGGCAGGGGACCTGGTGACACAGGACATAGAAAAGGCTCAGGTACCGAATGTCGTCTTCACTTCAGTCTTTCCTGGTGTCGTGGTTTGAGCTCAGAGGGCAACTGAGTACCACGCAGCTGCTCACTCCCCCCTTCCCCCCCAGCGCTGAGAAGGGGAAAAGAAAAAAGGCCCAGAAAACTGAGATAAGGACAGAGAGGGATGATCTCATCCATTAAGGCACAGGCAAAAGACAAACTCATTAGGGGAAGAAAAAAAAGAACATAAATTTAATGCAGACACTAACACCACCACCACATAACAGACAGAGTAGGACCATGAGAAGCATTACCACATCTTGAAAACACCTTCCCCCATCCCTCCCTTCTTCCCAGGCTCAGCTTTGTTCCCAATATCTCTACCTCCTCCCCTCCAGCAGTGCAGGGGAGGCAGGGAATGGGGCGTGTGGTCAGTCCTGCCGCTTCTTCCACCTCGGGCAGGGGGGAACTTCTGGCATTCTTTCCCTGTTCCAGCGCGGTCCCCCTCTCACAGGACACAGTCCTCCACAAACTAACTCCGACATGAGTCACTCCCACGGGCGTGTGGGTCACCCCCGTGTGTTGCAATCCTCCCAGAGCCAAACTACAGCAGCGGGGCCTTCTTCCCACAGGGTCCCGGCCTTCTTTGGGCGCAGTCACCTGGGTGGGCCTGGGGCCCCCACAGGCCGTAAATCGGTATCTGCTCCACCGTAGACCTCCATAGGTGGCAGGGGGGTGGCCCTGCCATCTCACCACGGGATACAGGGGAGTCTCTGCTCCAGCACACCTCCCCCCCTTCCTCCTCCATCCTTCCACTGACCTCGGTGTTCGCACAGATGTTCTCCTCAACTTCGCCTCACAGCCCCACAACTCCCAGGTTCCCCTTCTTAAATAAGTTATTGCAGAGGCGCAGCTAATTGGCCCAGCCTTGGTGCAAAGGCAGGTCCAACTTGGAGCCGGGGGAGCTTCGAGAAGCTTCTCACAGGGGGCCACTGCTGTAGCCCCCTCCCCTGCTACCAAAAAACCCCCACCCCTCACTCAAACCAGGACACCTGGCAAGAGCAGCCTTCAGGAATCCCAGGTCCCAGAGACCAGGGGGAAAATCTGGATCAAGGAAGATGTACCCTTGGTGGAAGAGGATCAGGTCAGGGAATACTTAAGCAACCTGGACATACATAAGTCCATGGGCCACAAAACTGGGAGGAGTGGCTGATACGCCAGAGGGTCGTGCTGCCATCCAGAGGGACCTGGACAGGCTGGAGAAATGGGCTGACAGGAACCTCATGAAGTTCAGCAAGGGGAAGTACAAGGTCCTGCACACGGGGAAGAACAACCCCAGGCACCAGTACAGGTGCTGGGGGCCACCCAGCTGGAAAGCAGCTTGGCAGAAAAGGGCCTGGGGGTCCTGGTGGACACCAGGCTGAACATGAGCCAGCAATGTGCCCTTGCTGCAAAGAGGGCAAACGGTATCCTGGGCTGCATTAGGAGGAGTGTTGCCGGCAGGTTGAGGGAGGTGATCCTTCCCCTCCTCTCAGCACTGGGGAGGCCACACCTGGAGTATTGTGTCCAGTTGCAGGCTCCTCGATACAAGAGAGACATGGACATGCTGGAGAGAGTCCAGTGAAGGGCTGCAAAGATGATTAAGGGACTAGAGCATCTCTCCTATGAGGAAAGGCTCAGAGAGCTGGGGCTGTTTAGCCTAGAGAAGAGAAGGCTCAGGGGGGTTCTCATCAATGCATATAAATACCCAAAGGGTGGGTAAAACCAAGATGGAGCCAGGCTCTTTTTAGGGGTGCCCAGTGACAGGACCAGAGGCAATGGGCACAAGCTGAAACACAGGAGGTTCTGCCTGAGAATCAAGAAACACTTTTTCACTGTGAGGGTGACCGAGCACTTGCCCAGAGAGGTTGCAGAGTCTCCCTCCTTGGAGATATTCAAAAGCTGTCTGGAGATGGTCTTGGGCAACTGGCTCTAGGTGGCCCTGCTTGAGCGGGGGGGTTGGACCAGATGACCTCCAGAGGTCTCTTCTAACCTCAACCATTCCACAATTCTATGAACAGACAGGGGCCCCAAGACAGAAATGCATGCACATGTAGACACTTGGCTTTTGAGGCAAGCTACAGTGTCCTTCGGTAATCTGTAAGAGTCCACAGCCTTAAATAACACACCCAAGATAGGTTAAAAAAAGGCTCTCATTTCTTTCAAAGACAGAGGGAGATAGACAAGTTAGAGCTACTGCCAAAGCTCACAGTTCTGCTTCCAGCCTCACTGCATGTCAGATGAGCAATCATGCTGGTCCCTTCTGTGAAGAATCACTATGAAAACATTACCTTCGTATGCTGAGCCCAGACTGCTGAGCACATCCCATGTTTGCAATCCATCATGTTTCCATCCAAGACCCAAATCTCATCCAGATCAAATGTCATGTTTCTTCCCCCACTCATTTCCCAGACAAAGTATTTGCTAAGGGACAGACTGTCCTTTCCCTGCTACAGCAGTAATAACTTCTTCCCTCTCCATAAACAGGAACAATGACCCAATCAGAGCCAATACTCTTAACACCCACAAAACAGAAAAGCTTCCAGTAGGTGAAGTTGGCAAAGGCTAACAACAACATTATAGAAGTGAGAGAACCAAGAAGCTCCTATGGGAAGAACGAAGCCTCATTTCCAAAAGAAACTATCCAGTGGAAGTAGTGACAGCCATAAAGGCTTTCTACTGAGACGTTTAGTAGTTCTGACAGTCTCCAGAACCAATTATAACACTAGTAAGATGTAGTTAACTGCTTCACCTCCTGGTCATCTCATTTGACTGATTACCTCCAAGTCCCAAGAGATGTTTAAGTTAAAATGCAATTTCATTCTGGTCCATGTTCCACCCACCTCATGCAAATGTCTGGGTTTGGCACAGTACCAAACAGATGAAAAACCTGGTTAAATCAGATTAGAAGAGTTGCAAATAGTCTGAATTGCACCATACATACTAAACATAAGTACCCACAGGCACCTAAAGCAGGACTTGTTCCCCAACAGCTTCAAAAAAGTTCACATCTCTTCCCATTTCTATATATGAATATGCTCTCATCTCCCCAAAAGGGATCATTTTTGCAGCACTTGTAAACTCAGTATCAGCATCACACTAAGGACAGCTACAGTGCTTTCAGTCAGCATAGAATGCGGGTAAAAGACCAAGCTGACCTAACAGTCTCACTGGTCTCCAGAGCTAACATACACACACACACACAGAGGTCAACATCCTCACACAGGTAGAGTCTCATTTGCCATCTTGCAAGACTCAGCCCAAGGGTACATGGGCACCCTACCCTCCCCTGCAAAATTCAACACAACTTCCATACTCCATAAGGCAACATACAGATTCTTGGCTGATTAAACAGAGGAAGCAGAAGCAAGCCACATCTGAGCTCTGAGGTGCAAATTCATAGGAGAGCACACCAAATTCCAGATGTGCGCTCTATTCATAGATGTAGTCCCTCTGCAAAGATTGTCACAGGCTGTGCCACATTTTTGGGAAAACAAACTTCTCTCACAGAAATGCACAGCATTCAACAGAATTCTTGTGTATGTCAGGTATGCCGAATGCTAGGGCCCTCTTTTCTGAAGCAGTGGTCTTAAGGTAGGAAATTATGTGATATCCCCTCCAGGCTCCCCTTGAAAAGTTCTCAAAGGCTATTTTCACGATAGCCCACAGCATTATGAAAATAAACATCAGCGTTTTGAAAGTAACAAAAATATAGTTCTGGGAAACATTCTTTCAATGAAGAACGCTTCCCTGCAAATACTCATCAGCAGAGTGATAGTACAACACTCTCCCAGTTGCTGTTTGGCATTATTTCTAAGCTAACAAAATCTAACACACTTGTGATTCTTAGAGGAGTTAATGCAGTAACTAAATTTAATTTTAAATGTAAGCCAGCAGATACTCAGATTCTAATAATAAACATGGACAGTAAGAGTTCGCAGGCTTTCCAAGTGCTTTATGTAAAAGCAGAATGGAGTTTGCAAACCTTGCAATGTAAACATCCTCAATAGACCAGCTATATATAGATTTTAAATAAAAAGTAATATTCATTAAGATACTGTTTTTAAACAAGTCTTTTCTAGAAATTCAATGCACGTACCTATGAAGCTATAAGATTACATGCTTTAATCACTGGTACATGCACTGCACAGGACATGTACTTTTAAAAACGTGTTTATGCAAATCACCCAGGGTTTCACCATGAAATGCCTTTGCATATAGTTGCAAAGGACCATTTAATTCCAGAATTTCTTCTACAGCTATCTGGATAATACATCATCACAAAGAATCAACTGAACAACAGCCCTTAAAATGCTTGATTGAACTGAGTCTTTTTGCAATGTGCAGAAGATGTGTCCAAAAAGACTGCAGTTTGGTGTTTCATTTTTTGGGTTTTTTTCAACATCCTCAACAATCAATTAAAAATGAATCCTTATTGAGGGTAACTCCTGAGATAACCAGAAGACTAGTGCAAAAAGTTCCCTTAAAACATTTTCTGTTGCAGAGACTAAAAGAAAAACAACGCTAATACAGTACTAAATGGAAACAATCAGAATTTGAGAACCGAGAAAATGAGAATGGAACTCAAATGTCAACCTATCTTAGATTAACATACATATTGCAGTTCTCTTAAGAACACCATCAGGTTTTCAAGTCTAATTTTTCAGAAGTTGTGGGCATTTTTATCTTTATAAGCTAACTTTACATTCCGAATAACTAAAGCCTTGCTGTCCCTTGCTTTGGGGCTATTATAATAATCCATACAAAAAAACCTTATAGGATTAACAGTATAGGCAAATAGGTAGCATGACTCAGTTAAAAAATGCTTTATTATTTATGTCAGAAATATAACCCAAAACCCCAATAAATAAAGGCTGATAGGAATTAGCATTAAGGATTCAATTGTTACATATGGAGATATCTGGGAAGTCAAATCCTCAAGCTCTCCTGATACTAAGGAGTCTCCGCAAACTATGAAGCAAATACATAACTCAAGATGATAAGGACTGTGAAGGCTTAGAACTAAGACAACATAGACCAGGTTATCTTTCCCCCCACCACCCCGACAGTGAATATATGAATCATTTACACCTAAATAACGTATATTCAACACAAAAAGGAAAACGTTAAAGAAAGGTGCACAAAATTTGGTTTTAGGGCACACAGAAGCCCTTTGTGGTAGATTCCAGTAGTGGCCCTTGTTTTTTGTCTCCTACAGATGAATACAAAGTTCAATTCCACATGGATATGATGTCTAACAGGGCAACATAGTGGTCACAATATAGCAAAATGTCACACTCTGGAAGCAAAAATATAGCCCACTGCAGAGTTTGCATTAACACGCAGGGAGAGCACATAAAAAGGTCATTGGTCATGTGTTACTCAAAGGCTACTTCACAGCCACAAACTGCTAGTGAGCATTAATCTTCTTTTTTTTTTTTTTTTTGTCACATTACCTTTGAATAATGGGAAAGCTTTGGGGTTTTACAGTTTTACTCCTTGTACGTACATTTTTTAAATGACACTAAAACCCATGCATGCTGCAAAAAAAATCATGCAGTAGTTAAGGTAAACCATCCAAGCAATTTTTATTCATTAATATTCATAAATACACACAGCAGCTTCATTAGATTTTTCATTTTTTCCTCTTCAGTTTGAATGTGGAGTATTAGAAGAGCTTTTTGCATGTCAAGCTACAGGATGCCGAGCTTTTTTCTCCGCACTGCAACTTATATTTACCTGCTAAAAGTAAAAATTGGTTAAGTGGAAATGATTATCGTATATATCTTTTCTCTCTTCCTTTGAATGTACACAATGTAACAAGAGTGACAGACCTGAAATTACAATCACCAAAACAAACCCAAGATAGTTGTTGTCCACTTTCATTGGCAAATACAGCACAGAGGACATTGTCTGCAAAGTGGGATGCCATCAAAGAGGAGGCTCATTTCCTTTATTATTCTCTTTTAAATTTAGGTTTTCTAAAGCAACATCTAGAGGCATAATATCTACACAGCCCATAGCACCAAAATCAGCAATCTCTCCCCGTTCATCCTCATCTGAGGAGGAACTTTCTTCCCGCATCAAAGTGGACAGTAGAAGCTCTTGAACAAACAAGCTGCGGTCTGCCCGCTCACTTTCCTTTGACTGACGTTCTGCTTCTGACATCTTAGGATCATTCAACCTGCATAGCATCACAGAAAGAGAAAAGACATGCTTAGTAGTATCATCAACAAAATGGGCTTTCACTAATTGCCTAAACAGCTGGACTGACACATGCTGAATAACATCTGAAAGCCATTCCTTTAAGAAACAACCTAGGTACTGCTGCACTTCTTTTGAGATGTACAGATCTGACGACACCTGATGCAAGAACACAGACATTTAACAAACTTGTTCCTAGATGCTTCAAAAAACTTTATAGAAGTAGATTCTAAGGCTGAAGGAAAAAAACAGCTATCTCTGAAGTTTCTTTCCCTTCAGAGGGGTTTTGTTTTAAGGGGTGTTAAAATTCTCTAGTCATCCCTTAAGTGCTCATTTTGTCCCCAGGACAACTTCTAAATGCAAGCATGACACAAAATACATTACTACACACATAATGCCCAGGGATTCCCAAAGCACAGTACATGATTCACTTATCAGTGCATGCACCATCAACAGAAGCAAGGAAATTACTTGCTCCAGTTCTATCCTAGCTCACAAGATAAGTGACTGACATTTGCAGATACTTTCATTAAAGTTATTCTTTTCAAAAAGTTTTGGATTGAGATATTATCACAAGTTTTGATAAAAATCAGCATGACAGCAATAACTTGTCCCAACCCAGGTTTCTAGACACAGAAACTGTTTAAATGCCTGTGCTCTTTCTCAACATGTAATTGAAAAACACCCCCCCCTTGAATCCAGAAAAATCAATATTCTAAACCTCCTAAAAGAGATGGAATGAGAGTGGGCAACTCTTCTATAGCAGAATGGACTAGATGATCATTGTAGGTCCCTTCCAACTGAACTATTCTATTCTACAGAACTCTAGGATCTAACTATACTTTCTGAAGCAGATATGTATTCTGCTTATTAATAGGACATTCCTTATTTGCTTTTTTCATCCAAAATACTTTATATATAAACCTCTATTCAACCTTCAGCCTTCATTAAAGATCCATTTCCTATTAAATAAAACCACCTTTTAAGTTCTCTCCTCTCACATTATCAGCATAAAAGTTTGAAACATATTATTGTAAAAGCTCTTGTTTTATCAGAAGTGGTAGGGTAAATAAGCACAGTTTACCAAAGTAATATCCCTTATGTTTCTCTTCAAATTGAGAAACAGCAAGTAATATTTATTCATTGCCGAGGAACAAGCACACAGCAGGGTTGAAAAGGAGATGTTACAAATGCAAACAAAAGCATTTTATCTCAACTACAAACTTCATTAGGGATCTGGCAGAAGTTTCACTGAACTCTATGTCCATAACAGGACCAAGGAAAACAGAAATGGCAGAAGAATTAAAACCACAGAACAAGTTACCTCGTAAGAAGAAACTGGAAATTCTGTATAGTCTGCTGATTGTTTTCTGTGTTAGATGTATTGTTTGCTGTTATAGATTGTGTAAGAGTGGTGGGGATGCTGCTTGTGTTAGCACGTCTAGTTGCATTGCGTGCAGATTCCAGTTGTTGTCTTGCTGCCTGTGCATGCTGTCGCTCTAACTGCAGTTGCATCTGCAGCTGCTGTAACTGAGAAGCAGAAGGGCCAGAAGAATTGAGCTGCCCTGCAGAACGTCTCACGCCTGATAACTGAGATAAAAGCTCTGCCAGAAAAGAGAGAAGTTTCTACAGTGAAATCTGCTTAAATACATATCACACAACAGCATAAGTACGTCCTGAATACCAGTATATCAATTCCTTTGCTTTCTAAAATCTTTCATCAATTAAAATAATGAACAAATTGTATTGATTTGAAAAGCTTCACGGGCTATCCATTAACAAGCATCCCATGTCTCAAAGCCCATAGGGTAAGGAAGATTAAGAATCATCTAGAGTAAAGAACTGTGCGTAAAGAAGAGTCAAAGCTTAAAGCTTTTTAAACCAATAAGAATCAGCCTATGGGGAATACCATATAAGCAATATCCTGTGCAACAATTCTCTAAAATGTTATCTGCAAGTCAAAATAGTTATTGACTAAGAAACTACTTAAATTCTGACTTCAGTTGGTGGCTTTATATCCCCCCCATGCACCTTCAATGCATATTCCAGAGGGAAGCTGTGCTGCAATAAAGACAAATATTACAGCATCATTTCAGACATTTTTAGAAAATATTCAGTTCAGAAAGGTTTTTCAAATGTTGTATTATATGAAAAATATTTGACCACAGTAGGGCTTTTCTGTGCAACTTTTGACCTCTGCTAGAAAAAAGAGACATTCTAACAATAAAAATAACTAAGTCTAGCCTGGATTCCTTTCCTCCATAGTTCAAGACTGTGACAAATTCTGTCCACGCTAAGCATTTCCCAAAATAAATGTTAATAATAAGTTATTGCTCAGTGATATACTACAAGTTATATTCCACACAAAATTTTGAGTACTACTTTGTTGTGTTTGATGCAAGGAGGGCAGAAGATTATTTTTCCCTTATCCATCCAACCCTCATTAAAGCTGCAAGTTGTTATTACAGGTCATAAAAATTTTTCTTGCATCTTACTTTCAAGATATAATCCTTTGAAACTAGGCTTTTCTTAGGGGAATAAAGAACAATGCAGTATCTTTTTGCATCAGGAACACTTGGGATGCCAACAGTAAATGCTCAAGTCACTTTTAATCAGCACACTTAATCATATCAAGATTAACTACCAATAATATTTTATTTCACTAATTACTGATAACCAACATAAGGAGAAAAATAAATAACGTTTACAGGTCTGTTACAAGCACAAGTTCTAACTTCTGGTAGTATATATTAATTATTACTCCAATACAAAGGAAAACTTATAACACTGCCAGGTAAGACAGATTCATTTATCCTCACTGTCTGTAAGTTCACTTTGAGTACAGTTTAACAGAACCCTGGTAGCAGATGTGAATTTGAGACACAGGCTTGGCATGACACAGACACCCAGCCAGGTTGCACTATGCTCTCTGAATGCAACAAACATATTACTTTCACCAAAAAAAACAAGACTCAAAGCAATACCATTTTATTACACATGCTCCTAAATGTTAAGGCCTTGTGAGGCTGAAACAAACCAAGGCAGCCACTTCACCTTTAACTCAGCTGAACTAACACCCACTGTAACAGTAAGAGTAAGTCTTCCACTCCAGGACACACAAACATCCTCCCTTCTTGCTCCAACTCTAGTGCTTTACAGACCGACAATCTAACTTAACTCATTAAGGTGACAAATTTTTTCAACTTCTTTTGCTGGGATATTTTTAGTAGTAGGAGTGCAGCCAGCAGGTCCCGGGAAGTGATTCTTCCCCTCTATTTGGCACTGGCAAAGCCACATCCAGAGTGCTGTGTCCAGTTTTAGGCTCCCCAGGACAAGAGATACATGGACATAATGGAGCAAGTCCAGTGGAGGGCCACCAAGATGATCAGGAGGCTGGAACACAGTACATGAGGAAAGAGTGGGAGAACTGGGTTTGTTCAGCCTGGAAAAGAATACTTTGGAAGATATCTTATTGCTGTCTGAATCTACTTGATTGGAAGATACAGAGAAGACGTAAGCTAGACTCTTCTCAGATGCATACAGCAATAGGATAAGAATCAGACAAGGGAACATGAGAAATTCCAATTACATCCAAAGGGTTTTGGTTTTTGTATCCCTCCCACTCCCCCCCTTTTAAAACATGAAGGTTCTTAAATACTGGAACAGGTTGCCCAGAGAGGTTGTAGGAGCTCTGTCCTTGGAGGCATTCAAAACTCAACTGAACGAGGCCTTGAGCAACACGATCAAGCTAATCTAAATAGACCTCCTTTGAGAAAGGGGTTGGAAATAGACAACCTGCAGAGGCCAATTCCAAACTAAGTTTTTATATTATTTCTCTGCCATTTCAATAAGTTAAATCAGCTCACAGGGGGCCTGAAAAGCAGCCAACACAACAGAGGCAAAGGAACTATGCCTATGGAAAGGGGATGGGTGGGTGGGGGGTGGAGCTGCAGTTTCCTCTTTCAAAAGCAATGCACTCTGAAGTTGGTTCACTGCCTCTCAAGTAATCATAGCCTCTCAAGTAATTGAAGCTCCAGTTCAAACATTCATGCCCTTCCAGGATGTGAAGCAAAGGCAGATAATAACAGGAACTTATCTAAATGCAGGAAGTTCTGAATTTTCCCTAACACTTATCATCTTTCACGATATGAGTGTAAAAATTAATGTCTTAAGATTTTAGATTAGGACAAATTATAGCTCTTTTAAAAATAAACTTCTTGGTCAATTTTTATTTTTACCTCTTTATAGAGAACTTAATTCTTGAAAATCACAAAGTTGAAAAAATACTTACAGATTATATCTGTAAATCCTAAAAACACGCCTGTGTGATAGAAGTTAAAAATGAGAGATTTTCCCTTGAAAATTCTCCTAAACCTGACCAAAATATGACAGAAATCAAAGAATGATTGGGGTTGGAAGGGACCTTTAAAGATCATCTAGTCCAAGCCCCCTGCCATGGGCAGGGACATCTTTCACTAGACCAGGTTGCTCAAAGCCCTGTTCAACCTGGCCTTGAACACTTCCAGGGAAGAGGCAGCCACAACTTGTCTGGGCAACCTGTCCCAGTGTCTCACCACCCCCATCATACAAAAATTTCTTCCTTATGTCCAATCTAAACCTACCCTCTTTCAGTTTAAAACCACTGCCCCTTGTCCTGTCACTACAGACCCTGATAAAAAGTCTCTCTTTGTCTTTCTTATAAGCCCCCTTTATATATTGAAAGGCTGCAATAAGGTCTCCCCAGAGCCTTCTCTTCTCCAGGCTGAACAACCCCAACTCTCAGACTTTCTTCATTGGAGAGGTGTTCCAGCCCTCTGATCATTTTTGTGGCCCTCCTTCAGACCTGTTCCAACAGGTCCATGTCTTTCTTGTGCTGGTGACCCCAGAGCTGGATGCACACTGGATGCAGGACCTCGCACTTGGCCTTGTTGAACTTCATGAGGTTCACATGGGCCCAGTCCTCAAACCTGTCAAGGTCCCTCTGGATGGCACATCCCTTCCCTCTAGGGAATCAACTGCACCACTCAGCTTGGTGTTGTCTGCAAACTTGCTGAGGGTGCACTCAGTCCCACTGTCTATGTCACTGATGACGATATTAAACAGTATTGGTTCCAGTATGGACCCTTGAGGGATACTGCTTGTTACTGGTTTCCACTTGGACATTGAGCCATTGACTGAAATTGTTTGGATGCAGTCATCCAGCCAATTCCTTATCCACCTAACAGTACTTCCATCAAACCCATCTCTCTCCAATTTTGAGGCAAGAACGTTGTGGGGGGACCATATCAAAGGCCTTACAGAAGTTCAGGTAAATGGGTAAATGACATCCGTAGCTCTTCCCTTCTCCACTGACGCAGTCCCTCCATCCTAGAATGCCACTAGATTAGTCAGGCACAATCTGCCCTTGCTGAAGCCATGTTGACTGTCTCTAATCACCTCCCTGCCTTTCATATGCCTTGACATAGCTTCCAGGAGGACCTGTTCCATGATTTTACCAGGCACAGAGGTGAGGCTGACTGGTCAGGAGTTCCTAGGGTCCTCCTTTTTACCCTTTCTAAATTAGGTCTGATGTTTCCCTTTTTCCAGTCACTGGGGACTTCACCTGACTGCCATGACTTTTCAAATATGATTAAGAGTGGCTTGGCAACTACATCAGTCAATTCCCCCAGGACCCTGGGATGTATCTTGTTGGGTCCCATGGACTTGTGTATGTTCAGGTCCCTCAGGTGGTCTCAAACCTGATCTTCTCCTATGATGGGAGGGACTTTGCTCCCCCTGTCCCTGCCCTGAGGTTCAGGGGCTTGAGAGATGTGGGATGAGAGAGTGCCAGTGAAAACTGAGGCAAAAAATTGTTGAGCACCTCAGCCTTCTCCACATCCCCCAGCAGGATCAGAGCCTGCAAGTATGATGCTTCCTGCAGTTGAAGAATGCTTCATCACCAGACTACCCTTGATCAGGCAGCCTGTATTTCAAAGGCAGCTCTGTGCAGTCAGTTCTGGTTTTTGTGGTGGTTTTGTTTGGTTGGTTTTTTTTACCTAGAGGGCAACTCCACCCCGCTCCTTCCTTACCTGCCCCTTCTGAACAGTTTACAGCCATCCATTGCAGCGCTCCAGTTGTGCAATTCATCCCACCATGTTTCAGCGATAGCTTTCTAGCTGCACAGTGGCTTCCAGCTCCTCCTCTTTGTTACCCATACTGCGTGCACTTCAGCTGGGCTATCAGTCTTGTTACCTCTTTAGAGGAACATGCCCTGGCTCTTGTCTGGTGCTCAAAACTCCACCCCTTTCCCCCACTAAATCTAGTTTAAAGCCCTCCTTATAAGTCTGGCCAGCTCGTTGGTGAAGACCCTCTTGCCCCACTTGGTCAGCTGAATCCCATCAGCTCCCAACAGACCTGGCTTCTCAAAGGTAGATCCATGATCATAGAAGCCAAAACCTTGAGTATGGCATCAGCCACACATCCAGGCATTCACCTGTTCAATTCGGCTCCTCCTTCCTGAACCCCTTCCTTTGACTGGGAGAATAGAGGAGAACACCACCTGTGCTCCAGATCCTTTTAACATTGCTCTGAGGGACATATAGTCTCTTTTGATGGTTCCAGGTTGCCTTGTCACAGTATCATTGGGCCCTACGTGGAATAGTAGGAGTGGATGATAATCCATAGGGTTCACCAGGCTCAGCAGCCTCTCAGTGACATTGTGAATGTGAGCTTCTGGTAGGCAGCAAACTTCTCTAGAGAAACTGTCTAGACAGCAAATGGGTGCTTCGGTGCCTCTCAGTAAGGAGTCTCCAATTACTAATACTTTATGCGCTTTTCTGGTGGCACTGGTTCTAATGTGGGTGGGTGGTTGGATCAAGTTTGTGTGGTCAGCTTTTCCTGGATCCTGTCCATCACTCATATGCTATTTGTTCTCCAACCCCAGAGTGTTGTATCTGTTACGTAGGGGCAATTTAGGGGAAGGTTCCTCCTTCTGCCCCGAGCAGAGACAAGGGTCCAGTGTCCTTCATCTTCTGAGTTTCTTGTGTCAGTCAACTCGAGGTTGAATTCAGGCTTACATTCCCCTTGTACCTTAAGGCAGGGCTGCTGCTCAGCTCTATATAAAATGCTTACTGAAATACAGTTATTTAAGAATTTTAAAAGAGTTACAAGACCTCCTAAAAATCAACAAGCCTGTCATCCAAACTGTAATCTGAAAGTAAACTGAGCATATTTTAAATGTCTATCAATAATATTCCAATATTCCAATTGAACCAATTTCATCTTGATGAACTCAAGTACAGCACTTTGTTTGCGCTAAAAAAGTTAAGATTAATCTCTAACACCTCTATGCACACGGCAAATTAAAGCTAGATGCATTGAAGTAGGTAATGGCGGTTAGAAACAATTACCTTTAAAAATACATACATATATATTATATGAGGAGAGGATAAAAGACCTGGGACTCTTCAGCCTGGAAAACAGAAGGCTCAAGGGGGAGGAATCTTATCAGTGTATATAAATACCTGATGGGAGGGAATGAAGGAAAGGGAAACAGACTCTTCTCTGTACTGCCTACTGACAGGGCAAGAGGCAATGGGCACAAATTAAAACAAATTAAATCCATCTGAACACAAGAAAACACTTTTTACTGTGAGGGTGGTCAAACACTGTAACAGGTTGCCCAGAGAAGTTGTGGAGTCCATCCATGGAGATATTCAAAACCTGACTGGACATGGTCCTGGGCAACCTGCTCCAGGTGGCCCTGCTTGGGGGAGTGGTGGTGGTGTGTTTGGACTAGATGATCTTGAAAGGTCCTTTCCAACCTCAACCATTCTTTGATACCACCTGTGGACAGGTCAGTCATGGGAATGAGCCTAGAAGTCTCTAAATTTAAAAGCACAAGCTAAAGGGGCAGTGTTTTTCATTTCAGAAGTTCCAGCTTCAATCCCTGTAGACGATCCAATTAAGGATACTTTTCATCAGTAAACACCCATCAATTACAACACTGGGAAGTGTTTTTTGGGGTTTTTTTTGTTGGTTTTTTTTTTTTTTTTTCAAAACACAGAAAAACAAGGCAACTATTATCAACCTGAATTTTCTTTCAAAGTCTATTTAAGGACTCAGCTAAAATCAGTGGTTACAGCTCTTACCAGCTATAGGATCCATGGTTTCTCTATTGCTTGGAGAATATGAACTCTGAGAAGATGAAAGCCCACCAGTGGAACTGCTAGTAAAGTGCATGTTTGATCTACGTGCACGGGGGCCTCCCAAACCCCGGCCTGGGTGAAACATTCTACGTACATGCCGAACACCGCTAGATTCATCATAACCAAGCAGTTAAGAAAAGTCTTTTGCTATCAAGTGTTAAACAGCAAGAACATTTACTAGGTGGAATAATCAGGCAACACCCTATTCCTCATTCATAAAACAATGATTCAACTTTATAAGCTTAACGCAATCATAGCTATGGCACCAGTCAGACCTACAGATCTGAATCCAAGGCACCCAGGGTTGCTTGCACTAAATTCATCTTTCCCAGGCTTTTTATCATGTCTAAAAAAATGTCATGATGGATTTCCTACCTTCTGGATTAAAGTTTTCTACTAGGTAATTTAAACTAATGATGCATATTTAGCAGAACACATTACTCAACAGACATAAGAATTTTAATATCAAAATTAGCAAAGAAAGGTATTTAAATACTGTAAATAATCTACAAAGTTTTATTGCCATTCTTACCAAGAGCACACAGTATTTATTGCATTTTATACTTTTATCCAAGGAATTTCAACCACTCCATTCTTCAAAGAATTGCAGGTCAACAGAGGATTCAGCACTTCTCTCATACCCCTTTGCTTCATCTTCCCTCTCTTTCTCCACACAAATTCCATTTGCTCCAATTATGAAAACAAGCCCTTTCACTTCCTTTATTTCCCACATTTCTTAGCAGATGTCTATAAAAGCTGTGACTTGAAATACAGGCTTTTTCATACATACTAAGAGACTATCAGCAAATCATTTAAAGATGATCTTGCCCAGAACAGTGTTAACATATGAGTTCTCCCAAGACAGTCTAGCTAAAGCTTTCTTTTATCTTAAGAAGCACTAGTGCAAGTGACTACTAAGATAGGAAATATACTTGGACATATCTTATTTTTCCAATTTCTAAATTAGTAGCTTTAGATCACCTTATCTTCAATTTTCTTATTTTCAAAAATAGCATGTTTATCACTTTTATAAAATCTATTTGTATCAGACATTGTGCCCAATGTACTTATCCCACAATGTACAATTATGGTGTAGAATTCATTTCCTCACGATATCGCTGCGTTGAGAAATTTAAGACTGAAAAATTACTGAACTTCGTTTGGCAAGTAAGAATATCCAGTTACTAATAATAAATACTTTCAGGAAGAATTGACTCTTTCAAATCTATTATACTATAGAGCATAAAACATTTCACTTCTATGGTTTAGGAAGGGGGAAAAAAATCTCCCTTGGGACAGAATACAGTTGTCTAGCACAGACTGGTTTGTTCCTCCTTTGAATCTGTTGATACTGGATACTGGTAGTGACAGAATATTGTCACTAGTATTTTACTGATTGACTACTGCTCTCATACAGTTTGGGAAGCTTTCCATAACTATATCTGACAGAAAAATGCCCCCATTCTGCGATTTTTTAAAAGTAAGCTTGGGAAATATGATAACTAGAACATCCTTAATATAAACCCTTTGAAAAATTCCAGGCTTGGTCGCATTTAGAAAAAGATCTTAGTAGCTTACTAACTGCACATTTCAAAGTGTTTTTAAGATAAACAATATTATTTAAATACTAGTTAAGAGTATATTGATGTCTCACCCAACTATGCTGGGGTTAAAAAAGCATTTGGAACTCTTAACTCATTGCAAACATACTGAAAACAACTAAGCTAGAACCATTTACATGGTCAAGACTAAAGTCATGTTTTAAACAGTAGAACAGTTGAAAATTGTTGGAATTTAAAGAGCTGTCCAGAGTCTCCAGGGATAAAGGTGATATCTTGCAGTGGCTGCGCAGGATTCTTCACAAGAAATATGTGCAGCCATTTAAAACAGCTTAAAAAACCCTTTTAACTGCTACACAGAACACAATATCCTTTCCTAAACTGCTAGCAACTGGATGGGGGGAAATCTCTCCCCCTTTTTCTTCCTTTTAGTCTTAGCTGTCAGAAGACATGAAATAGCACCCAACATGGAACAGCTAGTCCAGAAAAATTTTCTCTATCAAGTTTTGTGGACTTGGCAACACTAATTGCTAAGACAACACTGTACAGAAACTTCCACATGCGTTTTCTACAATTATTTATAACATGGTCCAATTTATAAAGCTCCCCCCCATCAGTTTTGTGATGACTGACACTGAGGCCTTACTCAGCAACTGAAAAGATTATTCTGATTTCTCTAGCTCTTATTGTAGCTAGTAATAAACACACATTTCCCAATTAAAAGTTATCTGACATCACTGATGTGGGAGGGGGAGGAAAAGCTCCGGAAGCGTGAATTCTAATCCAACCCCTCATCCACTTCAATAGGAAGTTAATTTCACTGTGTAATTGGGACTGACTATTTAAGTGCTAACAGATTTAAATGTAAATACAGATCACAACCAAAGTGAAACCATTTCCTCTAATGTTGCTAGCAGTAGATATCATGAACTTAACTTTAGACCTTTTTTTTTTTCTTTTAAGAAGCCCTGAACAAAAAAGGCACAATCAAATTACACTAGGAATGCATTTTTTTTTTAAATGAGATACAGAAAGTTAAATAATTTATAGAGATCACTTAACGAGAGTTTTTCATGATGGCCTGCACTTCCATGAAGTACCTTCTGAAATTACGTTGTAGGCATTTGTACAGCAAAAAACAAGCCACATTCCTATTCCTAAAACCAAGCAACACAAAAGAAAATTCTACTTAAAGTGTGAAGAAACTGACAGTTTGAGCTCTTCAGTCATTGAGAGTAGTTATGTCACTACAATCTGCAGATAACTGAAAGACAGCCCTAATCCCTAGAAAGTCTCCTGATAGCTCTTCTAGGTATATCTTAAAAAAAGTCAATAAATAACTACTCTATTGAAATACAGTGATAAAATGAATCAAACACTTAAAATCACTCAATTTCAAAGTTCTAAGCATTCTCTAACATATTTGCTTTTGGTGAAATTTACTGCTTTCAGTCTTGTAATTATCTATAATACGCTATTGCATCTGGATTGCTGCTTTCCCATACACAAAATGGCATCAGAACTAATGACCAAGAAGGATAAAAACTGCAGTGCAAAAAGAAGCAGCTAGGTGTGAAAAACATCTTTAAAAGGTTTTGCTATCAGGAATAAAACAAAAGCACACACCCACATTGTCAAACTATACCTAAAGCTCATTCACAGTCTGATAGATACAAATATATATAAAATATATAAAAAATTCAGACATACAGATCCCCTATAACTAAACACCAATTCTAAAAAATAAGCAAAACTGATGCAGCCACTTGAATACAGAAGTCAAAACAATCATATCCCTTTTCCCTCAACTTCAGAAAGGATATTAAATCTCTAGGAGCTCTGTGTTCCAGTGTAAGATGAGCTGCAAAGTCATCTGTGACATGATTAGGATCCCCTCCAGGTAATGCTGCACATATTGGACAGATCTGAAACAACAAAGTGAGAAAAAAACCAAACACAACCAACTTTACACAAATCACATAATTCTGAGTTGATCACTTGACATGGATTCTCATACTTTAAATATCACATTCTAATCCTATATCTAAACAGCCACAGGTTTAAAACAGTAAATGTGTTCAAATGCAACTGTTAATTTTAGTATCTTTTTAAGACCCACTTTTCCTTGTAATTATGCTTTTAATAATACCATGGAAACCAAAAAGTAAAATTTTCAAATCCTATCTGCAATGTTTCATCTTTCAAACTTGTCTTTATACATCAATTCCAGCATAGACAGTAGGTCTGGTTACACAGGGTTACTGCTTGCATGTACCTGCATGCGACATTATCAAGTTCATTTACTGCACTTTGAATCCCCAAGCAACTTCTCATTCATCTCACAAGAGAAGTGTGGGAAGGAGAATGAAATCAGATGTGAATATTTATTAAAGTATCACCACTGAGACCACCCACTGAAGTAACATGCAAGTATAGATCTGGTAGAGAAGAGAAACTCTTTATTCCTACCAAGTATTTTGTATTTTGGGAGATGGTATTACAGTTTTCTTTTTTCCTTAAGTCTAAGCACACATTTAAAAAATGTCTAGAGACACTTACTGCCATAGCAACCTTCATTTATTATTTTTATTTTTCCTCCCAATGATTTGGCATCCACCTGAGAGAAAAGTGTGCCTTAAAAGTCCTTTGCAACAGTTTTGCAGGCCAGCCTTAAAGTTTGACAGATCACAGGTTAATAAGCCAGAAAGAAGAAACTTCCACACAGTATGTTAGGTCTTAACTACTCTTCCAGGGAAATCAACCTGGACTTTGCAACTGATAAGACTGTAAACTAGGGGGGAGACTCGAGACTGGGAGGGGTGAGGGAATCAATAGAACCATACAAACTGATGCAGGGGGAAGGGGGAACAGGGAGGAACAAAGGGGAGGGTAGACAGAAAGGGGTATAAAAGGGGCTGGTTGCATGTAAAACAGAGCTGGTCAGTATGCTTGTCTGGCTGAGCCCTGAGCCTGATCACCGCAGTCTGTCCTGTCTTCACAGAATCATCTAGGTTGGAAAGGACCTTGAAGATCATCTAGTCCAACCTTTTATCTTCTTATTAAATCTTAAAAATCTCTCTGCATAATCTCACTCTCTATCCCACGTGTATGCATGCTGCAAGGACTAAGTACCAGCTACTGGTGGGACCTGTGTATGTGTGAATGAAATTTGGTGTCAGCTACTGAAGTCAGACTGGGGCTGTAGGTGCCCCTGTAGCCTGTGGTGTCAGCTACTGGAACAAGTGAGGGTCCTAGCAATAGTAGTCGGAGGGGCCATAGCTCTCTAAACCTAAGGCGGGTACTACAATCTTTATGCCTGGAGCGCTAGCTACTAGGGGAGGCTGTCATGAGTGGATTTGGTGCCAGCTACTCCAGTTGGTCCAGGAGTGCAGGCACCCCTGGCCTGTAGTGTTAGCTACTGGACTGAGTGGGGTCTTAACATCAGCTACTGGAGCAAGTCGTGGTCTCTGCCTCCAGCTACTGGGGTGGGAATGGTGCGTGTCCCAAAAAACAGCTAATGGGAGAGGACCAGCATGAGTGAGAGGTCCAGCACTGGTGGCTGGAGCAGGACCCCAGTCACAGCCCATGTGGTGCCTGGTGCCAGCTGCTGGAGGAAAGGGGGGGTGGGGCACATGTGAGAGACGAGAAACCAGGCCTGCAAGAATCTAAGAAAAACAGCCTGAGAAAGCAAAAGTTGAGGCTGATCAAAGAAATGCCTCAAACACTCGCAAGACAAAACTATGAGTCACAGGGTGCATTCTGTGGAGGTCGAAGCTGATAAGGCTGCCTGAATAACACAAGATGGGACTGGAGGAGGGAGCCCTGTGGAGACAGGACAGCTCTGCTCTGGTGCACCTGGCCAAATTTCAAGGGCCATCTGTCCGGTGAATGACCTTTGCTTCATTATCCACAAAATGCATATTAAAGTTAACACCCCCCAATATGCTAACGAGGGCTAACATGATCATGCTAATTACATCATCCCATGAAACACCTTACCCCTCCCCGTACATGGGATACGTAGGTATGTGGGTCGACCTAGGGGATGGACCCAAGGAAAGTGGGTATAAATTGAAGGTGGGGGGGGCCCGGGGGCCAGAGGGAGAGTGCAGTGAAGCGAAGAAGACGGATGCCAGCGAAAAAGACGGATGTCTCCTGTGCCTCCTGGAACCCTCGTCGGCAGGATCAGCGCAGAAACCCAGACCGGTGATCTGTATTTCCCCATTCCCTCTATCTCCCTCTTTTCCCTTTCCCATTAAGAAATGCAAGGCATATTGTATTGCTTGCCACAACTTGCTATATACTTAGCCAACTATCGCGTGTTAAATTAGTACATTGTGGGTAGTTAATAAATGTTTGGACTTGGAGACTTGTTGTCCGCTCCATTGGGGATTTGCGAATCTGAGTCACTTGTCTCCCTCGTCTGAGCGGGACGTGACATTAAAATTGGCGTAGTTGGCAGGATCCCCTTCGGTGTCGGAAAGTCTTATGAGATACTGGTTCTCTATCCGACCAACTCGGACAGGGAGAACTGGGAATTGGCCCCTCAGCTATACGCTGGGAAAGGGTCGGAGGGATACCGATTCTTTATCCGATAAGGACAGGGAGAATCGGGAAGTGACCTCTCAGCTCTAAGCCAGGAGAGGTTCGAGCAGTGGCAAGCCATGACTGGCCAGGAAATGTCGGTGCTTGACTGCTCCCCTGTTTTTGAGAAACTGAAGGAGTATAAGGCTTGTCCTCCTCCTTTAGTAGAGGTTTGGGCCCACGATAATTGGCATAATCCAGAAGCAGTGGCAAGCTATATCAGTGCGCTTGCGGGGGTGCAAGGGTCGCGACCAGGCAAAGGAAAAGCTGTAGTGTGCGCTGTATTGGGGGCAGCACTGACTGCAGCCCAAAAAGATAAACATGTTAAGAAACAATTAGAAGGGGAAATGATCAAATCCTTACAAGATCTGGTAAAAGCTCTCCAGGATCAATTGGTCGAGGAACATAAAGTTACTGAACAAAAAGCTAAACTCTGGCAAGAGCAAACTGAAGTTCTGAAAAGCCAATTAGCTGATGAGCATAACACCTCTCAGCGATTTCACATGGCTCTGTTAGATGCCTTGGACCGAGCAAAAATCTCACGGTCCGAAAAAGAGGGGAATGAACAAGAAACTTGCAACCGGACAGATCTCGGCTCTGTTCCGGATAGTGAACAGGGAGTTACGAGTCTGGCAAAAGCAGCAGCCAGACCCTTGTATCCAACAAAGGAGTTAGAGATAAGCTGAGAAACTTTTTACCCCAAAAATGAAGGGGCAAATTTAAGACCATGAATTAAAACGGAGACCACCGAGGGTCAGGGTGGAAGAGCTCCGCAGGTCACCATTCGAACTACACCATATCCAGCGACTGAGCTTGTGAAAATTCAGGAGAAATATACCAGACGAGCTCAGGAAACTGAGACTGAATACGTGTGGAGGGTATCTTTGACTGGTGGCGACCGAATCTTGTTATCAGAAGATGAGGCCCAGGGGTACTGGGGGCCAGGGGTTTTCTTAGTTACTGACGACCAGAGAGAGCCGTGGTCGTTAACTCAACGAGCTGCTTATTGGGCTGGGGGTCTGGACCCCTTGGAAAGGGGGGATCCAGTATGTATTGAGACCCCAACCATAAATCATTTGACTGAAAGTCTGCAGAAGGCTGTTTGTCTCCAATTAATGCATGACAGGCGCTTGGTTCCGCAGCAGCCTTCCCCGATGCTATTAATTGCTAACCCTGATCAAATGACTCCCCTGATTCGGGGCTTGCCGGACTCTTTGAAATCACATGCAGTACAATTACAAGATCGTTTGCGGAATGCATTAGCCCCACGAGGGGGGAGACGGGCGGGGGGAGAAGCCATGACCTGGGGAGAGATAGCTCAGGACTTAATAAATTATGGCCGGAGAATGGGCCTTACCGGGGGAACGGGTAAACCTAAGCCCTCGGTACGCAGAGTGGAACAGCAGGAAAATCCGCCTCCTTCCCCTCCGCAAGTTTTAAGAGCAAAGAGAAACCTCTTGTGGACTGAGGGAATTGGACAGGGGATTCCCCGAGAGTTAATGGACGGTATGCCTGCTACAGTTTTAGAAAAGCTCATTCGAGCCTGGAAAGACAAAAGGAAGCTGCCCCCCCCAACCGAGCGGACCTTTCGGGCAAAGGGAGGGACAGAACTGAAAACTAATGAGATGGTGGTAATTGCTTCTCAAACACCGACTGCCCCTGAAGAGGACTTGATTGATTTAGAGTCAGGAAACTGGATGCGCCATCCCCAGTAAGTGAGCCGGGGGATGGCGGGTGGGTCCACTTAAGGAGGCTCACAGAGAATACTGAAGGAGACTTGTTGATTACCTTTCCGCTCGGTCCCTTTAAAACTCCAGTTACATTTCTAGTAGATACGGGTGCTCAGATCTCAGCACTCCAAGCTGAGGTTGCCAAGCGCAATGGCATAATTGCTGACAAAAAGCAGATCTGGGTTACAGATGTTTTCGGGGACTCTAAGCCACAGCCGACTGCTCGGGTGAAATGCTGGTTACCTGGGAATGAAACTGCAACAGAGGCTATGATGATCCTGGGAAATTTCCCCACAAATATCCTGGGACTTGACCTATTGAAGGGACAAGCTTGGGTGGATTCAAAAGGAAGGGAATGGAAATTTGGGTCCCCAACTGCCTCTATAAGACTTCTACAGCAAGCGCCTGCGCTTCCTCCTTCTAAAACTGTTAATGTGAAACCTTACGCCTTACCGTTAGGTGCCAGGGAGGGGATCACTCCGGTAATAGCAGAGCTGCAGGAGCAAGGGATAATCGTTCCAACTCACTCACCCTATAATTCCCCAGTGTGGCCAGTCCGTAAACCTAACGGAAAGTGGCGTCTGACAATTGACTATCGGCGATTAAATGCCAATACAGGTCCTCTAACAGCTGCAGTGCCTAACATAGCTGAACTGATTGCAACCATACAGGAACAAGCCCACCAGATCTTAGCAACTATTGATGTGAAAGATATGTTCTTTATGGTCCCCATACAGGAGGCAGACAGAGATCGCTTTGCCTTTACATGGGAAGGCGTGCAATTTACTTTTACACGTCTCCCCCAGGGATACTGCCATTCGCCGACCATCGCTCATTATGCACTAGCACAGGAGCTTGCTCAAATCCCTCCCTCATACATAAAACCTGCTCCCCCATTTGAAACCCACCTAAAGAATGTATGGTTCACCGATGCATCTTCTAGAAGAGAGGGAAAGGTATGGAAATACCGAGCAGTAGCACTGCATGTTGACTCGGGGGACCGAATCATAACAGAGGGTGAGGGAAGTGCTCAGGTGGGAGAGTTAACAGCAGTATGGAGCGTGATTGTTAAAGAAGCTGAGACTACAGAACCAGGATTTATTTACACAGACTCCTATGCCGTATTCAAGGGGTGTACCGAACGGCTCACATTTTGGGAACAAAACCACTGGGAAGTAAATCGGGTACCGGTGTGGCAGCGTGAGAAGTGGGAGGAAATCTTAAACATTGCAAAACGGAAGTCCTTTTTAGTAGGATGGGTTGCTGCACACCAGTCAGGAAATCACCCTGCCCACCTGCTAAACAACCAGGTGGATTCAATGACTCGTTTGATGAGAACTGCTACAGAAGGTGAGGAGGAGAAATGGGAACACTTACTGGAATGGCTGCATGTAAAGCGGGGTCATTCAGGAAGCAAAGATTTGTTTAAAGAGGCAATAAGCAGGGGATGGTCCGTAACCAGGGAATTGTGCAATACCATTATTTCAGCTGTAGTCTATGTCGTACTGGGCTGGGAGAGCACAACCCTCTTAAGGACCAACCCCTACACCTAAGGGACAACAAGGGACTATGGGACACCTGGCAGGTGGATTATATTGGCCCTTTCCGGCTCTCTGAGGGAAAACACTATGTATTGGTGGGGGTGGAAATAGTGTCGGGCCTAACCCAAGCAGAAGCTGTATCTCGAGCAACTGCAGAAAATACGGTGAAGGGGTTAAAACGTTGGTTTAGCTGCTTGCCTAAGCCCAAATCGATCCAATCAGACAATGGGAGTCACTTTACTGCCGGGGTGGTTCAGGAGTGGGCTCAAGATGAAGGAATTCAGTGGATTTTCCATACTCCATACTATCCCCAAGCAAATGGGATTGTGGAACGCACCAATGGACTGTTAAAGCAGGCCCTAAAACCCCTCGAACCAGGATGGCCACAACGGGTGCCAGACGCAGTAATGAAGATAAACAGCCGGTGGGGAATTAATGGGTGCCCACGACTTACCGCATTCTGTCCTAAGCCTCTGTCCATACTCGCCAGGAAAAAAGAGACTAAAGACCCTGCAAACCCGCTCCATTATCCTGGACAACCTGTTCTAGTAGACTTGCCCACCGTGGGGCAAGTACCCCTAACCCTAAAAACTCCCATCAATATTTGTTCATGGGTGGCTGCTGATGCCCATGGGAAAGAATACTGCATCAATACCAGGTGGATTGTCCCTTCTTTCTAACCATCATTGTTTTGTCATGTATATATGTGTTTTACAGAGCATTGATCCTGGACAACAGGAGACCTATGTTACTTTTAGCACTTTCAGTGGTTGTAGGCATTATTGGCTAGTTATTATTTGTAATCTGCTTACATTATTATATAATTTGTGGAATCATACCTGCTGAGTGTGGAATAAATCATTGCCAATCAATTACAATCAACAATCCAGGAAATTTTACAGGTACATTTAATGAGTTCACCTATTGGAAGGCTAACCTGGAGTTGTGCCTTAAGTTACCTTATTGGGAATCACCTCCAAAATAAAGGAAGCCTGTGAGTCACCTGTGACTGCACACTGGTGCTTGCAAATACCAAACAGATTACAGTGCTAGCTCATATAACTGGGTGTGGTCCTTACAACATCACATCCACCAACAGCAAGATGAAGTAATCAAAGACTAGTTGAAGGGGTCTGATCCCACAAATTAAGCATTAATGAATTGTACCTGAATATTAAATTGTATTCCCATTTAAATCCTTATAGACCTGCTAATGTGATTGTGTAACCTCAAATAGCTTTAGAAAATTTAACTTAGCAATTATATGTACTAACAAGGTATGCCTTTAAGGAATTAAAGGTGCAGACCCAACAAGCATCTAAGATGGCGTTGCAGAATCCGGCTAGCATTGCTGAAGGAACATGGACTGTGCAGTGTGCTGAATCTAACTGAGGGAGAATGCTGCATCACCATCCACAATGCCACCACCTCTATAGAGGAGACCGTGCCATGATGAAGATATCACCAACGGGAACAGAGAACCTTTTTTTTTTGACTGATGGACTAGTTTGATGGATGGAACCCTGGGTCATGGGTCACATCACTGGGATCCTCAGGACTCACGGGGTGGGGAAGATGGCTTGTAAATATTAGTATTGTGATATTATGCAAATTTTTGCTTTTAATAGTATGCCTTGCAGCAATTAGCTATATGCTCTCTCACCTTCTGTCTTCCTTTTCCCTATACCTTCTGAGATCACAACGGTCAAAGAAGAACTTGGAGTGTTTGAGTCATGGGGTGGGATGTGAGAGACGAGAAACCAGGCCTGCGAGAATCTAAGAAAAACAGCCTGAGAAAGCAAAAGTTGAGGCTGATCGAAGAAATGCCTCAAACACTCGCAAGACAAAACTATGAGTCACAGGGTGCATTCTGTGGAGGTCGAAGCTGATAAGGCTGCCCCAATAACACAAGATGGGACTGGAGGAGGGAGCCCTGTGGAGACAGGACAGCTCTGCTCTGGTGCACCTGGCCAAATTTCAAGGGCCATCTGTCCGGTGAATGACCTTTGCTTCATTATCCACAAAATGCATATTAAAGTTAACACCCCTCAATATGCTAACGAGGGCTAACATGATCATGCTAATTACATCATCCCATGAAACACCTTACCCCTCCCCGTACATGGGATACGTAGGTATGTGGGTCGACCTAGGGGATGGACCCAAGGAAAGTGGGTATAAATCAAGAAGGGGGGGGGCCCGGGGCCGGAGAGAGAGTGCAGTGAAGCGAAGAAGACGGATGCCAGCGAAAAAGACGGCTGCCTCCTGTGCCTCCTGGAACCCTCGTCGGCAGGATCAGCGCAGAAACCCAGACCGGTGATCTGTATTTCCCCATTCCCTCTATCTCCCTCTTTTCCCTTTCCCATTAAGCAATGCAAGGCATATTGTATTGCTTGCCACAACTTGCTATATACTTAGCCAACTATCGTGTGTTCAATTAGTACATTGTGAGTAGTTAATAAATGTTTAGACTTGGAGACTTGTTGTCCGCTCCATTGGGGATTTGCGAATCTGAGTCACTTGTCCCCCTCGTCTGAGCGGGACGTGACAGCATACCTGCATCTTCCCCAAACCTGGTGTGTGCACGTATTGGCTAGCAAACTTCAAGCTGGACTAGCTAATGACTAAGGAGGAACCTTGAGTCTAGGCAGGAGTATGAAGCAGGCACGGGTCTGCACTGATATGCCCAGAGGGACTCGCAAATGTGGAGTGCCTGTGAGATGAGCAAATGAGTGTTTGCTAGTGAGCATCAAGCTGGACTAGCTGGCAAGTAGGAGATCTGTGAAACAGGTAAGAGTGCCTGGCATCCAGGCAGAGGTATTGGACAAAGGAGGCCATGCCCGTACTCAAGGGATCACAGTAAATGTGCATGTGCTTGTGAACCTAAAGAGTATCATGTATGTACCTTCACTAGTGACCTTCTATCTCTACCAGCTAAAGAGGAAGAAGGGAAGTTGGCTGCCCATACTTTTTTTATGCAAGTCCTTAACATCCCTTAAAATTAACAGATCGCCATATTACTTTGAATGAAATCCAGAAGATGATTAAAAAGCCTTAAGCCAGTTAGGCTCCAAACATCACAGTTGACTCAACAGTTTCTAGATCTGTTCTCTTATTACCACCACCTCCCTGTTTATACAAGTATACTGGTTTTGGCTGGGATAGAGTTAAATTTCTTCATAGTAGCCCATATAGTGCTAATGCTTTGGCTTTGTGACCAAGTGTTGATAATACACCAATGTTTTAGCTATTGCTGAACAGCTCTCACACAGCATCAAGACCTTTTCTGTCTCTCACACTGCTCCAACAGCAGGTAGACTGAGGATGTACAAGAAGTTGGGAGGGGACACAGCTGGGACAGCTGATCCCAACTTACCAAAGTGATATTCCACACCATATGCTATAGTGCACAGCAATAAAAACCACAGGGAAGACAGGAGGATGTTCAGAGTTATGGTGTGTGTCTTCCCAAGTAACCATTACACATGATGGAGCCCTGCTTTCCTGGAGATGGCTGAACATGGGAAGGAGTGAATGAATTCCTTGTTTTGCTTTGCTTGTGCATGCAGCTTTTGCTTTCCCTATTAAACTGTCTTTACCTCAACCCACAAGTTTTTGCACTTTTACCCTTCTTATTCTCCCCCCATCCCACCGGGGCAGAGGGGAAGTGAGCAAGCAGCTGTGTGGTATTTAGTTGCCAGCTGGGGTTAAACCATGACCAGCATTTTTGGCACCCAACATGGGACTCAAAGGGTTTGAGATGATGACAGATTTGACCAGAGCACATTAGAGGGAACATGTAATTATTATAGCTGTTTAACCATTGCTGACCACAATATTAAACTTATCTGTTCTTGATATTAGTTATCTGATCTGTGCCATGCTCCCTTTTTTGCTGTACATGTTGAAGACTCTTTTTAGCTTGAGAAGACACCAGAAGCAGCCCCCATGGCCAACAGAGCCAGTTCCAATCAGCTCCAAGACAGACCCGCCCCCGGCCAAAGCTGAGCCAATCAGTGATGGTGGTAGCACCTCTGTGACAACATATTTAAGATAGGGTAAAAAAGCTGCACAACAGCAGCTGTGAGAGAAGAGTGAGGAAATGCAAGAGAAACAACCCTGCAGACACCAAGGTCAGTGAAGGAGAGGGAGGAGGTGCTCCAGGTGCCAGAGCAGAGATTCCCCTGCAACCCTTGGTAAAGACCATGGTGAGGCAGGCTGCGCCCCTGCAGCCCATGGAGGACTACATCAGAGCACATATCCACACTGCAGCCTGTGGAGGACCCCATGATAGAGGAGGAAGATGTGTCCTGAAGGAAGCTGCAGCCCATGGAGAGGAGCCCACCCAGGAGCAGATTTTCTGTCAGGAACTGTGACCCTGTGGGAGACCCACGCAGGAGCAGTCTGTTCCTGAAAAACTGCAGCCTGTGGGAAGGACCCATGCTGGAGCAGTTCATGAAGGACTTGTATCCCATGGGAGGGACTCCACACTGGAGCAGGGGAAGAGCATGAAGAGGAAAGAGAAGCAGAGATGAAGCGCTATGAACTGACCGCAACCCCCATTCCCTGTCCCCCTATGCCACTGAGGGAGGGAAAAGGGAGGTAGAAGAATTGGGAGTGAAGTTGAGCCTGGGAAGAAGGGAGGGGTGGGGGAGAAGATGATTTTAGATTTTTTCTTATTTCTCATTGTCCTACTCTGTTTAACTGGCAATAAATTAAACTAATTTCCCCACGTTGAGTCTGGTTTTGCCCATGACGGTAATTGCCAAGTAATGTCCCTGTCCTTATCTTGACCCATGAGCTTTTCGCCATATTTTCTACCCATCTTGTTGCTAGGGAGGGAGGTGAGATAGAGCAGCTTGGTGGGCACCTGTCAGATAGCCAAGGTCAACCCACCCCACCTGGTCCTTTCACTTCAGTCCAATTGCTGCGTTACTAAATACAGAATGAATCCACTAAGTGTGACTGAGTAGCAGAAAACTAATGTCTTCATTCTGAAACTTGATTCAAAGATGATATCTGATGGCATTTCTTACAATTTTCAGAGCTGCAACCCTAAAAAACTTCTACCTGAATGCTGTGTTTTATTTGTTAATCAATCCACTCTACTGAAACCCAATAGCAACAGTAACAATCATCATAATGCCAGCCATGTCCATCTGCATTTGCCCTGTATTGCTGACCGTTATCCTTGATTATTTAATGGAGAAACAATAATTACTGAGGTTTTAGTTCTAAAAATAAAGAAATATATGCTAATAGTTCATATGTTCTTAGGAAAGACCAGGACACCTTTGAGTCTCAGAACAGGTTGACCAAAATTTTACCTCCTCTACTACTCATTCACATAAGGCCCTTAGTAGGCTCTAAGGAAAGAGATTCTCCTTCTCCCACATAATTTCTCAAAAAATGAAGAGAGCTTAGAGGTCAGAACAAACAAGTTCAAAATCACGAGTCATTTCTCCACAACTTATTAAGATTTTAGTAATTTTCCTCAAGCATGCACATTTTTATAGGAATCTACAGCAAAAATAACTAGACAACAGTTCCCTGAATGTCCTTCTATAATCATACATTCCTCAGGCATAAACAGTATTCACACACAAACATGAATATATCCCCCACTACTGGACAGATACCCAAACTTCTTGGTCAAAAATTTAACCTAGGATTGCTAAACACACATAACTGTTGAATTAGTGAAGTGAGCTTTAAAAATAAATACAAAACATACCCCTGCACCATAAAGGGAAATCTAAAAACAGGGCTATCTAAAAACAGGGCTACAGACTTTCCTAAAAAGAAAGTAGTCTGAACACTAAGCAGTGCAAACATGTAGTTTCTCAACACTGTAATGAAGGTTGAGAACAAACCATTTGTAATAGCATCAAAACCCAAGTTATTTATTATTTTATTGTTTACATAGCAAGAAGTCACCTCACATTTTGGAAAAATTTCAGACCTTCTGACACAAGCAACAGTAACATCTAGATATAAAAACTTGAGATCAGAACGCTTATTGACAAAAACAGAAGCAAAACAATTGTTCCAGTAGTCTATTATACAGTGTATAATTGCTCTGCACCAATTACTACTGTTGAAATCATCAGGAAAATCAAGTGGTAAAGGGGAACAGCAAGGGCCACTTTATAAAAAGTCAGTATATTTAAAAGCTATTTATTTTTACAAGGGTTTAACCCTCTCTGTAACACCAGGATTTAGTGACCTGCGTACCAATGATCCAAGGACTCAGCTGCATAACCTTGATTCAGACTGCTGAGAGCACGCTGTGAGAAAGTCTGTAGAGAGGTAAAGGTGATGATGTGGGCAGATATAGAATTGTTGAGTTGGGGACTGTTAGTAGCTCAAGAAGTCCAGAGGGAAAACACCAGCACAGTGTGTATGTATGTATGGTACATACTTTCCTAGTCAGCATTTAAATGAACACATACTTCAAGAACAAAAAATATACTAATTTTCTGGAAATTTTCATATACTTTCATTGTAATTGAAAACCAACGCTGAATTGGCTTACCACCTCTGTTGATGTTTCTGCATGTTCAGAAGCAACATGTTCTTGAAGAGATGTTTCTGTATAACCCATCTTTCCACAATAAGGACAAGTAAAGGATTGTGGCTGCTCTACAGAGAAAGCTTCTCCACCATAATACAAATCTGGGAAAAGATGATGTTTTAGGAGGGGTTATTTTCAAGCAGCATAGCTCATTATTTTATTTATATAACCTCTTTATATATACACCTATATGCATGTAATCACTGTCAAATCAATTCATTATTTAATAAAAATCAACATTTTAATTCTGCACAAAGTGCATAAGCCAATATTATAAAGCTGTTCAATGACTCAACTTCCAAAAGAATAGACAGACTACACAATTTTCACTAGCAAACAACATAACTTTCTAATATTCAGGAAGAGCAAAGTCTGATAATACTGCCAAATCATCGCTTTTCCCCCATCCTTGTTTTTACCATAGGTGAGCTTGTACTACAGATAAGATCACTGTAGATGCACTGTGCTCTCACAGCCTTACTTGCAGCAAATCTATGTTAAATATCATAATTTAAAATGCCTCAGTGACACCAGCATTCCATATGTTGATATTGGTTCCATAGCTGAACCAGCGTTTAACAATAAGGGGAAATTTTAGTGAAGCAAAAGGAGTGAGATGTTACATACCAGTTTCAATACTTCAGCACTTCTTGACTACCAAAGCAGCTGCCCCCCTTAAGCTGCTAATTTAGCAATTAACATGAGCCAAACTGATCATGAAAATTTAACAAACCATGCTAAATTCATACTAAATTGCATCGCTCCAGGAAAAGTTTCCTTCACTACTTATAGAGGAAGAGCACCAAGATGATGCTTAGGCTCAGAACCCTCTCTAAAGGGGACTTGATGGCATACCAAATTAGATTTCAAGCCAAAGGGTATTTGGAAACTATAGTGTTTCTTAAAGGAAGTGGCTTTAGGACATCTGACAATCTCAGTGAAAAAGAAAAAGAACAGTTTTGCTTCATCAACCACAGAGCTAGCACATTCTTCTCTCTGGTTGCAAACCTCCTGGCACTCATTCAGAAATACACTAGCATTCCTCAGACAAAACCAGTATTTCAAGGAGCTGATACAGAACTAAGTGTAACAATTTGTCCTTGTAGACCAAGGAGACATATTACTTTAAGAAGTTACACAGAAGACAGAGGAATTTTAATAACACTTACTTTCATACAAGTACAACTTCATTTCAATTTAATATATGTAAACTAAAAATGGTAACATCATACAAGTAATATGCTGATTTCATATTAATATTCAAACTAAGAAGCTGAAGAAACTGAATGCCGACAAGCTTTTTGCCCTCCCCTCCCCCTTTTTTTTTTTTGAGGTGGTACTTTAACACTGATCAATAAGCTTCATTAATGAGAATAGTATTACCCTTAAAGCTACTGCATCTTCTGTTTTGCTTCACATTTTCTAGCTAAAAAGCTTCCCAAGCCCTCTGGTTAGGTACCCTGCCAAAAGCATAAAGAAACAATGTATACCTCTTTATATCTCCCCCCCTTTGTAAATACTCAGATAAAGACATATAATAATATAGCTACATCATTCATATAGACTCTAACATTTTGTCAAACATCATTTTTTGTCCTGCTTTACTGAATGATGTAATCCTAACAATTAGAATTTCTATTCATCTTATTTAGAACTCTTTAAAAGAAACCTCCTTTAAAAAAAAAAAAAATGCAGCACAAGAGCCACGTTTGCTAGAGTAAAACGTTAAGTTTGGCAGAGTCTGAGAAAAGTTGCCAATTGCTTCCATATATCACATCAATATTTTAACCTTTCTGAAATATCTCAGAGCATAGCCATGTCCAGTAGCAAGAAACAGTGTGTTCTCTGTTTTAGTTCATACAAATACATCATTTTCTCAGTGTTCAGCTACAGAGCTAAGTAGTGCTTGCTGGGCTAACTACTTGAGAATTGGAAACACTGCTGGGTCTGACAGAGACCCCATGGCAGGGATTCAGTTAATTCATCCAGCAGTAGCTGGACATTCTGTTGTTGATACCACATACCAAAGTGATACCAACACACACAGGCAATGATGCAGATTACAAAGGATTTGATTTGATGCCCAGTTGTCAACACCTAATGCAGCTGTCACTACTTGACTTAGCAAGACAATGGATCATCTCCTAATAGTTTAAGACTGGTAAAGCCTCAAGCTGAATTCTAGTCAATCTATCCAGACCTCAGACTTGGCATTTTGAAGCTTAACTTCATGGAAGCAGCTCACATTTTTGCAAAAGGTAGCTGGAGGGTTTTGATCTTGTAATCTATAAGCACTTGAGCTGAACTTACACTGGGGACTTAAACAGAAGTAACACAATGTAAGTTCTTATGATTTTTCTGGAAAATGGTATTATTACTTTCTTTGTCTAGTCTAACCCCTTGAAAATGGCAGGGACAGTGAGGAAAACATGCTGCCAGATAATACAAATCATAAAGCATCCTAACAGGTTAGAATGTAGAATGTGTGGCTCGCTGCCAGCAATTCTTTTTCAGGAACAACAAAAGTGGGAAGTTTGCTCTGAACTTC
Organism: Strix aluco; assembly: GCF_031877795.1. Taxonomy (NCBI): domain Eukaryota; kingdom Metazoa; phylum Chordata; class Aves; order Strigiformes; family Strigidae; genus Strix; species Strix aluco. The sequence goes on from NC_133970.1 coordinate 17,723,647, forward strand.
TATGCTGCTCTAGCAAAAAGTATAATTTCTACAGAGACTACTAGATATGCATGTCCCTATTCTTTAAATAGACCTATTGCAATGCTTTCTGTCCTTTTCTATGGCAGCATACCAATGTTTGCGCCCATTCAGCATTTTAAAGTTTATGTCTAACAAGCATCTTTTCCCAGCATCACTCTAGGAACTGAAGAACAATACAATTGCCACTGTTCAGAATTCCACCTCCCTCATTCAGAAGAAATACTAGATTGTGCATTGACTCACAGAAGAAGTGAGCCAACTAGGCTCATAAACACAAACATGGGTGAAGCTGGAAGTCACTAGTGCTTCTTATTCATTTCCAACAGTCTCACATGAGTTCAATACTGGTCCAAGTCTCTGGAAATTCAAGGCCATGATTAAAGCCCCTCCAGGAACTTCTCATTGGTATATATTTCACAGCATTTTAAGGCTCCTAAGCACTATAATAATTGACCAGGTGTGGCAGGTTGATTTTGGCTGGTTGCCAAGTGCTCACCAAGCTACTCTCACTCTCCCCCTCTTCAACAGAACATGGGGAAGAGATAAGATGGAAAAGCTCATGGGTCGAGATAAAGACAGGGAGATTGCTTACCAGTTATTGTCATGGGCGAAACAGATTCTTACATGGGGAAAATTATTTTATTGCCAATTAAAAATAGAACAGGATGGTAAGGAACAAAGACATAACTAAAAACACATTCCCCCCACCCTCCTCCTCTTCCCAGGCTCAACTTCAATCATGATTCCTGTACCTCCTTCCCCCTGAGCAGCACAAGGGGATGGGGAATGGGGGGTTGCAATCAGTTCATAACACTTCATCTCTGCTGCTAATTCCTCCTCACGCTCTTTCCCTGCTCCAGCGTAGGGGTCCCTCCCACAGGATTCAGTCTTTCACAAACTGCTCCAACATGGGTCCTTTTCCACAGAGTACAGTCCTTCAGGAACAGACTGCTCCAGCCATGGGCCCCCCATGGGCCACAGACCCTTCCAGAAAAACCTGCTCCTACATAGGCTCTTCTCCACAGGCAGCAGTTCCTGCCAGAAGCCTGCTCTGGTGTGTGGTCCTCCACAGGCTGCAGTGTGGATATCTGCTCTGATGTGATCCTCCATGGGCTGCAGGGGAACCTCTGCTCCAGAGCCTGGAGTACCTCATTCCCCTCCTTCTTCATCGACCTTGGTGTCTGCAGGGTTGTTTCTCTCACATTTTTCTCACTCTTCTTCCACAGCTGCTGCACAGTGGTTTTTACCCTTTCTTATCACAGAGGCACCACTGGCACTGCTGACTGATCAGCTTTGGCCAGTGGTGGGTCTGTCTTGGAGCCAGCTGGAATTGACTCTATCCTACATGGGGGCAGCTTCTGGTGTCTTGTCACAGAAGGCACCCCCCTACAGCCCCCACCCCACCCTGCTACCAAATCCTGGTGTACTGGGTTTACATGGCAAGTATTCTTACAGAGTTATACAACTGCATGCTAATTTCATTAGAAGTCCAAGCTATCTCTGACACCTAGGAGAATCTACTTGGTTCATTGCCCCATCACAACCCAAAACTTGAACAAGGTTTATTCCCATTATAAAAGTCTTCACACATGCACAGCCTTGCACCTTTTATTCAACTCTGACTGCAAGCATTGCATGTGTGAAGACACATGCATTGCAATGTGTTAATTTTGTCAATGGAAATGTATTCTAGTCATCACACATCTACCTCCATTAACAGTCTTCCATTCTATGTTTTTACTTCAGATGTTTTCCTCCCAATGTTCTTTAATCTTATTTCCCACTCATACTTCCGTAGATGGCAAATGAGATCGCCATCTAGTTCTATATTTTTTCCATTTAGTTTTACACTGCTGTTTCCCTTTAACCTTCTTGTACATTTTTGTTTCATGATTTTTAGTTTCACTAGAACAGCTAACCTGACAAGTCTGAAACAAGTTTAGACTAAATTTCAGCATTAATTATATTTTTTCCTTATCTACTAAATTCCGCTATGTTCCTCTAAGTCATGTTATCTCTTTATTTATAAAATGCCCTTTAAAAAGTTACTACACCTACTCTAGACATCTGATTTTTAACCACACTGTACATACTCTTTCTTACCTTACATTCCATACAGGATTGTAATACAAGGCATAAATATTTTCAGAATGAAGTCATAAACCTTCCTAAAGCCTAAGAAGACATTTATAAACGTTCTTTATTTTACTCTGCTGCATAAATCAACAAGGTGACTTGTACTTTGGTCTTCTCTGCCATTAGCCCTTATTACAGTTCAGAATACAGTCATGTGCTTTCCTCTCATACTGTTCCAGATTTAACAAAACAAAAAGTCTTGTTGAAGGGCCAAGCTTCACCATTTTCTTCTCTTACTAACATTGGTTCTAAGGGAACAGTGTTCAAGTATTAAGCCACATGAAAATGCTAGAAGAATATATTTTTTAATTCTTCTTCCTTAAAGAAGCTATAGATACAAAAACATCTCCAATACTCCAAAGAAACCAATTTGGAAGTAGTTGTAAAATCTTTTGGATCAGCCCCCCTCCCTACTTCACTACATAGTTTCTTCCACTGTCCTGGCTTGATTCTTCAAGCAGATTGAGAATAGAATAGACAATTTCAGTTGGAGGGGACCTACAACAATCATCTAGTACAACTGCCTAAGCAATTCAGAGCTGACCAAGTTAAAGCACGTGATGCCTGCTAGCTGATGCCTGCAAGCAGTTGGTGCTAATTGCTGTAAGGGGCCTCAGACAAGAATGCACCCAAGGACATAATTTTTGCAACTGTAATGGGTACATCCTGGGGAGGGCAGAGAAACCAACAGACACCTGTGGAAACCAAAGATAAGGAAGCTGAGAATGAAAGAAAGACTCAGAGTTCATGGAAAGGACACCAAGACACACCTCTTCAGCAACCACTAGGGACCACCACTGAAAACCCCCATGGAAGCCCCTCAGAGACCCTTCCCCAAATTTTAGTATGCTTGCACAATGTATTAACATATGCATTAGATCCTCTGGAAATAGGTGTGTACTTCTCAGAAATGACATGAATATTCATTTCTTTTACTGTATATAATAAGTGTGCCCTTGTCTTTCGGCATGCACTTTGGGTGGACTGATCCCCTGTGCATCCAGTGCTGCAATAAAGAGAATGCCTGCCTTCTAAAACTTGAAATGAGGTTGTACAGGGTTCTTTTGAGACCAGATTTACAGTAACACATGTTGTTAAGGGCACTGTCCAAATGCCTCTTAAACACTGACAGGCATGGGGCATTGACCACCTCTCTAGGAAGCTTGTTCCAGTGTTTGACCACCCTCTCGGTAAAGAAATGCTTCCTGTCCTGGTTTTGGTGAGATAGAGCTAATTTTCCTTATTAGTAGCTAGAATACTGCTGTGTTTTAGATTCAGTATGAGATTTGGTATGAGAAGAATGTTGATAATACACTGATGTGTTCAGCTGTTGCTAAGAGATCAAGGACTCTCCAACTCCCCATATCCTGCCCATGTGCAGGTGTACAAGAAGCTGGGAGGGAGCACGGCCAGAGCATGGGACCCAAATTGGCCAACGGAATATTCCAGATCATCTAACATCATGCTCACTATATAGAGAAGGGTTGGCCAGGAAGCTCACTTGCTCTCTTCCAGGATTGTGGTTTTGGGATTTTCTCTCTTCTATGATCACTAGCCAGGAACATGCTGGGCATCAGTCAGTGGGTGGTGAGCAATTGCACTGTGCATTACTGTCCTGGTTTAGCCAGGATAGGGTTAAGTTTCCCCAGCAGTGGGGGGATCTCTAGCCGGGTTATTCAATACCATGCGGATGTCACATCCTGGCGCCCAAGCGCGGGAGAGTCGGTGATCGCGTGTGTTAGGCGATCTTTCTGCTCTCACTGCTGTATTGGCATATACCTTGCTCTGTTCATTGTTATTACTGTTATTGTTATTGTTATTGTTTGTGTGTTGCTATTGCACTGTTGTATTAAACCTTTCCTTATCTCAGTCTCGGGGCTTTGTATTTCACTCCCTTTGTGGGGGAGGGGCAGCGGCCGCGTGGTCTCAGACCCCAGCAGGGGCTAAACCACCACAACTTTTGGCGCCCAACGTGGGGCACGAGAGGGCTGAGATAAGGACAAAAGGAGAAGGTGTGTTAGAGCAATCTGTTAGGTGCAATTTTTCTGTCTTCATTTGTATTGTTTGATAAGGAACGATGCAATGCTGGCCAACTTGCTTGCGTGGTGGGGCTGGATTAATCCTTATATCCATTGTGCATTCCCAGTGCTGGTGTTTGTTCTCGGTGGAAAATGTATCAAGGGTCTTGTTCTGCTCTACTGGTTACTGTCTGCTTATAATGGGCTTGCATTACTGCTTGTGGGGGTGAACTGGTACCTGTTTGCTGCCTGGGCTTTTGTTAGGGGTCTCACCCCCTCTATGGGTGAGCCAGGGGAAGAGATTCTCTCGGTTTTTGAGAGTTTCAGCTATCCCTGGAGCACCCAGGCCAGTGTGTTTGCGGCACAATGCTTTCTGAATGTCTGCCAGATCTTGTTTTGGGCCATGCGGTACTTCTCCAACAATAGCACCACCCGGAAACCTGCCCCGGGGGCAGATAGTTATAAATGGCAAGGTGTGTGGGAGAAGATGAGCAAGTGCCTGAGTCAGTGGTCACCCCTAATGCTTTAGGATCTCACTGTCGAACAAGTGCAGAGTCCTGATAAACTGGTGGAGTGTTTGGAAAAGGTGTGCTGCCAATCTGACAAATCCCGGGAGACACAAATCCTTGCAATGTGCTGGGGGCTTGCCCATGCTTACCGCATCGCCCTTAATACTGATCACTGCCCTCAAGGGGGAGAAGGGGCTGCAGGGTCTGAAAGTGAGCCTGCTGGTACAGCAGCTGGGCCAGGGGGACAGGCAGTGCCAGTACCAGTCGCCCCAATACAGAAAACCAAATATACCAAAAAATCCCCTCGCAATGTACAGGGTGATGATGAACCAGGCCCATCACAAGAGCAGGAGGAAGAGCCGGAAGTAACCATCCGATCTCTATCCCTGAGTGAGTTGCGAGATATGCGGAAGGATTTCAGCCACCTTCCAGGCGAGCAAATTTGCACCTGGCTGCTCCGATGCTGGGATAGTGGAGCTGGTGTTTTGGAACTGGAGGGGAGAGAGGCCAATCAGCTGGGATCTTTGTCCAGGGAGGCTGGCATTGACAAGGCAATAGGGAAACAGGCTCAAACCCTCAGCCTTTGGAGGCAACTCCTGCTCAGTGTGAGGGAGAGGTACCCCTACAAGGATGATGTCCTACGTTGGTTAGGCAAGTGGACCGACATGGAGAAAGGCATTCTGAATCTCAGGGAATTGGCTGTGTTTGATACGGTTTATGGTGATCTGAATGATGAGCAGTCACCCATGGATCCAGATCAGGCCCCTTGCACACAGCTGATGTGGCAGAAGTTCCTGCAGAGTGCACCAGAAGCACGTTCCAAAGCATTAGCAGTAGCGTCCTGGTGGCGAGACACCCAGACTCAGACAGTGGACGAAGTGATTATCCAGGTCCGGCAATATGAGGGAAGTCTCCCTTCCTCCCAACATGCTTTGGTTTCAGCTGTAGAGGAACTGTCTCAGAGGCTCCAGAAAGTGGAACAGGACATGTCCTATGTTCCACCTGCACGGGCCAATGTCTCAGTCATTAGAAGCAGGCGCTTCCCCACCCAAGAGAAGGGCAGTGGAAGACACACACCACGGGGCACCCTGTGGTTCTTCCTCCGCGACCATGGGGAAAACATGAGGAGGTGGCATGGACAGCCCACTCCCGCCCTAGCTGCACAAGTACAGCAACTGAAAGGGAAGACCACCATGAAAGGGGAGTCTTCCGAGAGAGATGCAGCTCCAGTGTCTAGTCGGAAATCCCCCAGACAGAATAGAATGGCCAACGTTATGCCTGACCCTCTTGAGGGGACCAGGAAGTCATTCTTGCAGGAGTCACTCTTAGATCAAGTGAGTGATGGTGAGCAGGATTAGAGGGGCCCTGCCTCCAGCCAGGTGGAGGAAAGGGATAATCGGATTTACTGGAAGGTGTGGATCCGATGGCCTGGCACATCAGAACCACAAGAATATAAGGCCTTGGTAGACACTGGCGCACAGTGCACCCTGATGCCATCAAGCTACAGTGGGGTTGAACCCACCTGTATCTCCGGAGTGACAGGGGGATCCCAACAGCTGACCCTATTAGAAGCTGAAGTAAGCTTAACTGGGAAGGACTGGCATAAGCACCCCATTGTGACTGGCCCAGATGCCCCGTGCATCCTAGGTATAGACTACCTCAGGAGAGGGTACTTTAAAGACCCAAAAGGGTACCGGTGGGCCTTTGGTATAGCTGCCCTGGAGGAGGCTGAGCAATTGTCCACCTTACCCGGCCTCTCAGAGGACCCCTCGGTGGTGGGGTTGCTTAAGATTGAAGAGCTGCGAGTGCCAATTGCCACCAAGACGGTGCACCGGCGGCAGTACCGCTCTAACCGAGATTCCCTGGTCCCCATCCATCAGCTGATCCATCGACTAGAAAGCCAGAAGGTGATCAGCAAGACTCATTCACCTTTCAACAGCCCTATGTGGCCAGTGAGAAAACCTAATGGCGAATGGAGACTGACCGTGGACTACCGTGGCCTGAATGAAGTGACGCCAGCGATGAGTGCTGCAGTGCCGGACATGCTAGAGCTCCAGTATGAGCTGGAGTCGAAGGCAGCCAAGTGGTACGCCACGATTGACATCGCTAACGCGTTCTTCTCGATTCCAATAGCACCAGAGTGCAGGCCACAGTTTGCATTCACTTGGAGGGGTATCCAGTACACCTGGAATCGATTGCCCCAGGGGTGGAAACACAGCTCCACCATTTGCCATAGACTGGTCCATACTGCACTGGAGAAAGGTGGGGCTCCAGAACACCTGCAGTTCATTGATGATATCATTGTATGGGGGGACACAGCTGAGGAAGTCTTTGAGAAAGGAAAGAAGATAATTGAAATCCTCCTGAAGGCTGGTTTTGCCATCAAGCAACAGAAAGTTAAGGGGCCTGGAAGGGAGATTCAGTTCCTAGGAATAAAATGGCAAGATGGGCGTCGCCACATCCCTATGGAGGTGATAAACAAGATAACAGCCATGGCCCCACCAACCACCAAAAAGGAGACTCAGTCTTTCCTGGGCGCTGTGGGGTTCTGGAGGATGCACATCCCAAACTACAGCCTGATTGTGAGCCCTCTCTACCACGTAACCCGCAAGAAGAACGATTTTAAATGGGGCCCAGAGCAACAACAAGCCTTTGAACAAATTAAGCAGGAGATTACCCAGGCAGTAGCTCTCGGGCCAGTCCGGACAGGGCAGGAGATTAAGAACGTGCTCTACACCGCAGCCGGGGAGAATGGCCCTTCCTGGAGCCTTTGGCAGAGAGCAGATGGGGAATCCCGAGGCCGACCTCTAGGCTTTTGGAGCCGGGGATACAAAGGCTCTGAAGCTAACTATACCCTGACTGAGAAGGAGATACTGGCAGCGTATGAAGGAATTCGAGCTGCCTCAGAAGTGGTCGGCACTGAGACACAGCTCCTCCTGGCACCCCGACTGCCGGTGCTGGGATGGATGTTCAAAGGAAAGGCTCCCTCCACACATCATGCAACAGATGCCACGTGGAGTAAATGGGTTGCGTTGATAACACAACGGGCTCGAATAGGGAACCGCGACCCCCCAGGATTAGTGGAAGCGATCATAAACTGGCCAGAGAACAAAGATGCTGGGATGTCACCAGAACAGGAGGTGAAACGTGCTGAGGAGGCCCCACCATATAACGAGCTGCCAGAGGAGGAGAATCTATATGCCCTGTTCACTGATGGATCTTGTCACATTGTGGGAAAACATTGACGATGGAAGGCTGCGGTGTGGTATCCCACACGAGAAACCACTGAAGCTGTTGAGGGACAAGGTGAATCAAGCCAGTTCGCAGAGGTGAAAGCCATCCAATTGGCTTTGGAGATTGCTGAGCGAGAAAAGTGGCCGAGGCTCTATATCTACACTGACTCGTGGGTGATGGCAAGTGCCCTGTGGATGTGGTTGCAGCAATGGAAACAGAACAACTGGCAACGCAAGGGCAAACCCATCTGGGCCGCTGAAGTATGGCAGGACATTGCAGCCCGGGTGGAGAACCTCGTTGTGAAGGTGTGCCATGTGGACGCCCATATACCCAAGAGTCGGGCCACTGATGAACATCAACACAACCAGCAGGCGGACCAGGCTGCTAAGATCGAGGTGGCTCAGGTGGACTTGGACTGGCAGCGTAAAGGTGAACTGTTCATAGCCCGGTGGGCCCATGAGACCTCGGGCCACCAAGGCAGAGATGCAACATATAGGTGGGCTCGAGATCGAGGGGTGGACCTCACCATTGACACCATCGCAGAGATCATCCACGGATGTGAGACGTGTGCTGCAATCAAACAAGCCAAACGGGTGAAGCCCCAGCGGAATGAAGATCGATGGATGAAATATAAATATGGAGAGGCCTGGCAGATCGACTACATCACACTGCCACAGACCCGCCGAGGCAAGCGCCACGTGCTCACAATGGTGGAAGCAACCACTGGGTGGCTCGAAACTTATCCAGTGTCCCACGCCACCGCCCGAAACACCATCCTGGGCCTTGAAGAGTCCTGTGGCGACACGGCCCCCCAGAGAGGATTGAGTCGGACAACGGGACTCACTTCTGAAATAACCTCATAGATGCCTGGGCAGAAGAACACGGCATCGAGTGCGTCTACCACATCCCCTACCACGCACCAGCCTCTGGGAAGATCGAGCGCTACAATGGACTGTTAAAAACTCCATTGAGAGCAATGGGGGGTGGAACCTTCAAACACTGGGACACACATCTGACAAAGGCCACTTGGTTAGTCAACACAAGAGGATCTGCCAATCGAGCTGGCCCGGCTCAGTCAAAACTTCCACGTGTTGTAGACGGGGATAAAGTCCCTGTGGTGCGCATGAGGGATCTGCTGGGAAAAATGGTCTGGGTTAGTCCTGCGCCGGGCAAAGGCAAACCCATCCACGGGATTGTTTTTGCTCGAGGACCTGGGTGCACCTGGTGGGTGATGCAGAAGGATGGAGAGGTCCGATGCGTGCCACAAGGGGACTTGATTGTGGGTGAAAACACACCATGAATTATACTGTGCTTTTGTTAATTTTTCTTTGTCAATGCTAATTGCTAAATGGCAGCTGGACGTGACGCAGATAGTATAGAATAAAAGGGTGGATTATGTCCTGGTTTAGCTAGGATAGGGTTAAGTTTCCCCAGCAGTGGGGAGAAGCTCTAAACGGGTTATACAATACCATGCGGACGTCACCTCCGTGCGCTGAAGCACGGGAGTGCGGGAGAATCGCTGAACGCGTGTGTTATGCGATCTCTCTGTTCTCACTGCTCTATTGGTAGATATCTTGCTCTGTTCATTGTTATCACTGTTATTGTTATTGCTATTGTTTGTTTTGTCGCTGTTGCACTGTTGTATTAAACCTCTCCTTATCTCAGCCCCGGGGCTTTGTATTTCACTCCCTTTGTGGGGGAGGGGCAGGGGCCGCGTGGTCTCAGACCCTGGCTGGGCCTAAAGCACGACAATTACTCATTTGTATTTTCTATTATTATTATTAATTTTACTTCAATTATTAAATTGTTTATCTCAACCTTTGAGTCTCCTTACCTTTACCCCTCCAATTCTCTCCCTGGGGCAGGGGAGGGTGAGAGAACAGCTGTGTGGTATTTGGCTACCAGCAGGGTTTAAACCACAACATTCCGAATGTCCAGTCTGAACCTCCCCTGATGCAGCTTTCAACCATTCCCACACATCATGTCACTGGATACCAGGGAGAAGAGCTCAGCACCTCCCCCTCCACTTCCCCTCCTCAGGAAGCTGTAGAGAGCAATGAGATCACCCCTCAGCCTCCTTTTCTCTAAACTAGACAGACCCAGAGTCCCCAGCCGCTCCTCATAGGACATGTCTTCCAGCTCTTTCACCAGCTTTGTTGCCCTCCCCTGGACGCATTCGAGTACCTTAACAGCCTTCTTAAATTGTGGGGCCCAGAACTGCACACAGTACTCAGGGTGAGGCCGCACCAACGCTGAATACAGCAGGATAATCACCCCTTTTGACCGGCTGGTTATGCTGTGTTTGATGTACCCCAGGCTGCGGTTTGCCCTCTTGGCTGCCAGGGCACACTGCTGACTCGTATTGAGCCTGCTGTCGACCAGCACCCCCAGATCCCTTCCTGCAGGGCTGCTCTCCAGCCACTCCTCTCCCAATCTATACTTGTGTCTGGCGTTATTCCGTCCCAGGTGCAGAATCCAGCATTTGTTCTTGTTAAATTTCATGCCATTGATGATTGCCCAATGCTCCAATTTATCTAGAACCTTCTGCAAGGCCTCTTGTCTCTTGAGCAAGTCAACAGCACCTCCCAGTTTAGTATCATCAGCAAACTTGCTAATGGTGCATTCAACTCCTGCATCCAGATCACTGATAAAAACATTGAACAGGACTGGCCCTAGGATTGAGCCCTGAGGAACACTGCTGGTGACTAGCTGCCAGCCAGATGTAGCCCCATTCACTACAACCCTTTGAGCCCTGCCATTCAGCCAGTTCTTCTCCCAGCACACTGTGAACCTGCTCATCCCACAGTTTGGACGACTTGTCCAGAAGGATGCTGTGAGGGACAGTACCAAAAGCCTTACTGAAATCCAGAAAAACTACATCCACTGCCTTCCCTTCACCCACTAATCATAGAAGGACGTTAAATTAGTTAAACAGGACTTTCCCTTTGTGAACCCGTGTTGACTGCACCTGATGATTGCATTGCTCTTTAAATGCCTTTCAATAGAACCCAGTATGATTCTCCATAAATTTTTCCAGGAACTGAGGTTAGACTAACAGGTCTGTAGTTTCCCGGGTCTTCCCTCACGCCCCTCTTGTAAAGTGGAGTAATGTTGGCTAGCTTCCAGTCAGCGAGGACCTCCCCAGACCTTTGGTAGATGATCGAGAGGGATCCTGCCATAACATCCACTAGCTCCGTCAGTACTCTGGGATGAATCCCATCAGGCCCTATGGACCTGTGAACATTCAGCTGATACAGCTGGTTCCTTACAATTTCAGTGCCCACAAATGGAAAGTCACTGTTCCCACACTCGTAGTCCTCCAACTCAGGGGACCGGGCAGCCCAAGGTCTGTCAGTATTATTAAAGACTGAAGCAAAAAATGCATTGAATGCCCCCGCTTTTTCTTCAACCCTATTTGTCAGGTGACCATCTTCAACAAGCATCAGCCTAATGCTTTCTTTTGACCTCCTCTTGCTATTAATGTACTTAAAAAAGCTCTTCTTGTTGTCTGACACAACACTGGCCAGTTTCAACTCTAGTTCAGCTTTGGCCTTTCGTGCCTTGTCCCTGCATATGCGAACCACAGCTCTGTAATCTTCCTGCAAAGCCTGACCTTGCTTCCAGACATCATACTTTTTTTTTTTTTTCTTCCCTTTTGAGCCCCATGAGGAGTTCCCTGTTCAGCCAAGCTAGTCTTCCGCCCCACTTGCTTGACTTCTGACACAGTAGAATTGCCTGCTCCTGTTCTTCTAAAACATGGTTCTTGAAGACTGACCAGCACTTGTGGACTCCCAAGCCCTCAAAAGCAGATTCCAAGGGTACTCTGCTAAATAGCTCCCTGAATAGCTTAAAGTTTGCTCTCCTGAAGTCCAGGGGAGCAACTCTGCTGTCCTTTTTCTCTCATTACACTGAAAATTTTAAACTCAACCATTTCATGAATCACAGAATCGCCTAGGTTGGAAAAGACTTTGAAGATCATCCAGTCCAACCATTAACCTAACATTGACAGTTCCCAACTACACCATATCCCTAAGGGCTATGTTGGTTCTGTGTCTGAGCCTGTCAGAAGGCACCAGTGATAACACCTGTGTGCGCTGCAATCAACTGGATGACCTGCTCAGCCCCGTAGCGGAACTCAAAGAAGAGGTAGAGAGATTAATAAGTATTAGGGAGTGTGAAAGGGAAATTGATTGGTGGAGTGACACCCTAGCACCCCTAAAGCAACAGGAGCAAATGGAGGCTCCAAACGAGGCAGGTAATCCCTCATCCTCTTGCTACCAGGCAGAAGGAGGGGACCTAAGAGATGTGGGAGGCTGGAAACAGGTCCCCACTCAGGAAGGCAGGAAAATCCTCTCCCGACCTCCCTCACCCTCCATGGTGTCCCTTCACAATAGATTCGGGGCCCTGGAACTTTTGAGTGAAGAAGAGAAGGAGGAAGGAAATGAGACAAACAAGGAGGAAGACCAAGGTCCACCAAGGCTGGGTCGCTCTAGACCAGGTATTAAAACCAGTTCTAAAAAGAACCCCAGAAGAGTCATTGTAGTGGGTGACTCCATTCTGAGGGGTACCGAAGGCCCAATATACAGACCAGACCCGCTTCAAAGGGAAGTCTGCTGCCTCCTTGGGGCCCGCGTCAAGGACCTCAAGGCAAAACTCCCCGCTCTAGTGAGACCCAAGGACTACTACCCTCTCCTGGTTTTTCAGGTAGGTAGTGACGACATTACTAGGAGAAGTCCTAAAACAATGAAGAGAGATTTCAGGTCCTTGGGGAAAGCGATTAAGGGGTCAGGGGCACGAATTGTGTTCTCCTCCATCCCTTCAGTTGGGGGGATGGATGAAGAAGAATACAGGAGAACTCAACAGATGAACTTGTGGATCCAAGACTGGTGTTACCGTCAGGGCTTTGGATTTTTCACTCATGGGTTGGTATACAGGGCACCAGACCTTTTGGCATCAGATGGAATGCACCTGTCCCAGAGGGGGAAGAGGATCTTGGGGCAGGAGTTAGCTGGGCTCATTGACAGAGCTTTAAACTAGATCTGAAGGGGGAAGGGGGCAAAACACCAGCCCATCTGAAGTGCATGTATACACACACAGCATGGGTAACAAACAGGAGGAGGATATCAACAGGAGGAGCTTGAAGCCATGATGAAACAGGAAAATTATGATGTTGTGGCTATTACAGAAACATGGTGGGATGTCTCCCATGACTGGAGTGCGCCAATTGATGGCTACAAGCTCTTTAGGAGAGACAGACAAGGAAGGAGAGGTGGGGGGGTGGCGCTGTACGATAGGGACTGTTATGATTGCTTTGAGTACAAGTGTAGTGAAGACAGGGTAGAGTGTCTTTGCGTTAGAATCAGGGGGAAGGCCAACAGGGCAGATGTTGTAGTAGGAGTCCACTATAGGCCACCCACCCAGGACAGAGAGGTGGATGAAATATTCTATAGGCATTTAGGAGAAATCTCACGATCGCTTGCCCTTGTTCTTGTGTGAGACTTCAACTTCCCAGACATCTGCTGGAAATACAACACAGCAGAGCGGGACCAGTCCCGGAGATTCCTGGAATGTGTGGGAGACAACTTCCTGATGCAACTGGTGAGAGAACCGACCAGAGAAGGTGCCCTGGTGGATCTCCTCTTTGTGAGCAGAGAAGGACTGGTGGATGATGTGGTGGTTGGAGGACGACTAGGGCACAGCGATCATGAAATAATAGAGTTCTCTATTCTTAGAGAGGCCAGGAGAGGGCTAAGCAGAACTGACATCCTGGACTTCAGAAGGGCTGACTTTGTCTTGTTTAGGCACCTGCTTGAAAGGAGCCCTTGGGAGACAGTCCTGAAAGGTATAGGAGTCCAGTAAGCCTGAGCACTCTTTAAGAAGGAAGTGTTAATGGCACAGGAACAGGCGGTCCCCAGGTGCTGTAAGAGAAGCCGGTGACAGAGAAGACTACCCTGGCTGAACACGGAGCTTTAGCTGGAACTCAGGGAGAAAAGGAAAGGTTACAGCCTTTGGAAGAAGGGGCTAGCCACTCACAGTGATTACAAAGAGGCTGTGAGGCTATGCAGGGTGGAAATCAGGAGGTCTAAAGCCCAGCTGGAAATTACCCTGGCTTCAGCAATCAAGGACAACAAGAAATGTTTCTGTAAGTATGTCAGTAGCAAAAGAAAGACCAGGGAGAGCCTCCATCCCCTGCTAGATGCAGGAGGAAACATGGTAACGAGTGATGAGGAGAAGGCTGAGGTCCTTAATGCCTTCTTTGCCTCAGTCTTTAATAACAAGACTAGTACTGAAGGAATCCAGCCTCCTCAGCCAGAAGACAGAGACTGGGAGAATGACCCCCTTGCAATCCAGGAGGAGATAGTCAGTGACCTACTGCATCACATAGACACACACAAGTCTATAGGACCAGACAGGATACACCAAAGGGTGATGAAGGAGCTGGCTGGGGTGCTTGCCAAGCCGCTTTCCATCATTTACCAGCAGTCCTGGCTGACCGGGGAGGTCCCGACAGATTGGAAACTGGCCAATGTGATGCCCATCTATAAGAAGGGTCAGAAGGATGATCCGGGAAATTACAGGCCTGTCAGCTTGACGTCGGTGCCCGGGAAGGTCATGGAGCAGCTCATCCAGAGTACCATCTTACAACACATGCAGGACAACCAGATGATCAGGCCCAGTCAGCATGGGTTTATGAAAGGCAGGTCCTGCTTGACAAACCTGATCTCCTTCTACGACAGGGCGACCTGCTTATTGGATGAGGGAAAGGCTGTGGATGTAGTTTACCTTGTCTTCAGTAAGGCCCTTGACACCATTTCCCACAGCATTCTCCTGGTGAAACTGGCTGCTCGTGGCTTGGATGGGCACACGCTTTGCTGGGTAAAAAACTGGCTGGATGGCCGGGCCCAAAGAGTTGTGGTGAATGGAGTTAAATCCAGTTGGTGGCCGGTCACGAGTGGTGTCCCCCAGGGCTCGGTTTTAGGGCCACTCCTGTTTAACATCTTTATTGATGATCTAGACGAGGGGATCGAGTGCACCCTCAGTAAGTTTGCAGATGACACCAAGTTGGGTGGGAGTGTTGATCTGCTCGAGGGTAGGGAGGCTCTGCAGAGAGACCTGGACAGGCTGGAGCGATGGGCTAAGGCCAACTGGAGGAGGTTCAATAAGGCCAAATGCCAGGTCCTGCACTTGGGCCACAACAACCCCCAGCAGCGCTACAGGCTTGGGGAGGAGTGGCTGGAGAGCTGCCAGTCAGAGAGGGACCTGGGGGTGTTGATTGACAGCCGGCTGAACAGGAGCCAGCAGTGTGCCCAGGTGGCCAAGAAAGCCAATGGCATCCTGGCTTGTATCAGAAATAGCATGGCCATCAGGGACAGGGAAGGGATCTTACCCCTGGACTCGGCACTGGTGAGGCCACACCTTGATGACTGTGTTCAGTTTTGGGCCCCTCACTCCAAAAAGGCCATTGAATGACTCGAGTGTGTCCAGAGAAGGGCAACAAAGCTGGTGAAGGGTCTGGAGCACATGTCGTACGAGGAGCGGCTGAGGGAACTGGGGTTGTTTAGTCTGGAGAAGAGGAGGCTGAGAGGAGACCTCATCGCCCTCTACAACTCCCTGAAAGGAGGTTGCAGAGAACTGGGGATGAGTCTCTTTAACCAAGTAACAAGCGATAGGACAAGAGGTAATGGCCTCAAGGTGCGCCAGGGAAGGTTTGGACTAGACGTTAGGAAGCATTTCTTTACAGAATGGGTAGTCAGGCATTGGAATGGGGTGCCCAGGGAGGTGGTAGAGTCCCCATCCCTGGAGGTGTTCAAGAGGTGGGTTGACATAGCACTTAAGGATATGGTGTAGTTGGGATCTGTCAGTGCTAGGTTAACGGTTGGACTAGATGATCTTCAAGGTCCTTTCCAACCTAGATGATTCTGTGATTCTGTGACTCTACTCTTAAACACCTCCAGCCTGTCCAGGTCTCTCTGCAGAGCCTCCCTACCCTCGAGCAGATCAACACTCCCACCCAACTTGGTGTCATCTGCAAACTTACTGAGGGTGCACTCGATCCCCTCGTCTAGATCATCAATAAAGATGTTAAACAGGAGTGGCCCCAAAACCGAGCCCTGGGGAACACCACTCGTGACCGGCCGCCAACTGGATTTAACTCCATTCACCACCACTCTCTGGGCCCGGCCATCCAGCCAGTTTTTTACCCAGCGAAGTGTGTGCCCATCCAAGCCATGAGCAGCCAGTTTCGCCAGGAGAATGCTGTGGGAAACGGTGTCAAAGGCCTTACTGAAGACAAGGTAAGCAACCTCCACAGCCTTTCCCTCATCCAATAAGCAGGTCGCCCTGTCGTAGAAGGAGATCAGGTTTGTCAGGAGGACTTGCCTTTCATAAACCCATGCTGACTAGGCCCGATCCCCTGGTTGTCCATTATATGACTTTCAATGGCCCTCGAGATGACCTGCTCCATGACCTTCCCTGGCACCGAGGTCAGACTGACAGGTCTATAGTTTCCTGGATCGTCCTTTCTGACTTTCTTGTAGATGGGTGTCACATTTGCTACCCTCCAGTCCAATGGGACCTCCCCAGTTAGCCATGATTTCAGGTAAATCATGGAAAGCGGCTTGGCGAGCACATCTGCCAACTCTTTCAGCACCCTTGGGTGTAACCCATCCAGTCCCACAGACTTGCGTGCATCCAAGTGGTGTAGCAGGTCTCTGACCACCTCCTCTTCAACTGTGCTGACTTCAATCTTCTTCCCCTCCCCATCTCCCAGCTCATGAGGCTGGGTGAACCATGATCACTGGGCAAGACAGCCACCTACCATCACATCTCCCACAAGTCCTTCTCTATTCACAAATAACAAGTCTAGGAGGGCATCTTTCCTAGCTGATCACTGAGTACCTGTGACAAGAAGTTATTTCCCACAAACTTCAAGAATTTCCAAGACCTGCTGTACCGGGTCTGGCTGAGCCAGAATTGGTTTTCCCCTGTAGCAGCCCTCATGGTGCTGTGTTTTATGCTGGGAGCTGGCAGGGTGTTGATAGCACACTGGTGTTGTGGCTACTGCTGAGTAGTGCTTACACAGCACCAAGGCTCTTTCTGACATTTCCCCCCCCACAGTGGGATGCGGTGGGCAAGATCTTGGGAGGGGACACAACCAGGACAGCTGACCCGAACTGACCAAAGGGATATTCCAGACCATATGACGTCTGCTCAGTATAAAGCTGGGAGAAAGGAGGAAGGGGGTGGGGTCACCCTTGGTCCTCCGAGGCAACCACTACGCGTATTGGAGCCCTGCTTCCTGAGAAGGCCCGACATCGCCTGTTCATGGGAAGTAGAGAATAAATCTGTTTTCTTTTTTTGCTTCCGCATGCGGACCTTTGCTTCGCTTTGCTTATATTAAAATTGCTGTTGTTTTACCCACAAGGGTTGTTTTGTTTTCCTATCTTATTTTCTTTCCCTTCTTTGCCCTGTTGAGAAAAAAAGTGGAAAGGGGGGGGAAGTGATAGAGCGACTTGGTGGGTACCTGGCATTTAGCCAAGGTCAAACCACCACACCTGCTCATCACAGCAGTATGATATTCCCAGTTGATATCTGGGAAGTTAAAATCTCCTATAAGCACAAGGGCTACTGATCCAGAAATTTCTCTTAATTGCCTATAGAATAACTCATCAGTGCTAAAATCCTGGCTGGGTGATCAGTAGAAGATACCCACTAAAACATCTCCTTTGTTTTCCATCCCCTTAATCCTCACCCAGAGGCTCTCAACCACATCGTCACTAACTGTAAGGGCTGTGCAATCAAACCTCTCCCTTACATACAGTGCGACACCTCCACCTCACCTGCCCTGCCTATCCATCCATCCATCCCAGCACTCCAGTTGTGGGACTCATTCTACCAAGTCTCACTAATACCAATGACATCATAGCTCTGGGAATTGACCAATGCCTTCCAGTTCATCCCATTTGTTTCTCATATCGTACATGTTAGTGTACAAGCATTTCAGATATGCTTCTAAGCCCCCCCATGCTTCCAGGAGCAGTGTAAATGTTCCCACTAGCATTGCCACCCCCAGGTGATGCCATGCCAACCCTTGGCTTACCTTCAGCTCTCCTGTTGGTATTCCCTTCCCCACTGATTCTAGTTTAAAGGTTTCTCTATCAGCCTCGCCAGCTTATGCCCTAAGACCCATTTTCCTCATCGGGACATGTGGCTCCCATCAGGCTCCAGCATACCTTGTGCCTTGAATGCTCTTTCATGGTTTAAAAACCCAAAGTTTTGGCACAGGCACCAGTCCTGGAGCCAGGTATTGATATCGTGGGGTCACCTTGTTTCTTTTGAGGTCTCCCCCCATTACTGGGAGGATTGAGGAAAATACTACCTGTGCTCCTGAATTTTTAGCATTCTTCCCAGGGCTCCGAAATCTCTTTTGATTGACCTCAGGCTTTTTGTTGTGACATCATTAGTACCCACGTGAAAGAGCAGGAATGGATAATGGTCTGAAGGTTGAACTAGGCTCTTCAGTCTTGTGGTGATGTCCCTAATTCAGGCCCCAGGGAGGCAGCAAGCTTCCCTGAAAAGAGGGTCTGGTCTGCAAACGGGTGCTTCCGTTCCACACAGGAGGGAATCACCAGTGACCATAACTCACCGTTGTTTCTTCTCGGCGCTGGTCTTAATGCAGGTTTTGTTGCGAGGGGTTGGTCTCTCTGATCTCGGCAAGACTGCTTGCGCAGGTTCCTCCTCTTTCTCATTATGCACTTCATCTACTGTACCCAGGGCCTTGTACTTATTCTGTAAAGGTAGCTGAGAGGGTAACTTAGAGGGTAAGGAGGGTTTTTCTCTTACTACTCTGTGCTGTAACCTTCTTCCACCCCTCCTTATCCCTTGAGACACTGCCTTTCTCCTGGCACAAAGCAGACCCAGGACCTGCCTCTGTAGTGGCCACGCTGAGTTGGCTTCTATGTATCATAGATGGCAGAGTATGGCTCCATTGATCAATCTCCCTCTCAGACTCTCGAATACTCCTCAGTCTGCTCAGGTGAGGTCAGTCTGCTCCTGCAGCTCAGCCACCAAGCAGAGCAGTTCATCAATCTGGTCACACCTCCCGCAGGCTTGCTTGTAATCACTTTCCACCTCTAGGAATATTCTTTTGCACATCCCACAGCCTCAAACCTGGGTGGTCACATGCTCTGACAGGAGCTCTGTCTGTGTGGCTGCATTGGTTCTACCAGGTGCTAGAAGCTCAGGAGAAGCAGAGGATACTGCTTTTTTGCTGGGTGGTCACCATGCTGCCATGTTCCATGCACCTACCCACAGGGAATATATATACTCATCTGTTGCAATCAGCTGAACTGATTGTTTCCACCTGCTTAAATCTCCCACACTGCCAGGTGCAGGCTCTGCCCCTTGCTGTCTCTTCCAATCAGCAGGTCTGAGGTCAGTTGCTTAGGGAACGCACCCTGTTCAGACAAACCTCTACTCATCCACATGGGGTTTTTAAAATTATATGCATAGCACCCTAATCCAGAAGTGTGTTTGTTTACTTAGATGCTTTCAAAGAAAAATTTTGATGTTTCCAAGAAACAAAATGTTTTCTAGATGCACAGAACATTCACAAGATTGGTTGGAGGGACTTTTAAAAAGTTAAATGAATTGCAATAAATTTTCCCATTGTATTACATTCAAACTTTTAGCATTGAACATTACCTTATGGCTCCATAGCAAGCATACATCAGTCCTCTTTTCCCTATGAATCATGTACACTTAATGTTTATGATGATGCTGCCATTTAACCCTATATGTAATATACAAGAATAACCATCATCAGGGGACAAATAAGTTTGAACCGTATATCTTAAATAGTGACCAGAACACTGAATTAATATATACTGTTATACAAATATTTTTACCTCATGAATAAGCAAAAAAGTGAAGCCCAAGAAGAAATATCTAGAAACTTAAATGAAATTATTTAAAAAAAATATATATGTATATTTAAAATTGTCTTCCCAAACTCTGGATTCTCAGAGCACGTATTTCAAAATCATTACAAGGCAGGCTTAGGGCAAGCAACTACTTGAGAATTACACGTGAACAAGATACTTCTCAAAGAGAGCTCTGAGAAAGAAGCTGTATATTGGTATATTCAGCTGTTCTGAGCTTTAAATGCATATAGAAAGTAGCATAATGTGTATATTCAATACTTTTTTCTTTTAAATCAAAAAGGTAAAAAAATTACTAAAAGAGCTGAAAACTTCAAAAACAATATAGTTTGAATCACTACAAACAGTTTTTACTAAAACATTAACCTTGTGGGCTTAAAACAGGTATAAAAAGAAACAGGCATCCAATGTCAACATCATCTTAATGCAAGGATTTGCTATGGAAGTATCTCCTGAATTACAACACTGGTGTTATAAATATGATGTGATAGAAATGACTCAGGGAAGAGAAAACAGAAACTAGGAAACTACTTAGACCTTACCACTAGTCTTCCACATTCAGTACAACCTACTACCCCTGCTGCATTAACATCCCCATGTAACTAGAAAGCAACATTTTTCTCAAACTTTCACCACTATTTCTCCTCTTCACCATGGTACTTTCTGGTACAATATATTGGGAGAAGGAGGGGGGTGGGGTGTGCATGTAGTTTTGTTGCACCTTTTGAATTGGAAGTTAATTTAGGAGTAATCCTTTTTATCAGATATATATCTAATAGTCTGATAATTTGCTGTGTGCCAAAATACTTCACCCAAAATAGTAAAGCAGATTTCATATGATAGAACAAAAGAGAACACAAGTTTTTTATCACAGAGATAGGAACTTGCTATAATTTTCAGCATGCTATTTGGGGAAAAAAAAGTTCCTAAGTAGTGAAACAAAATACAAGTTTTTAACCATTGCAAACAGCTCTAATACAAATTATATTATTACTTACCAAAATCTACTCTTGTTAGTATGCACTGCATTGGATGGTCAGTTGTATGCCTCGTTGTTGTTGCACCACTTTCATAACAAGTTGCACACAAATCGTAATCGTAGCAAATTAAACACTTGTATCTGCGACCTCGAAAATTTCCTTTTAAACATGCATCACAGCTGACACCTGTGAACAAAGAAAATTGCTTGAAAACAACAATTTCACATTGTTTTAACAATACAGATTTGTTGCTATCACCCCCATCAACAAAAGGAATTCAGCCAAAAAGCTTTTCTACAGCTGATACACAATAAGACTCCATTTTAAGCACACTTATATCTTTAAAAAGTCAATAAGTATCCAAAGTGAAAGTCAAAATCAAAGTAAAATAAAAACCAGTCAAGCACCCAAAATGATAATTGGTTAGGCTATACATTCTTTTTAATCACTTTTTTCCCCTGTTCAGAAACTTGGTTCAAAACACTCTTGAGGTTAAGTAGTACAGTGGTTGATCTGGAAGTTTTGTGAAAACAAGCAAACAAAGAAAAAGCCCACAGCAGACCATCCCACAAGCCACACACCACCACCACGTAACACCATCCCTCCCTAGCTTCTGTGCTTATTTTTATATTTTTTAATAGTTCAATTCTGAAGAATGGCACAACCATTTTTCACAACATATACATATCTGGGAGCAGAAATTTGGGTCTTCTATTTTGAAGTACAGAAGAACTTTGAATACATCTTAATTTTATGTTGCATCAGCTCTTCAGCTTCTTCCTTTTGGAAGTTTAATCTTTGCACTGTGAATCAGTCATACTGCCTGTGTCAGAAAAAGGATTCATTATCTTCTAAATGTTTTTGCAATTTTCTCTGTGTCATTTCAGTGCTCTGCTGTTAATTTAGGTAAGGGCAAAGCATCATCATCTTTTCATCTGTCAAGGCCCACAGAAACCTCTTTCACTTGTGTTGTGGTTTAAACCTGGCAGGCAGCCACTCACCCTCCCCCGCCCCGGGGGATGGGGGAAAGAACTGGAGAGGTAAAGGTAAGGAGACTCATAGGTTGAGATAAAAACAATTTAATAATTGAAATGAAATAAAAATTGAAATAATAATGATAATAATAATACTAATAATAGAATATACAAACAAGTGATGCACAACACAATTGCTCACTACCTGCTGATCAATGCCCAGCCTGCTCCCAGCTAATGATCCCAGAGGAGGAAAAATCCTGAAGCCACAATCCCAGAAGAGAGAGAGAGAGCCCCAGCTTCCCAGCCAACCCTCCTCTATATACTGAGCATGACGTTGTATGACACTGAATATTCCATTGGCCAATTTAGGTCCCGTGCTCTGGCCGTGCTCCCTCCCAGCTTCTCATGTACCTGTGCACTAGCAGGACATGGGAAGTTGGAAAGTCCTTGATCTCTTAGCAACAATAAAAACATCAGTGTATTATTATCAACATTCTTCTCATACCAAATCCCATACTGAATCCAAAACACAGCACTATGCTAGCTACTAAGAAGGAAAATTAGCTCTATCCCAGCCAAAAATAGGACAACTTGCAATAGTAAGTTAAGGGCCTTCATGAAAATAACTAGTGTGTACAACACATGTGATATTTTGATCGAAGTCCTCTTTCAGGATCAGTTTAAACAAACCTTTCATACTTCAGTGCAAATGCAGAAAATGTTATAGAAACAATGTTATTGTAAGAAAGCACTGACATCTACTCTAAGAGGATTAGTAGAGGAAGATCATCAAGGTCTCAAAACTGCAAATATCCCAATGATCATTTCCTAACTACGATCAGATAAAAATCTAGTATTAACACAAGCCACCATTACTACTTGCAATGCCAGGTCCAGAGGACAAAATTAAATTACATAGAGAGAATTCTCTCAACATCTCTACAAGCTAGTATTTCTTCATATCACTCTAAATTACCTTGTTTTCATTTTGATAACCTGACAGCAGGTGACATAACACACTACTTTCATATCTTTTAACATAACAGGAAAATGTCAAGAAAAAAAAAAAGTCTCATACGTTCCACTCTGTTCTTTTTAACCCATACACTATGTTAATTAAAATTTTAGAAGTTTGCTTCTCTGCCCCTTCAAAAAAACCAAATCCCATGCTGAAAGATAACAGAATGGCAAACTGAACTGTATGCATCCATATTAATCTCAAGTTTTGAAGAAAAACACATACTCAGGAAGGGTTCTGTTATAAGCAGGGAAGAAAAAGCAAACAAATTAACAAGATGTAAAAATAATTCAGATTCTTCACAAAGTTCTGATTTACATGACATGTTACTGACTTTTTAAAAGCTTTTAAGATTAATTCCTATTCAATAGAAGCTGTTCTCCTGCATCTTCTCCAGAATGGCCTCACAGAAATGATTACAGAAGAGAAATAATCCAGTTTATTTTTAAATAAAGTTTCTGATGCATTTTACCTTAGAGAGTAGGAAGGAGACTTTTTCAGTTTTTCTACTATCAATTATCAGTACACAAATACACATGTAGACTGATAAACAGGCCCAAATAATGACATTTATACCAATGTACCCTCTCCTTGCAATCAGAATAACTGGGGCTACCAGGTCTAGTAAAAAAACTTGTTGCTCATGGACAAAAATGTGCTTGCTTTTTAATGCAACAGTATTCCACTAAAGGGTAGCATTGAGCTAAAAGCATAAAGATTTTTGACTCATTATACCTTTTAATGATCAAACCTCACTCCTAAAGCCAATGGTATTCTCTTCTTGGTAATATCAATCAATTTCTACAGGTAAGCATTTTGAATTTATGGATGAATCAAGAAATGCATAATAGTCCCATGAATTTTTAAAAAAAAAAGGTTGTTAGGTTGTTTTCCTTTTACACATTGGACTCACTAGTCTGGTATGTCAAGTTAACCACATTTTTCACCTCTATCATGACTGAAAATTTCAGAGAAGTTATAATAGAAACATTTTATATACAACATGCTTAATACCAATGTATTAAAAAAATATATATTTCCATATTTATTCTCATCTTCCCAATCAAATATAATTTATTCTTATGCTATAACATTTGGTTAATGCCTAATAAAAATAAACAGAAGAGCTAAGTATTTATCATATTAAGATGAACATCTGATCTAACATCAGGAAAAGGAGGAGAATAGTGCTGAACAATATCAGGGTTCAAAATACCACCTCACACTAGGATTAATTTTTAAAACTACAAACAAAACTCAGGTGTGAAATTTAATAATCTGAACATCCAAAATGAAGAAATGAGTAGCCTTGCATAAGCAGAAATAACGACTTGTTTTCTCTCTGAAGAGTAAAAGACAATCCATGGTCGCCGAGGCCGGTGCTGGCACAATCCGCAGCAGGGCGCTCTAGCGTGGCACACATGGGGGTTTCCTGAACCGGAAAACCTCAGGGGGAGCTAAGAGCACCACCAGGAGCCCGCAGCTTGCGCCACAGTGGCTGAGGAGACCTGGGCGGGGCCAGCAGCCAAGTCCCCACACCTATAGAAGCAGCCCCTAGGGAGCGCTAGCAATCAGGGCAGGCAAACAGGGTATGGCACAGCAGTTTGCACAGGACATGGAGAAAGGGCTCTGCTGGCCCGACCAGGAAAACAATGGTACCTACCCAACAGAAGGCCACGGCCTCTCTAAACTCTACATCCACCATGACTGACACAGCTTCCCAGACAGAGCTCCTATGGGGGCACACTGCTACCCAGGTGTCAGGCTGCAGAGTGTGCCCTATTCTTATGCCAGTACCAGATGGCAGTAGTGAGCACACCTGTGAGAGATGTGCCCAGGTAGAGGAACTCCTCTGCTTAGTGACAGAGCTCCAGGAGGAGGTGAGTAGCTTGAGGAGCATCAGGGAGTCTGAGAGAGAGATAGACTACTGGAACCGCACCCTACCTTCCCTATCAGGCAGATAGAACAAATGATACAGAGGATTCCCTATCCTCTCTCCACCTGGCAGAACACAATGACTTAAGGGATAGAGGGGAATGGTGACAATTTCCTGCCTGGCACAGCAGTCACGTCTCCTCTGTGACTACCTCACCTCCCCAGGTGCCCTTGTATAATAGGTACAAGGCTCTGCAAGTAGAACCAAACAATGACAACGATGATGGTTCATCTAGGTTGGAGGTGTCACCAAGGTTAAGTCAGCATATGCACTGTGTCAAAACCACTTCAATAAAGAAAAAAAAGAGAGGTCATTGTCATAGGAGACTCTCCTCTGAGGGGAAACAGAAGGCCCAATTTCTTAGGGAAGTCTGCTGCCTTCCTGGGGCAGCTTAAAGATGTGACAAGGAAACTTCCTACTCTGGTACAGCCCTTGGATTATTATCCATTATTACCTTTTCATGTAGGCAGCAATGAAGTTGCAATAAGAAGTCTAAGGGCGATCAAAAGAGACTTCAGGGACTTGGGACGACTGCTTAAGGGATAAGGAGCACAAGTAGTGTTCTCCTCTATCCTTCCAGTTGCAGGGAATAATGAGGGAAGAAGCAGGAAGAGCCAGCAGATTAATACCTGGCTCCAAGACTGGTGCCGCCAGAAGATTTTTGGTTTTTTTGATCATTGGTTGGTCTACATGACACCAGGCCTGAAAACAGGTGGGGCACACCTTTCTCAAAGGGGAAAAAGAATCTTTGCACAAGAGTTACCAGGTCTCACTGAAAGAGCTTTAAACTATATTTGAAGGGGGAAAGGGACAAAATCAGGCTCGCTAGTGATAAGCCTGGGGGCAGCACACCAATGTTTGAGGGACAGTGTGCTAGTGAGGTCCTTCAGCCTGCTCCACAATGTGCTAAGTACACTGGAGCACATTTGAAATGTCTCTGTACTAAATCATGCAGCACCCTAGCCATCTCAGTGGGGGTAGGGGATGGAGATCCACGCAGCAGCAAATACACAAGGGTTGTTGATGTGTTAGAAACTGAGAACAGTCACATAGGAATTAGGGCTTCTCCCCCAAAAAAGGTGGCGGGATCAATAGCCCAACTGAAGTTCATCTACACCAATGCACGCAGCATGGGCAACAAATAGGAGTTGGAAGCCACTGTGCAGCTAGAAAACTATGATATAGTTGCAATCACAGAAACATGGTGGGATGACTTGCACAACTGGAGTGGTGCAATGGATGGCTATAAACTCTTCAGAAGGAATAGGCTAGGAAGGAGAGGTGGTGGGTGGCCCTGTATGTTAGGGAGTGTTTTGACTGTCTAGAGCTTGACGATGGTGATGAAAGGGTCGAGTGTTTATGGGCAAGAATCAGGGGAAAGGCCAACAATGCAGATATCATGGTGGGAGTCTGTTATAGACCACCCAGCCAGGAGGAAGAGGCAGACGAAATATTCTATAAGCAGCTGGGAGAAGTCTCGCAGTCGCTAGCCCTTGTTCTCGTGGGGGACTTCAATTTACCAGATGTCTGCTGGAAATACAACACAGAGGACAGGAAGCAGTCTAGGAGGTTCCTGGAGTGTGTGGAAGATGGTAACTTCCTGACGCAGCTGGTGAGCGAGCCAACTAGGGAAGGCACCCCGTTGGACCTGTTGCTTGTGAACAGAGAAGGACTTGTGGGTGATGTGATGGTTGGAGGGTGTCTTGGGCATAGCGATCACAAAATGGTAGAGTTTTCGATTCTCAGAGAAGCAAGGAGGGGGTTTATCAGAACCACCACCTTGGACTTCCGGAGGGCAGACTTTGGCCTGTTTAGGAGCCTGGTTGACAGAGTCCCTTGGGAGACGGTCCTGAAGGGCAAAGGAGTCCAGGAAGGCTGGGCATTCTTCAAGAAGGAAATCTTAAAGGCGCAGAAGCAGGCCGTCCCCATGTGCCGAAAGATGAGCCAGCGGGGAAGAAGAAAGGCCTGGCTGAACAGAGAGCTTTAGCTGGAACTCAGGGGAAAAAAAAATAAAAAACACAAACCAAACCAAAGAGAGTTTATGACCTTTGGAAAAAGGGGCAGGCCACGCAGGAGGACTACAAAGACATCGTGAGGTTATGCGGGGAGAAAATTAGAAGGGCTAATTAGATTAGAATTTAGAACTACAACTTGATCTGGCTACTGCCATAAAAGGCAATAAAAAAAGTTTCTATAAATACATTAATAACAAAAGGAGGGCCAAGGAGAATCTCCATCCTTTATTGTATGAGGGGGGAAACATAGTGACAAAGGATGAGGAAAAGGCTGAGTTACTTAATGCCTTCTTTGCCTCAGTCTTTAATAGTAAGACGAGTTGTCCTCAGGGTACCCAGCCCCCTGAGCTGGAAGACAGGGACAGGGAGCAGAATGAAGCCCCCGTAATCCAAGGGGAAATGGTTAGTGACCTGCTACACCACTTAGACACACACAAGTCTATGGGGCCGGATGGGATCCACCCAAGGGTACCGAGGGAGCTGGTGGAAGTGCTCACCAAGCCACTTTCTATCGTTTATCAGCAGTCCTGGCTAACCAGGGAGGTCCCAGTTGACTGGAAGTTAGGAAATGTGACGCCCATCTACAAGAAGGGCCGGAAGGAGGATCCAGGGAACTACAGGCCTGTCAGTCTGACCTCGGTGCTGGGGAAGGTTATGGAGCAGATCATCTCGAGTGCCATCACACGGCACGTACAGGACACCCAGGTGATCAGGCAGTCAGCATGGGCTTATGAAAGGCAGGTTCTGCTTGACTAACCTCATCTCCTTCTATGACAAGGTGACCCACTTAATGGATGAGGGAAGGCTGTGGATGTTCTTTACCTGGACTTCAGGAAAGCCTTTGACACCGTTTCCGACAGCATTCTCCTGGCGAAACTGGCTGCTCATGGCTTGGACGGGCATACTCTTCACTGGGTAAAAAACTGGCTGGATGGCTGGGCCCAAAGAGTGGTGGTAAATGGAGTTAAATCCAGTTGGTGACCGGTCACAAGTGGTGTTCCCCAGGGCTCAGTACTGGGGCCAGTTCTGTTTAATACCTTTATCAATGATCTGGACAAGGGGATCAAGTGCACCCTTGTTAAGTTTGCAGATGACACCAAGTTGGGTGGGAGTGTTGATCTGCTTGAGGGTAGGGAGGCTCTGCAGAGAGATCTGGACAGGCTGGATCAATGGGCCAAGGCCAATTGTATGAGATTCAACAAGGCTCAGTGCCGGGTCTTGCAGTTGGGTCACAACCACCCCATGCAGCGCTACAGGCTTGGGGAGGAGTGGCTGGAAAGCTGCTTGGCAAAAAAGGACCTGGAGGTATTGGTCGACAGCCAGATGAATATGAGCCAGCAGTGTGCCCAGGCGGCCAAGGCGGCCAATAGCATCCTGGCTTGTGTCAGAAATAGTGTGGCCAGCAGGACTAGGGAAGTGATTGTCCCCCTGTACTCGGCACTGGTGAGGCTACACCTTGAATACTGTGTTCAGCTTTGGGCCCCTTACTACAAAACAGACATTGAGGTGCCCGGTGCATGTCCAAAGAAGGGCAATGAAGCTGGTGCAGGGTCTGGAGCACAAATCTTATGAGGAGCAGCTGAGGGAACTGGGGGGGTTTACTCTGGAGAAAAGGAGGCTGAAGGGAGACCTTATTTCTCTCTACTACTACCTGAAAGGAGGTTGTAGCGAGGTGGGTGTTGGTCTTTTTTCCCAGTAACAAGTGATGGGACAAGAGGAAACGGCCTCAAGTTCCACAAGAGGAGGTTTAGACTGGATATTAGGGAAAGTTTCTTCACTGAAAGGGTTGTCAAGCATTGGAACAGGCTGCCCAGGGAAATGGTTGAGTCACTATCCCTGGAAGTATTTAAAAGAGGTGTAGATCCAGGAGGATCATGGAGCAGATCCTCCTGGAAACTATGCTAGGGCACATGGAAAATAAGGAGGTGATTGGTGACAGCCAACATGGCTTCACTAAGGGCAAATCGTGCCTGATGAATTTGGCGACCTTCTACAACAGGGTTACAGCATTGGTAGATAAGGAAAGAGCAACTGATGTCATCTACCTGGACTTGTGCAAAGCATTTGACACTGTCCCGCACAACATCCTTGTCTCTAAATTGGAGAGACATGGATTTGATGGATTGACCACTCGGTGGATAATGATTTGTCTGGATGGTCACACTCAAAGAGTTGCAGTCCAAGAGGAGAGCAGCGATGAGTGGTGTCCTCAGGGGTCGGGGTTGGGACTGGTGCTGTTTAACATCTTTGTTGGCGACATGGACAGTGGGATTGAGTAGCAAGTTCACCAACGACACCAAGCTGTGTGGTGCGGTCGACGTGCTGGAGGGGAGGGATGTGCCATCCAGAGCGACCTGGACAGGCTGGAGAGGTGGGCCCGTGCAAACCTCATGAAGTTCAACAAGGCCAAGTGCAAGGTCCTGCACATGGGTCAGGGTAATCTCAAGCACAAATACAGGCTGATGAATGGATTGAGAGCAGCCCTGTGGAGAAGGACTTGGGGGTATTGGTGGATAGAAAACTGACTATGAGCCAGCAATGTGCGCTCACAGCCTAGAAAGCCAACTGTATCCTGGGCTGCACCCAGAGCAGTGTGGCCAGCAGGTCAAGGGAGGGGATTCTCCCCCTCTGCTCCACTCTTCTGAGACCTCACCTGGAATACTGCATCCAGCTCTGGGGCCCCCAAGATAAAGACATGGATCTGCTCGAGTGGGTACAGAGGAGGCCACGAAGATGATCAGGGGGCTGAAGCACCTCCCCTGTAAGGACAGGCTGAGAGAGTTGGGGGGGGGGGGTTCAGCTGGAGAAGAGAAGGCTCCAGGGAGACCTTAGAGCGGCCTCCCAGGACTTAAAGGGGGCTACAGGAAAGATGGGGAGGGACGATAGGACAAGGGGTAACAGTTTTAAACTCAAAGAGGGTAGATTTAGACTAGATATAAGGAAGAAATTCTTTACTGTGAGGGTGGTGAGGCACTGGAACAGGTTGCCCAGCGAGGTTGTGGCTGCCCCCTCCCTAGAAGTGGGCCAGGTTGGATGGGGCTTTGAACAACCTGGTCTAGTGGAAGGTGTCCCTGCCCATGGCAGGGGGGTTGGAACTAGATGATCTTTAAGGTCCCTTCCAACCCAAACCATTCTGTGATAGATGTGGCAGTTAATGACATGGTTTAGTTGTGGACTTGGCAGTGTTCAGTTTATGGTTGGAGTCTATGATCTCAAGAGTCTTTTCCAACCTATACAATCTTATGATTCTATTTCAATTAGCATGACTTAAAGCAGCCATGTGAAGGATATTTTCAAACCACATGAAAGATGTCTCGAAGACGAATTATCATCTGAAGTAAAAAGCTCAAGATCTAAGCTGTCAAAACTATAAAGCAGTGCGAACTTCACTCATCAATAGACTAAGTCAGGACTAGAACTCAGTAGCTAGTTTTCATATGAAGAATGCATGGTCAAATGGAATCATACAGTGAAACTGAAATATTCAGTTGTTTTTTGCTCTCTGCCTCAAACATTATGAAGCACTGCACATTTAGCAAAATTTTGGGATGCATATTTAACTTCAAGAAATACCAAAGGGAGAAAATATTATCCCCTAATCACTATAAAACATGGACATGAAACCTGCATCTGAGGTATTCAAGTAGAAAATGTTCCTGGCTAAGAAAGCTCAATGAGGACAGCAAGATTTAGCTGTGGATACAGAACCATATCTCAAGGTTAGAAAAACAATTTAGACTAAAACTCTTTAGTTTTAGCAGAACACTGAAGCAATGCGATGTTTGTGTGTAGTTTCACTAATGTAACATTCCAGTTAAGTGTTCAATAACTAGCCTTCTGGACTGTAATTTGATTACAGTCCTTCCTTCAGTAACACACAAAGTAAGGATTACCAAATCCTTTTGGTATCCTATGTACATACAAAACTAGCCTAACAATGATCTCTTTTCCAGAAGTGACAGTTATCTAAACTTCTCTTCCTAACTTATATGGAGTGCTAAGCAGGTTGATCCTTCTCAAAGAGTAATGGAATTACATGCAAGAATACCACTGAATTTCAACATGCAACACCATCCTGCAGCAGCATGGAAAAGGAAACAACCAGATGAAATTGTTTCAAAACTTAATTGGTAGGGCTGAGGCTGCAGCCAAAGGCAAGGTAGATTAGTACTTGAATAGAAAGGAGGAAAAAAACCCAGGCTATACTAGGCCAGAATGGCAGAAGAGTTATTGTTCTCCAGATGAGACTTCTTCTCCCCCCCACCCCAACCTGGAGTAGAAGCAGATCCCCAGATCTTGTTCTCTCTCTGTTATCAACAAACTTGTGGAGTCCACTGCTACAACATCTGATACTTGGATTGACCCTATTCTAAAGATATGAGCACCATCCAGTACTGCTGAGCCAGTGAGTTTCAGCTCTGCTCATAATACGTATGAGTGTAAACACAATGTTAAAAAGAGTGTTTCACTTTGCTTTCACACTCCAGATTCCAGAAGTTACACATAAAAAGTGCAAGTCATCTAGAAAGCAAGTAACAAATGATTAATAAGCACCCAATAAAGTTTCACTTGCCCAACACTCTACAATAGAGATGTGGCAGAGGTACAGTCAGTTCTCCACAGCAATATCTTAAACATGAATCTATCTCTATCGTTTTCCTTCCTGAACTTCCCGACACACATGCCAGCTCTTTCAAGAAAAGCAGCAATGATGATTTTTTTTTTTTTGGGGGGGGGGGGGGGGGGAATCGTCTCCCTTGACCTGCTGGCCATGCTTACTTTAATGCAGCCCAGGATACTGCAAGCACACATTACTAGCTCATGTCCAATTTTTCATCCACCAGTATATCCCCAAGTCCTTCTCTGCAGGGCTGCTCTCAATCCATTCATCCCCAGTCCGTATTGATACTGGGGATTGCTTCAACCCAGGTGCAGGACCTTACACTTGACCTTGTTGAACTTCATGAGGTTCGCAGGGACCCACTCCTCAAACCTGTCAAGGTCCCTCTGGATGGCACATCCCTTCCCTCTAGGGAATCAACTGCACCACTCAGCTTGGTGTTGTCTGCAAACTTGCTGAGGGTGCACTCAGTCCCACTGTCTATGTCATTGATGAAGATACTAATCATAGAATACCAGGTTGGAAGGGACCTCAAGGATCATCTGGTTCAA
The DNA here is from genome assembly GCF_031877795.1 of Strix aluco. Classification (NCBI taxonomy): domain Eukaryota; kingdom Metazoa; phylum Chordata; class Aves; order Strigiformes; family Strigidae; genus Strix; species Strix aluco. The sequence goes on from NC_133970.1 coordinate 17,755,602, forward strand.
CCTTTCTTGGCAAAAGCACAGTCTAGACAAGATGGCCCAGCTCCCTGTCCAGCCAAATCTTAAAAGTGTCCAGTGTTGGGGAATCCACCATTTCCCTGGGGAGATTATTCCAATGGCTGATTGGTCTCATCGTGAAAAATTTTCCTCTTGTGTCCAATCAGAATCTCCCCAGGAGTAACTTGTACCCATTACCCCTCGTCTTTTCCATGTGACTCTTTGTAAAAAGGGAGTCTCCGTCTTCCTTGTAGCCACCCTTTAAATACTGGAACATGGTGATACGGTCTCCCCTAAGCCTTCTCTTCTCAAGGCTGAACAAACCCAGTTCTCTCAGCCTTTCCTCACGTGGCAGGCTCCCCAGTCCCTTGATCATCTTTGTGGGCCTTCTCTGGACCCTCTCCAGCCTGTCCACAACTTTTTTGTATAGCAGGGACCAAAACTGAACACAGTATTCCAGGTGCGGCCTGACAAGCACTGAGTAGAGTGGGGTAGTGACTTCTTTGTCTCTGCTGATGATGCCCTTGTTGATGCAACCCAGCATCCTGTTGGCTTGCTTTGCCACTGCAGCACGCTGTTCACTCATATTGAGCTTGTTGCCCACCAGAACCCCCGGGTCCCTTTCCACAGAGCTGCTCCCCAGCCAGGTAGATCCCAGCCTGTGCTGTACTCCTGGATTATGTTTTCCCGGGTGCAAGACCTTACACTTGTCCTTGTTGAACTTCATAAGGTTCTTGTTAACCTACTCTTCCAACCTATCCAGGTCTTCCCGCAGGGTGGCTCTCCTTTCCAAAGTGTCCACTTCCCCTCTCAGTTTGGTATCATCATCAGCAAACTTCATCAGGATACACTTGATCCCATCATCCAGATCACTTATGAAGATATTAAACAGCATTGGGCCCAATATTGATCCCAAGGGGGACCCCACTTGTGACAGGTTGTCAGTTTGAAAAAGAGCTATTTACCACCACCCTCTAGGTGTGGCTTGTCAGCCAGTTTCCCCACCCACTACACAGACCACTTGTCTAGACCCTGATGCATCAGTTTCTCTAGGAGGAGGCTGCGGGGAACCATGTTGAAAGCCTTGGCGAAATCCAGGTAGACAATGTCCACCACTTGCCCCACATAAGCCAAGCAGGTTACTTCGTCGTAGAAGGCAATCAGGTTTGTCAAGCAGGATTTGCCCTTGATGAATCCGTTCTGGCTTTTCCCAATCACGTGCTTCACTTGACTCGAGATAGCCCCCAGGAGGATTCGTTCCATAACTTTACCAGGGACTGAAGAAAGACTGATGGGTCTATAATTTCCTGGATCCTCCTTTAAGCCCTTCTTGTAGATGGGTGTGACATCAGCCTTCTTCCAGTCTTCTGGGATGTCCCCCGATCTCCACGACTTCTAAAAGATTATGGAGAGCGGCCTCACAATGACATCAGCCAGCTCCCTTAACACCATCAGGTGTATAATGTCAGGGCCCATCGATCTGTAGGGGTCAAGCTCCTATAACAGTTTGCATACCAACTCTTCCTTCACTGATGGCAGGTTTGTGTTTGCATTGACCTGGATTTTTGTTCCCAAACAAAACAGTATCGGTCCCAGTACGGATCCTTGAGGGACACCACTTGTTACTGGTTTCCACTTGGACACTGAACAGTTGACTAGAACTCTTTGGACGCAGCCATACAGCCAATTCCTTATCCACCTAACAGTACTTCCATCAAACCCACCTCTCTCTAGTTTAGAGGCAAGAATGTTGTGGGGGGACCATATCAAAGGCCTTACAGAAGTTCAGGTAAATGGGTAAATGGCATCCGTAGCTCTTCCCTTCTCCACTGACACAGTCCCTCCATCCTAGAATGCCACTAGATTAGTCAGGAACAATCTGCCCTTGCTGAAGCCATGTTGACTGTCTCTAATCACCTCCCTGCCTTCCATATGACTTGTCTTCCAGGAGGATCTGTTCCATGATCTTACTGGGCATGGAGGTGAAGCTGATTGATCAGGAATTCCTAGGGTCCTCCTTATTACCCTTTTTAAAATGGGCATGATTTTTCCAGTCACTGGGGACTTCACCTGACTGCCATGACTTTGAAAATATGATGGAGAGTAGCTTGGAAGCTACATCAGCCAGTTCCCTCAGGACCCTGGGGTGGATCTCATTGGGTATGTTCAGGTCCCTCTGGTGGTCTTGAACCTGATCTTCTCCTATGATGGGAGGGACTTCATTCCCCCAGTCCCTGCCCTGAGGTTCAGGGGCTTGAGAGATGTGGAAAGAGAGAGTGCCAGTGAAAACTGAGGCAAAAAGAAATTTTGAGTACCTCTTGAGTACATCTATCATACCAGGAGAGGGCATGCCACAACTAACACCAATGCTACAGGCCTAAGAATAATCTTGCAACCCAAGTATAAACACCAAGTGCTTAATTTTTCCCTTTTATATCACTGAAACAGTTTCACTACAACCCTAGATGGAACAGTCTGTTGCCCAAAGTTGTTTTCTTACAATCCTAGCTGGATGTCATAACATAGATTACTAGTAGACCCAGGGAATGTGGTTTACTTTTAAATGTATTCAATACAAGGTTACATTCAAACAAGTTCACTAAACTTTGTGGGTCCTCCCCCAACCCCACAAATCACTAAACTACTGATGTTATCAAGTTGATTATCACAAGAACCAAGCCACGAGAGGATTCAACACAAATACTTCTATGGAATAAAATATAAACATTACCTATTTACACTGCAGTAGACCAGAATAGGTTCTATATCAAAACACTCTAGGTATAACTTGGATCAGTTTCTGCCAATATTAAACATATACTCTCAATATGCCAAGAAGATAAATCAGTTCTAAGGATTTACACGCATATCTGCAGATGCTTTCAGCTTTTCAGGCATACCTCTGGGACACCAAGCACATGAATCAGAGACTCTAGTTAGACACTTTTGAAAATTGGACCTGCTCTCTAGACAGCATTTGACACACATCCCCACAAAAAAAAAAAAAGAAAAATCATTATATAGCCTACAATCTAAGCCAGGATAAACACTTCCCAGTCTCAGCTCTAGTGAAGAGCAAACCTTTATCCACTTCAAAGAGAAAACACAGACAAAAACTGGACACCCTTATGCTAAACTCAGAAAGCAACCACGGATGAAATGACAATTTTAATATGTTTATAGGATTCCCAGGCAACTCCATCTAGATAAGATAAAACAGCTGCAGAAAACTGTCATCTCAAGAATGCTTCAGTTTTTTTAGCAACATGAAATTACTTAATTCACATTATCAGAAAAGAGCTGTTATTGTTGAAACCTCCAAGAACAACACTTCTATTTGCTGCCTTCTATACATTTTTCGCTAGCTTTACGACTTCCAGAAAACACTACGAGACATACCACGTTTTTCAGTTAAATAAGCAAATAACTTTATGTTGATAATACTGACCATCCAAAACTTATACTTTATGTCTGATGCCCTAATCAGTCTCTGTGATTGTAGTCTACTTTTCTCCAAGTTAAAGAACTATTGATAAAGCACTTCCTCCTACAGCACACACATATGCCTGTATTCAAACTAATATGGACCTTTGCATTTAAGTTAGGTATCTTCTCAAAATATTACATATCTAAACATTTAGAAGATAACAGAAGTCATAGGCTGTAAGCAAAACTTATTTACAATAAAAGGTTTTTTTCATATCTAATAACTTTATAAAATAGAATTACAAATTCAGTGGACAATGCAAGGACTTTAATCAAGCAGACTTTGTTTTAATTATCTGATGTTTCTCAGTAGCCTTATCTTTCAATTAAGATAATTTAGTCTTCAAACACCATCACAACATGAAAGTTTGTTTAACTACTATAAATACAGTAATTTAAGTAAGCAGCAATGCATTGTACCAGCACAGAAAGACTTACATGGCAGCATAAGAATTGGCACTGTGCATGGTCTTACTTAACATTTCTGTTAGTTTAGAAATTGGTAAACAGCATATGGATTCTATGAACAGAGAATACTTGAGCTGAGGAGAGCTCTAAACAGTAACAAGTGCAAGAAATTATTAATAGCAGCACCCTAACCATCAACATTAAAATCAATTGTGAAGTTTCTTATTTAATAGCATGGGATCAAGGTCCTGAGGTTTTTGTAGTTGTGGAAAGGACAATACACAGCTTGGGAGAACACAGGCTGGGGGGAGGGAGAAGAATCACCTGAAAATTAATTTTATAGTTAGAGTGTAAAGAGAAGGAACACAGAAAATTCTAAGGGTAGACAAAACAAAAATTAAGAACTGACATTTCTCTGTTGAGTCCTGCAAGGCTTAGGGGTTGTCTTCTTGAAGGAAAGCTTTGAAGGTTTTTAAGAACTCGCCTTAACACACAACAAAACACACAGAGAAGACTGACAAAACAGGACAAAGCAAACAATGGGAACAAGCAATATACCTGATCAGGCTTCAGAGAATTAATTAGTATGGCTCAGCTGAGCAAACAAATTGCCTTCACCTTAACTCATACCATAGAATCCTAGAATGGTTTGGTTTGGAAGGGACCTTAAAGATCATCTAGTTCCAACCCCCCTGCCATGGGCGGGGACACCTTCCACTAGCCCAGGTTGCCCAAAGCCCCATCCAACCTGGCCTTGAACCCTTCCAGGGAGGGGGCAGCCACAGCTTCTCTGGGCAACCTGTTCCAGTGTCTCACCAGCCTCACAGTAAAGAATTTCTTCCTTATATCTAGTCTAAATCTACCCTCTTCCAGTTTAAACACGTTCCCCCTCGTCCTATCCCTACCCCCCTGATCAAGAGTCCCTCCCCATCTTTCCTGTAACCCCCTTTCAGTCCTGGGAGGCCGCTCTAAGGTCTCCCTGGAGCCTTCTCTTCTCCAGCTGAACGCCCCCCCCCCCCCCCCCCCCAACTCTCTCAGCCTGTCCTTACAGGGGAGGTGCTCCAGCCCCCCGAGCATCTTCGTGGCCTCCTCTGGACCCACTAGAGCAGGTCCGTGTCCTTCTGATGTTGGTGCCCCCAGAGCTGGACACAGCACTGCAGGGGGGTCTCACGAGAGCAGAGCGGGAGAATCCCCTCCCTCGCCCTGCTGCCCACACTGCTCTGGGTGCAGCCCAGGACACGGTTGGCTTTCTGGGCTGCAAGCACACATTGCTGGCTCATAGTCAGTTTTGCATCCACTAATACCCCCAAGTCCTTCTCCACAGGGCTGCTCTCAATCATCAAATCATCAGCCTGTATTTGTGCTTGAGATTACCCTGACCCATGTGCAGGACCTTGCACTTGGCCTTGTTGAACTTCATGAGGTTTGCACGGGCCCACCTCTCCAGCCTGTCCAGGTCGCTCTGGATGGCACATCCCTCCCCTCCAGCACGTCGACCGCACCACACAGCTTGGTGTCGTTGGTGAACTTGCTACTCAATCCCACTGTCCATGTCGCCAACAAAGATGTTAAACAGCACCAGTCCCAACCCCGACCCTTAAGGAACACCACTCGTCACTGCTCTCCTCTTGGACATTGAGCCGTTGACTGCAACTCTTTGAGTGTGACCATACTTTTATAGACTTAACCAAGCTTTTTCTTTCAGCCACTGATTGATTACTTAACATATCTGGCAATAGTACAACTCAATTTTCCTTGTAAACTCTTACCTTTATAGAGGCTAGGTGGAAACTGGCTATTCTAGTTAAAAGGTACACTCTGTTAGGAGGTGCTGAAGCTGGTAGTTCATTAAAGACAAGGCTACCACAGTGCCATGCCCCCGTGTCCAAAGAGTAACAAGACTGAGTGATCATGTATTTCCAATAGGCACACACACATATCAACACTGACAGAAAAATACAGCAGCACTCTCACAAACAGCACCAATGGCCCGTTCCTGTTCCTCTCTCTGGCTGATCAGGCTGAAAGCCCATTAATGAAAAATACATACATATGTACAGTATGAATTCCTCCAGTAGCTGGCCCCTAGATCCCTAGTCTCCCCCATTCTTGGCAACTGGGCATGTGAACTCCCAAGGCCTGCAGCCCCACTCCAGCTGCTGGTACTCAGACTGCATGCATGCATACACACACACATACAGTGGATTCCTCCAGTAACTGGCCTTAGACACTTAGTCTATCCAGTAGCTGGCCCCTGGATCCCCTAGTCTTGTAGTTGCCTCACACAAAGACACACATACACACAAATAGGTCTCTCCAGTAGCTCATCAGGACTTACGACCTTTCTAGTAGCTGTCTCTCAGACTCTCTGGTCTCTCCAGTAACTGACCCAGACTTACAATCTCTGCAATACCTGGCTCCCAAGCCTCTCATCCTACTTTCTGGATAGTCCAGCTTGAAGTTTACTGGCTATTACATGCACCCACACAACTGGAAGGCACTCCAGTTGCTGGAACCTCAGGCTCATGAGCCCCTGTAATTCCATGGCCCCTTTTCCAGTTGCTGGCATTTAGACCTCCATACACACACATGCACGCAAAATAGAGAACCTCCTCACCTAGGAAAAATAGTTAGGGAGTTTAATAAGACAGGACAGACCGCACTGATCAGGCACAAGGCATAGCCAGACAAGCGTACTGATCAGCAACCTGTTTACATGTGACTGGGCCTTTTATCTCCTTATCCCTCTATTTTCCCATGCTTATTCCTCTCCGATCCACCTCGATACCTCCATTCCCTTGCCTTTGGGCCTTCCCCTAAATACCCCATACTAAGTCTTGCACAATCCCAAAATGCTCTTCCCCTGCATCCTACGTCCTATATCCCTGAAGGCAGAACACACACCCCCCCCATCCCCCAGAGTCTGCACAGTGATATAAGGAGAGCCTCTCTTGTTGACTCCTCTCAGTAGGTCTCACACCCTGACAATGGACTGACTTGCAAAAATAAGGGTTTCTTTGAACCCAAAATAACACAAGTGTACTGAAAAAAATTATAGTAGAACATAAAAAAAACTATGCTGGATCACTTAAATATTACCCATGTTATACCTTGAGGAATTCTCAAACATTTTCTTACAACGGAAACATAACAAAGAATGGCTTCACAACCACTCCCACTCACCGCCACAGAGAATCTCTCTTTTCACTCAGATAACACACCCACAGAAACTACAATTGCTTACAAGGAAAAGCAGTATTAGGAAAGCACCGTCTTTAATATGGGAATTGTACAATCTTTATAATAAAAAGCCTCAAGAACTTTCATGCCTACTTCAGTCAAGCTTTAAACTTGTTCTGTTTCTCTCCCCCCCCCCTTTCACTCACCACTGCACATGCTTCTTAGCTATTGGCTTGTACTTTCCCCAAATACACAATCCAAACATCTGCCTGCCATACCACACATCCATCTTGTTTTCTCTTGGTCTCATAAGCAAGGGTCACCCCATTGGCTTCACGATTCAAAGTTTCTAATTTCTCTCCTGTTGGCATACACAGGAAGTATCCAAAATACACCACAATATGATCCCCTTCCAATCTCGCATCATTTTTACATGCCTAAACATTCCTCCCTAACAGTACATGAACGCAAGGAAAGTAGTAAAAACAAATGACAAAACAACTTTACATACACCAATAAAGACTTTAAGAGCCATCACTGACCTATGGATCACAATTGATCCAAACTTATGTGGGAAGGGACTTCTGAAGGTTTCTGGCCTAACCCTCTACTCAAAATAGTGCCAATGAGAGCAGATTGCACAGGGCCTTGTCCAGCTGAGGTTTGAATACCTCCAAGGATGAAGATACCACAACCTCTCTGGGACCCTGTTCCAGCATTTAACCACCCTCCTGGGGAAAAAAGTTTTTCCTTATGTTTAGGATTTCCCCCGTTGCCCATTTCCTCTTGTCCTATCCTCGCACACCTCTGAGAAGAGACTGGCTCTATGTTCTCTACTTCCTCCCATTAGGTAGTAGCTTTAGGCAGCAATGAGGTCTCCCCGAGCCTTCTCTTCAAGACATCTGGGTTTATTCAGCCTCTTCACATATCACATGCTCCAGTCTCTAACTACCTTGGTGGCCTCTGCTGGACTCACTCCAATGTGTCACAGAATCATAGAATGGCTTGGGTTGGAAGGGACCATTAAAGGCCATCTAATCCAACCCCCCCTGCCATGGGCAGAGACATCCTCAACTAGATCAGGTTGCTCAAAGACCCATCCAACCTGACTTTGAATGTTTCCAGGGATGGGGCATCTACAACTTATCTGGGAAACCTGTTCCAGTGTTTCACCACCCTCATTGTAAAAAATGTTTTCCTTACGTCCAACCTAAACCTATCCTCTTTTAGTTTAAAACCATTACCCCCTTGTCCTATTGCTACAGGCCCTGGTAAAAAGTCTCTCTCTATCTTTCTTACAAGCCCCCTTTAAGTACTGAAAGGCCACTATAAGGTCTCCCCAGAGCCTTCTCTTCTCCAGGCTGAACAAACCCAACTCTCTCAGACTTTCTTCACAGGAGAGGTGTTCCAGCCCTCTGATCGTTTTTGTGGCCTCCTCTGGACGTACTCTAACAGGTCCATGTCTTTATTGTGCTGGGGGCCCCAGAGCTGGATGCAGTACTCCAGGTGGGGTCTCACAAGAGCAGAGGTAGAGAGTCACTTCCCTCGACCTGCTGGCCATGCTTCTTTTCATACAGCCCAGAATACGATTGACTTTCTGGGCTGCAAGCATACATTGCTGGCTCACGTTCAACTGTTCATCCACCATTATCCCCAAGTCCTTCTCCACAGGGCTGCTCTCAATCCCTTCATGCCCCAGCTTCTATTGATACCAGGGGTTGCCCTGACCCAGGTGCAGGACCTTGCACTTGGCCTTGTTGAACCTCATGAGGTTCACGTGTACTCACTTCTCTAGTTTGTCCAGGTCCCTCTGAATGGCATCCCATCCCTCAAGTGTGTCAACTGCACTGCATGTCCATTTTGGTCTCGTACTGAAGAGCCCAGAACTGGACACATGAGATTACACCTGGAGTCCCAAGTGCTGAACAGAAAGAAAGAATCTCTTCCTTCAACCTGCTATTACACTCTTGCTAACACAGCCCAGTATTTGGTTGGCCTTCACTACAAGGGCACACTGCTGTCTCATATTCAACTTGTCCACCAGGACCCTCATGTCCTTTTCTGCAAAGCTGCTTTCTAGCCAGTTGGTTCTCAGCCTGAACTGGTGTGGGATGTTATACCTACCCAGGTGCAGGATTTGGCATTTGTCCTTGTTGAACTGCATGAGGTGCCTGCCAGCCCATTTCTCCAGCCTGCTGAGGTCCCTCTGAATAACAGCTCAGCCATATTGATTTATCCCCACAATTTGGTCTTATCTGCAAACTTGCAGAGAAGGGACAAATTTGCATTATTCAGTTGTTAATAGACATTAAACAGTATTGGCTCCAATATCCATCTCTAAGAGATACCACTAGTAATTGGCCACCAGTTGGACTTTGCACTGCTGATCACAACCCTCCAAGTCCATCAATCCAGCTAATTTTTCACCCACCTTATCATCCACTTCACCAAATTTGTGAGGTATGGAGACGACGTCAAAAGCCTTTCTAAAGTCAACATCCACCGTTTTCCCCCTTGTCCACATAGCCAGTCATCGCAGAGAGGGCAATCAGGTACAATTTACCCTTGGTAAACTCATGCTGGCTGCTTGCAGTCACCTTCTTGCACTTTATGTTCTCAGACATGACTTCCAGAATGATCCATTACTTAACTATTCCAAGGACTGAGACAAGGCTAACTGGCCTGCAGTTTCCCAGATCCTCCTTCTTGAAAATGGGAGTAGTGTTTGGTATTTTCCTCCCCGAGTCATCAGGAACCTCTCCCAATCACCATGGCCTTTCAAAGACAATAGAGTGGGCTCAAAACAACATAAGCCAGTTCCCTCAGCACCCTCAGATGAATCCCATCTGGTCCCATGGACCTGTGAATCTACAATGGGCGTAAGCGGTCCCTAACTTAATCTTTGTCTACTGTGGGCAATACTTCACTCCCACAGACTGTCACTAGGCTCTGGGACCTGAGAGGTGTGGTGGTTTAGCCCCTGCCGGGGTCTGAGACCACGCGGCCGCTGCCCCTCCCCCACAAAGGGAGTGAAATACAAAGCCCCAAGACTGAAATAAGGAAAGGTTTAATACAACAGTGCAATAGCAACACAACCAACAACAACAATAACAATAACAGTAATAGTGATAGCAATGAACAGAGCAAAATAGCTACCAAATACAGCAGTGGGAAGCACGATGTACAAAACCACAAGTGCACCGCGCTCCCGCGCCAGGAAAAATGTGACCTGCCAGGATGTGACCACCGCATGGTATCTGAATAACCCGGCTAGAGCTCCCCCCCCACTGCTGGGGAAACTTAACCCTATCCTGGTTAAACCAGGACATAATCCACCCCTTTATTCTATACCATGTGCGTCACATCCAGCTGCCACTTAGCAATTAGCATTGACAAAGAAAAATTAACAAAAGCACAGTATAACTCACGGTGTGTTTTCACCCACAATCAAGTCCCCTTGTGGCACGCATCGGACCTCTCCATCCTTCTGCATCACCCACCAGGTGCACCCAGGTCCTCGAGCAAAAGCAATCCCGTGGATGGGTTTGCCTTTGCCCGGCGCAGGACTAACCCAGACCATTTTTCCCAGCAGATCCCTCATGCGCACCACAGGGACTTTATCCCCGTCTACAACACGTGGAAGTTTTGACTGAGCCGGGCCAGCTCGATTGGCAGATCCTCTTGTGTTGACTAACCAAGTGGCCTTTGTCAGATGTGTGTCCCAGTGTTTGAAGGTTCCACCCCCCATTGCTCTCAATGGAGTTTTTAACAGTCCATTGTAGCGCTCGATCTTCCCGGAGGCTGGTGCGTGGTAGGGGATGTGGTAGACGCACTCGATGCCGTGTTCTTCTGCCCAGGCATCTATGAGGTTATTTCGGAAGTGAGTCCCATTGTCCGACTCAATCCTCTCTGGGGTGCCGTGTCGCCACAGGACTCGCTCTTCAAGGCCCAGGATGGTGTTTCGGGCGGTGGCGTGGGACACTGGATAAGTTTCGAGCCACCCAGTGGTTGCTTCCACCATTGTGAGCACGTGGCGCTTGCCTCGGCGGGTCTGTGGCAGTGTGATGTAGTCGATCTGCCAGGCCTCTCCATATTTATATTTCATCCATCGATCTTCATTCTGCTGGGGCTTCACCCGTTTGGCTTGTTTGATTGCAGCACACGTCTCACATCCGTGGATGATCTCTGCGATGGTGTCAATGGTGAGGTCCACCCCTCGATCTCGAGCCCACCTGTATGTTGCATCTCTGCCTTGGTGGCCCGAGGTCTCATGGGCCCACCGGGCTACGAACAGGTCACCTTTACGCTGCCAGTCCAAGTCCACCTGAGCCACCTCGATCTTAGCAGCCTGGTCCGCCTGCTGGTTGTGTTGATGTTCATCAGTGGCCCGACTCTTGGGTATATGGGCGTCCACATGGCGCACCTTCACAACGAGGTTCTCCACCCGGGCTGCAATGTCCTGCCATACTTCAGCGGCCCAGATGGGTCTGCCCTTGCGTTGCCAGTTGTTCTGTTTCCATTGCTGCAACCACATCCACAGGGCACTTGCCATCACCCACGAGTCAGTGTAGAGATAGAGCCTCGGCCACTTTTCTCGCTCAGCAATCTCCAAAGCCAATTGGATGGCTTTCACCTCTGCGAACTGGCTCAATTCACCTTGTCCCTCAACAGCTTCAGTGGTTTCTCGTGTGGGATGCCAAACCGCAGCCTTCCATCATCGATGTTTTCCCACAATGTGACAAGATCCATCAGTGAACAGGGCATATTGCTTTTCTTCCTCTAGCAGCTCGTTATATGGTGGGGCCTCCTCAGCACATTTCACCTCTTGTTCTGGTGACATCCCAGCATCCTTGCTCTCTGGCCAGTTTATGATCATTTCCACTAATCCTGGGGGGTCGCGGTTCCCTATTCGAGCCCGTTGTGTTATCAACGCAACCCATTTACTCCACGTGGCATCTGTTGCATGATGTGTGGAGGGAGCCTTTCCTTTGAACATCCATCCCAGCACCGGCAGTCGGGGTGCCAGGAGGAGCTGTGTCTCAGTGCCGACCACTTCTGAGGCAGCTCGAATTCCTTCATACGCTGCCAGTATCTCCTTCTCAGTCAGGGTATAGTTAGCTTCAGAGCCTTTGTATCCCCGGCTCCAAAAGCCTAGAGGTCGGCCTCGGGATTCCCCATCTGCTCTCTGCCAAAGGCTCCAGGAAGGGCCATTCTCCCCGGCTGCGGTGTAGAGCACGTTCTTAATCTCCTGCCCTGTCCGGACTGGCCCGAGAGCTACTGCCTGGGTAATCTCCTGCTTAATTTGTTCAAAGGCTTGTTGTTGCTCTGGGCCCCATTTAAAATCGTTCTTCTTGCGGGTTACGTGGTAGAGAGGGCTCACAATCAGGCTGTAGTTTGGGATGTGCATCCTCCAGAACCCCACAGCGCCCAGGAAAGACTGAGTCTCCTTTTTGGTGGTTGGTGGGGCCATGGCTGTTATCTTGTTTATCACCTCCATTGGGATGTGGCGACGCCCATCTTGCCATTTTATTCCTAGGAACTGAATCTCCCTTCCAGGCCCCTTAACTTTCTGTTGCTTGATGGCAAAACCAGCCTTCAGGAGGATTTCAATTATCTTCTTTCCTTTCTCAAAGACTTCCTCAGCTGTGTCCCCCCATACAATGATATCATCAATGAACTGCAGGTGTTCTGGAGCCCCACCTTTCTCCAGTGCAGTATGGACCAGTCTATGGCAAATGGTGGAGCTGTGTTTCCACCCCTGGGGCAATTGATTCCAGGTGTACTGGATACCCCTCCAAGTGAATGCAAACTGTGGCCTGCACTCTGGTGCTATTGGGATGGAAAAAAATGCGTTAGCGATGTCAATCGTGGCGTACCACTTGGCTGCCTTCGACTCCAGCTCATACTGGAGCTCTAGCATGTCCGGCACTGCAGCACTCATCGCTGGCGTCACTTCATTCAGGCCACGGTAGTCCACGGTCAGTCTCCATTCGCCATTAGGTTTTCTCACTGGCCATATAGGGCTGTTGAAAGGTGAGTGAGTCTTGCTGATCACCTCCTGGCTTTCTAGTCGACGGATCAGCTGATGGATGGGGACCAGGGAATCTCGGTTAGTACGGTACTGCCGCCGGTGCACCGTCTTGGTGGCAATTGGCACTCGCTGCTCTTCGACCTTAAGTGACCCCACCACCAAGGGGTCCTCTGAGAGGCCGGGTAAAGTGGACAATTGCTCAACCTCCTCCAGGGCAGCTATACCAAAGGCCCACCGGTACCCTTTTGGGTCTTTAAAGTACCCTCTCCTGAGGTAGTCTATACCTAGGATGCACGGGGCATCTGGGCCAGTCACAATGGGGTGCTTATGCCAGTCCTTCCCAGTTAAGCTTACTTCAGCCTCTAATAGGGTCAGCTGTTGGGACCCCCCTGTCACTCCGGAGATGCAGATGGATTCAACCCCGCTGTGGCTTGATGGCATCAGGGTGCACTGTGCGCCAGTGTCTACCAAGGCCTTATATTCTTGTGGGTCTGATGTGCCAGGCCATCGGATCCACACCTTCCAGGAAATCCGATTATCCCTTTCCTCCACCTGGCTGGAGGCAGGGCCCCTCTAATCCTGCTCACCATCACTCACTTGATCTAAGAGTGACTCCTGCAGGAATGATTTCCTGGTCCCCTCAAGAGGGTCAAGCATACTGCTGGCCATTCTATTCTGTCTGGGGGATTTCTGACTGGACACTGGAGCCGCATCTCTCTTGGAAGACTCCCCTTTCATGGTGGTCTTCCCTTTCAGTTGCTGTACTCGTGCAGCTAGGGCGGAAGTGGGCTGCCCATGCCACCTCCTCATGTTCTCCCCATTGTCGCGGAGGAAGAACCACAGGGTGCCCCATGGTGTGTACCTTCTACTGCCCTTCTCTTGGGTGGGGAAACGCCTGCTTCTAATGGCTGAGACATCGGCCCGTGCAGGCGGAACATAGGACATGTCCTGTTCCACTTTCTGGAGCCTCTGAGACAGTTCCTCTACAGCTGAAACCAAAGCATGTTGGGAGGAAGGGAGACTTCCCTCATAGTGCCGGAGCTGCATAGTCACTTCATCCACTGTCTGATTGTCTCGCCACCAGGATGCTACTGCTAATGCTTTGGAATGTCCCTCTGGTCCACTTTGCAGGAACTTCCGCCACATCAGCTGTGTGCAAGGGGCCTGATCTGGATCCATTGGTGACTGCTCATCATTCAGATCACCATAGATCATATCAAAGACAGCCATTTCCCTGAGGTTTTGGATGCCTTTCTCCATGTCGGTCCACTTGCCTAACCGACATAGAGCATCATCCTTGTAGGGGTACCTCTCCCTCACACCGAGCTGGAGTCACCTCCAAAGGCTGAGGGTTTGAGCCTGTTTCCCTATTGCCTTGTCAATACCAGCCTGCTTGGCTAAAGGTCCCACCTGCTTGGCCTCTCTCCCCTCCAATTCCAAACCAGCAGATCCAGTATCCCAGCACCGGAGCAACCAGGTGCAAATTTGCTCGCCTGCAATGCGGCTGAAATCCTTCCGCATATCTCGCAACTCACTCAGGGATAGAGATCGGATGGTTACCTCCGGCTCTTCCTCCTGCTCTCGTGATGGGCCTGGTTCATTATCACCCTGTACATTGCGAGGGGATTTTTTGGTATATTTGGTTTTCCATATCGGGGCGACTGATATTGGTACTGCTTGTCCCTCCGGCTCAGCTGCTGTGCTGGTGGAGGCGACCGGTACTGGCGCTGCCTGTCCCCCTGGCCCAGCTGCTGTACCAGCAGGCTCACTTTCAGACCCTGCAGCTCTTTCGCCCCCTTGGGGGCAGTGAACAGTGTTAAAGATGACACGGTAGGCATGGGCAAGCCCCCAGCACATCGCAAGGATTTGTGTCTCCCGGGATTTGTCAGATTGGCAGCACACCTTTTCCAAACACTCCACCAGTTTATCAGGACTCTGCAGTTGTTCGACAGTGAGATCCCAAAGCATTGGGGGTGACCACTGACTCAGGCACTTGCCCATCTTTTCCCACACACCTTGTCATTTATAACTATCTGCCCCCGGGGCAGGTTTCCGGGTGGTGCTATTGTTGGAGAAGTACCCCATGGCCCAAAACAGGATCAGGCAGACATTTAGAAAGCATTGTGCCGCGAACACAGTGGCCAGGAGGCTCCAGGGATAGCTGAAACTCTCAAAAACCGAGAGAATCTCCTCCCCTGGCTCACCCATAGAGGGGGTGAGACCCCAAACAAAAGACCAGGCAGCAAACAGGTAGCAGTGCACCCCCACAAGCAGCGAAACGAGCCCATTATAAGCAGACAGTAACCAGTAGAGCAAAATACAGCCCTTGACACATTTTCCACCGACAATAAATGCCACTACTAGGAGCACAGAGTGGACATGAGGATTAATCCAGCCCCACCACGCAAGCAAATTGCCCAGCATTGCAAACATTTCTTATCAAACAATACAAGTAAAAACAGAAAAATTACACCTAACAGATTGCTGTAACACACTTCTCCTTTTGTCCTTATTTCAGTCTTCTCCAGCCTCACGTTGGGCGCCAAAGTTGTGGTGGTTTAGCCCCTGCTGGGGTCTGAGACCACGCGGCCGCTGCCCCTCCCCCACAAAGGGAGTGAAATACAAAGCCCTGAGACTGAGATAAGGAAAGGTTTAATACAACAATGCAATAGCAACACAACAAACAACAACAATAACAATAACAGTAATAGTGATAGCAATGAACAGAGCAAAATAGCTACCAAATACAGCAGTTTGAAGCACGATGTACAAAACCACGAGTGCACCGCGCTCCTGCGCCAGGAAAATGTGACCTGCCAGGATGTGACGTCCGCATGGTATCTGAATAACCCGGCTAGAGCTCCCACCACTGCTGGGGAAACTTAACCCTATCCTGGTTAAACCAGGACAGAGGCCAGAAGGCAGACCTTACCAGTGAAAACCAAGTCAAAGAGTCATCTAGTACCCAAGTACCTCAGCCTTTTCCATGTTCACTGAGCATAAAACTGGACCTTTTGCTGCCAATGTAACCCTTCCTGCTATCCTCCACATCCCTCTCTAGTTATGAGTGCAGCTGATCTCAGGCTTTCCTAACTCCATCCCTGCATGCTTAGACAATTTCCTGGGCTCCCCACAGCTCTATAAAAACTCTTGATACACTCAAGATCACCCTAACAATATCATTTGTGCCCACATGCATGAGCAAAAAGGGGTAATATTCCAAGGGCCAGATGAGTTTCTGCTCTTTCTGCAGTTGCCCAAATCCAAGCCCCTGATAAGCAACAAGTCTCTCAAGACTGCAAGTCAGGCTGGCAGATGGGTGCATCAATCCCCCACAGGAGGCCTCAAACTATCATCACCCATCACTTCTTGGTGAGAAATGTTTCATAAATCAGTTTTTCACTATAAATTAACACTTAATTGAAAATGCTATGCTTTTCTAATTAGTGTATGCGTGAAAACCCATCCTCTGAAAATAAGTGATCCACAACAAAAACATTATGCAGCTTCAGTTTTAGTCTAATGCAACTAGAAGAGACATCACTGACTACAGTTGAGAAAAAGCAAATTCATAATTCTGTCAACATAAGATAGCAATGAATCAACATACTGTAGAGAACAAATAAGAAATATAAGTTTATCAGCCTCACTATTACAGTGCCATACAATCCAAATCATATTCGTAAATTTCATGACAAGAAGAAAGAATTCACTTTTGTTTCTACAAATCAGAAGAATCACATGCAATTTAAAAATTAATTTATTTCTGCATGTCTAGAAACCGAAAATGCATTAAAACCATTACTTAGAGCACTTATTTTTCTTTGGGGACAATGACTCCAAAGTAGTTCCCTTGAAATATTCACTGTGGTCTTATGCTCAACATAAACCCCTTTCAAAAGGCTTAGCACAAGATCCCAAATTTAGTAATTGACTAACTGAACAAGACATATAAATCAAGTTTTAAAAATCAGAACATTAAACCTGAAGCACAAAAAGCTTTTTTCCTAAATTTAAGTGATTCTATGCTACAGAGATGTTTTCCTTTATTTGCTGAACTAGTTTTCTGAAAATACAAACTTTATTATACTATTATGTTGAAATATTGTCCTGGTTTCAGCTGAGATAGAGCTAATTTTCCTTCTTAGTAGCTAGAATAGTGCTGTGCTTTGGATTCAGTATGGGATTTGGTATGAGAAGAATGTTGATAATACACTGATGTTTTCAGTTGTTGCTAAGAGATCAAGGACTCTCCAACTCCCCACGTCCTGCTAGCACACAAGTACACAAGAAGCTGGGAGGGAGCACTGCCAGAGCACCGGACCCAAATTAACCAATGGAATATTCCAGATCATGTAACGTCATGCTCAGGATATAAAGGAGGGGTGGCTGGGAAGGAGGGGGTTCTCTCTCACTTCCAGGATTGTGACTGTGGGATCTTGGTATTTCAGGATCACTAGTCAGGAACGAGCTGGGTATCAGTCAGCAGGTAGTGAGCAATTGCAGTGTGCATTAGCTGTTTGTACTTTCTATTATTGTTATAGTTTAATAATTGAAATAAAATAAAACAGTTTTTATCTCAACCCATGAGTCTCCCTTTACCCCTCCAATTTCTCTCATCCCCTGGGCGGAGGGAGGGCAAGCAAGCGGCTGTGTGGTGTTTGGCTGCTGGTTGGGTTTAAACCACAACAAATATATGATGCAACATTGTATTTAATAAATCATTGCATCAACACACATGTATCTCACTCCATAGATTGAGACACAAGCAAAGAAAGCATCAAAATCCAGGTCTCGTGATTCCTAATTATATACTCAGACCACAAGGTGCAACTACAAAAAGAAAAGGCACAAAATAGTATAATATTATTTAATAATATTTTAACAGGCGGGGGGGGTGTCAACTATATTAAAACAAGTTTGACAAATCTTTGCCAGGACAATTATGATTTCAGTGACCTATTAGAAAACTTTACAAAATGCTTGAGAGTTCGGAGATTTTAAGTAAACCTAGAAACAGATACTCTGCCAATTATATCTTTTATATGATGCAGAGTCACATTCAGAAAAATCACAATTGATTAGGTAAGATTCCCCTTGATCTTTAAGTCAGTATATATCTAAAGGAATTGGATAACAACCGAGATACAGTCAGCACTTCAGACTTTTAAGTCTGCTAGGTGGCAAAATAAGACCAAGTAGTTCTGATAAATAACAGGAAAGAATATAGATTTGATTGAGACTCACAACTAAACAATAAATAGCAGTATGGTAAAAACTGCCTGTAGAAGCTAGGATATGAAAATATTGTGATCTCTGGATCTGCATAGAAAGGTAAGAGGAAAGACAATGCTGTAAGTTAGTTCAAAAGAAAGATCCAGTGCTCTCTTGCTGCAAGCATAGTATGTTTTTACATGTATTGACCACTAGAAGTAGAAAGAAAATCAGATGCTCAGGAAGAAAACCTAGATAATAAAGGGAGGGGGACACTGAAAACACAGAAAAAAACATGAGGCAACAATATAGAAGTATCTCAGGGAAAGAGATATAGCAGCTGAAACACTGAAGAGCAAACAGCTCCAACTTTAAATTTCAAAGAACTAGTCTATAAGCCCTGTCTTGTTTTCTATTGAGCTTCACTCAAATGCCATTCAGAAGGGTCATTTTTGCTCAGTACATTTATGAGCAATCTGAAATCAGCAGGTGCCTGTGAGGAAATGCTCACACTCACATGAAATAACACCTCCAGTAGTTAGCACCTTCTTTAAAAACATAAGATACACATAAGATGTCAATGGCTCAATATCCAAGTAGAAACCAGTAACGAGTGGTGTCCCTCAAGGGTCCATACTGGAACCAATACTGTTTAATATCATCATCAGTGACATAGACAGTGGGACTGAGTGCACCCTCAGCAAGTTTGCAGACAACACCAAGCTGAGTGGTGCAGTTGATTCCCTAGAGGGAAGGGATGTGCCATCCAGAGGGACCTTGACAGGTTTGAGGAGTGGGTTCATGTGAACCTCATGAAGTTCAACAAGGCCAAGTGCAAGGTCCTGCACGTAGGTTAGGGAAATCCCTAGCATCAATACAGACTGGGGGATGAATGGATTGAGAGCAGCCCTGCAGAGAAGGACTTGGGGATACTGGTGGATGAAAAAATTGCACATGAGCCAGCAACATGTTCTTACAGCCCAGAAAGCCAATTGTATCCTGGGCTGCATGAAAAGAAGCATGGCCAGCAGGTCGAGGGAAGTGATTCTCCCCCTTTGCTCTGCTCTTGTGAGACCCCACCTAGAGTACTGCATCCAGCTCTGGGGCCCCCAGTAAAAGACAGGCATGAGCCTGTTAGCACAGGTCCAGAGGATGGCCACAAGAACAGTCAGAGGGCTGAAACACCTCTCCTCTGAAGAAAGGCTGAGAGAGTTGGGGTAGACCTTATTGCAGCCTTTCAGTACTTAAAGGGGGCTTATAAGAATGACAGAGAGAGATTTTTTACTGAGGCCTTCTAGCACATTGCTTTCAAAACATTAAATAAGGATATCTCAATTTCTTTTAAAAATATTATTTTCACAGCTCTAGGAGAATCAAAATTATGTATGGAGAGAGGTGCTAAATTTAATTCCTAACAGAGCAAAAAAATTATCCTTTCAAGATACAAGGCAGAACTTCTACAGAATATTTTATACTAGTGCAACTACTGGTAAGAAGAAGTAGAAAACCAAGCAAGTTTCTTTACAAATATCACACACCACTTCTCTCTACATAAATGCCCTTCTTTCATTTTCTCTCAATTCTTCTCAATTTTTTTTATTAATCCTTAACTATCCACTTACCCATAGCAGAAAAAAAATAGTAAAAGAAATACAGAGGGACAAGGACAAACACACAAAATAATTGTATGATGACCTCTCTACAAAAGCTGTAGTACATTGGCATGTTTCCTCTTTTAAAATACAAAACTAAAAGAGAATATATTACTTCTGAACCTGCCAAAGCTACCAAAATACAAACTACACCTGAACAAGGCCGTGAAGACTGCATAAACTCTTTCTCCCAATGCCACAGCCAATTATGTACATGAGTTCCTTCTACACCTACCGTGCAACCCCCCACATCTTCATTATACCAAAGCAGACCACACCCTAATCCACCTCCCCTGCATGCCAGACCTCCTTGAAATACCTCCCTTCAAGCACTACTCTCCCCATGCCTTGTACCCTACAGTCCCTTCTCCTCTTCCTCCCTACCCTAAAAAACCTGGGGGTACTTCCCCTCACAGGGAGCATATCATGCCAAGCCTGCCTCCCCTTCCTCTTCTGCACCCCTTCTCCCTTCATATCGCGCCATTCACAACTCCCGGGACGCATCAGCAAGCCACCCTAACACACACCTTCCCCTCTCCTTACGCTTTCCTCCTTTCCCCCAAAACAGATTCCTCCAGGCCCACCCTTCAAACAGTGAAGGGGAGTGAAAATGAACAGCTCTCCTGTCTCCTCCCCTCTATTATCTGCCTCGGACACACTCCTTGTCCAGGGTGAGGCAAGTCCCGAGTCGCAGGCTAGTGAGGGGTGACAGAGACCAGGCCCACTTCAAGCTGCAGCAGGCCCTTCCTGAGCGAACACAGGCCCGGTATGCGTGCTTAGTGGCGACAGAAAAGAGACTCAGGGCCTATCCATAACAGACACGGCCACCACCTCCCCTCCCGCGATAGTGCAAAGTGAGGCCTGGCCACCGCCTTCCTCCTCCCACCATGACCACTTTCCGCGACCGACTCCACAGGCCCTGCTCTCAGCGACGGCGCCGCCATGTTGACCCACCTCACACGGCGGCATGAGAGGCCCTAACGCCGTACAAGGCTCAAGGACATCTCTTCCCCGCCCCCCCCCCCCCCCCCCCACGCACCCCCGCGCGGCCTTGGGTCTCTTACCTTCATGTCGGGACATCCTAGTTTTGAGGCTGTAGCCCAGGCCTGTCCCTAGGCTCCCGCTGGGCTGCTCAGGCGTTGCTTTAGCCTACGTCCCTCCCGTCTTACGCACTAACCCCCAAGCGCGAAGCGAACAAGCAACAAAAAGGCAAAAGAAATGGGGGGGGGGGGGGGGGGGGGGGTGAAGCAAAGAGGTATCTGAAGAGGTATCTGTTCTAACGGCCCCGGCCAGCCAGCCAGCCAGCCGGCCGGCCTGCCTGCCTGCCTCACTCACACTCTCTCTCCCTCCCTCCCTTAGAGGGGCGGATCCACCAGCAGTGACTTCCTAGGCGCCGCGATACAGTGAATCTTAGGCCCCTCTTCCTCTTCCGCCGCTTTAATCTACACCCCTCTTTTCCTGAGTCTCCACCTCTGTTCTCTCTTCTATTGTTACTGCAAGAACACTGACTCCTTCTTGCACACCTCAGCTCTTTCCCGTCCTAAGACCAAGGTCTCACAGTTTCTTTCCTTCTCCACCTGTTTTGTGGGGTTTTTTTAATTCTTTCTCTCTTTTTTTCTTTCATTCCTTCTCTGTCCAATAGCCGCTGCTACTGCAAACAGGAAGGAAGAGGAAATACATAGCCAATGGAAAGGAGGATCGGTACCACCCAATGCTGGGAAAGCCGCAGGGTTGAGCGTAGCTTACACGTACTGGTTGGGGCTCCCACTTTTTCCTCCAAACTAGGAAAGACTGCTGCCTTCAGGCATTCGCCAGAGATACAGCCTCCTCCACCATTTCGACCTCCCATAACTGTCCCGCGTGCCGCGGGAGGCAGGGAGAAGAGTCCCCCCACTCGCCCCTGTTGTAGAACACCGCTGTAGCGGTGTGGCTGCGCCTTTGCATGTGCACGGAGATCTATCTCCTCCCTCGTCCCCTAGTAAGGGCGCCAGAGAGCAAGGAACGGCAGCAACTCGACAGCAGCCTTGAGGAAGGAGACAAGTTCAGCGAGGTGGTTCATGGTACTTCCCATTCCCTCTCCTTTCCACTGTGGCTTGCAAAACCCTCTCTATATTCGGGGAGGTGTAGCAAGCAGTGATGAATCTGACACATACCCTAATACTTCCTGCCCTGTCCTAGCTATCTGACTCCTGCAATGCTGAGGGTGCTCAGATAACTTCTTAATCAGTCGAGAAAGGTAAATGCCAGCCTGTCTGCAACAGGTGCCATATTCCACACACGTGAGTTTTACCTGGTCATGATAATTCTGTGTTTCTGCTTAGGCTGTGAAGTGCTGAGAGGTGAAGAGAGGGCAACCTTGTGGCTACAGTAACATACTGATTTGTCATAAGCGAACTAAGCCATTTTAGTGGGATATTCCCATACTTTTCCGTGATTTTTTTTTTTTTTTTCATTCTGCCTCTTACTAGTGTTAGGCTCCAAAGGATCGGGGTGTCTGTTTCAGAATGGGGAGGGGGAGCTCCAAACCTTGTACAGCTCCTGGCTGCTGTAGGAGCTTTCCCATAAGAGATTTAAGATAGCAGCAGCATACCTGATTACTGTGGCAGACGTGTCCCGAGAAGTGAGAGCCACATAGTTGGAAAGGGGGGAGGCAAAACCTTATAAAGAATGATGAAAAACCAAAAAGTTTGTGACTTGCAAAAATTTATTTAGTTTTCCTGCATTTTTTTCCCTTTTTCCTTTTTGTCTGTTGCAAAAAGACGTTAGTCTAGAGAAGAAATTGTAAAACACCTATCATAGGAGGGGAGAGGGAGATGGGAGGAAGGGTAGTACAGGGGAAGGAAGGAGGGGGTAGGGAGAGGAGCAGGGAAGGGGGGAGGGGTAAGAGGAAGAGGGAGATGGGGAAAATGGGGAGGGGGACAGGAAGCGAGAGGGAGGTATGGGGAGGGGGGAAGGAGGGAGAGTAGGTAAGAGGGTAGGGGGCACAGGGGTGTGGGGTTGAAGGGAAGGGGAAGAGGGGAGGAGGAAAGGAGAAGTGGCTTGGGGGTAAGGGGGGCGAGTGTGGGGAGGTGGAAAGAAGGAGGGGGTTGGGGGAATAGGGATTCGGGAGTAGAGAGGGAGGAGGTGTTTTGCACCAGGAGGCGCTGGTTCATGATGATCTCGGTAAGAAAGGCACTTAGGCTCTGTAATGTATCATTTAAAATGCTATTTATTAGAGCTAACACTATAAAAGAGAGGATAGTATAGATAATGTTATGTCCCTTCAGACACTGGGAACCCTGAGTTGTGCAGCATTGAATGGGCCTCTGATCAGGGTGCAGCACACCATGCAGACCCTGTCTGTAGAAAGGGTTACCCCATTTTGGTCACTTAAACTCTTATAGGGTTTTCTTACAAGAAAACAACTCTGTTCATTTCTACTGTCAAACAGAAAGGATGTTTACGTGAGAACTCACTGCTTTACTTTTAGATCAAGGCAAGGAAATGCAGGGGGTGTAATCACTGGTACCAGGTGGGAGCTGCCTGCAGGCTCCTCTGTTACAATAAGCTGGCTAAGTTTATCCTGTGGCTAATGGATATGTGCAGCACAATGAAGGCCTGGGCTTACTTAGGTTAGTTGTTGTGTTGATCACTAACTCCTCGATGTACAATTGTCTTCTGGTTAGGATCACTACATCACCATGCACACGTTCTTTTGAAGTTTGCATTTTGTTCTGGGTTTCCATTTTAGTGGACAGTGTTGCCTGTGTCTTGCAGCACAGCACAAAGCTCAAAGGCTGCCCCAGTAATACTGCATGGTTGTCATGGTTTAACCCCAGCCAGCAACTAAGCACCACACAGCTGCTCACTCACTCCCCCCCAGCGAGATGGGGGGAGATAATTGGAAGGGTAAAAATGAGAAAACTCGTGGGTTGAGATAAAAACAGTTTAATAATTGAAATAAAATTATAATAAATTTTAATGAAAAGGAAAATAACAAAGAGAGAGAGAAATAAAACCCAAGAAAGACAAGTGATGCAAGTGAAAACAATTGCTCACCACCAACCAACTGATGCCAAGCCAGTCCCTGAGCGGCACCCCCCTGCCGCCAACTTCCCCCCTAGTTTTATTGCTGAGCATGATGCCATATGGTCTGGAATATCCCTTTGGTCAGTTGGGGTCAGCTGTCCCAGCTGTGTCCCCTCCCAACTTCTTGTGCACCCCCAGCCTATACACTGGTGGGGTGGGGTGAGAAACAGAAAAGGCCTCAAGCACTGCTCAACAATAACTAAAACATCCCTGCATTATCAACACTGTTTTCAATGCAAATCCAAAACATAGCCCCATACTAGCTACTATAAAGAAATTTAACTCTATCCCAGCCAAAACCAGCTAATTCTCCACCCTTTATTCCATACCATTTACATCATGCTCGGGTCCCACACTATCCAATACATCCTCATTAACCACTACCCCCCTTCCCATCCATTGATATAATACACAGACGTTCCCTTAGTCTATGGGCCACCCCTGTTAAATGTCCACAAAATGTCCATTGAGTACATTTAGTCCATGACTTTGGGCTCCATCCATTATGGTGGTCACTCAGGACAGGAGAGGTGGTGTGTTGTGTGGAGTTATTGGGCACCAAAGCCAGCTCAGGTCGGGTCACTGCTGCACTTGCACTGCTTCTTGTGAGGCTTGTCATCCATTGGTTGAGGTGGTTCCTGCTATAGTAATTCCTATAACATGCAACTCAAATCATGGGTTACAACAATTTAAAGGTATATCCATTACAGTCCCTACCCCTGGTCCCTTTGGACTAGGCCTTAAATTTTAACACTGCAATGAATTCCTCCTCTTGCCTCTAGCTTGGCTAGCAGTGAGAGGTTCCTGCTATAATACCTTTGACATATGGCAGTTACAGCAGTGGTGACATACAACATCATGTAACACCGGCATCATACAATTCAAATCATGGGTTATTTTCACCCAGGACTAAATCATCTTGAGGTACACATTGGACTCCCTGTTGTGGTTTAAACCCAGAGGGCAACTGAGCACCATGCAGCTGCTTGCTCACTCCTTCCCCCTCAGGAATAGGAAGGAGAAAACTAAAACAAAAGACTCGGGGATTGAGACAAGAACAGGGAGGGATGACTCACCAATTATGGTCACAGTCAAAAGACAGACTCGATTGGGGAAGAAAAAAACCATCAATTTAATTTGAACACCACCACCACTAATTTACCAATCAGAGTAGGACAGTGAGAAATACAACCACATCTTGTGTGCACTTGCACATGGTGCTTGCCATGGTGGGTTTGTGATAGTATAATAATCAATCTGCCAGGCTTCCTCATGTTGATATTTCAGCCATCGTCCTCTATACCCAAAAGGCTTTAGCCACTAGGCTTGTTTGATTATGGCACACATTTTACATTCATGGATTACCTGTGCAATGGCATCAATGGTCAAGTCCACCCCTTGATCACGAGCCCATTTGTATGTTGCATCTCTTCCCTGATGGCCTGATATGTCATGGGCCCACTGAGCTATAAATAGCTCACACTTATGTTCCCAGTCCAGATCCACCTGAGCCACTTCAATTCTAGCAGCCTGGTCCACCTGTTCATTGTTTTGATGTTCTTCAGTGGCTCAACTCTTGGGTATGTGAGCATCTACATGATGTACTTTTACAACCAGGTTCCCTACCCAAGCAGCAATATCTTGCCACAATGCAGCAGCCCAGATGGGTTTATCTCTGCGCTGCCAGTTGGTCCGCTTCCATTGCTGTACCACCCCACATAGCATTTGTCACTATCCATGAGTCAGTATAAAGTACTGACTGTCGCAGTAGAGACGGACACGACAAACATCAGATTGTGTGAAATGACCAAAATGGCTGCAAAAGCACCTTTATTGTTCTAACAAGCCTTTTTATAACCTTCTTCAAAGTAGGTGTTCATACAGGATTGGTTCACTTTAGTAACTAACAGTTCACGATTGGGTGATAGTTTCTCGCCTGAATCGTCAGGACAGTTCTTCTTATCTCAGTTCTCTAATCTTGTTTCCATGGCACTTCTCGGGACTTTCCGGCCTCTCATGGATACACTGGAATCTTGTCAAGGTTAAATTCTTCTTCAGTTAGACTAGAGGCAGACCCGCTGCCTCCCCCGACAACTCCCCCTATTTGTATTTGTGCTGGAAATATTGCGAGAGCAGTCTTCTGCAGGGCCCTTTGCAGAAGACTGACAAGACAGGGCAACATTAAAAGCACGGTCACAATTATCAAGATCACTACCCCCACAGTTTTGACCAGAGATATCAACCATCCAGAAAGTCCCCAACCTTTAAACATCCTTGTTAACCAATCTAATCCATCATCTTCTGTTAAACGCTTGACACCATCCTTTAGTTGCTGTATGCTTTTAAAAATAGATTCTGAGTGGTCAGACAAATTCATGCAACACATTCCATCAAAATCTTCACATCCATGTCCTTGCACTAAAAGCAAAAAGTCAATAGCAGCTCTATTCTGTAACGTAGCATGTCTAACACTATCAACATCAGTTAAAAGGCCACTTAAAGCTAAAGAGGTAGCATTAGTTTGTTTGCTAAGCCATCACCCTAACTTTGTTAGTTTTTTCAATGCAGAGTTACCCAGACATTCTGCTTGGGTTGTGGAACTACCCATCCTTCACCCTGATGCAGGTTCCAGCACAGGCCGAACACACCGAGCAGGAACCCAGCGAGGGCCGGCATCTGTAGAGACACAAGCATAACCCCTGCCCCAGGTGAATAGCTCACATGGTCCACTCCACTGACCAGTAATTAGATCTCTGACATGCACTTTGACGCCCTTTTGCAAATCCTGTTTTGAAAAAAGAGAAGAGAAGAGAAATGCTGAAAAAGAGGAGGCAGAGAAGAATTATCCCCATAATGGAGAAGTTAAGAACATAAACTGCTTTATCTAAACATGCCTGTGGTGGTTCCCCAATCATTCCCCCTTTTTGTTTTTGAAGCTGCCGCTTCAACGTGCCATGTGCACGCTCAACAATTGCTTGTCCTGTCGGGGAATGGGGAATTCCTGTAACATGAGTAACACCCCACAAATTAAAAAATGTTTGAACTTTCTGTGAAACATATGCTGGGCCACTGTCCGTTTTAATTTGGCGTGGCACCCCAAGCATAGAAAAAGCCTTTTGGAAATGTCAAATGACATCTTTTCCTGTTTCTCCATTATGTGCTGTTGCTACTAAGGCATGAGAATAAGTATCAATAGAAACATGAACATATTTCTGTCGGCCAAATTCATTTATATGAGTAACATCAGTTTGCCAAATCTGTAAAGCCTGCATACCTCTAGGATTAGTACCAAAATACACTGGTGTGTGAGTTCCTTGGCAATCAGGGCAGGCAGCCACAATGGAAAGAACTTCAGTAGGAGACAAGCTGAACTGCCGTTGTAAAGCTCGATATCCTTGGTGAAAAAATTGATGTGATAATACAGCTTGTTGCTTTATGTTAGGAACAGTACTCAGAGTCATAGCAGAAACAAGAGCATCCGCTCTGGCATTACCTTCTGTATAAACTCCTGGTAAAGTGGTATGACTACGGATGTGCATGATAAAATAAGGTTCTGTCTGTAGTTGGATACTTTTCCAGAGTTCTAGAAGTACATCAAATAATAATTGATTGTCTGACATGGTCAAAACCACTTTGTCCAGTCGAGAAACTAAGTTAGCTACATACGCTGAGTCTGTTACAATATTTACAGGAGTGGAAAAAATAGAAAAAACAACAGCCATTGCACGCAGCTCTACTACTTGTGGAGAACCATTTTGATATACTACTTTGTTGTTCCAGTTGTTGTTTTCATACCATACTACTGCTGCTTTACCTGTTTTTCCTGAGCCATCTGTAAAAACAGTAAGGCCGTTCACTGGTTCTGGTTGGCTTAAATTTTTCTGACCAAATGGTATTTCTCGAGCAAATTTCAGCAGCGGGTGTGATGGCAGGTGATATGATCTCTGTCCCTGAAAGCCCGCCATGGCTGCTTGCAGCTCATAATTATTCGCCAAACACCGTTCAAAATACCAATTTTGAACAGGTAAAACAATCATAGCTGGGTCACGCCCTGTTAGTTCTGTACATCGTTTTCTGGCTTTTATGATTACATCAGCAATAAGCTCAAACAGTCCGGGAGCAGTTTTTCGTGGTCGGAATGACAGAAACATACATTCCAAAATATGTAATGGGTCATCCCACTCAGAATTCCACTGCACTAAAGCACCAAATGGCACAGTTCTGTCAATTAGTACAAAGAGTTGTACCAATTGAGACAGATCTATTCGAGAAACAAATTTCTCGTGTATAGATCGTTCCACCATGTGAATTACACTTGATGCTTCCTCAGTTAATATTCTGGGTTCTGTTGGATCATTGGAATTTTTTAATAATTCCCATAAAGGTTGCAGTTGCGAATTGGTCAGTCCGAGATAGGGCCTAATCCAATTCAGGGATCCCATTAATTTCTGTACATCATTAAGGGTTTTAACTTCAAGGTTAAGTTTCACAGGTTGAGGTATTACCTGCTTACCTGTAACTGTCATTCCTAGATATTTCCAGGGTTCTACTTTCTGCACCTTTTCAGGGGCAATAACTAATCCATATTGTTGTAACGAATCTCTGGCTAAATTCTCCATGTCATTCAACTGCTCCTTGCTGTGTGATGCTAACAGGATGTCATCCATGTAATGGTAACAATAGCTGGTAGGGAATTTCTCCCTTACAGGTGACAAAGCTTGTGCCACAAACCATTGACAAATTGTTGGTGAATTTTTCATGCCCTGCGGCAGAACTCTCCATTGATATCTTTTTGTGGGTTCTGCATGATTGACAGAAGGCACAGAGAATGCAAATTTTTCTCTGTCTTGAGAGGCTAATGGTATTGTAAAAAAACAGTCCTTAAGGTCCATGACAATGATTTCCCAATCTTGAGGGATCATGGCAGGTGAAGGCATGCCTGGTTGCAGAGCCCCCATCATGGCCATGACAGCATTGACTTGCCGCAAGTCATGCAAAAATCACCATTTTCCTGATTTCTTTTTTATCACAAACACTGGAGTGTTCCATGGGCTCTGAGAGGGTTCAATGTGTCCAGCAGCTAGCTGTTCTGCCACCAATTCTTGCAGGGCTCTTAATTTCTCAATTGGTAGGGGCCACTGATCCACCCACACAGGGTTATTCGTTAACCAAGTTAAAACAAGCGTGGGCTGTCTGACACCCTGCAGCACAGTGGCCCCCGTTAAAAATCCGTGGTAATTCTCACCCCCCAGTGCGACAAGCAATCCCTCCCCCATAAATTGAGGGGAGCTGCCGTCACATATGGTTTGACAACTGCTTGTTGGCCCTCAGGATTGGTAATCAGAACTGCTGTGGCTGCCATCCTTGCTCGCACGGATCCTCCCAGCCCCACTACCCCCGCACCTGCATCCTCTGTTGGCCAGGTGGATGGCCACAGATAATCAGCAATAATAGTCACATCAGCAACGGTGTCCAGGAGCCCCGCAAGCCTTACTGTGGTCAGCGATTGTCCGTGATTCGACAGCGTGCACGTCATATGTGGTCGGGATGATGAAACAGTCTGAGACCAGCAAACTTGAGGGGGTCCCGTAGAGCCGAAGCCTCCATTGCATCGCAGTCGCTGTTCTGCTTTTGAAACACAACTCGGAAAAAGAATAAGTTGAGCAACGCGAGTACCTTTTGGGATTGTTACTGGTGGGTAGGGAGCTGAAACCAGTGCGCAAATTTGACCTGTAAAATCAGCATCAATAACGCCTACATGCACAATCAGTCCATTTAACGTGCTACTTGATCTTCCTAGTAGCAATGCACTCAGTCCTCGTCCTATAGGACCCCTCGCATCAAGAGGGACCTTAACAATGTCTTTGGTGACTATAGTTACTGTGTCAGCGGTGGATACATCCAACCCTGCTGAGCCAGTTGTTGCGGCTGATAGCTGTTCGCAGAGGGGAGTTGGCCGGCTGTCGGGAGGGGATTTGTTGTCCTCACACGCCCTTTCGCGCTCTTTTTGTGGTTTCCCTGTAGTGGCTGCCCGTTAACATGAAATTTGGAACGACATTGTTTTGCAAACTGTCCCAGTTTTCCGCATTTGTTGCAATTAGTTCCCGGTGGGATGTTCACCGATTGTTTACTCGGTGATGTTCTGTTTGGACAAGCTACCTTCATGTGCCCTTCTTTGCCACACCCAAAGCATTTCCCTGAATTTCTCATATTCATAGCAGTAGCTAGGGCGGCCACTTGCGCTGCCATCTGAGCAGCCACCTTATGTTCCACTGTCCCAACCTTAGAACACGCAGCCACCATGTCAGGAATGGAAGGATCTCCTGGTAAAGACTGTATTATCTTTTGACAGTCCTCATTAGCATTATCTTTTGCTAACTGTTTGCACAACATTTGCCTTAACGTCTCATCTTCTACCTGTTTATCCAGCGCAGCAGATATTTTTTCTACAAACTGTAAAAAGGGCTCTCTGGGGCCTTGGCGGATAGCAATGTATTTTTGTTTTGGAGCTGCCATTTCCATGGTTCGCTTTAATGCCGTAATTCCTATATGTTGTGCCTGTTCAAGGACAATTGGAGGCCATGTAGCTTGCAGTTCAGGGTTACTAAACGGCCCCTCACCAAGCAAAGCATCCTCTCCAAGTCCTAGCCTCGGGTCATCCTGTGGCAGTCGTAAATTATTCTGCGCAGCTGCGCGTGCCATCTGCCTCCAAGTAGATTGAAACACGTGTAATTGCACCGGCTGAAACAGCACTTGTGCGAGATGCGTAACGTCATATGGACACAGCAAATCTGTGCTGATTATTCGAATAAGTTGCATCACTTCAGGAGAATTGATTCCAAATTTCTGCGCTTTATTCTGCAAATCCTGCACCACTTTCCAGCCAATTGGATTGTGCTCATTGTGCTCGTTTGTGCCTGCAGCAGCTTTGTAAACAGGGAATGCACCAGGAGCCTCTGCTGCTATATCTACAGGCTTTGGACATGCCGGGGTTGGAGAGTACGGGCTGAGGCGTTCAACCAGATCCCAGTTGCCAGCTTCGGCAGCATACTTCCTAACTCCCTCCCAAAACCGATCAGGGGATCTTGGGACTACAGTTATTGTGGATGGAGGGAGAGTCCATGGCTGGGCTTTTTTCACTATGGGTTTATCTGTAATATGCAGAGCTCGCATAGCGGCAGTTAAAGCTTCTTCTCCCTCACTTTCATTTTCGCTCTCACTTTCCAGCTCTGTGTTATTCGCCGGATTCGCCGTATTTTCCTCCTCGGGAGGGGCCGATGGAGTCACCCCTTCTGCTGCTGCACCGCTAGGGGCCGCCGCTGCACCGCTAGGTGGGGGGGCCCCTCATCGCCCGCAAAATATTTAATGGTGGAGGAGGAGGAGGTGGGCGAGGGCGTGATCTGCTTTTGCCCATGAGGGGTTTCCTGCCTGCTATCGCCGACGCTGAGGCATCGGCTTCATTTGCCCCTTGGCCACAATCTCTCCCCTTCCTGACATTTTCTGGTTTCTCATCTTTCTTTTGCTCATCATTCGCCGCACATTCTGCTTTCCATTCCTTCAGGGTCTCGCTTAATAGACGCCATGTGGTTGCCAACTCACATGCCCCTTTTTGTCCTTTAGAGACCTCATCCCATAGTTTCAATCCTACTGCTTGCCATGCACTCACACTGAATGCAGTAACTGTTGTGGCTTCAAAGTCTTGCATCATACTCCATATCAAAATCTTTTTCAGGCTTTGTTCTGTGGTTTTAACCCATTTTCTTTTTAATAGGGCTTTCCAGGTAGACAAAATCGTCTCCTCTTCTTTTGTTAATTGCTGCCCCATAATTACAGTCCCGTTCCCGGTGGCTCACCTTTTTAGGTGTCGAAGTTCAGGTCCGGACCAAGCAGATTCCCTCTGCTCTCAGCTACACCGGGCTCCGTCTCCGCAGCTCTTCCCGCCGCCGCTACACTTCTCCGCAGCTCTCCCCGCCTCAGAATACGTCACCTTTAAATGATCACTTCGCCCGATCACGTCGGGGTCACCATTTGTCGCAGTAGAGACGGACACGACAAACATCAGATTGTGTAAAATGACCAAAATGGCTGCAAAAGCACCTTTATTGTTCTAACAAGCCTTTTTATAACCTTCTTCAAAGTAGGTGTTCATACAGGATTGGTTCACTTTAGTAACTAACAGTTCACGATTGGGTGATAGTTTCTCGCCTGAATCGTCAGGACAGTTCTTCTTATCTCAGTTCTCTAATCTTGTTTCCATGGCACTTCTCGGGACTTTCCGGCCTCTCATGGATACACTGGAATCTTGTCAAGGTTAAATTCTTCTTCAGTTAGACTAGAGGCAGACCCGCTGCCTCCCCCGACACTTCTCCAATAATAGCACCACCCGGAAACCTGCACGAAGGGCAGATAGTTATAAATGGCAAGGTGTGTGGGAAAGGATGGGCAAGTGCCTGGGTCAGTGGTCACCCCCAACGTTTTGGAATTTCACTCCCGAACAAATGCAGAGTCCTGATAAAGTGGTGGAGTGTTTGAAAAAGGTGTGCTGCCAATCTGACAAACCCTGGGAAACACAAATCCTTGCGATGTGCTGGGGACTTGCCCATGCCTACCGAGTCATCTTTAACACTGTTCACTGCCCTCAAGGGGGAGAAGGGGCTGCAGGATCTGAAAGTGAACCTACTGGTACAGCAGGTGGGCCAGAGGGACAGGCAGTGCCAGTATCAGTAGCCCTGATACAGAAAACCAAATACACCAAAAAGTCAGCTCGCATAGCAGGGGATGGAGATGAGCCATGCCCAGCACGAGAACAGGGGAAAGAGCCAGAGGTAATCATCCGATCTCTATCCCTGAGTGAGTTGCGAGATATGTGGAAGGATTTCACCCACCTTCCAGGGGAGCAAATTTGCACCTGGCTGCTCCGATGCTGGGATAGTGGAGCTGGTGTTTTGGAATTGGAGGGGAGAGAGGCCAATCAGCTGGGATCTTTGTCCAGGGAGGCTGGCATTGACAAGGCAATAGGGAAACAGGCTCAAACCCTCAGCCTTTGGAGGCAACTCCTGCTCAGTGTGAGGGAGAGGTACCCCTACAAGGATGATGTCCTACGTTGGTTAGGCAAGTGGACCGACATGGAGAAAGGCATTCTGAATCTCAGGGAATTGGCTGTGTTTGATATGGTTTATGGTGATCTGAATGATGAGCAGTCACCCATGGATCCAGATCAGGCCCCTTGCACACAGCTGATGTGGCGGAAGTTCCTGCAGAGTGCACCAGAAGCACGTTCCAAAGCATTAGCAGTAGTGTCCTGGTGGCAAGACACCCAGACTCAAACAGTGGATGAAGTGATTGGCCAGTTCTGGCAATATGAGGGAAATCTCCCTTCCTCCCAACATGCCTGGGTTTCAGCTGTAGAGGAACTGTCTCAGAGGCTCCAGAAAATGGAACAGGACATGTCCTACATTCCACCTGCAGGGGCTGATGTCTCAGCCATTACAAGCAGACATTTCCCCACCCAAGAGAAGGGCAGTAGAAGGTACACACCACGGGGCACCCTGTGGTTCTTCCTCCGCGACCATGGGGAAAACATGAGGAGATGGGATGGACAGCCCACTCCCGCCCTAGCTGCACGAGTACAGGAGCTGAAGGGGAAGACCACCATGAAAGGGGAGTCTTCCGAGAGAGACGCAGCTCCAGTGTCCAGTCGGAAATCCCCCAGACAGAATAGAATGGCCAACGTTATGCCTGACCCTCTTGAGGGGGCCTGTGAGTCATTCTTGCAGGAGTCACTCTTAGAACAAGTGAGTGATGGTGAGCAGGATTAGAGGGGCCCTGCCTCCAGCCAGGTGGAGGAAAGGGATAATCGGATTTACTGGAAGGTGTGGATCCGATGGCCTGGCACATCAGAACCACAAGAATATAAGGCCTTGGTAGACACTGGTGCACAGCGCACCCTGATGCCATCAAGCCACAGCGGGGTTGAATCCATCTGCATCTCCGGAGTGACAGGGGGGTCCCAACAGCTGACCCTATTAGAAGCTGAAGTAAGCTTAACTGGGAAGGACTGGCATAAGCACCCCATTGTGACTGGCCCAGATGCCCCGTGCATCCTAGGTATAGACTACCTCAGGAGAGGGTACTTTAAAGACCCAAAAGGGTACCGGTGGGCCTTTGGTATAGCTGCCCTGGAGGAGGCTGAGCAATTGTCCACCTTACCCGGCCTCTCAGAGGACCCCTCTGTGGTGGGGTCGCTTAAGGTTGAAGAGCAGCGAGTGCCAATTGCTACCAAGACGGTGCACCGGCGGCAGTACCGCACTAACCGAGATTCCCTGGTCCCCATCCATCAGCTGATCCATCGACTAGAAAGCCAGAAGGTGATCAGCAAAACTCATTCACCCTTCAACAGCCCTATATGGCCAGTGAGATGGCCAGTCTAATGGCGAATGGACACTAACTGTGGACTACCGTGGCCTGAATGAAGTGACGCCAGCGATGAGTGCTGCAGTGCCGGACGTGCTAGAGCTCCAGTATGAGCTGGAGTCGAAGGCAGCCAAGTGGTACGCCACGATTGACATCGCTAACGCGTTTTTCTCCATTCCAATAGCACCAGAGTGCAGGCCACAGTTTGCGTTCACTTGGAGGGGTATCCAGTACACCTGGAATCGACTGCCCCAGGGGTGGAAACACAGCTCCACCATTTGCCATAGACTGGTCCATACTGCACTGGAGAAAGGTGGGGCTCCAGAACACCTGCAGTTCATTGATGATATCATTGTATGGGGGGACACAGCTGAGGAAGTCTTTGAGAAAGGAAAGAAGATAATTGAAATCCTCCTGAAGGCTGGTTTTGCCATCAAGCAACAGAAAGTTAAGGGGCCTGGAAGGGAGATTCAGTTCCTAGGAATAAAATGGCAAGATGGGCATCGCCACATCCCAATGGAGGTGATAAACAAGATAACAGCCATGGCCCCACCAACCACTAAAAAGGAGACTCAATCTTTCCTGGGCGCTGTGGGGTTCTGGAGGATGCACATCCCAAACTACAGCCTGATTGTGAGCCCTCTCTACCACGTAACCCGCAAGAAGAACGATTTTAAATGGGGCCCTGAGCAACAACAAGCCTTTGAACAAATTAAGCGGGAGATTACCCAGGCAGTGGCTCTCGGGCCAGTCCGGACAGGGCAGGAGATTAAGAACGTGCTCTACACCACAGCCGGGGAGAATGGCCCTTCCTGGAGCCTTTGGCAGAGAGCACATGGGGAAACCCGAGGTCGACCTCTAGGCTTTTGGAGCTGGGTATACAAAGGCTCTGAAGCTAACTATACCCTGACTGAGAAGGAGATACTGGCAGCGTACGAAGGAATTCGGGCTGCCTCAGAAGTGGTCGGCACTGAGACACAGCTCCTCCTGGCACCTCGACTGCCGGTGCTGAGATGGATGTTCAAAGGAAAGGCTCCCTCCACACATCATGCAACAGATGCCACGTGGAGTAAATGGGTTGCGTTGATAACACAACGGGCTCGAATAGGGAACCTCGACCCCCCAGGATTAGTAGAAATGATCATAAACTGGCCAGAGAGCAAAGATGCTGGGATGTCACCAGAACAGGAGGTGACACGTGCTGAGGAGGCCCCACCATATAACGAGCTGCCAGAGTAAGAGAATCTATATGCCCTGTTCACTGATGGGTCTTGTCACATTGTGGGAAAACATCGACGATGGAAGGCTGCTGTGTGGAGTCCTGTCGGGTACGACTTGAAGGACTCAGACAGAACGGCCTGTACTGCTCCGTTGTTAGAGGGGGACGTACTGGAACTTGTAGGCTACAAACCTTGGGAGGCCTGATAAAGGGAAGAGAAAAGCACTGGGAAAAGTGCTGATATGGTGACGAATTGCTAACCTGTGAGTCATGCTTGATAAATGGCCGAAGACGGTGCAGACAGCAAGGAATTTAGAGTTTTTTATAGGAGCGGCTTAGTTGCTATTAGTCCAGTTGCTAAAGTTTAAGTAGCTACCAATTAGCGCTCACTGATAAGAATTCTGAAGCATAGCAACCAATCAATTTAACGCATGCATCTTCTGATTTTCTATAAAAATGAGTGTTACATGTAATAAAGTGGAGAACTTTGCTTGCATCAAGCCTGCCTCCCGTCTCTCGATCACGGCAAATTGGTGACCCCGACGTGATCTGCGTCCGGGACGCGATCGGATCCAGGAACCGCCTATCTGCGCGGCAGGCTGCGAGTCCCACGGAACGTTGAATGAGCTGCTGAAAGGAAGCAGGAGCCGGCCGGCCTGAAATCCCTCTGGAGTAGAGAGGTGAGCTGTGGGAAACATGGGGAATCAAGCGTCTTCCCCGGAGAGAGACGTATATGAGCTTATGAAAGCTCTTCTTCAAAAGCATGGGAAAGTTATCTCTGGGCACGACCTTAAAGCCATGCTTAAATGGGTACAAATGAAGATACCCGCTGTAACTGCTTCTAGTATTTTTACGCGGGAACTTTGGGATGATGTGGGGGTGAAGTTGTGGGATTCTGCCACATCGGGGAATGTAGAAGCACAGCATATGCTCCCGTGGTGGAGGATCATTTTTGAAGCTTTAAAAGCTCAAGAGGAGAGTAATAATGGCGACATAAAGACTAAAGGGAATACCCCCGCTGCCCCGACCGTTACCCCCACGGTCCCTTCTCCGCCTTCGGAAAGTCAAAGTTGCTGAGGACCCCCAGAGGTCGGCGCTGCAAATTATCCTGCAGGGGAGGACTCCTTTGATTCGGGGCCGGTAGATCCCGAGAAGGAGCTGGACTTATGTTCCCCTGACCCACGCGACGCATGGGCTAATATAAAACGCCAAGCCTTAAAGGAAGGGGATCTCGAGATTGCAAAAATGATAGTTGCTCCTGTGATTTATCAGGGCCGGGGGGCACAATGGGAAGCCTTATCTTTCTCTGTAATTAAGGAGTTGCGCCGTACCGTCACTGAGCACGGGCTTTCCTCTCCTTATTTCGCAAGCCTGTTAACTTCGG
Organism: Strix aluco; assembly: GCF_031877795.1. Classification (NCBI taxonomy): domain Eukaryota; kingdom Metazoa; phylum Chordata; class Aves; order Strigiformes; family Strigidae; genus Strix; species Strix aluco. The sequence goes on from NC_133970.1 coordinate 17,792,651, forward strand.
TTTTTGATACCTATGTAATGACTCCTCATGATTTAAAATCCTTAGCGCAATTACTGTTAACTCCGACTCAGTTTTCGTTGTGGGAGTCGCAGTGGAGGGGAGGGCTCCAAGTACTTCTCTGTGCATTTGCAGGTCATGCTAATCAAGCTGTGGCTGCTTTAACTATAGAGCATCTTACCGGCACGGGTCAGCACACTGATCCGGTAGCCCAGGCTCGGGATATCCCTCGGGAAGCTCTTGAAGTGATCCGTGAGGAAGCGAAAAAGGCCTTTTTTAAGGTCCCGGACACACAGAAGCCACAGAAAGCTTTTACAACTATTACTCAAGAACCTCGAGAGCCCTATATGCAATTTATTGATAGATTAAAGCAGGCTCTGGAGCATCAGATAGATAATGTGGAAGCGCGGGACATTCTGTTGCTGAAACTGGCTGTTGAAAATGCTAATGTGGATTGTAAAAAGCTCCTGAAATCCCTTCCTAATCCGAATCCTACACTGGTTGAAATGGTGGAGGCTTGTAATAGAATTGGCACTGTGGATCATAAATTTGAGGCCATGGCTGCTGCCCTTGCAGCCATGCGTGGTCCGTCAAGCTTGGGAAATTGCTATGGCTGTGGTAAATCAGGGCATTTTAAAAAGAATTGCCTGACTATGAATGCGGGGGCTAGGCACCAAGCCCCTGGGGTTTGCCCTAGATGCCGAAAAGGGCGTCATTATGCTAATCAATGTCGGTCTAAGTATGATTTTCAGGGTCAACTGATACAGGGAAACCGGTCGCAGAGTGCGGGGCAGCGACGCGCGCAGACACAAATGCCGCAGCCGACATTCCAGCCGCAGCCAGCATTCCAGCCCTCACAGAGAGAAGCAGCAGCGTCTCAAGTCTTCGTCCAGCAACAGCCGGGAGTGCAGGATTGGACCTGGCAACCGCCCACACAGTAACATTACTTGATTGCTCAGTTCACTTGCTGTCGACAGATATCTCGGGACCCTTACCCCCTAAAACACAAGCGCTGCTGTTAGGAAGATCATCTACTACATTGTCAGGGCTTTTTGTGTTACCAGGGGTCATTGACTCTGACAGTACTGACGAAATTAAAATTATGGCATGGACCCCGTTTCCTCCCTGCACGATACCTAAAGGTAGTCGTGTAGCGCAATTAATATTGATTCCTGCGGGGACGAACTCCCCTGCTCCTAGTCAATCTTATCAAAGGCGGGGAGGATTTGGGTCTACAGGGAACCCACAAATTCTATGGGTGCAATCTATTTCTCAGAAGCGACCTGTATGTCAATGTACCCTTATTCGTGGAGAGCAGAAAGTAGTACTAAATGGAATTATTGATACTGGAGCTGATGTCACGATAATATCTCTGGCTAAGTGGCCTCCACAATGGCCTCTGGCTAATGTTTCCCACACGTTAGCTGGAATTGGAGGAACTGGTAACAGCCGTCAAAGTGTGGAATTAATTCAGATTCAAGGTCCAGAGGGGCATATAGCCTCTGTTAAACCTTTTGTGTTACCTGTCCCTCTGATCCTGTGGGGACGTGATGTGCTGTCCCAGTGGGGAATGTCCATTCGGACCCATTTTTAGAGGGGGCCATTGAAGCGCGCGACACCTTTAAATTGACATGGAAGACCGATACCCCTATTTGGGTAGATCAATGGCCCCTACCACTGGAAAAGCTTCGCGCCCTCCAAGAATTAGTTACAGAGCAATTAACAAAAGGGCATATTGTGCCTTCTACCAGTCCTTGGAACTCGCCTATTTTTGTCATTAAAAAACAAACCGGCAGGTGGCGCTTGCTCCACGACCTCAGAAAACTTAATGACGCTATGGAAGACATGGGGGCCCTCCAACCAGGACTCCCGTCCCCTACTATGATTCCTTGAAATTGGTATTTGACTGTCATTGATCTTAAAGATTGCTTTTTCAATATCCCACTGCACCTTGATGGTGCTCCTAAATTTGCCTTTTCAGTTCCAAGCGTCAACATGCAAGCCCCGTTGCAAAGATACCAGTGGGTTGTGCTGCCACAAGGAATGAAGAATAGTCCTACAATTTGTCAGTGGTATGTAGCTAAAGTACTTAGTCCTGTTAGGGCCACGATGCCTAATGTTTTGTTATATCATTATATGGATGACATCTTGGTGGCCACACAACATCACGAGGTCATGGAGGAAGCTGTAGCCCTTGTCACGGCTGCTGTCAACTCGGCAGGCCTCTGTATTGCGCCGGAAAAAATTCAAAAAATATCACCATGGAAGTACTTAGGTTGGCGCATCAGGGCTCAGACTATAGTTCCTCAACCCTTACAGATACAGACAGACATTAGAAACTTGCACGATGTACAGAAATTGTTGGGAACAATCAATTGGGTCCGACCGCTGTTGGGAATTTCTAATTCAGACTTAAGTCCTTTATTTGAACTGCTTAAAGGGGATACTGACTTGTGTTCCCCTCGCAGTCTCGGCTCTGAGGCTGTTGCCTCTTTGCAAAAGGTTGCCACAGCGATCGCCAACAGGCAAGTTCACCGGTGGGCTCCTGAATTACCCTTTCATCTCATTATTTTAAATCCTGCTCGACAGCCTCATGCACTGATTTTTCAATGGGACTCTCAGAAGCCAGACCCATTGTTAATTATTGAATGGATTTTTTTTCCAAATCAATCTACAAAAACTATTTCGACACAGCATGAGATGTTTGCTTCTTTAATAATTAAAGCCAGACAACGCTTACTAACTTTATCAGGGGTAGACTTTACTCGTATCTGCCTACCTGTGACAAGCATGTATTTACAATGGCTTTATCAGCAATCAGATGTTTTTAGTATGGCACTGGCAGACTATATGGGTCAACTCACATCCCACCCACCTTCGCACAAACTGCTTAATGCCAATATTCACTTGATATCCAGGCCAAAAAGAAGTGACCAGCCGTTACAAGCCCTTACTGTATTTACGGACAGGTCTGGGAAATCGCCCAAATCAGTCATCTTATGGTGGGACGACCAGCACGGACGATGGGACTCAGACATAGAGACCGTTCCTGGTTCTCCCCAGATAGTGGAACTGGCTGCAGTTGTTTGAGTTTTTTGGAGGTGGTCTACACCACTTAACCTTATTACTGATTCAGCTTATGTTGCAGGGATTGTTGAGCAAGCTGAAGCATCTGTATTACGTGATGTCTCACATTCTGAGCTGTTTGTTTTATTACAAGAGCTTATCTTTCTTTTGGATTCTCGCCCTCATCCCTATTTTGTTATGCATGTCAGATCACATACTTCTTTACCTGGTTTTATTGCAGAAGGAAACCGACAAGCAGATATGCTGACATTACCAGTACAGGTATTGCCAGATCGCATAGCACAAGCTAAACTCAGCCATTCCTTTTTTCACCAGAATGCTGGAGGTCTCAAACGACAGTTTGGACTTACCTCCCAACAAGCATCTAATATTATCGCCGTGTGTCCTGACTGCCAAAGGCATTCTTTCCCATCGATAGCAGGAGGGGTTAATCCTAGAGGTCTACAAAGCTTACAACTATGGCAAACAGACGTTACACATTATCCAGAATTTGGTAAATTGAAATATGTTCATTCTTCCATTGACACCTTTTCAGGCGCTTTGTTTTCTTCCTGCCACACAGGAGAGAAGGCGCGTGACGTTTGGAAACATTTAATGCGTGCTTTTGCCACCTTGGGCATACCTTC